>NC_083098.1:131452631-132140103 GCF_949774975.1 Lagenorhynchus albirostris
GGGCCCAGCCACTCCGTGGCATGTAGGATCTTCCCTGACCGGGGCACGAACCCGTGTCCCCTGCATTGGCAGGTGGACTCTCAACCAATGCACCACCTGTAAGTTATCTTTTATTATTTTTGTCAAAATAGTGGGAGTTTTGCTCTTTCCATCTTTCCGTAAGCAGAAGCCAAGTAGCTAAACTAACTTTTTAAAATTAAATCTAATGTGTTCTTGTAAGAAAAAAAACCCCTCTTCTCCATTCAAGATATTCCTTACTTTGACCATAATAACACCAATCACTCTTTATTGACTATTGACCTGTGTCAGGTATCTTATATATAATATCTCCTTTAATTACTTCTGATACCCTGTGATACAAGTTTATAGTGTAAAACAATCTTTGTCACCCTTACAGTATCTCTACCATTTCCCAAGAATCACTTCCTGCAAAACTAGATATATAGAGGAGCATGCAAATATGTCTCCTGGGCTTGAACACCATGGATTCAAATGCCCACATATTAAAAAACATTATATATTTTGTCTTTTACGTCTTCTAACACACCACAGAAAATGCAAGTCGAATTTTATGTGGTATTTTTCTCATAGTCTCACATGGGAAGCTTATTCAATTCTTAATTACTTTATAAATTTTAGATTCAATTAACTTTTTAATAATTAAACTATTACTGTCTTGACAAAGTTATTTTGAATACCAAATGGCAAATATGAAGAGAGAAAATCTCCTTAAAATTCTTAGTCTGTAGTTTACAATAAAATTTTATTAGCTGAATTGTAGAATATTTTTTGTACCAAACAAGTAAACTTTTTAAAGAAAATAAACTTGGTTTTCCATATTAATATGCTATAATTTATTTCACTGGAATCCAAATGCAATCTAAAATAAACTTCAGAGCATTCATGGGAATTTAATGAGCAAACACATTCGTGATAGCCAGAGTTCCCTACAGCACAAATCATTATTGCTTAGTTGAGATTAATGTCCATCAAGTAAGAGCTTTCTGTAGGATAGTTAGAATTATTTTCACTTACAGAGAAATCAGAAAATTTATTATATTTATACATTTAATATTGCCTCAAGATATGATCTGTTTTAGTTTAGTTTTTTTTTTTTTTTTTACACACACACACACTTAGGGAAAATGACTGGAACTATTTCTAATTATTTTTTTAATAGCACAGTGTTGGATTGTGCATTCTTTTTCCTCTTGGGACAACATAGAATTGGTGTTTTGTTTTGTTTTATCTCTCAGGCAGATAGTTAGATGAATATATGGGCAATCAGGTGTGAGATAAGACTCCATCATTTTCCCAACACTCCCAATGAACTCTTATTCAGTGTAACAAGAAGGGAGAAGATGGAAAAATGCTTTCTTGTTATTCTTAAATCTTTTTTTTTGGTTTTAAATTTATTTATTTATTTTTTTATTATTTTTATTTATTTTTGGCTGCATTGAGTCTTCCTTGCTGCGTGCGTGCTTTCTCTAGGTGCAGCAAGCGGGGGCTACTCTTTGTTGCGGTGCGTGGGCTTCTCATTGTGGTGGCTTCTCTTGTTGCGGAGCACGGGCTCTAGGCATGCAGGCTTCTATAGTTGTGGCTTGCGGGCTCTAGAGCGCAGGCTCAGTAGTTGTGGCCCACGGGACTCGTTGTTCCGTGGCGTGTGGGAACTTCCCAGACCAGGGCTTGAACACGTGTCCCCTGCATTGGCAGACGGATTCTTAACAACTGCGCCACTAGGGAAGCCCTATTCTTAACTCTTAAGTGGAATCTTCCTTGGTATAAATTTTGAGCTGTTATAATGTAGGGGAACAATTCCCAGATTGACTTACTTCCTTGGCTACTCTACTTTCTTCTTCCAGTAGATTACTAACTCTAGGTTCCTTTTTTTTTTTTTTCCTTTTTCCTATTTCTCTGAGACTGGCTGAGTTTTCATGTCCCACAGTTAGTATCGGTCATAGGGTGAGTTCTCTGGAAGCAGATTCTATGATAAAGGTTATCATTCAGGAGATTTATTAAAGGTGCTCCTGGAACTAACACTTATGGAAAGAAGGGAGAGGAAGGCAGGATTGGAGAAAGGAGAAAGTGGACTGTGTTGGGGTCTCCACAAAGGCCTCAGTGAATCCCATCGATAGATCTGAATCTTGAATGGTCCTTCAGAGTTGTCATGAGTTGGGGTGAGGAATTCAGCTTTAGACTCTCACGTTGGTTGATCATTGAATGTGAGCCAGCTGAGAAGTGAATTTGCTTTGGGTGAAGCAGATCTCTTTAACACGCATCTCCAGATTAGGGCTGACTGTTGAGGGATCTCTATATGAAGCCCTCCCAGAAGGTGGAAGAGTAAGTCCTTCATCCCCAAAGGGGATAGGTAACAGTCACAGCATGCATAAGAGTCCATCCCTTGTGCCACTCAGAAACATATCTTTGTATGAAATTTGGGAGCAGATCTTTCAGATTTCTGGGGGCTCTTAATCCTGTAAAATTAATGAGAGGAACCATAGCTCCCACCACTGTAGTTGGTCTATGGGCTACAACTGATACTCACTGTTTCCATGCTCTACTATCCTTTTCAGATTTCTTTGACCTTAAGCTAGTATCTCTACTGTTCTTGGTGGCTTACCTGGTGATATGACCCAGACCCACATCCTTGAAAATTTCACCCCTGTATAATGCGTTTTTCTGAATCATGACTGCTGCATTTTTTTCTATTTACCATAAAAGCTGTGGATAGATTGCAAGATGTACGTAGATTACGTTGGTTGAAACATATTTCTCCTTTACTCATTGTATAACACAACCATATCTGGTGATCAGGATCAATTATCCTTTCTAATATGGTGAGTCCTATTCTTAATTACTGGTCTTTTGGCACAAGGAGCCCAAAGTGACCCAGGTGCAACTGACCTTTATAGTTAAATAGAACTATTTTTTTTCCCTTATTGCAGTGTTCCCGCTTTGGGAACCAGAACTTCTAAACCTTCACAGTTCAGAGTTGCAGGAATGGAAAGCACACATTCTCCAATAATGCTACTAGTAGTGATAGTAGCAGAGGGTTTCCTCTTCCTACCACTTAGATTCTGGGTCCAAGTAGCCCACCCATTGAAGACACAGCACCATATAAAAGTTGGTGATTTAGAATGTGCATTGCATCCTGGAAGATGGCACCAAATCCTCTCAAGTTACCTTCTCCAGGCTGGTGCTTCAGCTGTGTTTTTACCATCTCTTTCTGTCATTTCATTAGACCAGAAGCTTCTGGGTGGTATAGTATGTAATAGAATGAGTGAACCCCATGGTCAAGCTCACACTAACACTTCATTTGCTATGAAATAGTACCCTGTGCTGGTAAACTAAACAGTCTTTAAATCCTGGGAAAGTATTGTTGACTGAGACCCTGTAGTCAGAAAGTGCAAATCCATAATGAGAATGTAAGTCTATTCTTATCAAAATCAATCATGGCTGCCTCCCTTGTAGAAGGTGTTCGATGTACTCAGTTTGCCACCATGGGGCTAATTGGTGACCTTGAAGGTCTGTGCCATATTAGGACTCATCTTTGGTCTCCATCACTGGCTTTTGACCATTCAGCAGTGCAGTATTTAACCTACGGCTGTAAGTGGAAGCTAGTGCTGTTTGATCCTTCACAGTCTCCATCCCTGCCGTTATGATTATTTAGTTATGCATGTATTGTTTAATCACTGGAATGGCTGATGACCAGGAATAGCTAAGGTCACTGGTTGGTAGTTTTGTCTACTTGGTTTTTTAATGCCTTTTCTCCTTCCACACAGTGTGGATAACCAGCTATACTGCCTAGAATTCTGCTTTTTGGAAACATTTTCTCTTACCACCTTCTTTCAAGGTTACCTTCTTTTAAATGCAACCTCTTGCCATTTCCAAGTTGCATCCTTATTACTGAGCTAAGCCATCCATGATTTATGATTGCTTTCTGCTTCCTCTGTCAGTTGCTCACAAGGGAACTCCTTCATCAGTCATTAAATATAAGCTGCCGCTGGGCCTGTAAATTTGGGAGAAGAAGCTCTTCTTAACAGAGGCAATTCCCAAAATGGCAAACAGTTAATGAATGATGCCATTAGCACTCCTGCAGCTGGAGAAATAAATCCTTCATTCTTGAAGGGAGATCTAGGTGGTTGAGATATTATATATATTTTCAACTAGAATAATAATTTCCCAGAATAAGAAAGCAGAAAATATGACTAAGTTTTATCCTAAGATGACAGGTGTCTTGATATTTTGCCCCACTAAACTTCAAATTCAAGAGGTTCACAATGAACAATTATCCTCAAACTGTAATTATAATAAAATATAGAACACTGGGTCCTCTGAGCCATAGAATTTCTGTATTAATGTTCTTCCTTACCTAAAAATCAAGTACAAACTTCCATAGTTTGGACATCAAAAACTCTCTATAGTCTGGTCCCAACTGATTTCAAACTAATTTCTCATTTGTCTCAGCCATTTACTTTATATTCTCAGTGCCATCAATTTCATCCTCACAACAACCCTATGAATTAGATTTTATTACCTACATTTTACAGACAAGGAAGAAAAGGCTTAGAGAGGTTCAGTAAATTGCCTACAGCTACACATTTGTTCTAGTGGCAGAACTGGGATGTTTACCATTCTTCATAACTCCAAATTTTATTCATAGTGCCTTACATGTTTGACAAATACGTGACTGACTTAGAAATTGATCGGTAGTCCAACCAATAAACAAAAATATTTAACTGTAAGAGATACCTTCTCCCAATTTATTAATCCATTTAACTTTCTAATCAAACTAACAAATCAATCCATTCCAGTAGTCTTTTATAAACTAACCATGTGGAAAGTAATTTATGAATAGGTATCTATATATTGTTTTTAAAGTCCCATAGTTCAATAAATAGCTCTTATTTCATACCTTTGACTTTATACAATGTATCCAAAGTAAATTCCCTGCAGAATTTATATGCTATGAGGTACAGAATGATAATAGAAAGGGCAGGGTTTTGGTTTTGTTTTTTAAATGTTACTTAAGTGAATCTCTATCGTGATTTGAACTGATGACAGAACATATATTCTTCTGGTTTCCAAGAGGTCCAGTTTTGGGAGGTTTAACCACAGTCAGTTTGTAAATCAATGCTAGTCCGTTTTTCCTCCGAATGTCGTCTTGTGCTTAGGATAGTTTATTAGTTTGCTAAGGCTGCCATAACAAAGTATCACAAATTGGGTGTTGTAAACAATAGAAATTATTTTCTCACAGTTCTAGAGACTTGAAGTCTGAGATCAACGTGTCTGGTAGGGTTAGTTTCTTCTGAGCCTTCTCTCCTTGTCTCCCAGATAACTGTCTTAATGTTCACAAGGTGTTCTTCCTCTATGCATGTCTGTGTCCAAATTTCCTCTTATAAGGACACCTGCCATATTGGATTAGGAATCACCCTAATGACTTCATTTTAACTTAATTACCTCATAAAAACACCTGTCTCTAAATACAGTCACACTCTAAGGTAATGGGGGTTAGGACTTCAATATTTTAATTTTGGGGGGATAACAGGAGGGGAGAACTTGTGGAAGCCACAGTATTGGTAGGCAATGCTGGGTCTTTGTTGGCTTCTAGGCTCTCTGGCGTGCCTTGAGGTGCATATTGTCAAGTCTGGCCATCAGCTACTCTTTGAGCTCTAGTTATAAGATCCACATGTCTTTCTGCTGACACCTTGTCTCTCCATGAGACTGCTGGGTCTGTGGACTCTCTATCTTTGTTAACTTGTACATCTATCTGGAGTCTGGGGGAAGGTTTTAATCTTATGCAGATTGCACAGGCTATGGGAAAGTCTCCGATTCTGCCTTGTTTATTCTCTTTTTGCAGTACTCCAGGTAGCCTTTGCAACCCTTTAACCCAGGGAGCTCCTTCAAGGCTACTGCCTTCCTGTGAGTAGGCACCAGACCCCTTTGCTTTAAAATCCCTGGACTTGTCTGCCCACTTATCATTTTCCTTTTGGAGTGAATATTGATCAATTCTGTTTCTTAATTGTTCTCCTCTCCAAGACTTTCCTTTCTTCCTCATTTTGAAGGATTTTTTTTTCCTCTCTCTATATAAGGACATATATATAAGGAGAAATGAAGAACAAGAGCTCTAGTATCTGATTGCAGCTCTCCTAGTGAGCTTAGGTTTAGCACTTATGTTATTATGGACCTCAGTTGCTCATTTATAAAATGAAGAGGTTGGTGTAGATAATGTCTGAAGTCCTTCCCACCATTAAATTTCTATGCCTCTGTGATGATATATTTAAGTTTACTCAGTCTTCTAAAGGGCAATTTTCTATCGGCACTTTAAAATGAATAGAAATGAGATGCCTTATGTTTCTCCAGTTTTTAATTTCATGATTGCCCATGGGTTTTAACAAATACTCTTTTTCTTTGACTGTTAGAGTTACAAATGATTATAATTTTATGTGACTTTCCAGGCAATTCCACTGCCCTCAAAGTTTTTCATGACCTATCATTTAAGAAAAAAAAAAAAACAAAACATTATCAATGCACAAAGCTCTGAGGGGCTTTTTCTCTGAGAGATCCCAGATAAATAAAGTTACATGTGGTCAATAATTCCAAAATCAGCTATAAAGAAGTCATATTGCAAAACAGTACCTTATTCAGTTACTTGTTTTGAATATCTTGGAGACCAGCCCTGCTTTTGTTGACAGTATTTCTGAGAATGTTGACATTCCAACAGCAGCACCCATCAATTTGGGGGTAAGTGTTTGGAGTATGGGACAGTGTAGGAGATTGTAATTCGCCCTCTACAAAATCTGCTTAACTGGTTTTACCTGATTCTAGTTCTTATGAAGTTTTGAAGGGAAAGCCCAAGTGTCCGCCCTAAGCAAAATTTTAGGGTTGAACTATAAAGCCTTCAAAAACATATAGAATTGTAATTAGTGATGATGAGTGAAATTTTATATGGTTTAAGGCTCACTTTGTGCAAGCACGTTGAAACCTGACATGATGTATGCCATTCCTCTTGACGATTGCCAGAAAACTTCACCATGTCAGATTTCTGTTGTCACGTCTACTATTGCCATTTGCTGGCCAAAGAGTTGGTAAAATTTCAGTGAGAGATTTGCCTAAGTCCAAAAGTTGTTCCTGAGGATACAGTGGAAAAACATAATGAGACCGTGTGTTGTGTTATTTGGAGGAAAGCAATGTAAAAATTTAACAGTTAACAACAAGTTGACACTTTTTTATTGGTTCTATTAGTAAAGATAATAAAAACTTGTCAACTGGCCCTTATTTTTCTCCTCACTTGAAAGCCTGGTCAACTGTTGATTGATAGGCTAATGTTTCTCCATGCTTCTGTCCATGCTGGCCTTATACACATCTTTCCATCCTCCATCATCTCTTCCTCTGTTCTCTGTGTGACTAATTCCACTCACTCTTCAATATCTAGGAAGTTGCTTCTGGTAGGTGATGACTTTCCCAAACAGACTTCTTTGTTTTTTCCCCCCATTGTGTTTTCATAGCATTTTTACACCTATTTTGAAACAGGTGTCACATCATGCTACAATAGACCTCTTTATTTTTTCCCTTTCTTCCTCACTAGACTTGGAAACTTCTCAAAGGTAAAGCCATGTCACTCCCTGCCTTTCTCATAGTATCTTGAATTTAGCTGACACTCAAAGTGATGATGGAGTGAATGACTTCTTTCACAGCGATGGTCTGCATGTCTGATCAAAAACTAGTTCTGGGGACTTCCCTGGTGGTGCAGTGGTTAAGAGTCCACCTGCCAATGCATGGGACACAGGTTTGAGCCCTGATCTGGGAAGATCCCACATGCCACAGAGCAACTAAGCCCCGGCACCACAACTACTGAACCTGAGCCCTAGAGCTGGTGAGTCACAACTACCAAGCCCACGCACCTATAGCCCATGATCTGCAACAAGAGAAGTCACCACAATGAGATGCCTGTGCACTGCAACCAAGAATAACCCCCACTCTCTGCAACTAGAGAAAGCCCATGCACAGTAACAAAGGCCCAACACAGCCATAAATAAATAAATAAATTTATTTATTTTAAAAAAAACTAGTTCTGCATAACGGTAGAAAAATTGTTAGGTTCATGATAGTACTTAGTAACCATAGAACTCTCTGTGTAGTCTTAGGTCTGGAAAAGGAGAAGGAACAGAAAAGTGAGTGATGATATACCAGATTTCATTCAGTTTTAATGTCTTCATGGGTGTGAATACAGCTCAAGAGCACAATTCTTTTTTTTTTTTTTTTTTATTGGAAGGAGCACAATTCTTGAACTTGGCATAAACCATAACAAAGAAATGCAACATAGAAATAAAAGTTTTACACTAAATTTATAAAATTCAGTTCAATTCTTCCTTATGGAAATAACTTTAAAGATCATTTAATTTACTGCTTTTCACATTGTTTTCCTTGGAGGATCCATAAAGATGGTTCAGGAGCCACCCAGATGGACTGAGCCTGACCAATGGATAGATGCTTAGGCCCTGACGTACATTTCCAACAGAGAGGTCAGCTTTCATTAATGTATTTTGAATGTTAGCTTAGGCCTACCTCCCACTCAAAACCTAAGTAAAATTGGCTCAAGCCCACATCAAGTCAAGAGACTCTGGTCATTTAAAACCTGTTATATATTTTTTAAAATTCCCAGAGCTACTTCCATCTCTGGGCTCTTGAGTACCTGTGTGCTGATTCTGACCTCCATGTGATAGTAAGATTCATTGATTTATACAATTAAAAAAAATTGAACCTAAGCATTCATGACTACAGTAGGTCTCCTCTCTCCTTTTTTCCTCCCCAGATTGTCCTAGGAACACAAACCTCTTCCATTGCTTCTGCATCTGCTTGGCTCCAGCCAACGCACAAATCTTCTGTAGGAGCAGGGGAAGTGGCAAATTCCCCAGCATTGGTCATAGTTTATTTCTCAATAAAACAGAGAGTGAGCCTGCTCCCTAATTCTGTCACAGTTTGTCCCTTGAGCCAAGAAACCATGCTAGCACTTAGAGATGCATAGAATGTCATGTAAACACCTTCCTCAGTCTTTGCTTTGACCTCTACCCCACTGGGGATATAAACCTTCTCATACTGAGTGAGAATACGTTATTCACTCAATTCTTTTGCTTTTACTTCCTACCCCAGACTAGCTCCAGTACTAGTGCTAGACACACACACACACACACACACACACACACACACACTTTCTTTTCTCCTTCAGCCTGAAAATAAAATTCCTCCCCCACAATAACATATATAAATAGATTTCTGGAGTAGTAATCATCTCTCTGATTTGGCAAACTTATTCTAAGTTAGTCTGGGCAGGGTACAACTGGGACATCCTTTTGCATTTATGTTTTTATAGCATACTTCCATTTATAAAGTGCCTTCACATACTCAATTCTCTTATTAACCCTAAAAATACTATGTCCTTATCTATCACCAATTTACAGATTAGGAAACTGTGGCCAAGAAGATTGCCAAGGTCACAGAAAGACGCTGTGTGTGATGTGTTATTTTTATGTGACTGGGCTAAGGGATGCCTAGATAACTGGTAGGACATTATTTCTGGACATATCTGTGAAGGTGTTTCTGGAAGAGATTAGCCTTTGAATATGTCAACTGAGTAAAGAGAATCACCCACATTACCAACGTGCTGGGCATCATCTAATCTGTTGAAGACCTGAACAGAACAAAAAGGTAGAGGAAGGGCAAATCCTCTCTCTCTGCTTGAGCTGATATAGCCATCTTCTCCTGCCCATAGACGTCAGAGCTCCTGGCTCTTGGACTCATGGACTCTAACCAGGACTTACACCATCAGCCCCCAAATTTCAGGCTTTCAGACTCACTGAATTACACCACTGTCTTTCTTGGTCTTCCAACTCACAGATGGTAGACTGTGGGATTTCTTCGTCTCCAAAACCATGTAAGCCAACTGCTACAGTAAATATTTTCTATCTCTATCTCTATCTATCCTATTGGTTCTGATTCTCTGGAGAACCCTGACTAATACACGGTGCATCTGCAGCTTTGACTCAGGTCTCCTGACACCCCCCCAAGGAGTTAATGATGTTGATGCGATGACTTTAACACAGGTTAGTCTTTAAGGACTAGATTTACTTACATGTATTCTATTTTCTTTTTGGCCAAGTTTTCTTTCTCCTTCCTCTCTTCTTCTCCCATATTCTCTTCCTTTTATTTTTAACCACTTAAAGCATGGTGGGAGGGAAGAAGAAGAGTGGAGGAAGAAGAATCATCTTCTGAACCTCAATATTTTCCTATCCTTTGAGGAGTAGGTAAGCTTCTTGGACCATTATTTTGAGACATGCAAATTGGGCTTTAGTAGTGCATAATGAGTTGCAAGGGGGTGCCCTTAGGAGAGAGCCCAGCTAGTAGTTCCCCGTGGATCATCTGCTATTGTCAGACACACTGGCTTCTGGGGGCTACTTTATTACCAGCAACTCTGAGCTCACTGGGAGCAGGCCCATTTCAAGGATTTTCCACAGCGCCTTATACAGTGTCAGGCAAAATAATTATTTGCTAAGCTAATGGAAATTAAAAATGAATTAATTTTAAAAATGAAACTAATGAAATTAGAAATGAGAGTGAGTGATGTTCATACCCTCTATAAGATTGGGAAAGTGAGAATACATGGCAGTGAAAATTTTAAAAATACATGTTTTTCATTTGTCACTAATACTATCTAGATTATATACCTATAGAAAAAAAAAGATGTAACATAAAGGTCTTAGGGAGAGGAGAGTTATTGTTTCAACATTTACTGCTTAAATAAAACAGAATAATAAGGTGATGTGTAAGAGATAGTCTCATCTCTTTAGAATAAATTCATACAGAAAAATGACATAATGTAATTTTTATTACTTGTTATAAATCAAACCATTCTCCTTTGGAAGTATGTCTGTTGAAGGTCTGGTGAACAAAAAAATAAATTGACCAAGTTCAACTCTCTTCCCATGGCTTGTCCTGATGCTCTTAAGTGGGCACTGTTTATGTAACACATAGGATAATTCTTTATTTCTAATTTTGTTTTTTTTTCACATAAATTATTCCAATTTAAATAAAAATAATATATGCTTATGCATTATTTTAAAAAATCAAACTGTGTAAAGAGCAGAGAGAGAAAAAAAAAATCAAAAGCATTGCCTACTTCTCCACATTACTCCTAATGAAAGATTTTAGTGAGAGTTCAGAGACTTTTGTAGAGTCATTTTCTTCTTTTGGGGGGTTGATTCTGGGAGCAAGGAAGCTGGCTCAGGGGCCCACACCACACCACCTGTCATATCAGAATTCTGTTTCTTTCCTTAGCTCTGCTTTTTTGAGGTTAATGGCTTTCATTTGTTCTTATTTCCTTATTTGATTGTTGTTTGTGAAGGAATTTTTTCTTTTTTTCTTTCTTCATTTAAAAACTATTTTTGTTCATTTTATTAGCATGGGGGAGGGTAAGTTTTTGCTGCTGTGTCACTCAGCTAGTAAACTTCAAAACTCCTGTTTGGTTTATAAAGCTAAAATGTGAGGTAGATTAAGATTTCTAAAGAATTTTCACCCTGTGTTTTACCTCTTCAGAGTTTGAGATTGATATGGAATGATTGGACAAGAAAAGGAAAAACGTTACATTTTGTTTTAGTCTAACTCTGATGAACTGGAAGAGTGTAGAATTAATCAAAACAACTTTGAGTTCCATTGCCAAACTTGGAAAGTAATTAGCTTTCAGAGTTCAACCAGTACACGCAGTATATTCATGAATATACAGTTCCTTCAGGAATTGTCTCCCCTGCAGAGAGCTGCCAGAGTCATGCCCCTTTCCCTGCAGGCACGTCCAATGGCTGGTCTCACTGGGAACATAAACGCCTGGCTACTTCCACCCAGTTGAGAACAACTCTGAAGGGCCATTCTAGCTTCAGACCTCCTCATGGGAGCAGTAAAACTTGCCATTGGTCACACTGTTCTGCCCACACTTGCTTCCTTCCCCTCCCTATGCAGATATTGATCCCAAGGATACTCCCTAAAACACCCATCTTGAATACTAAGCCCTCTCTCAGAATTTGCATCCAAGGAACCCAATCTGTGACGGTGGATACTGTGAGTTTTCTCACCAACATCTACCAAATCCCTATCCCACTATGTTGCAACATTTCTTTTGGTGGGATTAGCTTAACACTCAGCGCTGGGGTGAGTGCTTTATCTAAGACAGTCAGTGTATTCTATCTAATTTGCCACAGTCAAAGGTTCAGATATTCCAGGGCCAATAGATTAGCACATTACAGTCAGCTGATCATAGGGAATGACTCAGGGACAGTTTGATCAGTGAATTTCAGGACTTGGGTAATTACGGGAATTAATGCTACTCTCTACCTAGGTGTAACTATATTGCCTTCAATGGCTGCTAGTAGTCAACTTCCAACAATGATGGAAACCAACCTGTGATGCTAAGACACAAAGGACAGAACTGAAGAAGATATTAAGAAAATGAGCCCAGCCTGGAATGCAACTATGCCTGAATCCTGTCCTACAGGTGGTGGGTGTAGGTGAAGATGATTTGTCAGGATGCCAGTCTTCTTCTTCTAAGAAAAACCACTTCAGAAACAGCATATTAAATGGGTCTGAGTACTCTTAAAGGGTAATTGACTCTCAGAGTGAAAACTTTAGCCTGACCATAAGTTGGTTTATGAAACAAACCTGTTAGAGTTCAAGATGATTCTTGTTGCCCTATTATTTGAGTTAGACCCACATAAAGAAACAAAACATTGGGGATAGTTGGTATTTCAAGCAACTTGGCCACATATATCTGTATATGTTGGTCATAATTTTATTGCTTTTAGCTTAAAGCCATTGCAAATGTATGGTGATTATGTTAGTGAGATAATGGATTTTTTTTAGTGAGATAATGGATTTTTTTTTTTCATTCTCTTTCACTCATTAAAATAAACCAGCGATTACTAAAACACAGCTCAAAGCTTAGAAGTGCAGTATGGGAACATTATAGTAATTTCTGTGTAGTTTAGTGACACTGGAACAATACAGACTTTGTCATTTGCATGCTTAGTTGAACTTCACTTAAATGGAAATTTATTAATGGGTTTTTATGTAATGAATGAGGCACATAGATTCAGGCCCAAGATCTTGGTCAACCTTTGGGTACATTTTGCAGTATTGTATTTTTAACTTTATTCTGTCTCATTTATTGTAAGAAAATGTATAATACAAATGGAAAATACTGGCTGCTTAGTAATATTCACATGACAAAATTCAGCTGACAAATGAGAATGATATTTCTGGATATCTAGCTCAAAATTATGTATGTAAACCAACAAAGGACAGAAAAGAAAATAACAGTAGCAGGAATATAAAAGTATTCACTTATTCTTGAGTGTGTATATGATATATATATATATATAAATGATATAAAAATCTACAAGAACTATTCTCATTTTAACACTAGTGAAGATCTAAAATCAGAGAGGAGCAATAACCCTTGTTCATTGACCATCCAACAGACTGCAAGTAACTTTTCCACAATGTATTTGGGAATTTATAGACAGAAAATTGTTTCACTTATTTTCTGAATGAATTCCCATATGAGCTCTGACATGGCAAACTAAAATATCACTGAATATTGCCCCCCAAAACCTAAGAGTACATCATATGTAAATTTTTCTAAATAGTCCACTCATATTTTATTTATTTTATTTACACTGGAAACAAAATTCTGGTTATCTGTAGGGATAAAATAGAAACTAAGGTTGTATTACTACTTCAGAAATTTTTTGTTTTGTTTTGTTGTAATTTTTTTTTGGCTGTCTTGCAATAGTATTTTTTTCAAATAAAAAGGGGATATACAATATATTGGACAGTAAATTTCCTGGTAATAAGATAATTCATAAAAATCACTCAAGAAACTTAATTTACATTTCTTGTCAGTTTAAAACTACTCTAGATAATGAAAAGAAAAAAAGAAGGTACAGTACAATTTCTAACATGGAGACTTTTGCACTATTATAAAGTATTGAGAATATATTTTAGCTTAATGAATGAGAAAGTGATATAGGCTGAAATAATTAAAATACAGCAAGTCCCCTACATACAAAACTTCAAGTTGCAAAGTTTCAAAGATACAAAAGTGCTACAACCCAGACATTGCTGGATTGTTTTCTCAGGAGGGTAGATAGAAGTGAATCCAGCAAGGAACCAGAACCTGTGCCATCCACGTCAGGCGTGAGTGAAATTGCAGCTTGCCCTCCGTCTCCTGTTGCTGACGATCCTTCAGCTCTACCATCTCCCACCTCCTCTTCCTCCTCCAATCAGTAACTCTTCTTTCCTGTTCACTCGATGCCAGTCTCTGTATGCCAGCTGTTGTACTCTACTACTGTGCTTTTCAAGGTACTGTACTGTAAGGTTAAAAATGTCTTCTTTGTTTTGTGTGTGTTTGTTTTTTTATGTTTTATTTGTGTGAAAAGTACTATAAACCTATCATAGTTCAGTACTATATAGCCGACTGTGTTAGTTGGGTACCTAGGCTAACTTTGTTGGGCTTACGAACAAATTGGTCTTATGAACGTGCTCTCGGAAGGGAACTTGTTCGTATGTAGGGGCCTACTGTAAAGGGGAAATAATTGTTTATTGACTTAAAATGTAAAATTTTCTTTTAAATTATATCTCTCCATTGCTTAAAATCACTTGATAGCTTCTAACTGCTTATGAGATAAATTTTCAAGTGTGTGTCTGGGCATTTAAGCTTCTCCCTAATGTATTCCCCATATAAATTTCTACAGTTATTTCTCCCTCCACAGATCCTTCTCTAGAGCCATAAACGTCTCCTTGTCATTCCCCCAAATTGCCCAGCATCATCTCATTCCCATACCTTTGCTTTTCCTGTCTCCTCTTGGCAAGAAAGTCTTCTGCAGTGTCCCAGCCAGAACACATTCTTCTTTCTCCTCCAAACCCCCATCCTATGTTGGAAAGGGCAAAAGAAACATTATCTTACTACATATTCCAGAATTCATCTGAGGAAGATAACTGGCTTTGCATAGAAACAAACGAACAAACTTTATAAAACTACTGAGGAAAAAGGCGAGACTCTAAAGTTATGGAAATAAATCCCCAAACAAAATACTTTGCTCAAGTATAAACAGGAAGAGAGGGGAATGAGAAGGATGTGTGTGCATGGCAGTGGGGGGAAGGGTAGTGACAGAAGAGAGAAAATACATAGATGTGCAACATGGTAGCTTTGCTTTGGACATTTTAGAAGCCAGAGTATATGCTAGTCTATGTTAGTGTTTCTGTGATATTCTAATCTCTTAAATCTTTGGTAGATTCTGCCACACACAAAAGGCCTTTTGAGCATTTTCTTTGTCTTTTCTTTTGAAATAGGAGAAAGGGTATGAAGTCTACATTGGTTTAAATGTCAGTGAGGAGATGAGTGAGAGCTTCAAGATTTAGGGCAAAATATAAAACTTCAGGGTGAGCAGGAAATAGGAGCAAGAGGTGGCTAGAGAAATAGCTTTTCCTTAGAATTTAGCAGAATTCTTAGGGATGGCATGGACTTTCTACAAAGCATATAATGGGAGTGCTGCTAAGGCTTACTGTAAGGTGACCAGTCGTCCAGTTTGTCCAGCACTGAAGGCTTTCCCGGCATGGGGACAAGCAGTGCTGAAAAGTCCTGGGCAAACTGAGATGGGTTATCCACTCTCCTAAAGAACGGAAAGCCACTAACCTACATCCTTGTGCCACAGACACTCTCTCTGGTACACATATGGCACTTAACACACAATATTTTGAATTATTAGTTATCATTCTGTTTGTTAAATATGTAATGAAAAGGTTATATATATATTTTTTTGGTTCAAAAAACCTCACACACCTGATCTATAATCTAAATCTGCACACACCCCCCATACTTACCTAAAAATATTTTAACCTTAATAATTCCCCTGATAATTTATTCAGTGCATTTTTGTCACTCTCCTTTTGGCGTTACCTTTGGGTCACTCATTCTCATCTGGTAGCGATTTTGCCCTCTTCCCCCAATTCTGTCAATGCCTGGAGAAATCCGTACAACGTACAAGAGAGCACACCCCACTCCCTGCCACCAACACCACCCTAACAAAGAATTTTCTGGCAAAAAACTATCAATGAGACCCAGATTGACAACCCCTGATTTAGATCCTGAATCATATTTTTTTTTATCACAGTGTTGGCAAATACTTGGCTGGACACGAGGATTTGATATTTGAAAACTATCAAAATCATTTGAGGAGAAACTGGCACCGTGAAAGCCTGTTTTAAAAAGCCCCTTTTCCATGCCAAGCACAGAGCAATGACAGGTAAAATAATTTTAAAACATCAAAAGTAGTGTCCGTAAACAAGATAACAATCTTTATGGACCAGAAATGGAATAGAAACACAAAGCTGCAGCCCGGGCTTGCTGGGATCTGGCTCCCAAAGCAAACAAAGGCAGCCAGAGTTCAATTCTGAGGGGAAACAGGATCCCCAAAGCCCTATGCCTGGCAGGGGACCAGAGCCAGATTCAGCTCCAGAAGCAGTGAGGCAGTGGTTGTTGCAGCATTCCATGAGAAACAGAAAAAAACCTCTTGCTATAGCTTTTAGAAGAGCTGTATGAGTCAGTATAGCCTAGCTTATGCTGTCGACAAGCCGCTCCAAAGTCTATTTGTCCAAAGCAATGAAAGCTTTTATCTGCTCAGCTACATGTGCCTTATCTTCCTACATATTCCAGAATTCATCTGAGGAAGATAACTGGCTTTGCAGAGAAACAAACGAACAAACTTTACAAAACTACTGAGGAAAAAGGCGAGACTCTAAAGTTATGGAAATAAATCCCCAAACAAAATACTTTGCTCAAGTATAAACAGGAAGAGAGGGGAATGAGAAGGAGTCTGTGCCCATTGCAGTTTATGTCATTCCAGACTTAGGTTGACAAAGAAGCCACCACTTGCATATGTGCTGACATCCGGGTCAAGAGCTAAAGGGCTCTAGAAGGTCTGGTATCAGTGAAATCTATGCTCTGGCTTGGTAGGAAAACATATCACGTCAGGCCAAAAGTTATTGGCTAGCATTAGTCACCCGGCTTCAGGAAGTGCAATTCTATCGTGTGCCTGGAAAGAGGGTCAACTACACTAATAAATGCCACAGTCTCTTTATCTAAGTTCTAAGAAGAAGCATAAAAAGCCAAGAACAAGGTCGCCAGCCAAGTTGCTTGCTTGTTCATTGACCACATGTCTGATAACTCCAATTTCATGATCGGTTAGAAAAAGAGCTGTCAAATGAGATCTGGGCATAATGAGATGGCTCTTGATGAGGCCAGGAAGAAGCCAACCATATACCATTTATACAGGTAGGGAAGAGTGAATAGAGAGAAAGAAAATATCCCCACTTAAGATTAGGCCTCGTTTAATCTCAAGGCACACGAGGAAGCCCAGCAATATTTGCGGTTCTCTTCCTTCTGGACAAACGGTAGGATTTCACAGCCTCGATCTCTTACAGTTAGGGCTGGCCTGTAAGGGGAAGGATGTGTCTCAATTCCAGATTGAAGACTGTAAGAGCTGGTGCATGATGTTTCTTTCTTTCCTCCATAGAAACGGGTGTATGGCAAATAGCATAGGGTCTGGTAGCCTGGTATCTGAGTGAGGATAAGGTAGAGGGGATCCCCCTCCAGACTTGAGGTGGACATACAGCGTGAGTTATCTACCTATATTGTTTTAACCCACTGAGATTTTGATGTCATGCAGCAAAATTTATCTTATGCTGACTGATATACTAGTTATTCCAGAAATATTTATTGAGTGCTTAGAAAATCTTAAAGCTGGTGAGTGTTCAGTTGGGCACGCGGGCCTCTCACTGTTGTGGCCTCTCCCGTTGCGGAGCACAGGCTCCAGACGCGCAGGCTCAGCGACCATGGCTCACGGGCCTAGCGGCTCCGCGGCATGTGGGATCTTCGCGGATCGGGGCACGAACCCGCGTCCCCTGCATCGGCAGGCGGACTCTCAACCACTGCGCCACCAGGGAAGCCCAGTTGGGCTTTTAATAGAGTGTAAACTGAATTGATGAAGATCACGGTAGAAGACATTCCAGACTCTGAATAGCAGAGGCAGAGTGCTAGCATAGTGTACTGATGTGATAGAACAAACAAGGGTGTTTTGCTTGGGTGTGCAGGTGAAGAGCAGCTGGAAAGAAAATTTCATGGGAGAAGAAATATGACGTAAATTACAGCAGGTAAAGGGGTATCAGTTAATATAGCACTTTTCATTCCAGTTTGAAGAATTTGAATCTTACCTTCTTGAGAATAATTTAGGTTATTTTAAAGGTGAATGCCACATTGAATGTTAGTCGTTTTTAATGATGATTAATTAATCTAGTAGTCATCCATTTAGGATGGTTTCGGATGTGGAAAAGTAGGCAAAGAAATTATTATAATAAGCTAAATGTGAAATAAAGGGCACAGTTTCTGTATTGATAGTGGGAGTGGTATAAACTTGAGAGCGATTGACAAAAGGGAATATTAACAGAATGTTTTGCTTGGTATACATGAGAAAGTTAGGGGGTAAGTTTAAGAAAATCAATCAAAATCAGAATCAGGGTCACACACCTGGGAGATGAATAGGCGTTTGGACTGCAGGAGAAGATGACAGATTGAACTATAGATTTTAGGGGTGGGAGGACATTTTGTAGTGATATCTGGAATGCAGTTATAATTCTGTGGCTTGTATGGGAGGTTAGGTCTGAAGATATAGATTTATTTATAAACATTCCATTTATTCCATCGGTGTGGTTCATATTCACTAGACAGGCGAGCAAAAGTTTGGGTGAGTCATTTATGCAATACTCAGCAAAAGTAAGAGTGATGCCAAGTTTGTAATTATGTTGTTAGATTTATCACTGACAGGCTTTAGAGCTTCAGTATTTTAAAAAATGGCTACCATGCAGATAAAGGAGAAAAGGGATTGCCAAAATATATGGATTTTTACAATTTATACTTGCTCCTTTTCACCCAGTTTTAAGGGGCTTAACTTTCAGCTACAGAATTGGCTTCAGGGTGATCTGAAGAACAAATACAAACTTACTCTGGGAGATGATCTTTTTTTATTAGTCCCTTTAACGGTTTTAGGTTATTATATGTGTGCATCGTGAAATCCAGTCACTGTAGTTACTGCTTTTGAAAACTTTTGATCCCTTTTAATTCAAGACTAGATTTATTGTCATTATGAGTATCCAGAAATAGGCTGTGTTTAAGTGAATTTATTTGAGTTCACAAATGTTAATAAAATGAGTATTTTCTTCTTGAGTCCTGGCATTTTATGATCTTTGTTGCTATGGTTAGAAGCTCAAAAGCACAATGTTAGCTTTATATAAAATACTTAATGCAAAATAGTATAGTCTTAAAAGTGCTTCCTGTGAACTCGATAGCATGGAACTAATGAAGATGCAAGCAGCAAATCCATGCAGATTTTGCTATGCCACCAAAGGAACTAGCATATATACAGGCAATATATGGCAATCAATGTTAAAGTATTTTTTATTATTTTCATAATATTTTTATTGGATCAAAACATAGACCAATTTCCACATTAAGATTTCAGGAATCTCGACAAACCTGCACTATCATATAGAAACTAAAATAAATGTTGCTGACAGTACCATATAACTTAAATTATTTAAAGTTTAATAATGTGCCCATAATTGAATGTATATTAATTTTGCTTTTGGGAAAAAAATGTATTTCTGACAGAATTATTATAATTAGCAAAGAAAAAATTCTAAACTATAAAATCTAAAAAATAAGCAAATCGTGCAGGATCCTAATTTAGGATTCCTAATTTAAACATTTTGCTGAGTTTTTACACATATTAAATTATACAACAATTTCCATATAGGTTTCCACCTATTAACACAGTTTCCAAACAGTGAAAACTTCTTGAGGATTGCATGTATTTTTTCCTCCAAATTTCCTAACAAATTTATACTTAGCCATCAGGGCAATTGAAACGCTGCTAGACCCAGATAGACCAGATTCTCCTCCATAATCCTCTAAAAATTATCCTATTTTCACACAGTCTGGGAATCTGTTTGAGGAGTTTCAAACTATTAAGAAACAAGTGCTTAAACCACGTCTGAAAGCAAGTGCTTGGAAAACTGATGGCTAATTTCTCGTCCTATGTGGGAGAATTCTCTGTGTGTGACATAGGATGAGGAACAAGCCAAATGATCTCAAAACAACATCACTGGAACATTTTAACTCCATGAAACACTTACTTCCAAAGGGAGATTCTGAACACTGGAATCTGGTTTTCCTCCTTTGTGGGGCAAAGAAAACATTTTCCTTTTCCTTCATTTTTTTTCCCTTTAATGTTTTAAAAAACAACTAAAAAGAAGCCATGCGTGTTTTTCTAGTAGTATCATTTTTCTGGTAGCTGAGACATTCTTAAGTCTTACGCTACAGCACTACAGAAATAATATTATTGATTTTATATTTCAGGTATGTTTATGATTTAGGCTTCACTTTGGCTGAGGGAGGAACTTGAAAAATGTTATGCCAACAAGGATTACTGTGAAAGTCAAGAATCTTTCTGATTGCTTAATGAGGTTCTCCATTTTGCATCATAAAAGAAATATGGAACTTTGTCAAAACAGGATGGAAGTACCAATCATGTTTTCTGTTGCTAACCTAAATGCCTGGATATTTAGTCGCAGAAGCACTCTGGCTCCAGCTGGATGTCACGATGATTGGGTAGAAACTGTCAGGAATCAAATCTTATAAATGCAGAAGAGAGATGAATACTTCTAAATCAGAATTTACTGATTACATAGCACTGTTTTAAGTAGTTTAAAATATTAAATCATAACAACCCTATGAAACAGTTACTCTTATCCCTGTTTTAGAGAGAAGGAAGCTGCTTCTCATAGCAGTTAAGTGACATGCTTAGGTCCTAAGGTCAGGAACCAGCCAGGTAATATTTGAATTGGGCAGATCAGGCCCACAGTCTACACTTTGAACCAGCATGCATGCTGCCTCAGAAGAAAGTTGCAGTGTATCATGCAGACACCATTGTTAGGGCTCCTACTGCGTTCGTCACCTTTGAAAGCAAATACTTTTCACCTCAGTTTTGTACAGTATAAGGAGAAAATTGCTGTCAAACAATATGTAAAGCTTCTTTATTTTTGATCAATGTGGAAAAGAGAATGATTGTCAGTTTTTCTGGTTAACAAAGACACCTGAGAATGTGTTAAGTTGGACTGAGACGTCATCATTCTAGAATATTTAAACGCATAGAGAAGTATTGTCTGTACAGAGAAAAGTCATTTCAAAGTAAGTGTTAAGTCTTGAAATTATAGAATTACCTAAAAGAAGATAAAAACTTATGAAGAAAATCTATCATCTTGGTGCTAATCTTGACAGAATTTTATCTGTAATGGTTTACGGGCCAGTGAGAATGATTTCTGATGAGTCGCTTTATATATTACCACACATATATCATATACTGTACATGTGTATGCACTGACACCCAATCATTTATATAGCTAATGTAATGCAATGTTTTCCAATTAACTTTTATGGGAAAATTCTGTGACAGAAATTTTATTCTCATAAATATATTACATTGAGTGTTTTGGTTCCAAGGACTATAGTCTGAATCCACGTGGCTCCTGGAGCCTTACCAGAAAACAACACGATTTCCAACCTCGCTGAATATTCCATGCTCTCAGCAATCATGTTATATAGGAAGCCACAGGCTAAACTATTTCAAAAACATCTCTGGATTGAGAAATGATTTATTCAAATGGAAGTCCATATGAACCTGTTATCTCGTGGAAATTGCCTCATGTATCAGGTGAATGATATCTAGATAATTCTGTAGTTACAACTCCAAAAAACGAATGATGCCAAGGCATATATAATATTGTCCAACATATAAGATTCATTGTATTTTTTTAAGAAGCAAAGTCCCTGTTCTCCTCAATCAAAGCAACTTCTCAAAACAGCAGAAGAAATCCTTCTAGTTCTCCTTGGAATTGAAGGCAGGAAAGGGTAGGACATGTATGTACCAACTTCTGGAAATTGTCTCCTGGGAGATCTGAAATATGTTGATTTTAGAATCTTAAAAATAACGTGTCTATTGATGAAACAAATGTGTTCCAGAAATACTTAGTGTGAAAACTGAAATCATAATTCTGAAGAAATGGGGGTACGTTATCTCCATTGTTCACCAGTGGAAGCAGGTATTGGAAGGGTGGCTGTGCTAGGTGCACAGCAGGTGCAGCGCTGCAGGAAAGGAAACTATTTTCTGCTTGTTTCTCAATGGCAAAGTTCTTCTTCTGATGCCAATGTTCTCATCACACCATCTTGGGATAACTCAGAAGCAGTTGCTGAAGAAACTTAAAGCCCTAAAATTAGAGAAAGATGGAAAACTTGAGGACCACACAAATAGAGAATAGTGAGTTCTGTGGTTATAAATATTTAGTGACAGGCATTTTGCAGAGAAAATGAGAAGCTATGTCCCGCCCACCCTTAAGAATAGAATTAGTAAAATATATTATTAATATACGCAACTTGAAAACTTGCGAAAATGAAGAATCCCACACAAAGATCATTCACCTAACAGCACCAGGCAGAGAGAGAGAGAGAGAGAGAGAGAGAGAGAGAGAGAGAGAGAGAGATTGATTAACTTACTAAAGAAGAAATTAGAAATCAGAACCCCATACCATATGATCAGAAGTTTGTGGTATATAGTTTTTCTTATGTTAACTGAAGTAAAATCTATGTCGTTCTCTTCATGTGTGCTGCCCAGGGGTGGGACAATATTCAGATGGCGCACTCAGAAGGGACAATTGAAGAGAGTTTTATAAAGGGACTATTTACAAAGTGTGATGAGGGCCAGGGGAACCCACACTGCCTGGTTAAGCATCCTGGTGCTAATACCAGCTGGACAGTTACCAGACCCATTGAGAAGATTAGCTGTGGGAGAGCAGCCACCCAGCAGGAGGTGTGGCTATAATTAGAAAAAATCAGCTTGTGCCTGACCAAGTGTCCACGGGGAGGTAACCTAAAGAATAAATGTCCAGTGTGTCTCTCTTTCTCTGATCTCTTATATGTGCCCCTTATTGCTTAAACCCAACTAAAATCCAGAAGGAAAGGGAATTTGGTTGATATAGTAAATAGAAGTGAGAATACCCAGTGCTACAAGAGGGTGGACAAGGTTGAGAGTAGATTTGGAGGGGAGACTCTTGGACACATTCAAAAAGCATTTTTTTAGTTTTCATGTCTTGAATTAAGATAGGATCAGTGGGGGAAATCCAATGATGTCAAGAGTCTGGTACTCAGAACGTGTAAACCCAGTCATCAACAACTTTTATAGAAAAGTTGCTTTAACAAGGCTACTTCTACCTAGGTGTACTTCAACATTCAAGGGGCATTTTTTATGCCCTGCAAAAGTCAGAATTTAGCCTTAAGTATTCTGGGAAAAGACTTCCAGTTCTGAGATTTTTTTTTTTCACTTTGACTAGTATAGAAAAATTTTGATTTGGTTACTTAAAAAAATACATATATTTGAGACAACAGATGGCCTCATTTAGACTGTCAGGGAAAAAAGTTAGAGTGAAGGAAGGTATCTTTTTGTACTATTATGAAATAATCTCTGAGGCCCCATATATATGCACACATATATTTTTATGCATGTACTCTTAATTAATCAGGTACTCTGCCCTAAGGAAGATTTACTTGGAAAGTACAGTCTGTTCACTCTTATTATCTTTTTAAAGGTAAAAGGTGACAAAAAGTTCTGTATGAATAACAGAGGCACAAGTACCATGGTCTTGACACAAAAAAAATCCTTTTACTTTTGTAAAGATTATGTATTACTTTGTGAGCATTTTCCAAAGGAGACACAAAACTCCACAAGAATTCAGAGTTTGATTCTTTAAATTAATCTCACCATAGAAGTTGATAGAGCATTTATCAGTCACTTCAAGAAGTGAGATATTTCAAACAACACATGAAATGATCTTTTCCTTCTTTTTTTTGTTTGGACTCTAGGCTTATGTTAATAAAAGATGAAACAACTTGAGTCACGCATCTTCTCCTCACTCATCATTTCAGATGGTTCCTGACTTTTTGATACAGAGGTTTTATCATCTCCCACCAGGGAAACACACAGAACATGTTTCTTTTCCTTTTAAATAAGAGTCTACTTCTTCCTTCCTCCATTTTTCTCTTTCTTCCTTCCTTCCTTCCTTCCTTCCTTCCTTCCTTCCTTCCTTCCTTCCTTCCTTTCTTTTTCTTTCTTTCTTTCTTCTTTCTTTCTTTCCTTCCTTCTTTCTTTCTTTTCTTTCTTTCTTTCTTTCCACCAGGTCTTAGTTGTGGCTCCAGGGCTCCTTAGTTGTGGCTCACCAGATCCTTAGTTGTGGCACATGGGCTCCTTAGTTGCAGCATGCATGTGAGATCTAGTTTCCCGACCAGGGATCAAACCCAGGTCCCTTGCATTGGGAGCACGAAGTCTTATCCACTGCACCACCAGGGAAGTCCCAGAACAAGTTTCTACGTTATGTCCTGATGGTTATTCAGCAGTTCCATGGAGCTCTCTGTTTTCTTGCTTGATTGAAACAAACTTGATGATCTTTCTACAGGACAATATCAAAGGTCAGTACTTGCTTCTGTGTCTTCAAAATATACCTGGCACAATTGTCATCCTTACAGGCCTGAACACTTGCAGAAGAAGGTTGAAAAGTACAAGCTTTTCCTGGAATCAGTAATGTTGCACATTTTGGCCTCCTATCTATCCCTTAAAGAAATCATTTTATTGGTCGCCTCATGTGCAGGGTTATCTCAGTGGTATTCTCTAGATTCAGCCTGATTTACTTTTCACACATGAAATGTGTATAGTTGTATAAAAATATTATCTATTATTAACTAAAAATAGCCTGGATATCTGAATTGATGCCATTTCAGAGCAAGAAAGTAAAATATATATGGCCCCTAGTTTAATTTTAGTCTAACCTCAGCTTTAAAGAAATCACTATGAATTATGTATTGATATGTAGTTGCAATAAAAAACAATAATCATCATATTAGAAGCTGAGATTTTTTTGTTTTTGTTCTTTTTCTCCCCCAGGACCTAAGAAGAATTACCTGTAATCTGTCTCCTCTTTCTCCGTGTAGGGAAGTGAGGCTGTTAAGACATGTGTTAAGAGTGGAGCTCAGAGCCATGCCTGAAATTTGTGCTTCCAAATCATGCATGTTCCAGCAAGCACACGACCTTGGTGGGGGACTCCAGACGACAATTATCTCTGCTGGACTCTAGCAGCTAGTTTTCCCACACAATAACTTAGAAAACACACGATCTGGAGCACAAAGCATAGGTTTCTTTCAAAAGCATAAAATGATGTCATTAATGAAGGTTTTATTTATTTGGACAGGCAGCCTAACAAGAAGACAAAATACAGAAGTTGGAGCAAGGCATGCCCATGTGAAAGCTGCCTCCCCTTCAGGTTAGAAAGATGTACGCTGGTGTGACGTGCAGGCAGCTTCTATGTAATGAGGAGAGTAAGTTCATTAGCAAATCATTTTGTAGAGTCTTTGTAAAGCATTTATGAGATCCATTAAAGCCTCCAGTGTTTTTTATATGACATGAGATAGTTTTCATCATTACTCAAGGTCTCACAATTCATGAGTAATACCAGAGATCAAATCTCCTAACCCTCTTTCAGCGTCCCTTCTACTAGCCTCAGTACCATTCTATTTACATATTTACAAAGAGATAGCCAACACTTGAAAATGCAAATCAAATTCTTTAGGAATTTGATTTGTAAGCAAGTCCTGGAGGGGACTGGGGAATTTGGAGGATACTTTGCTTATTTGGAATTTCTCACCTTCAGCTGTCTGGTCTGATAAGCCAATAAAAAGGCATATTGTCTCTCCTTCCTCAAAGGCATGACATCTGATTATTCCTCTGGCTGGCATAAAGTAATGATGTGTTTAAGAGATAGAACTGAAAATGGAAATTATTCAGTGTGTTATGTGGTGAAAGAGAAGTAAACCAAGGACACAGGTTAAATGCTCAGTAAATTAAGATAATTTTTTGCCAATTTGGACGGTTGATAATTTAAAATTTAAGTAGAGGATCAGAAAATATATTTGTTGTCTTTTAGTATTATTCCACCCTTTTAGATTTGGGGCAACCATATTTTCCTTTTCTTTCTTTCCCTCTCTCTTTCTTTCTTTCCTTCATGGTATAACAAATGTTTTAACTCTTAAATATAATAGATCTACCTCATATTTAACTTCAAGAATAATTTTAATGAAAAATATTTTTTACATGTCACATTGTATTTTTTTTTTGTACTCTCTAGAATGTATTCATTCTGCTGCAGGAGTAGCTTCAGAGCATCTAACATGCCATAATGTTAGAAACAAAAATTGCTAGCTTTTAAAAAATACGTATTTTCTTAAACAATAAGAACATTTATTACCTAACTTAAGAAGTTGGTTCTACAGGGTTGGTTCTGTAGCTCACTGGTACCTTAAGGACCTTTTCTATCTTTTGAGTTGATCATCCATTTATTAAGAATATATCTTTCACAGTTACCAGATGGCTGAAGAAGTTCCAAATATCTTATATTCATACAAAAAAACCCTTCCTGGTGTTCTCCATTTCTACCTGTCATTCTGTATTTCTATCTGGAATTATCTTCTATTACCTTAAATAACTCTTCTTAGTTTATTATTGTAAGACATATCTGCTTGTGATTAATAGCATATTTTCATTTTTTATGAAAAATATTTATTTTAATTTTTAAAAGATATTTTTGACTTGGTGTAAAGTTCTAGCCTGATGGATTTTTCTTTCTGTATTTTGAGGATTTTTCATTTTGCTTTGGATTTCAGTTTCTGACAAAAAAGTCAGTCAGCATTCAGTCAGTGTTGTTCCTTTGCAGGCTCATTTGGAGAATTTTCTTTGACTGCTTTTAAGGTTTTTCTCTTTGATTTTCAGCATTTCACTAGGATATGACCCTGTGTGATTTAATTTATATTTATCCTGCTTGAGGTTCATTGGGCTTCTTGATGTCCTTGGAATATTCTCAGCAGTTATTTCTTCAAATATTGCTTCTGCTTTTCTCTCTCTCTCTTCTCTTGTTTTGAGACTCCAGTTGGACACATTAGAACTTTTGAGCAACATGTCACATTGTATCTTAACTTAGTACATTGCACTGTAAACATATTTTTGATGTAGTGTTTCTTATTCTAAAAGCCCTACAGCTTACCAAAGAGAATACGTGAGAATTCAATATCCTCTGCTCTTAATGAGAAGCCAGGAAAACCAACACAAATACTATTATAGTGATAAGTATAAGGACTTTGTATGGATTGAAGTATTGGCTTTTGCTATAAATGGAGTCTTTTGAGTCTGCCCAGCTCACCTCATCTGGCTAAAACACGTTGGTATATTCTCCTTTAGAATTTGTTTCAGCTTGCTTGCTTTCCTCCCCCTCCATCCTTAGCACATATTTCAGATTACCTATAAAGGATTGTATTAAGAAAACACTATGATTAAAAAAAAATAAGAAGAAGAACTTTTAAATTAAGGTCTAACTCAATAGGGTGGACCACTTTATGAATTGCTACAACTGTGTAACCACCACCCAGATCAAGATATAGAAATATCCATAATTCCAGAAAGCTCCTTTGAGACTTTTCAGAGTCAGCATTCCCAGAAGATAACTACTCTTTGACCTCTGCCATCATAAAATTGTTTTGCCTGCATTTGAAATAGAATCATACCATCTGTATTCTTCTATGGCTGGTATTATTTGCTTTGTATTACATGTGTTAGATGATCTTTAAGAGTTATCCTCCACTCCAGTTTTTAAATGTAACTAAGCCTTAATATATTATTCTGACTTTTCTGAAAGTGTCAAATGTGAGTCACAAAACCACTACAAAAAGAAAGATTGTTCATTAGCTGTGAGAATAAATTAATAGTAACTTCACTTTGTAATGGTTAATGTAAAGAAAAATTGCTTCAGATCCTCACATTCACGTACGCACCCCTCTCTCATGCCCATATTACAAAATAAACACACCTAATTAGGCAGTAGTTACATCAAAATTCTGGAAAGATTACTTAAGTCTTCAGCTTGACACAGGGTGAATCATTACATGTTCTCAATTAGCTCAAAATTATTTTGAACATAGACTTAAATAGCAAAAATTTGAACAGAGCTTGCGTGGTTGTGATGGTTAGTTTTATGTGTCAACTTGACTGGGCCACAGGGATGCTCAGATATTTGGTCCAGCATTCTGGGAATGTCTGTGAGGGTGATCATGAGTAAGATTAACATTTAACTTGGTAGACTGCATAAAGCAGATTGCCCTCCCTAATGTGGGTGGACCTCCTTCAATCATTTAAAGGCCTAAATGGAACAAAAGGGCTGACCCTCCTGTGAGTAAGAGAGAATTCCTTCTGCCTGACAACTTGAGCTGGGACATGGGTCTTTTCTTGTCTTTGGACTCAGATTGAAACATCAGCCCTTCTTGGGTCTCAAGCCTGGTGACTCTCTGGACTGGAGCTACACCATCAGCTCTCTTGGGTCTCCAGTTTGCCTGTTGGAGATCTTGGGACTTCTTAGCCTCCATCATCTTGTGAGCCAATTCCTTATAATAAATCAATCTTCCTGTCTCTCTCTCTCTCTCCATAAACACATTCTGTTGGTTCTGTTTCTCTGGAGAATCCTGACTAATACAAATTTGTACCGAGAATGGTTCTAGAACAGAATTTTAAGTTTGAGCTTTCTAGATTCTGGGGTTTCCGGTATTGACTCTGTAATCTGATTAGATTTAAAGACACCAATGAAAAAACAAAAAAGAAAGACACCAATGACTCTCCAGTACTAAGAAGAGCACTGAGATTCCACGGTGTAATGTGGAAATAGAGATACACAAAACATCACCTTTGGATACTCCTAACCAGCCACTTTGAGAAGCAAGTATCTGGGTGACTGTGTATATAATACTTTCAAACATTCTTAGTAAACTAATAAATATAATGAGATTGGTTGCTCCTAAGTTTGCTGGACAAAATGAGGAAGGAACAGGGTGAGCTCAGGGATTCTAATTCCCAATTAAAGCACAACATAAATAATCTGAATGCTTCTTTGTGCCCTGAAGGAGATCCTTATTTCCTGTAGCTTTAGGACTGAAATTATTGAAAATTAAACCCAGAATCTCAGCATGACTGGTTGAATTACAACACAAATTGAATTCTTATCCTTGTAGGGTGTCTACTGTTAAAGTGAATTGATTGGGAAGAAACGGGATCCGAAATTTGAAATGGGGACACATGGGAAGACTCTGATGAGGCTGGCAACATTGGGCCCCTAAATTCTGATGAGTCTTCTTTGCCAGGAGAAGGAGCCTCTCTACTCCCCTCTGAGGGGGTTAACTCTGCATTGTCTGCAGAAACTCTAATGGTTTCCCTCCCCTGAGGCAGTTACCATGTAAGTTGCAATTCCACATCTCTTCCGAACCCACCTCTGCCATCCTTCTTTGCTTCCATGGGTTTCTCTGGAGAACCCTGACTAATAGAGTGGTTGAAATTTAGAAGACTATATACAATACTCTTCAACTTTTCTTTAGATTGGCTGGTAATACACAGGAAGCTGCAACATCAAAACAATTTTCTGAACAATATTAACAAAAAATTACCAAACTGGACTAGAGAAGAAATTACTTTTCTAAAGAAAAGCACAAAGTTATAATTGGGTATAGAGCAAATTAGAAAGACATAATAGGTCAAAATTAAAACATATATTGTGTTCTTTCAGGAAGCATCTTTTGTGGGGAGTTGAAATATGGTAGTCCATAGTCAGACTTGAGGTGAAGTGACCTGAAATGTACTTGAAAAGAATAATGACTTACATGGGCTTCCCTGGTGGCGCAGTGGTTGAGAGTCCGCCTGCCGATTCAGGGGACGCGGGTTCATGCCTGGGCCCGGGAAGATCCCACATGCCGTGGAGCAGCTGGGCCCGTGAGCCATGGCCGCTGAGCCTGCGCGTCCGGAGCCTGTTCTCCACGGCGGGAGAGGCCACAACAGTAAGAGGCCCGCGTACCACAAAAAAAAAAAAAAAAGAATAATGACTTACATTGAAAAGGAAGGGTTGTATGTAGTGAAAAAAAGACAATTTCTGCTTTTTAAAGAATAAATTTCCACTTCTGGAAAATTCTTAGGAATATTAAAATATACTCACAAAAGATTCACAGTATTGAAGACATAGATATTGGCATTGGATTGGAAGGTGTAAGTTTAATGCATATTATTTTTCTATGAAAAGATTTACCCTCTGATTCTAGTGTTAAAAAGCACTACATGTGACCAATTAGAAAGGGAGCCTAGTTTGAATTAGGAAAAAATCTTAATTATAGAGTTTCTGAAAGTAGACATTTTTCAAGGTAAAACCTTAAATCAGAGATGAAATTAAGATTAATCAACAATTGGTAACACATAGAACCAAACACTCAGGATGGATGCTAGCCATAACTGGGGCAGAGTCCCATGCCCAGTTCTGCTGGGCAATGATTCTTGAGTTATTTAGGAAAAATATCTAGAAAGCCCTGGAGAAGAAACAGTATTGGAAAGGGGCAAAGGTGAACATGGGGGCTCCAGGCAACAAGAATGAAAGTGCCTAAATATTTTAACAAGTGTTTTGGCCTTATCTGTGGTTAGTAGTTGAATATCAGCTCTACCTTAACTTCACTGTTTACATAATCCTTGCTGGCATTCTCCCTTTTCATAAGATAAGGAGGAATCTCTAAAGTTGAAGCACTCATTTGTTTTTGAACGCCGATGTCCTTGAAGGATTTTATTTACTTAGATTGAACAAAACCATCCTCTATGACTATGTGTATTCTTTTTATGCTTATTAACCTCTTTGTTTTCTATGTAGTGTAAAGAAAACGCAAGATAGAAACTTTATTTCTCTACCAAAAAATGTTATTGTAACTAAATTGTAACTAATGTCATATATATCCTATCATTCATTCAAGGATGCATTTGTTCCTGCAATTATTCATGTAGTCAACATACTTTGAGAAAAGCATGACTGTCTCTTCAGTGTTGTTGTTATTGTTGTTGTTTTTTAGAATATTTAATAGTCTATGTTTTCTAATCTCTTTTATATATAAAATATTTCTCTGGTTATTAGACAAGTATGTGCTCCACCTCGAAAATACACAGGAAGCACAGAAAGTTTTTGAGAATATAAAAACAAATACCCTTGCTAACACTTGATGATATCACTTGGTGGACTTTGAAATGTTTTTAGAAATAAGCTTGTAATTCAACTTGAATATAAAATTGCAACAGAGTTTGGCATGGGCATTTCATGTGATGTCAAAAACAGCAAAACTGTTATTTTAACATCACATAGTACTTCACAGTATGAATATTTTATAATTTACCTAACCATTCCTTTCATGTTGGACATATAAATGATTACAAACAATACTATGATGATTAGATTTATGCATACATATGCGCATGCATTTATGAATATTTACTTAGGAAACATGATGAAAAATTTAAGAATCTTGACGCATATTACAAAATTAATTCCAGGAAAAGTTGTATTGATTCCTATTACTGCCAATAGATTATGATTCTTCTTACTACGTCCTCCCCAACTATTGCATATTATTATCAATAAAACTAAAAAGTAACTTTTGATTTTTTGTTGCGGGATAATGATTATTAACCCTAATTGTTTATAAAGAAAGGTGATTTTTGATGCAATATTTTAATTCTTTTACTTTACTATTTTTGTTTTTATTCTTATAATTTTCCACAGCAGCATTTCCCTGCTCTTTCTTTGTGTTAAATACAATGATTGCTGTTTACTTTTCCCTCAGTAGACCTAAGCTCTTTCTAGGTAAGACAGTTCTGTAATCTTTGTATTAGCTCTGTACTCCTTCACACCCAGGATATTAAGAAACTGAATAAATGAGTGAATGAAATGAATAGGTTACAAATCTTCAACCAAGTAACAAGATGTTTCATTTTATGGTCTATTTTTTTATAGTGTAATATTCCTCCAGGTTTCCAAGACTTGAAATAGTAAGGGAAAGCTGGGCTACTTTAACTTCAGCTGGTTCTTTTGGAAAATTTTAGGAGAAAATAAAACACAGTATTTATTTACTACTGCTTTTGAAGATTTATGCACAATATCAATAGTGAAAAAAAAAAACAAATACAGCAACACAGACTCACAAAGACTACAAAGTATCATAAGAAAAATATTCGCCTTCCAAAAAATCTGGAGTAACAGTTGAAAAAATATTACATCTTCAGTGTAGTATTTATGCTCTTTTTATCACATTACTTCAGAATACTTTGGTTCGGATTGGAATGCGACTGGGTGCTTTTCTTTATGCTCTTGAGGAAAAAAAATAGCAACCCAAAAAAAAAAAATAGAGATTACATCATCTCTGATTTCTACTTTGTGTTTTAAATCTTTTTTTTTTTTCTCTCAATAATGACAGTTTGGCCCTCCTTTGCTTCAGCCATACTTAGGTTAAAATAATGCTTTTTGAATTGGAACTTCCCATTCAACAGTGGACTTTCTGTCTCATTCAGAATTCCTTAAAATGTTGATGGTCACTAAAACATGCTGAGGAAGGACATTTTGTTACATAGATATCATTATGACACATGAAGGGATATTACTAGTTAATTTCCTTGCAAATTGCTGTTCTTTGAAATTTGTTATGTGTATTAAATGATAATTTTTGAAAAAAGTTATAACACAATGTATAGTGAACATATGTCAAACATTTATATCATAAATTAATGAAGGAAAGAGCGGGATAACAAAGGTGGTTCAAAAGAGGACACAAGAGACTAAAATATATAGTCAGGAAAAGAAAAATAGCTGAAATAAGTCATCTAAAGTAGATTCAAAACTGGTTAATGCTCTACAGGGTAACAAAACCATAACCTTTGGGTTTTGTTTTTGTTTCTTTCCTGCTGGATGGAAAGCATCTGCATCTGTACATTTATTAACATTTATTTGCAACTTATCCATTTGCTATAAGTTTAAATCCAACTTTACAAAATCTGAGCTCTAAAAATAGTCAAATAATAAATCATACAAAGTTACATTTTCTTAGAGCATCTGATAACCTTTAAGTTGGATTGTTAGAGAATGCTCTTGTAAGATACTGAAAACAACACAGAAACTTTTTGCCTTATTTCCAAGTTTGGGTAATTTTTACTACATAGGAGTTAAGTGGATATATATGTAGTATGAGATGAGACCTTATTCTCATCTTTGATTTAAGGGGTATTTTCATTTATGCTTTATCTTTTGTTGGATACTTTTTCTTGTCTTTTCCCCATTTCTCTATATTTTTTAACTTTTTAATTATCAAATGGTAGGAATTTGTTCACGTATGCTGTTACTACTTAGTTTTTGTTGATTATGTCTCTTGTCTTTTTGCTGTTTCCTTAATAGCATCGTTTGATGACCAGAAATTTTTATTTTGAAATAATTTCAAACTTACAGAAAAGTTACAAGGATAGCTATGAACTCTCCTGTACCATTAACTAATTTTTCTTGATCACTTTGTATATAAGCTCACATGCTATTATTAGTATTATTGCTGAAACATTTGCAGGTGCAAAGCTTGTATAAATGTATAACTCCGGTGATCGCCACTCACAAAGATCACAGTAAAAATAGTGCCTTTTATAGATGTGAAGTCCAGGGTCGCTGAGTATATTTCCTCCCCAGGTAGTCTTTTGTCTAGAATTAGTAACTGCTTATTCTGGTACAATAGGAAAACTGATGTTCTGATGCAATGCCAGTCTGTAACCTAGTGGAACATTCCTAGTGAAATGAAATTAGCTAAAAAGGAGTGGCATGGTTGTTATACAACTTACTGCATTTCACTCACAAAAGCTGGACATCAAATATTCCCACAGTCTTCCTCTTGGAGGAATTGCATCTGAGCTCTACTACCTGATGACTATAGGAGTATAGTAAGTCCCCTACATTTGAACCTTCAAGTTGCGATCTTTCAAAGATGCAAACATGGAATTTATTAATGAAGACCTGATGGAATTGGAGGCCCAGAGAAAGGATGAAGAGAGACCAGAGAAAGAAGTAACTGAAGAACCAAAGAAATTTACGACGCAGGAAATGGCAAGGGGATTCTCTTTATTTGAGGAGGCACCGTGAGTTTTTGAGGTACAGAACCCGAACGTAGAACAGTACAGGAAGGTTGCAGCAGCCATTCAGAATGCACTCCAGTGCTACCGTGTCATCCATGATGAGAAAAAAAAGAGCTACTACCCAGACATCACTGGATCGTTTTTTCAAGAGGGTAGATAGAATTGAATCCAGCAAGGAACCAGAACCTGTGCCATTGACGTCAGGCGTGAGTGAAATTGCAGCTTGCCCTCCGTCTCCTACTGCTGACGATCCTTCAGCTCTACCATCTCCCACCTCCTCTCTCTCCCGCAGTCAGTAACCCTTCTTGCCTGTTCACTCAGTACCAGCCCCTGTATGCCAGCTGTTGTACTCTACTACTGTATTTTTCAAGGTCCTGTATTGTAAGATTAAAAATGTCCTCATTCTATGTGTGTGTGTTTATGTATTATTTGTGTGAAAAGTATTATAAACATATTACAGTACAGTACTATATAGTCGATCATGTTAGTTGGGTACCAAGCTAACTTGGTTGGACTTATGAACGCACTCTTGGAATGGAGCTTGTTCGTATGTAGGGGACTTGCTGTATTTCATTTAGAGCTCCTGTCTCTTCATTCTCCTGCCTGCTTTCTACATATGTTTTTCAAGATAGCCTCTTTCAGCTACTTAGAAACCCCAGCAAGCACATAAAGCTATTTGGGAAGTGTGGCTATTGTTTAATTCCTAGAAGTATTATAGTTCAGTCTCAGCGTTTTGTCTCCAGAGCTGAATGGTGAAGTGCTTTAGGGTAAAACTGATGTAGTTTATAACCTTATACAAGTCTGCTGCTGAAGGTCTACTTATATTTGTCTTTCTCTTGGTTTTATATTCCCCTCCGATTTGCAACAAAAGAATTATGTCACATTCCTTTGATACCAAGTACTACATATCTGTGGACCATTTATCTATGTGAATTAGAATAGAAAAAGTAGCTGGAGAAAATTGGCATCTATTTTATTACTTCCTACTTGAAGCAATGTCTATGAGCACTAATTTTATTTTTATTTATTTATTTATTTTATTGTATTTATTTATTTTTAAACATCTTTATTGCAGTATAATTGCTTTACAATGGTGTGTTAGTTTCTGCTTTATAACAAAGTGAATCAGTTATACATATACATATGCCCCCATATCTCTTCCCTCTTGTGTCTCCCTCCCTCCCACCCTCCCTATCCCACCACTCTAGGTGGTCACAAAGCCCCGAGCTGATCTCTTTGTGCTATGTGGCTGCTTCCCATTAGCTATCTATTTTACATTTGGGAGTGTATATATGTCCATGCCACTCTCTCACTTCATCCCAGCTTCCCCTTGCCCCTCCCCGTGTCCTCAAGTCCATTCTCTATGTCTGCGTCTTAATTCCTGTCCTGCCCCTAGGTTCTTCAAAACCATTTTTTTTTCTTTTTTTAGATTCCATATATATGTGTTAGCATACGGTATTTGTTTTTCTCTTTCTGACTTACTTCACTCTGTATGACAGATTCTAGGTCCATCCACCTCACTACAAATAACTCAATTTCGTTTCTTTTTATGGCTGAGTAATATTCCATTGTATATATGTGCCACATCTTCTTTATCCATTCATCTGTCAATGGACACTTAGGTTGCTTCCATGTCCTGGCTATTATAAATAGAGCTGCAGTGAACATTGTTGTACATGACCCTTTTTGAATTATGATTTACTCAGGGTGTCTGCACAGTAGTGGGATTGCTGGGTTGTATGGTAGCTCCATTTTTAGTTTTCTAAGGAACCTCCATACTGTTCTCCATTGGCTGTATCAATTAACATTCCCACCAACACTGCAAGAGGGTTCCCTTTTCTCCACACCCTCTCCAGCATTTATTGTTTCTAGATTTTTTGATGATGGCCATTCTGACTGGTGTGAGGGGATACCTCATTGTAGTTTTGATTTGCATTTCTCTAATGATTAATGATGTTGAGCATCCTTTCATGTGTTTGTTGGCAATCTGTATATCTTCTTTGGAGAAATGTCTATTTAGGTCTTCTGCCCATTTTTGGATTGGGTTTTTTGTTTTTTTGATATTGAGCTGCATGAACTGCTTGTAAATTTTGGAGATTAATCCTTTGTCAGTTGCTTTGTTTGCAAATATTTTCTCCCATTCTGAGGGTTGTCTTTTGGTCTTGTTTATGGTTTCCTTTGCTGTGCAAAAGCTTTTAAGTTTCATTAGGTCCCATTTGTTTATTTTTGCTTTTATTTCCATTTCTCTAGGAGGTGGGTCAAAAAGGACCTTGCTGTGATTTATGTCATAGAGTGTTCCGCCTATGTTTTATGGGCACAAATTTTAAAAGGTTTTTCTAAGTTTCTCTTGGTGTCCTAGTATTGATGTGGAGAATTTAAATATAAATCTTTAGTTTCTTATTAAGACAATATGGCAAAGGCATCAAAATCATGAAAGCAATATTAGAAAGAACACAATGTGTCAAAAATGACTCATTTATATAGGTGGTAAACTCTGTAGTAATGGTTATCCCTGCTGATAACCATTCATGGTGGAAATAAATCCTATTAGAAGAAACCAGAACTTGTTAAATCGGATCATAACCTGGCCAGAAAAGTAATTTCGACCTATACACCATGCTCTCTGAGTTCCATTTTAAGAAAAAGGTAACTGTTTGGCAGAGTTATGGAAAGTTTCCACTTTATTGAAGCAGGTCAAAATAAGGGAGAGTCATACCTTGAGAGTCATATTATCAATTTGTACATCACCCTTTAATTAGAAGCTCAATATCTAAATTTTAGTAAAATATGCTCCTGACTTCAGATGCCTGTAAATAATTAAACCTCACTCCCCCCTGAGGCTTACACATCAGTGAGAGAAGAACATTAACAGGGAATTAACAAAGAGGAAGTGAACCATGTGATTCAAAGGTGGTGGACTTAGAGGTGAGAAATCCCTAGAGAGGTGGAAGCTTCTCCTTGTTGTCAGGATTAGAAGATCTGGGTTTATTTTATTAGGGAAATTAAAACTTTCCTTATACCTCACAAGTAGATAAAGAACCTTTATGTTGTCTTCTGAAAGGTCATCAGTGCTATTAATTCTTCATTAATTCTTCAGAAAGAAAAAAATCAATTGAAACGTAGTTGGTAATAATGACAGAAGAGCCTTGGGGGAAATATGGAATTAATTCCACACTTTCTTACCTCGTTGGTAACACAAATAATCCTGCCATCTACCACATCAGAAGAATGGGTACCTTGTAGCTACTTACCTATTAAGAAAGTGTTACAGCAGAGGCTCCATCACTCAGCAGGGATTATCAAAGTGATTAAAGCATAGAAAGAGCAGGTTGGTGAAAGGTGACTTTTGTGCTCCTCAGTCTGATATTTTGTTTTTGTATTTAAATGCATATAGGAAATGCTGTATTTAACTAAAAGCTTTTTTTCTTAAAAGTTAATAGTGACTTTTTTTTTTTTTTTTTGTGGTACGCGGGCCTCTCACTGCCGTGGCCTCTCCCGTTGCGGAGCACAGGCTCCGGACGCGCTCCGCGGCACGCGGGATCCTCCCAGACCGGGGCACGAACCCGCGTCCCCTGCATCGGCAGGCGGACTCTCAACCACTGCGCCACCAGGGAAGCCCAATAGTGACTTTTAATTATAAGATTTTCTTTTGAAAAAGCCTGAGTTATTTTGTTTTTATATTTCATTCTTATTAAGGTCACACATCTCCTACAAACAGAAAAGCGAAAAATCTCCACAAAACTACCCCAGTTAAATCCAATAAGTTATAGTATAAAAACTTTTTACTGTTTAATTAATGAGATTCTAAAGAAACTTGTATTGATTTATTTAATATTATTGATAGATTTACTATTATTCATAGGAACTTAATTATTATAACTTACAATTTGCATATGTTTCATGATTTAATGAGAATATCTAAATCAAATAAAATGAGAGAATAGAGTTGTAGAAATAAAAAAATTAATTATGTCATGCTTTAAACACTTTTACACATGTATCATATAATTGCCTAAGCCAGTGCTCTTAGCACAGATCATCGTCTTGCAGAGCTGAATGGATTTATATTGCTGACTGGTGGAATGCATAAATCTTTGAATTGTAAAATTTATTACCTGAATTATATTGAGTTGGGAAAAGTTGAGTTTCAAAACACTGGTGCAAGAGGAATGGTTACTAACCGAATATCATTTTGACTTTTGAATTACCGCAAGTCCTTTACAGCAAAGCAGGAGGACAGAGTCATTAGTTTCACAAATTTCTTTCTTTCTTATGAATACCCAACACTCTAAGGTACATTTTTGGAACATTCTTAAACTGTCCTTTTTTTGGTCTACAGTTTGTTTCTCCAACTCTCCAATCTCTCTTTTTCTTTTCCCTCCATCTTTCTTTTGGCATTTCAATATGTCCAGCCTTTACTGTGCACCAGTTAAAATATGGACATCATCTTAAATTAGGCAGAAAAATACTAAGAGAAAGAGAAGAACCCAAGTTATTTCACCCTGTCTAGCTCCTTGACAGCATTAAAAAAGAATCCCATATACACTGGATACAGAAGACATGAATGCCTGAATTCCCAAATACTTTGTTGAATGTAAAGGCATTAATTGGATTGTAAGTTTAAGAAATTTAAAACTTCAGCTGGGAGTCTTCAAAGCCAAATCATAATGTGCAAGCAAGGGTTATATAATGTGCAAAGGATACTTAGTGATTGTTTATGCATGTAAATATGTTTTTAATATCTCAATGTATATATCAATCAGGCTAGCCAATAACCTTACCTCTTGTAGCCTTTCTGTAACCTTGGAAGTCTAGTTAAATTTTATTGTTAATTGAAATTAAGGGTATGTACATGTATACAGCGCTTTATTCATATACTGTGCAATGTCAACCACTTCAAACCTTGACAATTTCCTAAACTTGGCATCGAGTAATGGGGTTTATGTGTATTAATTTGGCATTCTAGTTGCAATTGATTTTGAACATTATGTTTTTCCATGTTTTGTGCAAGCTTTTTTAAAAAAGAAAATCAGATTCTATAGAACTTCTTATTTTTGTAAATAATTTTAGTACCAGAAATCTGTCTCTGCTAAAGAAGGCTAAAAGTTTCAGTGGGAATATTAGCAACTTGAACAGCAAATCTTTAGGATCCAAACTAGCTGGAAGAGCGTTCAAGACAAATGGTTTGTTTCATCTTAGTACTACATACCTCAGTATCATGGAAGAGTTATTTTTTATTCTTCTCTAAAAATGAGTCTTTGAATTCTCCTAACCATCCTCAGAGAGAAAATTTTTGGCAGTAGAGATAACACCTAGAAAACAGAACACCTGTGGGTCATATACTATTATCTCTGGAGAACGGATCTTTCTTACAGAAGAGAACTATTTTGCCAAGTTTAGCTTATGCCTAAAAATTATGATAGTGTATATTAGTCAGGTTTCTCCAGAGAGAAGTAACAGAATATATTAAAAATATTTCTGATAAGGAATTGACTTACATGATTTCCAGCCTGAGCCTGAAGACCTGAGAGCCAGGAGTGTTGTGGTGTAAGTCTGAGTCCAAGGGCAGGACTTGCTGTCCCAGCTTAGCAGTCAGCCAGAGAGAAAAAGAGAGAGAAAGAGAGAGAATGAGAGACAGAGAGAATTTTCCCTTCCTCAGCCTTTTCATTCTGTCCAGACCTCCAATGGATTGGACGATGCTCACCCACTTTGAGGAGGGCCATCTGCTTTACTCTGTCAACTGATTCAAGTGCTAATCTCTTCTGGAAACGTCCCCACAGACACATTCAGAAATCATGTTTTACCAAATATCTGGGCGCCCTGCCACCCAGGCAAGTTGACATATAAAGCTAACTATTATGTACTAGCATTTCAAGAAGTCAGACTTCAGAGTTTTCAAATCCGAAGTACTTATTGTGTTTTAAAAAAACTTTATGGGGCTTCCGCTGGTGGCGCAGTGGTTGAGAGTCCGCCTGCCGATGCAGGGGACACAGGTTCGTGCCCTGGTCCAGGAGGATCCCACATGCCGCGGAGCGGCTGGGCCCGTGAGCCATGGCCGCTGAGCCTGCGCGTCCGGAGGCTGTGCTCCGCAACGGGAGAGGCCACAACAGTGAGAGGCCTGCGTACCGCAAAAAAAAAAAAAAAAAAAAAAATCTAAGAACGGAGGATTTATATATGAATGAAAATTAAAAGAAACTTTAATTTTTGTGACACTTCATTATTTCAACATTTGGATTATGTCTAACTCAATTCAACATTTGGATTATGTCTAACTTAATCATGTTTTTATAGCAATGAATATTTAATGAATTTCTCTTATATGCATACTTCTATTATTTAATTTTATTTAAGTCACTTTCCTCTGGTAAGTTAAATATGATTTATACTTGGTAAATTTAGGAATGCTAGTAAGGATGTGGGAAGTTGTATCTCACTGTGGTTAAAAGTGCAGCTCCCCTAGAATATAAATGTCTGAATTTGAGCCTCAGCGCTAGTACTTCCTAGCTGTGTGCTACTGTATAAACCAGTGTACTCCCCAGTCTTCAGTATCCTCATCTGCACAATAGAGATTACAATGGTATCTACTTCTTAAGATTAATGTGAGGAATAAATAAATCTATGTACAACACTGAACATGTTCAGTGACATTATACAAAAGTAAACTTCCTTACCAAACAAAACTTTCATAGACCTTTAATTTTCACCTATGTTATTTAGTCATTCTCTGGATTATGTTAAGTTTTCATCAGCAGTACTTTTTAATCAGGAGTGTTTAATCAGAATTACCTAGAGACCTTTTTATTTTTTCCCAAAATATACATGCCTTAATGCATGACAATCCTGGAGAATGGGATACAGGCGTGCACGTCTTGACAAAATTACACAAGTGATTCTTAGGGGAACCACTTAGGATCCAAGCTGGGTGGATGAGAGTTCAAAATAAAGGATGTGTTTTGTTGTTATACTATACACCTGAGCATCATGGAAGTGTTATTTCTCATTTTCTAAAAATGAGTCTTTTGATTCTCCTAACCATCCCTAGAGAGATATTTTTGGCAGATAAGGCCTAGAAAATTGAACACTTGTAGGTCACTTAAAGTTAGATTCATTTATAGTTAATTTACAACTGAAACTTTTAAAAGTATATTTACCATTTCCAAATTGATAATAAATTAACTACTTTTGATTTATTTAGGTATGATAACGTGCAACATTAAAAATATATATAGTTGAACGGGCAATGGTCAATAGTTCCCTACTATTTCTAATACAAATAGAGTTTTATCAACACATTTATTTCAGACTTAGGTTTCACTTTGGAAATGCCTGGGACCTGGTGAGTGTGAGAGATGAGAGAGAGAGAGAGAGAACAAAGTGACTGCCAGAGCAATGAGTGGTTTTTGAAGCAGGTACATCTGAAGTCAAGGATATTCTCCAGTTAATGTCTCTGACTCGTAATAACCAAAGAATTTAAGGTACATTTGCCTTATTCAATGCATCCCTTGAAAGTAGCCTCACTTCCTGCTGGAATCTGTCTTTACTCTGAAGTGTAGTTTGTACTTTGATGCAATTTCACCTGTAAATTTCAGAAACCCTTTGAAGATATAGAATGGAATACAAAGGCCAGCAAATCCATATTCAATAACAAGTAAAATGAAGTTGTACATCTTTTCATTTTGAAGACATATTTCATTTTTTATTTATTTTGAAGTATTTTTACCATTCAGGAAAATATAGAAAACGTGGCTTACAGCGAGATAGTTCAGCATTCAGGAAGACCTTGCTTCCCTAACGTTCCTAGACCCAGATGGAAGGGGTGACAAGATGAAGCCTGGTCTCCCTTGCACCAAAACAGAGGCTAAGGAGGACTGCATTACTCTTCAGTAACACGTGTTTCTGGGTCCCTTTGTGTCTATATTTATTTTACTCCAAAAGCCCCATTGGATTCAATGTCATCTTGATAGTTCACAAATGAAAGTTCTGAAGCCCCACTAGATGTAGATTCCCAATTTGGCTGAAAGATCCATATCACCAGGAACTGGGACTTTTTTTTCTCCACTATTTTATCTGCAAAACTTAGCAGAGTGCTTGACATACCATAGGCACAGTATAAATATTAATCAGATAAATGAATATATGAGAAGTCTGAAGTGAAAATTCTCTTCCTTTAGCAGCAAAATATAAGTTACATATCTTGTGGATTTACACAAGGGTACGTTGATGACTTCCCCCATGCCAATTATATGAGAAACAGCATTTCTGGGGAACAATGAATATTTCTGTCATTTTTCTATTCTAAGGACCTCATTGGACAGGAAAAACAGAGATCTGGCTTTTCTCTTTCCCCTTTTATACCTTTAATTACAAATTTTTACTTAGCTAGTAAAAGGTATATGTTAAGGACCAAAATGAAGTCCTTTGCATATTACCTAAATTAGGTGTCTATCAAAATTTTGAGGTGGGCATTAAAGTATATATGTATTATACATCGTACCAATGTTTTCTTAGGTCAGTCTCCCAAGACAATAGAAATAAAACCAAAAATAAACAACTGGGACCTAATCAAACTTACAAGCTTTTGCACAGCAAAGGAAACTATAAACAAAATGAAAAGACAACCTATGGAATGGGAGAAAATATTTGCAAATGATGTGGTCCACAAGGGCTTAATTCCCAATATAGACAAGTAGCTCATACAACTCAATAACAAAAAACAAACAACCCAATCAAAAAATGGGCAGAAGACCTAACAGACTTTTCTCTAAGAAGATATACAGATGGTCAACAGGCACATGAAAATATGCTCAATATCACTAATTATTAGAGAAATGCAAATCAAAACTACAATGAGGTATTACCTCACACAGGTCAGAATGGCCATCATTGAAAAGTCTACAAATAACAAATGCTGGAGAAAGTGTGGAGAAAAGGGAACCCTCCTACACTGTTGGTGGGAATGTAAGTTGGTACAACCACTGTGGAAAACAGTATGGAGGTTCATTAAAAAACTAAAAATACAGTTGCCATATGATCCTGAAATTCCACTCCTGGGTATATATCTGGAGAAAACTCTAATTCGGAAAGATACATGCATCTCAATGTTTATAGAAGCACTATTTACAGTAGCCAAGACATGGACACAACCTAAATGTCTATCAACAGATGAATGGGCAAAGAAGACGTGGTAACATATATACAATGGAATATTACTCAGCCATAAAAAAGAGTGAAATAATGCCACCTGCAGCAACATAGATGGACCTAGAGATTATCATACTAAATGAAGTAAGCCAGACAGAGAAAGACAAATACCATATGATATCACTTATATGTGGAATCTAAAGTACGACACAAATGCACTTATTTATGAAAGAGAAATAGACTCACAGATATAGAAAACAAACTTATGGTTACCAAAGGGGAAAGGGGGTGGGGGAGGGATAAATTAGGAGTTTGGAATTAGCAGATACAAACTACTATATATAAAATAAACAACAAAGTCCTATTGTATAGCACAGGAGACTATATTCAATATTCTGTAATAAACCATAATGGAAAAGAAAAAAACTGTGTATGTATTATCAAGATGAGAAGCCTACAGCTCAGAGCTCAAAAAGTTTAAGTAAGTTCTCCATTTGGCACCTCTTACGTGGCAGAGTTGAGGTCAGGACTCAGGAAGGAATGACTGTACAGCACATCATATCTCATGATGTCATGTTTCTTTGGAACGTATTCCTTTGTCCACTGTTCACCAAGCACATAGCCATTTACTTGTTGGCTCAATTTTTTTAAAAAATTTTTTCTAAGAAGTCTTTAGTGGAGAATGGTGTATTTCCTTACAGAATTTTGAAGTATGGCTGCACTCTGTCAAATCTTGATAAGAATCTGCTAGAATAGAAATAAAGTCTATCTTTGAGATTTTTTTCCCAATGTTTAATATTACTCAGGAAGTTATTTTGCTGCTAAAATGCTCTTCCCACTATTTTCCTATTTAAGCTTCTTGCTTGCTATTCTCTTCTCAGTAGACAGTGACTAATTTTTCAATTCCAATTTACATAATGGACAATTTGGATGACAGTTTCCGTTGTGATAACTAGCTAATACACTTTCTAGCCCCATATTTTATACAGAAGAACAAGAGTCCTGGATAGAAAAGAAATGCTATGTTAACATTTTCTATCAGTAATTTCTCTTAATTATGCAAATCATAGTAATTGTTGAGAAGAACAATGGTACTTCATTTTAAAAATAAAATTATGGGGCTTCCCTGGTGGCGCAGCGGTTGAGAGTCCGCCTGCCGACGCAGGGGACACGAGTTCGTGCCCCGGTCCGGGAAGATCCCACATGCCGCGGAGCGGCTGGGCCTGTGAGCCGTGGCCGCTGAGCCTGCGCGTCCGGAGGCTGTGCTCCACAACGGGAGAGGCCACAACAGTGAGAGGCTCGCGTACCGCAAAAAAAAAAAAATAAAATAATAGTAATAATAAATAAATAAATAAAATAAAATAATGGTTGTTCAGCTAAATATTAAAAATGTTGTATACATAGTCCATATCCCAAGTTGAAATACAGTTAGTTAGGCTACCTATTATTAGCTCAACACTTGCAGTCATATTTAAATGGTCAAGATAAAAGGAAAATGGTTATTTAAAAATTCTGTTATGAGATTTGAGGTCAAACAGCATCAAAGTCCAGATTTTTATCCCAATACCTCTTATTGACTGCAGACTTTTATTTCTAGGTATCTTCTTTTAAATATAGTATGTTTGCTTGCCAACCTAGGTTTCTTGGTTTTTTTGAAACTGAGCATAGTTTGATAGTTTTGAATACTTCAAAAAGACTAAGGTATTATTTCTTCAGGACTGGATTTAAGTTTAATCTTTTTGTCTATGTTTTGGACATACCTTTTATAAAATGCTTCCAAAATATCCATTATGTTAATATTTTACTACAAAAATTAAGGTACTCATCAGGAATATATCTACGTCTGAGCACATTTTATGTGATGTATATGTTAATGTCTCTGAGTTCTCATTCTTAGATTGACATCTGTTTTCCTTGAAATGTGACCCTTTGGATGGGTGTCTGTGGTGGGGCCTGATGTGGCTGGAGAAAGGTCACTACTATGAACTGAGTTTGTTGTATTGTTTGAGGATGTTCAATTCTTCTATAAAGACAAGAAAAACAAACAAGGTGTGGGAGATACAAGAAATACAAAGTGTGGATAGTATTTAAAACAGTGGCTTAAGAGTAATAGGCAAAAAGTATAATAAATGATATGCATACATAGTAAAAAAGCTAGTAACTTATAGATTAAGAAGGTGATTGCTGTGTAGAGTGTAAAAAATAAATCAATAATATGTGAAACATACCAAAAATAGAGTCAATAAGGAATGTGACAGAACAAACAAAAATGTGGACGATAGACGGAAAGAGATGGGAAGACCAAGTGCCGGTCCCGCCACTTCCGGGCTCACAGCTGTCTCACCCTACATCAGCCACCATTGATCACACCCAATATGTTCTATTGTGACTCCACAAGTGCTCCACCAAGAAATGTAAATAAAACCCAAGGTTGTTCAGCAGGCTGGTCACAAGTTCCCACTGTAGCCTGTGCACTTGCCCCTGCATGTCTCTGACAGACTGAGTGTGTCTCACTGGCCTGGGGAACTTAGTGTCTGTGGGCCCCTTGCTTAAACCTCAGCTCTGGTGCTTTTAACCACACCCACTGCATTAGAGGGAGAGACAGGACATAGAACTTCGTGCAATCCCAGATCAAGGTAGTGTGGATTTTTACCACCTACCTGCTGTCCTAAGTGTGTTACCCTACCCCATTTTCCTCCTTGTTTCTTGCTGTGTGAGTAAATTAATTTAATACACTGTGGGATTTGAGCATTTTAATTGGGTCTATAAGCATTTTGGTTGTTTGGCCTCTGGGATAGTTTACCTGGTAGTATACTTGGAGGCTGTTATTGCTTCAGAGTAATTTCCTGTATACCAGTGACCTTGCTCACTATGCACTAGGAAAACATATAAGCTCTGGGCAGAAGGGTCTAGAGTGAGTTGGAAATCTAACCAAGTAAATCGTCATATGGTTGATGGTAATTTAGCTTCTGTGTAAATCCTGCTCAAACATAAATGGAACCAGTATTACTTATTAGGTCAGTTAGAATGTCATCTCCAAGAAAGATCCAGGGGAAAATAAATTTAAAATCCAATGGTGAATAAGATATAGTTGTGTAACTTGCTCCTTAACTATCACTTTGTTTATTATGTTATTATTAAAAATAGATCAAATTTACATATAATATACTTTTTCATAGTTACTATTGAGGCTTACTCTATGAAAAATTTGAGAGTTATCATTTTAAATAAGTCTATTTCTATAACTTAATCACCAAGTAATAATAACAATAAAAACAATACAATATTTCCCACAAGTTCTTTTTTCTCTCAAGAAGCAAAAGAGCTGATTTCCATCTTATTTATGAATCCAAACTAAAGAAACACACACATTTTAGCAAAGTTTCTGTATAAAGTTTACTCGTAGTCATAAGTCATATTATTTCTTTGCATTACTTAGTGGCAGGCTTGGTTTTCCTCTCTGTAATAAGATTTTTGTTTTTAATGTGATTCTTGGTCCTGAGAGACATACAAAGTAGAACATGGAAATCACTTTGAATTCAAAATATTCAGTCTGTGATCAATGCTACTTTTTTATGAAGTATAAAAAGAGCAGAGATCATAAAGTGGCAATCTTGGTCCAACATAATGTTGTTTTATTTGATTTTAAACGCTTCTGGGCTCCAGGGTGGTGGATTCTGTACTTCATAATTTCGATTCCCTTCTGTCTCACTACTTTACACAATTCCTACTTGAGCCCAGAAGACATTTGAGGCATCACAATTTAAAGCATAGTTAATGCTCAAGGGTTATACAATGAGGAAGACAATGGTGACATTACTTTTGGGACAAGTTTCATCAAAAAGATGAACTTTGGAAGCCATCAGCAAGTTGCAGAGGAATTGTACCCTTATTTTCCTTATCTCAGGAGTTTAGAATTATCTTTATTGGTAAATCCATTTGTATAATGCAATAATTTATTATTATAAAATGTATTTTGTTAATTTACTCATCATCTATTTTTTCTACTTTGAAGTATTTTTATAAATATTTAAAAAATCTTACATTGAATATAATTTGCTCAAAAATAAATTAACCATTATTATTTATTACTGAAACCCCTTGTCATCTCCAGAAGAAAGATCCAAGGAAAAAAATCTTGAAATCCCATGGGAAGCTCCTGCTTCTGGGGACATAGAGTAAATGTACTTTTCCTTATTCCTCCCACCAAATACAACTAGAAGCCGTGGAAAAAATTTTATATGTGTGTGTGTGTGTGTGTGTGTGTGTGTATATATACACACACACATATATATAATTTACATATATAAATTAATTTAAAAATCCAAATATTTAAATATATAAATAATTCAAATATGGAAATTACATATAACTATATGTTCTTCTTAGGTTTATTTTATTTTATATACATGTAAATGTATAATATAAATGTGTATATTTATATAGTATATACAATTATATTTACATGTATGTAAAACAAATATAAGAAGAATGAAAAGTGGAACCACAGATGCAGACTGGACTGGCTATAGGAACACAGGGACTTAAGGAATAACACGGGGCTGAGTTCCCTGGATTTTCTTTCTGCCTTACATATTCCAGAAGCCAGTAACCTCCCCAGTCGTACCTGTTTTCTTTACCTAAAGGACCAGGAAAGGGAAAGTCTAGCAAGAGGGAAACTTTTAGGTGATAATTCCTCTACTCCAGCCAAACACCATGGAAAAATTAGAGGTCTCACCACTAGCCATATCAGCGAGCGTTCAGTGGCAGGTCTAGCCTTGCCAGAGGCCCCAGCACTCCCAACCTTTTCCCTCCAGGTGTCAATGAAGACCAAGTCAGGAACCAGATCAGGAAACCCTCCAGCAGCACAGTGTCTTTGGAAACCACGTGGCGAGCCTGGACTTTCATCCCCATCCTGAAGTAGGAAAGCCTTTGTTGGTCTCCCTGTTGGCGTGGTTTCAGAGGCTGCCTAGGGAAAAGTCAGGACCTTCACCAGTGCCCAGTGATGGAGGCTACTTCCTACTCTTGTGTCAGAGAAGATCAGATGGGGCGCAGGAAAGAGGCCCACCTGCCTCTCAGCCAGGGTAGCATCACGGGAGGTCTACTGGGGATCTGGGACTCCCATCCCTGTCCAGGGGTAATGAGTCTTTCTCCCCATCGAGTGTCAGTGTAGGTTGATGGGGAACCTAGACCTCTACCACCACCTGGCAGCAAGGAGGCTTCACCTTCCCCCAGGCCTACTGGAGCAGTGTCAGAGGAAGCCAGAGGAGGATGAAAGTAGACCTGGAGTCTAGTAATACACAAAGTGTCCAGGTTTCAATAGAAAACCATTCATTGTACCAAGTACCTGAAAAATCTCAACTTAAATGAAAAACCAATTGATGCTATCATCAAAATGACAAAGATGTTAGAATTATCTGACAGATATTTTAAAGCAGATATTTCATCAAAGAGTATATATAAATTGAAAATAAGCACATAAAAAGACGTTCAATATCATTCAGCATTAGAGAAAGGAAAATTAAAACCACAATAGGCTATCACTACATACATATCATAATTGCTAAAATAAAAAAATAATCATAATGCAAAATGCTGGTGAGGATACAGAAAAACTGAATCACTCAGTTTGATGGTGGGAATGTCAAATGGTACAGCCGCATTGGAAAACTGGCATTTTCTTCAAAAAAAAAAAAACCAAAAAAACCTAAACATACCACCCGGGAATTCTCCTTCTGGGCCTTCATTCCAGAGAAATAAAAACTTATGTTCACACAAAATCCTGTACAGGAATGTTCATAGCAGCTTTATTCATAATAGCTAGAAACTGGAAATAGCTCAGATGTTCCATTTCAGATGATTAGTTGAGCATAGCATAGAACATACATATCATGGAACGTCATTCAGCAATAATAATTTAAAAAATAACTATTGATACATGCAACAACTTGGATAAATCTCCAGAGATTTATGCTGAGTGAAAAAAATCCAATCCGAGAATGTTACTTACTGTATAATTCCACTTATATACCATTCTTGAAATAAAAAATTTAAATGGAAAACAGATTAAGTGGTTGCCGGGATTAAGGACTGGAGGGGACGTGAGGAGGGTGACAGAACGGCTTCAGTGTGGCTCTAAAAGAATAAAACGGAAATGTTTTGCATCTTAACTGTGTCTATGTGAATATACTGGTTGTGAAATTGTACTAGAGTCTCGTAAGATGTTACCACTGGGGGCAAGGGTAAAGGGTACATGGGATTTCACTGCATTATTTTCCTACAACTGCATACGGAATCTACAATTATCTCCAAATAAAAATTAAGCTAAAATAATTCAATGGTGAATATAACATCGCTGCAGATTATCTGGATATGTAATTTATACCTTAACTTCCCCTTTAGTCAACATCTTTATTACTATTAAAATAGATCAAATTGATATGTAACCTACAATTATCACTCATATTCATAATTACCAAATAAACTGTGTGAGTTAATTTATTTTTCCTGATCTAAGTTCTATCAGGGCAGTGGATTGTGACATCAGTGGCATGAATTGTAATCTTTCTCTGGCAAAATAGCATTATGGAAAGGAGATGAGTTAAGCCCAGGAGAAATAGGAGTACAGTCCAAGAAAATGCTGGGGTAGGAGCATCTTGAACTTTTACTCTACTTCCTGTCAGAAAAGTTCATGCTGAATCCCGGGAGTGTGGCAAAGTCCAATATAATTACTGAATATAGTCAAAATAGGAGGATATAGGCTGACAATTGTTTGGAAAACAGTGCTACTTTGCTGGACAACCAAGACTTATCTTTGGGAACCCACTAGAAATAGTCAGGATTAGAAGGAATGGCTTGAGAAATTAGGCTAGTGGGAAGCAGCCAGCCCTACAGCTAAGGGACCTGGAATCCAAGAGGTCTGGAGAGAAAGGACTAGACCCAAAGATGCGCCCAGCCTAATGAGGGTACAGATGAACAGACTGTGCAGACCATGGCGTTTTAGCCTTCTGGCATGAGATAACTGAGGATTATTTCCAAATTCAATTTACCTTGTGGGGAAGTACCAAACACCACACCAGAATGGAGTCATAGTGGGCTAGAACAGAGCAATTGGCATGCTTCTGGGTCATCTTTTAAAGTCAAGGGATACATTTAGAATGAAGCAGAAACTTTCTCAGCAAAATGAGGTGGTTGGATGAGATGAACTTCAGGATCCTTCCACTTTAGGATTAAATCAACAAATCTATGAATAAATAAACCCTAAATTGTGTTTTTTCTTATTGTGAACTTTGTGGAGTAAAATGGTTATAATCTGCTTTGCTTGGTTTTGAAAGTTAATAAGAGGTCAAAATAAAATCATTCAAAATAGCATAAGATATTCTAAAATAAACATGAATACTGTTTTAGAATAGTAATGCACTTTTAGGCAACTACTTCTCACAATATTTGGAAGGTATAATGATAAAATAAACTTTGTGTCAGGAAAGGCACACATTGGTCTCTAATGTTTCTGGAGATAAAGTGAAAGGAGAAAATTATCCATAAATCATCATTGTTCTGGTGTCCTGAAACATTTTGCTGATAGAATGAGACCAAAAATCCAATAATAAATGACTAAGGAGCAAAAATCATTTATAATTTTTCTTTTTGAATTCCATATTTAATCTCACTCCAGGAACTGAGACACACTACCCTATATAATCAATTGTATGCGTTAACTTCTTGCCTTTTTTACTCCACTGATTTTGGAGTCACATTATTAACTCCCTGGTGCTTCTCTTTTAAGCACAATGTGTTATCATGCAGAATTAATTTGAAAAGTACTTTCTGAATCTTACTAGTGTTTATTCATGCAGAAAAACTGAAGAAAAATAAATCATTATTGAATAGCTATTTTAAACTGGGGGGAAGTAAGATTGGGTATTATATGAATGCATACATATGTATATTCATATGTAAAGCAATATTTAAACATCCAAAAGTTGGCAATTGCTTTCTTTGACTTTTCAATTCTACTTAATCTTAGTAGGGTTTCCCTAACGCTTATAAAATGTTGCTGTAATAACTGAGGATTTTCTTTTATCATTTTAAAAATATCATCTGACAGCAACACCTGTGATTTATCATTTGGTTTCATTTAGGTTGAGGAGCTGAAAGATATGATGTACTTTCATTTCAGTATTAAGTTAACCTTTGTGTTAAAATGATCCTTAGTCAAGAGTTGGTTTCCTTTCTTTTAAAATTTTTAATTTTTTTGGCCATGTCACAGGGCATGAGGATCTTAGTTCCCCAACCAGGGATCGAACCAGTGCCCCCTGCAGTGAAGCACAGAGTCTTTACCACTGGACCGCCAGGGAAGTCCCAGTCAAGAGTTTTAAATTCAATTTTCTTGTCTGTTTAAATGCAGTAGTTAATGAAGTAAACACTGATATCTTTTCTTTAAAAAGAACATATAGATGATAATTTAATTCAAAATGAGGGAAGCCAGTGCAGCTAATGGGCATTGAGTGCTGTGCTGTGTTCTGGGCACTGAGCTAAATGCTTCACATTTATTAACCCATTTAATCCTCCTGGCAATCTAGAAAGCAAGTGCATATATTCATCCCATTTTACAAAGAAGGCAAGTCTTGACGAGAGAACTAAGTCTCTGTGTGAGGTATCAGAGCTAGAAAATGTTAGTGTTGTGTTGTTCTGGCTACAGGACATGCACTTCTGAATCATTCACTCTTCTGTTCATTCTAAGATAATGCATTAAAAGAAAGAGAAAAAAACCTCATGTGAAAAGATGGAAATTTAACTATATTCTCAATAGATGTTTGGAAATTTCCTGTTAGGAATTATATTGAAACATCATATTTTCCTCACAACTTTCCTCACCATATTTGCCATGAATTTACATGCTTACAGTTTGTGAGTGTGTATAAGAAAATGCTGAGTTGACCTATAAATAATATTTTAATTTTCTCTTGTGTAGTGAAATTAAATAGGCTTGAGGATAAACCACATACTCTGAATGGTTACCTGTCTTAACCTGGATAAGAGAAAGATGACTTTGAATATGAGTAAGAAATTATGTGGACCAGTTGGTCAAGCTGCCAATGGTATGGTTATAACATCCTAGCCTGCAATCCAATTATGATGTTTTGCTCGTTTCTAGTCAGCAGAACTTCTCTCTCCTCTTCTGTGGTGAAGATTGTTTCTGTCTCTCAGGGGGACACTCAGTGGCAGAGAAGCAGATTTAATAATTCAGAGCAACTGCCTCAAATGTCCCAGGTTAAGACCTCTCCCAAAGGTCAAGAACTAATCACAACAGCTGCTTAGTTACCCAGCAGAATAATAAATAGTTCCCAAGCCCAATCTCTCTGTATGTAAACACAGAGGTCTCCCACTTTTCACTGCAACATTTTAAGGTGAATAGTAAAGAGTGTTCTTGTTTACCAGGCAGATGATAGAGCATTAATGGTGTACTATTTACAACTCCTCCATGGATGTCAAAGTTTTTGTTTGCTTGCCTTGAACATTTGTTATCAACACAGCTGCCAGAGATGGTGTGGGTGATATTTGAAACATTGCGGAGAGCTGCTGCTAGGAACCACCTTCTCAGCACGGGAATCAATATCAGCGAGATGGGTTTCATGATGATACATGTATATTGGGTACCTTATCTTTTAATCTGTTTTCCCATATCCAAAGGAATACATCCTATTCTTTTTGTGAGTCATATGAGAGAGTCAACTTCCTTCCATCCGAGATGAAATGAGGCAATCAATATGTATTGTCTTCACTGCATACAGCAATGCCTCTTCAATATTTAATGGGTCTCAAGCTGTGTGGGACTGACTGCTCTGGCCATGATAGTGGGCACCATCGACAAGCAGTGCTTGTGTTAAAGTTTTCGATTTGTTCTACCAAGAAAGAGACAATAACACAGGTTAAAGAATAACGGGCCAGGGGTATTGGGGGTGGAGAAAAAAACCAGCAACCACCAGCTATAATAAATAAATGAGTTTGGTTTGTAAGGAGGAGGCATTTGCTGTTTAATTTTCAAAGGGAATGCAATAGAATTCACTCTAGCTCTTTCCTGGGAGTGTACGTCACATTATATATTAAGAAACAACTCTTGACATCTAACCAAAGCTAATATTGTACAAGGTTCAAACATATGGTGAATTATTTCTATTTTGAATTGACTCATTCAGCTGTGGTAAGATAAAAGACATGATTTTATAAAATTTCTGGATTTCTTTTTACTGTGCATGCTAATAAATTAGTTTGTGACAATTCAAGGGACTAAAATGCTCCCATCAGTTTTGTTTTAGATTATAATCATAAAATTATGTGGTAGTCTATTAATTATCCTTTAATTGTTGCCATCATTTAAAAATCCATTTCTGCCTATGATTTAGTGACAACTAAGCATATTTATTCATCAGGATGATATTATATTACAGAGGAACTAAGTGAGCACTAAGGATGAGTAGACGTAATAAACTTGGAGATTCTCATTTATCATAGAGTAAAAGAAAAGAGTAAAAGAGGTTTTTTTCTCTTTTATTTCTATTTTGATTATGTATATCAAGTGAATTAACAGATTTGCAATATAATGGAAAGAAAAAAAATAAGAAACACAAGTTCTCCAGCCACCTTGGTCCAAGGGGAGGAGCTAAACAAAATATTAACTGGACTTCCCATTTTCCAGAAGGTCGTTGCTGACCTCACAGCCCAGACACCTGGTCCACATGCTTATGCATGTGTGTGAGCTACACTTCTCTTTGACGGGGAGTTGTAAGAGTTTGTTCAGAATATCATAGTGGTAACCAGTGTTCTCGGTTGCTATAAAACCCCTTATATTTTGACAATATTCTTACTTTTCTAGAGTGTTTTCTTTCGAACACTGAAAATTAGTTCATGCCTCAGTCAATCCTAAGTATGTTTTTAGTGTCCACAAAGGGCTGGGTTTCTATTTAGGTGGAGCCAACAGCTGCTAAGTGGTATGATTTCAGAAGCCCCGGACTCCTCCCCGTTCCTTGCCCCATTCCAAAATCTGTTTTCCACACCTGTTCGCCAACTTAGGACATTCCTTTAACAGGGGACAAAACTTTCATTTTATAATTAGAAATATGACTGAGGAAACCCCTCTGCCAGAAAGGTCCAAACACAGCTGCCCAGGTTACTTTATGGGGCGTCAAATTTCTCTTGGCTTTGACTGCAGCCCAGAACACTCAGAAAATCTTTCCACTGTGCTGCTCTCCAGCCTCTGCCACCATCTTCTTGACGTGTAAGCCTACGGCAGTGATGATATGTCTGTGCGAAGCTTCAATAAAATAGACAAAATTGAAAAGCTGTTATGCATCTTTCAAGAGAGAAGTTCCATGACATAGAGCCACACAGGATCTTTGCTCCGTGTTACAAATGTTCAGCTTTCTTAGGAAAATCCTCCGCGAATCACTAGTACAAAGTCTGAGGTCGTGCCCCTGGCATTGCCTACCGCCCACGTGACCTTCTCCCTTTTCTTTCTACATCGGTAGTGTTCAAATGTTGTGATTGAGGCCCATTTCAAATCCAAGAATTTAGGTATTTTATTTAAAGAGAGTGAAAGTTCCACACTACTTTTTAAAATGTTTCAGAAATTGAAGGGAAAGAAACTTACTTCCCAGAGATTTTGGAACCCCGCAGTCACTCATAGCACTGGGTCGCAGTTTGAATAGAACCGTACACTTTCCTGACCAAACTCTCCTGTGTGTCAAGACACTCAGTTCTTGAGCGTTTCAGTAAACACGTGACTTTTCATCAGTGTTTGTGGGACTAGTACCCCTGTTCATACAGCAGTTATACCCACTCGTTACTGCATCACCTGGTCCATGTAGTTAAACGGTATTAGAAAACATTACTTTTACTATTGATCTAAATTTCTCAGCACATGAGAGAAGGGTTTATAGTATATCAGTGTGCCCGAGGATCATTGTGGTGTACATTTCAGGAGAAATCCTTGCAGTGTTTTTACCAGATGTCTATGTGGGTTATGATTTTCCAATAGCTTTAGCAATACATTTTATACCAGGAATGTCTAACTTGAGGCTATTTTACTTTCAACGTAACCACTGTAAAGAGGTTGAGTCAGTGTTGCTTCCCCCTTTCAAGCTGAAAGACCCTCCAACTGTAGATATAAAATAGCACTTGCTCTATTTGCACAGATTAGCTGAGACCTTACCCCAAACTGATGTAGTTTTCCATTGCCCCCAAAGCAAGGAAAAATCTTTCCTTCCTTCAACAGAATTTTTTATGTTTTCTCTGAGCTAACAAGGGTCCCCACTTATGTTATAATTTCCTTGTTAGACACAGAGTTTGAAAAAATAAGTTGATTCTCAGTGAGAAGTGTTAAACGCTGTGGTAACCCATCCTAGGGGAAGAGATGTTTTCAATAGCTCTTAGAGCGTGTATACATTGAGATATGCTTTCATTTATCACAATGGAGAAGGCAAAGTTGCCATAAATGTTCTGGTACCCAGTGTGAAGGATAATAATTCATTATCATTATTATTATTATTGTTTCTGTGAGGGAGCTTCCTTTGAGGGTTGCTGTCAGTTTTCATTTCCTGGAGGTGGGAATTTTTTCTTTTTTCACACACACACCCTCTCTTTTGGGAAAATTACTGGGCTGGGTTTGCTAGGTTCGCAAAAGTAAAGCAAGTGGTCATCATGGTCATCTATTGTTCTTAGAGAAAACATAAAATAATTTACACATTTGAATGAAGATTTTAGAGGCTAAAATTTTAAGTGTTCAATTTAGTATCTAAGTCTGGCAAATAATCAGCTCAACCGTTTTTTGTTTTGTTTCTTTTTCCTCTGGTGTATAACTGTCAGAACCATTTGTCACATGTTATGTTGTATTATTCTGCTAATATTCCCACCAAAGTTTTAAAATCAACCAACCCATCAGTTAACTTTTTTTTTCTCCCAATAATTAAATTATACTGGATTATTGGGGGTTCTACACTGGTGTTACTTAAGATCTAATAAGCCAGATTTGTGGAAATAATTGTTCTTTGCATCTCCTTTAGTGGGCTATAGAGATCAGACCATTTCCTAGGGATTGGGTTGGAAGAGGAGATTGGAAATGGAAGTATTCCCTGAAGGAAATGAATGTCTCTACTGTTCTTTGTGAAAATAAATAAAGGAAACCTCATTTTAAATGGATTTGGGAACCCCTGAAGGAGGCGCTCTCACTCACATACCACTCTTGCAGCCTGCATAACCAGAAGAAAGAAGGAAGGTAAGAGTGTTACTTTCTTCTGGTGCAAAGAGGGCATTAATCACACAGGGGAATTTTATCTCCTGCTTTTTAGAAAAAGAAAGAAGATCCCTCCCTGCCCCAGCAGCAACACACTAACCAATGCTTGCAGCCAAGAAGAAACGGCCACAACCTTGAACTCTCGTTCTTCTCCAATGAACTTTTGTTCAAAACAACTGTCCCCAATTTCCTGTTCAAACCTAATAAGAGTAAGCCCCTCGCCTTTGTTCTACATATTTGCCTGTGATTCACTACAGCCTGCCTGTCCTGAATGCAATTCTCTGCTATTCACAAATAAACCCATTTTGCTGGTAAAAAGTAACTGGTTATTTTATTTTTGAGGTTCACATCTTCATTGAGCACACCTTAGACTATGCAGAAGGCAGGTTCTTCTTCTTGTTTTGCAATTTAAGAATAAAGGGTTGCTGGATTTCATATTTAAATGACCCAGAGATGCTTCATGGTAGCCGTCAAGAATTAAGCAGGGGTCTAGAGATTAAGTCGGGTTCCTGTGGGCCCTAGAAATACCTTGTGATATTGACGTAACTGACACATGAACTTTATTTCTGTTACCCTCTATGCCCCAGATATTCTGGAAATAAATGTTATGCATATAGTCTGCCCTCATCTTTGCTTTGAAGTATTCAGAGCTACTCTGTCCATGCTCAGAGTAAACAGCAATGAGGATTTGAGTTTAACAGCAAGGGCAACTCATTGTATCCTGTCAATAATCCTAAGAGAGAGGTGGGTATTATTATCCCTGTTTTACAGGTGGAGGAACAAAAGGAAAGAGAGATTAGATAACTTCCTGTAAGTCACACAGATGTGTTAAGTGACATATCTCAAGAACAGCGAAGTTTCATTGGTTCACTGGTTCACAATCAATTCACAGCGAAGTTTCAAACACAGCTGAAGTTTCATTGGTTCACAATCAATTCATATATTGATTTTGTACTCTCTATGCGTCAGTCAGTCACCATTTGAATTGCAGGGATACAATAATGAAAAAGACAGAAAACAGCCTTGCTCTTCTGGAACTCATATTCTATTGGGACAATAGCAGTGGGAGAAAGAATCACCCACCAGGAGGAATTCACAGACTAGAGAAAAATTCCTTAAAGATACTAAGAAATTTCTTGTGGAAGGAAATACAAGAATGAGTGGACTCGATGTGAGTCTGGGCATTAGGGTATTTTATTTTGAACACTAAGAAAATGAATTTAATTACAATTAGAATTTGGCATCAGCTGCAAGGTGATGCTTCCAATGCAGGAGTCTTTCATAGAGATAATACACTAATTACTGTTCACAGTAAGACTATATATATACTGTTTCTCCCTGAGAACGGTTTTTTTGAGGGAAATGAATACACTTAAAAGACCTCAAGTTTGGATGAGGGGACGAAAAGGGAAGGGGAGAGGGTGTATATTCTTATATTTTGGTATAATAGTTGTCATATAGAGACACTAAGTGATTTTAAATAAATTTTCCATTCCTTGTGTTTATGACATTTGGATATTTTCTATTCTTGAGTGTTTTTTTTTTTTTCTGGTGAATGGTCATAAGAATCATTAGTTTCATGCAGTATATTATACTGTTTTTATTCTCACCATGCTTTTCCCCTCCGAATCTTTAAATCCACAACATGCCAGTTTCTTTCTCATTTCTCTCAGTTTTTTTTCCCCATGTGATATAGCTGGCTTAATTTCCTCAAGTTCACTTTTTAATTTTATGATATGGACAAACTCAGAGAAATTTTATGAGAGGAAAAACCTTGAATCATTAGGTACCTGATTTTTTTTTTTTTGCTTGCTACTTGACAGTCTTAAATGGCCTTAACACATGGTAAATAAAATTTTTTTAAAAATCAAAACTATTGTAGAAAAAATGAATAGCATCAGGAAATGACTGGAATGGTCTAATTCACAGTAGGAATTTTTAATGAGTTTTCTAAGAATTTGATATTCAGCTCTTCATTCTTTGTAGGTTTCTTTGGAGAATATAAGTTTATTTTTCATATGGAAAATTGGATCATTGAGTTCTTTAAGCAGAATTTGCCAGACTCAGTCAGTGGTAAAAATAATATATATATACCCTTTCTAAGTTATGTTAATGTAACTTGCCCATTTCTCATTAAAATGCAATATTTCACCTTCACTGGTGTTCTTTTCCTCCTTTTCACATGGTGGCTTGATTACCAAGAGTAAATATCTTTCTACCAACCACAGATTCATAAACTCTATCAATATTGAATTTATTTTTATTCAGTCTCCTAAAAAAGATAGAGAAAGAAACAAGAAATAGAAATTTCAGGTATCTTTGCTTGGAATAACAGAGGTTTTTATGTTGTGTTTGAAAATTGCATTTTATAGAAGTTTACAAACTTTTGTCTAGTTTTTCTATCAATTATTGATAAAGAGATTATAAAATCTTGAGTTAGAATTGTGGATTTATTTATTTCTCCCTTTAATTATGTCAATTTTTTCTTCATGTATATTAAGCTTTGCATATACATTTACGATTATTGTATGTACTTAATGAATTGGCCCTTTTAACATTATGAAATGTCTCTCCTTATCTCTAATAATACTCCTTATCCTGAAATCTACTTTGTTTGATATAAATATAGCATTAGCAGTATTTTTATGCTCAGTGTCACTTGGTATTTCTTTTTCCTTCTTTTACTTTCCACAGCTCTCTGTCTTTCTATTTAAGATTCATCTCCTGTAAACAGCATTTGGTGGGATTTTCTCTAGGTATTATAATAATCATCCTTAACTTATCACAAGCTTTATTTAATATTATAACACCTTATGTGTAATGTTAGGAATTTATAACATCCTTTATCTTATTTTCATCATATATTTCATTTCCACAAATTTTATGAACTCCATGATATATTGTTATTTTTGCTTAAGGAATTAACTGAACTTTCTGTTTTCTATTTTTAACTGCTTTAAAATAATTCAATAAAAGAAGGAAAAATATCGTTGCTTATTTACCCACATGTTTACCATTTTTAGTGCTCTTCAAATTCATTAGATCTGAATTTCCATCTGGTACCATTTACCTTCTGTTTGAAGAAATTTCTTCAGAAGTTTTTGTAGGGTGGGTATGTCCATTAGCAAAGAATTCTTGGCTTTTGTTTGTGTAAAAGTGTCTTTATTTCATCTTTAATTTTAAGGGACATGTTTGTTTAATATAGAGCTATATATTGACAATATTTTGTTTTTTCTTTCAGCACTTTAGATATTTTATTCTAGCCTCATTGCTGTTAATGATGTAACAGCCACTGTCATTCTTATTTATGTCTTCCTATATGTAAGGTGTCTTTATTTTGTAGGTGTTTTTAAGATTTTCTCTTTACCTTTGGTTTCCAATGGCTTAACTATGATATATTTAAGTGTGATTGTCTTTGTACTTATTCTGCTTGGGTATTATTTACCTTACTGAATCTATTGATACATTTAGTTTTTAAAAACATTAAGCAATTTAGCCGATATTTCTACAAATATTTTCTGGCCCCTTAAGTTTCTTTTGTCTTTCAGAAACTCCAGTTGCATTTATTTTATACCAGTTGATACTGTTCATTTTTTTCATTCTCCCCCTCCACCCACTTCCCCTCATTGTACTTGAGTTTTTATAATTTCCATTGACCTGTTTTCAAATTTACTGGTCCTTTCTTTTAATGTGTCCATTTGTGATTATATAATCCAAAGATTCATAGTATATCATGTCACATGTCTAAGCAGATTTTCTGACCTCATCTCTTGAATTTTGTTTCAGAAATATCAGTCACTCTAAGCTTTTCTATTGTATCGGTGAGGCACACAGGACAAATTAGAGACCCCTTTTCTGGAGAGTTAGTTGGTTCAATAAGAAAACTAAATAGTTTAGAAATAAAGTTAAATACTATCATAAGTAGTTGATCCAACAAGACTTAAACATGCATGTTAATCACACACACACACACACACACACACACACACACACAAATATGTGCATGAATACTAAGAATGTGCTGGAGTGTTAAAAGTATCTGGAGCCAAATAATTGATGTGCAAACAAACAATGACAAAACTAAACAACAAAAACAAAATGGCAGCAGTATTTCCAAGAAAGATTTGATATAAAGGAAGAGAGCATAAACTTCCAAAGTTAGGGATATAGTATGTGCAGGAATTTTCTTTAGTCAACTTGGCTTTTATTTATTCTTCAAGTCTATTTAGAAAAATGGGATTGAATGCATGCTACCGTATCTGAAAACACATCCTGGTGAGCATATACTTAAAGAAACCTTTCCTTTTAATCAATTCTGCTAATTTTCTTTGCCTTTCTACGTCCTGTGGAATACATTTCTTAGAACACTTTTATGCACCAAAGATAGACTTAACTCAGATAGGTCTCTACTGTCTCTAGAGCAACATACCTCTGATTCCTTAAGGATTTTATAGTATTTTGCCACACTCCTAATGGAAACTCTGGTTAATTTTTCCTAATTAATGAAGGACTCTAGTGGTCCACTATCTTTTTTCATTGTCATTGAAGGGAGAGAAATGAAATGATATGAATAAGTGAGGGGCTTCCCTGGTGGCGCAGTGGTTGGGAGTCCGCCTGCCAGTGCGGGGGATGCGGGTTCGTGCCCCGGCCCGGGAGGATCCCACGTGCCGCGGAGCGGCTGGGCCCGTGAGCCATGGCCGCTGAGCCTGGGCGTCCGGAGCCTGTGCTCTGCAAGGGGTGAGGCCACAGCAGTGAGAGGCCCGTGTACCGCAAAAAAAAAAAAAAAAAAAAAGAATAAGTGAGAATCTGCTTCTGTTAGTATCTCCAGAGACTTGAAAACTCTAAATATACTTTTGAAATAATTGTACAAAAAGGGAATTGAGTGGGGAGGACTGATTGGTTTCTTACTCAATGCAAAAGTATACATATATACACAATCAGCAATATACAGGCATCATAATATGAGAATTCATTAATCATATAATTCTAATCAGGAGAACCTTGATAGGACCTAGACTATATTATCATATTACCTTTGAAAGTGAAAGCAATTGGGGATTACAGGTATTCAGGCTTTTGTCAGAAGGATTAAGGATAAGTGGTGATGAGAGGCATTAAAATGAGCAATGTTCACTTATCAAAAAACACTATTTGTATTGGCTATTAAATGCTTTCAAGATGGACTTCTTATCTACCAAAACAATGTTGCAGAGAGTCTGAGGAGTTTGGGAGTATGAAAGAATTTACTATGGGTCCCATGAGAAAGTAAGAGTGATATAAGAAAAAATGTTTTTATTTGGGAAAGAAAGGAAAGATTTTATAAAATATTACTTTGTTTAATTAAAAAGATAAATCATGGTTGTAGAATCTGTTGCAATTTTTAATTGTTATTCTTAAGATTTTTTTCAATTTTAAAAACAAATTCTTAGTAAAAAATTGACTTAAACATGTTCTCTGTTATCTGTCTGTCGTTGTTGAGTGATAGAATTGTTGAAGAGTTTTAATTTGTCTCTAAACCTTCTTTATACTCTGTTGAGGTTAAATATAAATTTTTATAATAGAATATACTCTGTATAGTTAAAAACATAAAACTATTTTTAGGGAGAAGCACGTATACAAAAAATAGGATAAAATATTGAAAGTATTGAATTTATTTTTATTTATTGGATTTTTATGTATTTTTATTCATTGGATTTTTATGTTATTAATTGGGGAATATTTTATACCTTCTTCAGTAAGGTTAGTCATTTAAGTAGTTAAATGCATCAGAAATATTATTTTTATTTCCTTAACAATATGGGAATATTTCTTTGGATTTTCACTAATGAAAAAAAATTTTTTTGGTTCTATGGCCATAAATTTTTATCCCTATGTCTGTATATTTAAATGTCGGGCAAAATAACAGTGTGACAAGTGGATATTTAGATATTTTTAGTTTCCTTCATTTTATTTCTTTGCATTTTCTAATTTTTAGATAAATATGTAAAAAATAACTCTGTGGAAAGAAGCATTGACTTATGTCCTTAAAACAACTGGCAACCATGTCTGAATACCATGAAGGATTTCAGATTGTACCAATGCCAGTTCTGAGAAGATCACTGCTTTGGAGACCAAAGTGTTTTTCAGCTGTGGAACCAAAGTAATTTAAGTAAGAACAAACATAAATCAATAAACTTGTCAAACCTGGCCTATCAAATTGCATACACAGTATTGTATTTTTCTCATATTAAAGTATATTTTTCTTGGGCTTCCCTGGTGGCGCAGTGGTTGAGAGTCCGCCTGCCGATGCAGCGAACGCGGGTTCGTGCCCCGGTCCGGGAAAATCCCACGTGCCGCGGGGCGGCGGGGCCCGTGAGCCATGGCCGCTGAGCCTGCGCGTCCGGAGCCTGTGCTCCACAATGGGAGAGGCCACAACGGTTAGAGGCCCGCGTACCGCAAAAAAAAAAAAATAAAATAAAATATATATATATATTTCTCAGTGGTGCTCAGTATCTATTCTTTTGCTTCTCTTCATATTCTAAGAATGGTTCTGGAGACTCTTGCAAATCTGTGTGCTAATAAAAATGGGTGCTTATGGGCAACTGTGGTACATTTTGCATTATTAAACGTTTCAGATTTCTCCTAAATTTGCACATATATAATGATGTAAAATATAAAGTATGATACCAATTCTATATATTGGTATCGATATTAAATCCTAGAATTAAGAATATTTTTGCCTTATAGAGATTTTTAATAATACCTATTAATTTTTTAAAATAAAATGTTCAGCTTTTTAATAAAAGGTCATTGATACAATCTACGATAATGATGCTAGCATAGTTAATAAAGCAGAATAGAAACCAAAATTTTGGCCAAAGAGCCAGAGTATTCTTTGTGCACAGTTAGAATTTTTGCTAGAAAGCATGTCCTCAATTGGGCCAGAATTGATTATAGTTTTGCAACAATTCCAAGTTTATAATCTCTATTTTCTGGACCTGTTCAAAGAAAGAAATCTTCATGAAACCCATATAAAATTTGACCTTACAATTACCTTTGGATTTACGGTTGAAATATCATCTAAATATTATAGCAGTCTAGATACAAGATGCATGAAAACAGGTGAAACAACAGATGTTCAACTAAAGAAGTCATGCTTTTTGAAGAAAAATGAAATGAATTTTGAATATGCATTAACCATATTTTTGGGGTAGGAACTGTTACAATTATTAGTTTAGTAAAAGTTTCTGGAAAACCCAGATTAAATTTAGCTCTTTCCGTATTAAAGGGATTAAATATCTTAAATGTTTTAGACTAAGTTTTTTGTCCCTAAGTCAAAATAGACTGCATGTAAAATATGCAGCAAAGGCAAACATTCCATTAAAATGCAACAAAATTAGAACAAGGAAACTCAAATGTTTGCATGAACAAGGAGTAGGACATTCACATAAAGTAATCTCCAGAGTATTTTCTGGGTATTATTTTATAACTAATATTCTTCCAGGAATAGTTGTGATTGAGCAGCATATTGCTATTTTTGTCTTCTTATATTTTCTAAGCTTTTAAAACTTTGGAGAACAACTTAAGAAATACTGTTTGCATCCAGGTATTGCTATAAGAGATAGTAAAACTAGTGATGTTGGGGCTTCCCTGGTGGTGCAGTGGTTGAGAGTCCGCCTGCCGATGCAGGGGACACGGGTTTGTGCCCCGGTCCAGGAAGATCCCGGACGCGGAGTGGCTGGGCCCGTGAGCCATGGCCGCTGGGCCTGTGTGTCTGGAACCTGTGCTCAGGATGTTAAGTGATAGCAATTTATACGGTGAAATTAAAATATTTTTCAACTTATGTGGGAAAATAATAATTTATCATTTGGGACCCTATTTACATGACAGGTATGAATCAAGTCTCATTCCTGAATCAAAGTATTGATTTAAGAATTTTATTGATATTTCCAATTGCTGCAGCCTCAGTAGAACAGGTCTTTTTTTAAATTTTGAAATTAATTAAAAAAGTAGTTAATAAAAGTATGCCCAACAAATATCTAATTCAGCATTGCTGCCAATAAAATACAAATTATGTTAAACAGCCCTTGCTAATAACAACATAATGATGATTTTACTAAAATGCATGCAAGAAAAGTGATTGTTGTGGGATAAATATATACTAATTCAAATTATGTTAGTCTTTATTATTTTAATTATCAAAACAATTCAGACCTGATGACAGAACACAGACATGCACAATAATAATAGATTTCAGACTATTCAATATTTTGTCAGCTTTCAATCATATTAAAAAAAGCACATAGCACATATTTTTAAAATTTGTTCTTATGTGGTATATTTACATATATACTGTGTGGGCCTGCATTTCTGTTCTTGTCCTGGGTCCTGAAAATAATAGAGAACAGCCTGTCTCTGTTATACAGGGCCATTTAGGAATAAAGAGTAGAGTTACTATCAGTCATGAAAGGACTGTCGAAAGGGGATGGAAAATTGGAGAAGCTAATCTTTGTTGAGCAGCTTATATGTGTCAAGGCCTATTCCATGTAATTTAAGTTCTATAAATGACTGAGATAGGTGGAGTGGGTCAGTTTCAGAGCTGAGGAAATTAAGTAATTTTTCAAGTTCATTTTGCTCATTATGTGAAAGAGTCAGAATTCAGAGCAAGGTCAGTCTGGGCTGGCTCTAATTACCCAGCTCTTTCTAAACTTAGATTGTAGAAGTAAATGAAACATGTCATAGTAGAAGACAGATCATAGTAGGCACAGAAACTGTTGATTATAGAAAATTGGTAGAAATAAAAAACTTGACAAGAAAAAAAAGATGTTTTGGGGTTTTAGAAATACTAAATTTCTAAATTGTAGTGAGAATTAAAACACTTAGCAAATATCAAAAAGAATCTGCAAAGTCTCTCCACATTCTAGGAGTGTGGTAGATGAGTAGGATGAAAAGTGATGGAATATTCAGTAAATAGTGTTGAATATTTAGTTTTATTTCTATATTTATAAAAATAAATTGAGGATAGCTTATATTTATATAGTAGACATTTGAAAAGACAAAAATGAACACCCTGAAGAATGTTTTTATAATTTCAAGGTAGAAAGACTTTTGAGCTATGATACCAAGTCAGGACTCAAAGAAGACCTTTTTTAAAAAAGTTAATTTTTATTAAAGACAATTTATTGTCTTTAAACTGAGACAATATTGGAAACACTGGTGAAAAACCAGGATTCAGATAATTTATATTAAAAAATCTTACATGTTAATATGACCCTGTATCAGAAAATGGGCAACTGACACCAATGGGAACTTTATACAGAAAGAAATACAAATGTCACCCACCCACTGGGAAAGTAACATGTCGCATCTCTTGTCTTGCTTTTCGCACTTCATCTTTCTTAGGGTATTACTGTAAAGTCCCTATTGTGGAGATATTATCCAAAAGTTAGCTCACATTTGTTAGAATAAGTTTATAATTAGCTGCTTATTAAATCTTTAATTTATCCATAGTGCGGCATTTGTTCAAAGAAATTCATCTTAGAGGATGATTATAAATCTCCAATCCTAGGATCACAACCAGGGCTTTTTCTGGGGATGAACCTAAATGTAGGTGGATACCACTGACTTTCTGATCACTGGGCTGAAACCGAGGTTACATCAGATGATCAGTGACTGGGTCTATTTTTTCGTCCTCCCCGCCAGCAAGGATGGGAAAGGGGTGTTTCTGATTAGCATACTCAACAGAGGCTTCAGTCCGGCTCTTGGGAGATCACCCTAACCTCCAGGGCAGTGATAAGGTTTCATGTTTATCCTCTTGCAAGATAATTTGCATTTCAATAAGTAATAAAGGATTAGGCCAATTAATGAGGAACTAATCTGTAATACTTGGACTTCATGCAGCTGAAACCAGTGGACGAAGCATGCAGGAGGGCTGGAGGCCTTTCACGGTCTCTAAACTGGTCAATGGAAACACCGGCTTCCCTGGGCCACACAGGTAAGTAGGTGTCAACACTGAAGTTTTCTTAGACTGCCTCTTCTATAAAGGGGTCAAAGAGCACAGATGCCAATTTATTTTTCTGTCATTCAGCCATTGTTAATTCTTCTTTCTCCTCTAAATACTAATCTCACCCTCATCATCTTACACCCACATGTCCTTTTTTGGAGAGCATAAGTAATGCCAAAAACCATCCGATAAAAGGGCTTACTTCCCTGTTGATAGTCCCAAATTGGTTATTTTAGATAGACAAAGTATAAGAAAAATCTTACATGTCCTAATCGATATCTGCTTGATAAAGAGAGGTGAACAAATAATAGTGCTCAATAGTGCAAATAAATCAAAAGTTTTAAAGCCTTTGAAATAACAAAAAAACCTAAATAAATTAAAGATAGTTTGTCCTAGAGTAACAAGCACATCATTTTCCTAAATAAACTCCTCAGTGAATATCTTTGGTGCTCTCACTAGGGCACGGGAACATGAGGGCTGGGTATTTCTACATTGTTTTCAGACACATTCTTGCTAATAACCCATTTCAGTTAAAATTTTACTTCTGACAAAGCGCTTAGGCACTCAATATTAGTGTCTTAGAACAAAGCTTATCCTTTAGTAAAACGTCACTGAGGTTTATGGAGCATTTGTTGTACTTTTCTGTGATTCTTTTGCTGCAAACCTAGTGCAGAGTATCTAACCTAGTAGCTACTTGATCAGGCATTGTATGTGGTTATTAAATAGTATGCTCTGAACAAAACAGAACATTTAGAATAGGACAAGATTTGATTTGGTCTTCACTGTTTGTACCACCTACAGAAACTTGGATCTTTCAATTAAAATAAAGTCTAGGAGTTGTTCATTAGACATTGGATTTAACTTTAAAATACAATTTCTGTTTTAGGTAAAAGACATTTCTACCTATTGTAGAAATGTGAAAGATAGACATATGAAATTTATAATTTATATAAAAATATATAAGTACAAATGAACCTTGAACAATTTGGGGGGGGTTAGGGACACCAACACCCCCTCCTCAGTCAAAAATCCGCATACTGCTATCTTTGCCTCAAAAACAAAGGAATTGACTGATGACTCACCCAAGGGCAGGAAGCTGAAACAGTGTGGATAGGATCAGGACTCAAACCCCAGCTCTTTTTTTTTTTTTTGCGGTACGTGGGCCTCTTACTGTTGTGGCCTCTCCCATTGCGGAGCACAGGCTCCGGATGCGCAGGCTCAGCGGCCATGGCTCACGAGTCCAGCCGCTCCGCGGCATGTGGGATCTTCCCGGACCGGGGCACGAACCCGTGTCCCCTGCATCGGCAGGCGGACTCTCAACCACTGCGCCACCAGGGAAGCCCAAACCCCAGTTCTTTTGAATCCACATATTGTGATCTCAAATCCAACACAGACTTTTCCCACACTTAGTTAACTTAAAGATCTGTAAACTGAAAATACAGGTACTATATTTATTGAAAAAATTCTGCATATAAGTGGACCCATGCAGTTCAAGCCCATGTTATTCAATGGTCTACTGTACATATTTTTATATAAAAAGAAATATGTATGTGTATATGTGTACATATAATATCATAAGGGCATTCACATTAAAAGTGAGCCACTAAGCCACATGCATGACGTAATTCCTGCCCTTTGCATATTGCAGTTCACATGGGATGGTAGAAGGTGTTTTGTACTGGGTCAGGAGACCTCAGTTCAGGTAGGCACAGAGAATCTTCCATGTTCTCCTCTCTAAAAGTGGTTCAAATAGAACTCTTTGATTCCAGAGGCCTTTGGGCTCTAATATTCTACATTTTATAATCTAACATTTGTATGACTCTATAACTAAATAAAAGAAAATCCAATTTCAACAGTTCCAAATAATTATGAAACTTGTGGAGAGTGAAAAGCATACTTTTATTAGCTTTGGGATAATATTTAGGGACTAAAAAATAATTTTTAAAAGAGAAGAAAATGTCTTCTGAAAATAAAACCTGCACTCAGGCAAAATTATAAGGACCTAACGATTACACCTACAAAAACACAGGATAAACGTTTAATGAAAAGAGAAGGTAGAAATCTACCAAATGATTGAGTGGTGGTAATGGGCCTCTGAAAGGTTAATTTTTCATCTTATTATTCTTTTTATTGAACCACTTTTATTTTTATTCTAAATGAAAAAGACCAAAAATAAGAGTACTTGGAAAGGGTTAAATACCACAGTTTACTCTGATGTACTTGCAATTGGTCTTCCAAATATCAAGGTGAAAAGTATTCAGTTTTGAAAGTTGTTCTTTCTTGTTATTGAAAAAGAGAGAAATCTTGTTGCATCCTTTAATGTGGATACATCAGTGTTTTCCTTACCAAGAATTTCAACAGACTTATAGCAACTGATGACTGGTGCCTGATGGAGAGCTCCCACCACTCTGAGGGTAAAGGGTGTGCAGGCGGACTCATGTGACCCCAGACCCTCCACCTGCCAAGGGGACTGAATTCTCGAAAAGACTGCCTGAACCCAGCTGGGACTATGGACTCCTCCTTCCCCTGAGTCTAGAGTATCTGGGAATATGGTACAAGGGAGAGAGACATTTTGGAATGGTAAATGGTACTATATTTAATTGGTTTCTACAAAAACCACACATATTTTGGGGAAGATAATGTTTAGTGATCTCTTGAAAATGTTGACCAAGATGTCATCAATTACACATAAAATGAAAAAAATGCAAACTTTGTATGGCAGTTTTCTGGTTACTAGAACAATGATTGAACCAGCTGCATGATATTTACAGTTTGAGACCTGAAGAACAGCAGGACTTCAGCTGAAACCTCTAAGTTTTGCCTAGCGTTTCCTCAGAATTATTAACTGGTCCACATTTGGCATGCCAGTAAAGTTCTCATGAAACTTAACTAGGGCTAGCTAAAAACTTGGCATTTGTCCTTGGGAAAAAAAAAATCGACTTGAGTTTGCTTAAAGGTCTATGAACCTCAGGAAACCTCTCAGTGACCCTTCCTACAGTGTGGTGGTTTCTAGTGATATTTGAAACCAAGAATGTTTTGTGAAGGATTTGGGTTTCATTTGGAAAGCCATATCTAATCCTGGATACTGCCTAATGAATTAAAAGTCTGGTTCTCCTTGGATCTTCATAAAGGCAGTGCTATGTGTAAAATTCATGACTTCTTCTACAGAGTAAAATAGCACTTCTCAATTAGTCATTTTAAAATGCCTTCTTGGATTTTTTAAAACGTTCTTTCTGCATATATATATTCTGTCATCACAGTTATCTAAAATATAGGCATACGTTGAGTCTATCACTTGAAGCTGTAGCACAATTTCTCTTAAAGAACATAATTATTATAACAGATAACTATTTTATTGATACTATTGCACATTCTAAAAGTATTTCATGTATTTTGTAGACTAAAACAATCCCAAGAATAACAAGTTTTGACTATGTGCAGCTGGGGAAAGTAACTACCTCCCAAATAATAACTGGATGGTCCTCCAGGTGCTGAGTGGGGTACTGGTGGACCTGGCTTTCTCACTCTACTTTTATCCCTCACAAGCACACACACAGGCTTCCATATACACACTTTTCTGCAGCATATGGGAATTACCTCCCCCAAATGAGGAAAATGACTCAGTGGATATGAACATTTAATGATAAAAAATATTTCCAAAAGGTATTAGAAAAATAACAACTACAGCTGATTGTCAAGGAAAATATGCAGTATTAAAAAGTGGCTTAAGAGATATGAATTGGAAATAACCTCTCTGTTTCCCTTTTTGAATCATCTTTAGCAGCTTTTTTGGTCTAAGTGAATTTTCAGCTTTTTTATTCTAAGCATTTGTTGTCCACAGTTCCTTACTGTTTTTGTATCTCAAATTCTTAGATAAAAAGTCTGAGAAGTATTGACATTCTTCATGTTTCTTAGTCTGTTTAGACATCATTATTTTAGGGCCTGTCTCTATTTTAGGAATCAGTAGAAATGATTTAGGAAAAGTAATCTATATGAGGATTATTAAGAAAAGATATGTGTGTGTGTATATATATATATATATATTTCTTTCCATTATTCTGAGCCACTATGCAACTATAGAGAGGAAAATTTTTATATTGATAATGACTGATTCTGATGGCCAAAGAATTAAGAACAAAGTTCTACCAGGGCCAAAAAAAGAAAATGAAATCCTTCCAACCTTGATATATAGGCACTAACACTTTCTTTTCTACTGAGTTTCTTGTATAGCCACGTATAGTTCACTGTACAATTTTTTTATTTGAAAGTTTTAACAATAAATTTTAAATAGGTTTATCAATTAATACCTTATGAGATGTGCTCTATACTTACAAAGAGTACTTTCCACTTGGATGGCATATCTGTGGACAGACCACTGTTCCAGGGTACAGTGTCTAATTTTAGGACATCCAGTTAGATTTTCTTTTCTGACCATTGAGACTTCATGAGTAAGTAGAACATCGACATCACAAGTCATAGAGGTGCTTCTGACAGATGTGACCCTGCTATGAGCTGTATCATAAAGCCTTTTTATCATCATAGGCAGTGGAAGGGAAAATGTGTCTCTAGTACATTTCTAAGAAAATAGATCCTTCTCCCTTTTCAATTATAAGGCAGTTGTTAACAAAGGGCAACATGTAACCAAGTAAAAGGAATGCAGTCCGTGAACTTTGGACCACGCCATACTCTCGTAGATGCTGGAAGTTGTCTAAGCCCAAGTCATCACCAGTGATCTTAAGCTCCAGCTGCCATTATGATTATAGATCTTTCTAAATCACCTCTAAACCACCACTCATGTATTTCAGGTCTTTCAATAAGCAGTTAACTTCCTGGGGAGCTTGTCATACAAATCTCCAAATTTTCTTGTAACATCTTAGCTGTAATCCATCTTAGTAAATCTCAGTCATTTTTGGCCTTACTTAGCACTGATTTGTTGTCAAGGCAAATGCTTTGTCCTTCCACCAAGAAGTCATGGGTCTGCCTGTCTTACTGCCATGGGTTTCTGATTCCTGCTACACTACAACCTCCTGATACAAACACTCATATGAAGTAGTAGTTTAATCCTTTTGCGTAATTTATTTGTGCACTTCTCACAACATATATTTCCATACAATCTGGTCATTAACTGATCGTGTGGGTCACTATATATACTGCAAACTTGCTTTTCTTTATTCTATTAAACATATTTTATTTATAAGCTATCTACTCATAGATATATACTTTTGTAGAGTGTGGCTAATGGATATGAATTATAATACAGTGTTACATTTTGTTAAGAGACAAAGTTATTTCTGAAGAAATTTTTTCATAGAATATTTGGTCATTTGCAAGAATGAAAGTTTGGTTTCTGAGGAAAGCATGAGAAAATGATGATGTACGATGAGATACTGTATAGAAAACAGACAAGCCCTTTTAGCTTGTGTTTGATGATAAAGATGCCTTCGCTCAACAAAGAATAGATGAGGCCCATCAAAACGTCAACGTCGGGCTTCCCTGGTGGCGCAGTGGTTGAGAATCTGCCGGTCGATGCAAGGGACACGTGTTTGTGCCCGGGTCCGGGAAGATCCCACATGCCGCGACCGGCTGGGCCCGTGAGCCATGGCCACGGAGCCTGCGCGTCAAACGTCAACGTCAATGACATTATCATTACCTCTTTCTGCAGTTGCTAGCAAAAGTGATTTCATTTCAGGAAAAGATAATATGAGAAAGCACTGTTTGGCCAATATGCAATCATTAAACTATCCCCCCAGTTTTTTTCTTTTCTCATTATTTCTCCCAGCTAAATTCACTTCTCCTTAATAAACGTTGTCATTTTTTTCTCTTTTGGCTATACAGAATCAGAAGCATGTTGATGGAGGGGATCAAGCTTACCAGGAGTGCAATATCTAGAGATAATTTTCCTTAAGGCAGAGTGTTCACATACTCATGATGCCGGGTCATCCCAAGGGCAAGGCTTACAAAAGACAGTGTTCAAAGAAGCTTGGTATCGGGAGAATTTGCCTATTGCAGTCTGCATTTATGGTCAGTTTTGCAGCAAGTTACTTAGCTACACTTCTTGGAACCAAGGGAGATTTGGGGAGGAGTAATTTCAGGACTCTGCTTCTTTTCAGTTTGTTTCTTCTTGGCCCAGAGGATTTTGTGATACAAGAATAGGCAAAGTATATCATTTATTAAACTCATCTAAATGGCAGGCAGAGCTTAGGAAGTTTTTCATATGTTTTCTCATTTAATTCACAAAGCAAGCTCTTGAGATAGACACTAATTATCATTGTTATCATCCCCTTTCAGAGATGAAGAAACTGATGCACGTGGAGTTTACACAGCTTGTTTAAGGAGATAAAATTCTTAAGTTCCAGAACTAGAATTATGACGTAAGCCTTTAGGATTTCACACAAACACAGCATAAAGAAGTGTGGATGCTAGAACTAGACCCTTTTACTAAAAATCAAGGTCTCTTGTTTATTAATTTTGTCACTTGGGGTGAATTAACTTTTCTGTGTCTCAGTGTCCTCAAATGGAAGTAATAATTATTTAACACATGCAAAGGACTTGGGGCTTAACACATAGGAAATGCTTAATACATATTAATTACAATGCTAGGCTTTCTTCAAAGAATTTTATTATGTATTAATTCAATATGCTCATAGAAATTATATGTATAAATACAAATATTCAGAATTTTATATTTGAAATAACTTTTCAAGAAGGACTTAATTATATCCTAGGCACAATATATGTCTATATTTTTATGCCAAATATGAGAGGAATGCTGAGTTTCTCTCTGATAGTATAAAATGTCACGTTTCCTGACAACACGCAAATGCCTTACTTCAAAAGGCCAAATCTAAAGGTGCTGTCTAGCTTGATTTATTTGGTCCTATTTTAATCAGGACTGTTTTGCCCTACAAACTAAATTGCTTTGAGGAGGACCTGTCTCTGGGAAGCACATTATCATTTTGGCTCACACAGCAGGATGCTTCCTTCCCTGTAATGGGGCTTCTTTCAGCTCCCCTATAGGGCAGGATCTTGATGGGAAGGAAGGGAAAAGCAAGGTCAGACATTGTCATGGCACAGACAGTACTGTGACAATGGATAAACAGGTGCACAGGAGTGCAGGCATGCATACAAGTTCGAGAGAGTCTGCTCCTGTAACTCAGAGTTAGGTTGCCCATGGGCAGCCTCCCAAAACATTCCAACCTATGCCAGTGCTTAAGGCTGTAGGACTGGAATAACCACGAGTAATAAATACTGCGTGAAATTCGGTAGAACTTGCAGCTTCCACCTCCAACTTCTTTGTGGATCCAACATTCTAAGAAATAGTTGCTATCTTTTACAGTTGAGCCAAGGAGGTTGAGAGCAGATAAGGGACTCATGTGAGGATCTGTACCATATTAGTTGTGGTAGAATCGTCGATCCCAGAGCCCAATTCTTTGCATTATATATTCTATCTCTGATCAAAAGTTAAACTAAAAGTGCTTTTGGATCATTAGCCAAGGAGCCAATAATTCAAAGCTTAAGAAAGACTAGTATTATATGATAAAGAACATTCAGAAAAGATTTCATTGGACTACCAGTTCATAAGCTGGCATTGAGCATGAATAGGCTATTATGGATAGACATGGTAAAGTGCAAAGACAATAGGACTTGGCTTTTTGTCCTTTGAGAGTTGATTTGAGTTAGGGAGGTCAAAGTTAAAATACATTAGTAGCAATTTAGAAGCAAGAACGAGCATGTCAGAAAAAAGCCTGGTGACTTGGACGGTTAGAGTTGGACGTGCACATTGATGAGTGGCTAGGGGGAGTAAGATAGAAGAGGTGAGGCCTTTTTGGCTTACTTCTTGGGTCTCCTGTCTTCTGGTTTTTCAGCTGTTTCTTGGAGGGAGTCATAATACTGGTAATATGGGTCGAATGGATAGGCCATGACTCAACCATGTTATCTGGACAAGTAGTAGACATGTCTTTAAAAATTAGCATGACTTTTTTTCTCTTGTGTTTAAATCTAAAAGCAATAGGGTGAGTATATGTGTAAAGTTTGCCAAACATTAAGGGCAAAATAAACAACTAATAAACAACCCATATAACTGAGGAGCATATTTCCATATAACGAAGAAAGAGCAAAATGAGATCAGGAAAGTGAATGTAAAGAAATATAATGATTTATCACGAAATGTTATGACCCAACATAGTTAATAGAGAAAGGAATCCATTTTCATAGGATGCATATGGGACTCAAGATTTTTTGGCAGTTGGAGCATCTACCTTGTTCCCTTCTCTCTAGTCTGTCTTTCCCTTTCCAACATACAAAATAAAATGAAAGCACTTACAGAGCAAGAGAAAACCTGAGGGGAAAATGTCCGTCTCAAAGCCAGACGGGCAGAGTCACCGCCGGCTGCACACATTTCACTGTTTGGTGGTAGCTCTGCAGCTGCCAAGTACATCTCAAGAGTGACTGTAAACACTTTTGGCCCCAGTGGAGTCAGGGATCCAGAAGGCTGACAGAGCGTCCGTGCACCATCTGCCAGCAGGGGACGGGGACAGGCCAAATGCTGATCGAATTACACCCGTGTGACACTTCCTACTGTAATCACACCCTCCTTTTGCAGAGGCCAGGCTGGGACTAGAAGAGCAACCACTGTGATCAATGTCATCAGAGAAGGCTGGTGTCAGTGCGCAGCCCAGCTCAGCAGTTAAGAGAGCTCGGGCAAGCATCTGCTTGCTGCAAGAGGCATTCGCCTAAAAGGGCTGCCTAAGCTACCAGATGGAAGAAAGAGAAATGTTTTTACAGAAGTATGGCCTGTGCTTAATAATGATTAGGTTTGAGTGAGGTGTAGCATGAATAAAATGCTTTAAAAAATAAGGGTTTTGAGAAATCTCACTGATCAGGGCACACATAAATACATAAAGCAATACAGGGAGAGAATGCTATTAAATATATTTAATATATATATATTTAATATATATATATATAATATATATATTACATAGTATATATATAAAATATATTTAAAATATATTTTATATATATACCTAATATATATATATTAAATATATGAAGAAAAGATCTCAAGTTCAAAATATTTTCATGTAATCATCTTTCATATATATTTTTGGTCACTTCACCCAGCATGTGGAATCTTACTTCCCCCGACCAGGGATCGAACCCACGGCCCCTGCACTGGAAGTATGGAGTCTTAACCATTGGACCCAGAGAAGTCCCTTTCAAATATTTTTAGTGCACATGTTATCCCTTAGAGTTTCTTCTTCTTTCTTTCTAATCCCCTCCTTCTACTCAGTTAGCCATAGCTTTCTGATACTGGGCATGACCTCATTAATAAGAACAGTCCCTGGGCTGGCAAGTATGTACACCCCAGAGGGCTTAGCAGTGTTAGGCAAAGACTAGCACTAGGTATATTTCAATTCAATTGGGAATGGGGAAGGCTTGAACCTCGATCATGTTTTACCCTTGCTTCCAATAGGAAGGTTGCTTATGTTGGGAAATGGAAGTACAAAAAGCAAACGTATAGAGTTCTTAGATTCCAGAAGAAGCTGGTCTTGGGTTGGTTGGTATATCAGACAACCAACATTTTATTTGGCTAAGAAGAAAGGTCCACAGAAGTCTGTCTGTCTCTCTCTCGTATATATATACATACACACTGGGAAGTAAAATGTTCATAATGTTTACATGAGACTTAGTAAAACTCCAAATTGAATAACTCCTTCTACTATTGTTTTATGTAAGACTAGAATTTGTAAACATTCACCTATGGTCCCAGTTAAGCATTCAGATGAACAGAGTGGGCTGAATTCATGCTTCTCAGAATATGTTTTGCAGACCAGCTGGTCCATCACAGGACAAGTATAGACTTTGAGAGTAAGTGGTTAGAAACTTTTATAGCACTTTGACAGAGTACTTTTTTTATGTCTGTTGAATCAAATGATAAATAATTTGGGTTTGTATTTCATGTGTGTAATGTTATTTAATTTTTCAAATATTCATTTTATGATATCTTACAAAGTTATCAATCCATGAAGGACAGGGAGTAAAAAAGTCCTTGATGATAGTTGCTTGCATACTGCTAACTTAATAAGGCTTTAATAAGGCTAACTGTGCATTCCACAATTATCTGTGCACATATACATGCTTACTTCCAAGGCCAGTGTTTAATGAGGAAAACCAAGGTGAAATTTATCATGTCATGATCCCATGGAAGAGGTTTTAAAGGGCACAAAATCTGCTTCCTAAAGCTGTCTGCTGAGCTAGCTCAATTATGTTGGGGAAAAAAAATAAACCAGAGGGTTTGAGAAAGTGGTCACTATTTAATGATACAAACAACTGCCTTTGTAGAAACTCTCCATCTTAGCACCTGTGGGCATCATAGAAGAGCAGGCTATTGGGAAGAAAACTTTATTTTATACCATTTAAAAATGGAGATATTAACACTTCATGTGTCATAAATACTCCTTTTTTTCTGGGTAGAAATCCACTTCACTACTTTTTCAGCAATCCATAATAATCTTTTAGCAAGATCACTTTTTTCCTCCCCTTTTCTATACTTTTCTTATCTTCTGTTTCTTTCTTCTCTGTATCTGTGCTGAGTTGTTGGGAGTTAGAGAGTTACGGGCTTAAAGTTTTAGTATTAACAGAAAATGAATTTGGTATAGATTGTCGCTTGTTAAATATGTCATAAGTGATACAAAGTTCTACCTTTTTATGTCTCTAAATATAAATATATGGTTTAATACTTTCCAGCCTCAGTCCATTGGAAATCCTTGGAGAGGGGTATTTGTATAAAGGTACAATAATATGATAAAATAGAAACAATAGTAAGTAACACGATAATCAAGGTGGAAAAATTAATTCTTAAAATGTCACTTAATTTCAAGTAATTAATGAGAGAAGATACAGAAATTTTATTTTGACATGTGTAGGTTTGTAAATAGGAGGACTTGGTTCTTTTACTCTGTTTTGTACAGAACTGAATATATTGAACCTTGCAGGGTTACTGTTTATTTCTGGTCAAATAAGTTTTTCTATTAATGTTCAAATTATCTCCAGTAGCTGTTCCAAGACTAGCTAATTATCAGAATTGCCTGGAGAGCTACCAAATAAAAAATCTTTGGAGGTGAGACCTGGGAATCCCTAAACTTAAAATCCTCTATAGGTGATTTTAATGAACACTTTAGTTTGGGAAATACTTGTCTGGAGGCAATAGTCCCAAGTGGGAAAAAAACTAATTTAACATTTTTAGAAGCATCTTAATTCAAATGTAGGACGTTCCGTTCCTTCTCGAAGTTCTATGGCACACTCTTAAGACATGGGCGAAACCATGTGGCATGTATGCTGTACGGATCCCTCTTATCTCCTTAAGGATGAGGACACATTTTCTTTTATTGCTCTCTGCCACATGCTTATTGCATTGCACTGAGATGAGGCATTCAATTAACACCACTGAATAAAGTGGCATTCCCAAGAGAAATTGTGGGTAAAAAAGGGAGTAGAGCATTAATAGGAGGTGGTAAGAAGTTATTACACACCAGAGGCTTCCTTGAGCAGCCAACTGCTGGTGGAAACTGTCCCTCTTCTGAGAATCCCTTACCAACGGGAAATTTTTAGGACTCTGTACTGCTATGGAGTCCTTAGATATCTCAGAAGGGGGACACAGGATTACAAGAAAGCTAAGAGATTAGCCAAAGCATTGTCTTCTAAAAAGAAAAAACACATCTCAAGTGAAACATAAATTTATAACTCATATACTCTAACTTAAAAAACATCCGGAGGAGAATTCTCAAACTCACACAAATGCTGTTTCCAAGTGTCAATACACAATTGTCACTATTAAAAAAAGCAGACAATTAAAAGAATTCAATCCTGGTGAATAACTTATGTGTAACAATAACTAATTGAGGCAATCATATGGGCTTCCCTGGTGGCGCAGTGGTTGAGAATCCGCCTGCCAATGCAGGGGACACAGGTTCGAGTCCTGGTCTGGGAAGATCCCACATGCCGCGGAGCAACTAGGCCCGTGAGCCACAACTACTGAGCCTGCGTGTCTGGAGCCTGTGCTCCGCAACGAGACCGCGATAGTGAGAGGCCCGCGCACCGCGATGAAGAGTGGCCCCCGCTTGCCACAACTGGAGAAAACCCTCGTACAGAAACGAAGACCCAACACAGCCATAAATAAATAAATAAATAAATAAAAACAAAGAATACATCATAATTACTAAAGCCATCTGTAATTTCATTTCAAGATATGGGATTACTGTTTCTATTAAAATGGCAGTATTAAGGTAAGCAATATTTTTCAGTATTTTTTAAATTTTTGATCATAAATAGTTGCTTGTAATGACAAAATTAATTATGGCCCTGTTTAATATTGCCACATTTGGCAATTAAGAATTGTGCTCTATCATCTAAGAAAACTTTTTCTTACAAGGTATTAGGCCCAATTGAAGAACATTGGTAAGGATGAAAACAAACTGCATGGCTAATAAAAGTGCTCGAAATGTCAGGTAGAGTCTGAGAGCTGTATTTTACATGTTTCTTCTTTTTCATATCTTTCTAAGATTGTACCTTAAAAAGATCGCCTTCATCTCTTGTTCTAATTCTTATCTCATTGGATTAATCAATTCTCAAAGATTTATAGAATGATAGAGTACATCATGCCTTGATGAAAACCACTCATTCAGCTTTTCTGGCATTTATTCATATGAATATTAACCTCATTGCTTGATACAATTTAAGGGATAAGTCTATATTCCCCATAAACAACCTGTTGAAAACACCTGACTGATCTCAGCAAAGACTTCCCAGCACAAAGATGTAGGTTGAGTCTAGCAGTCTCTTTTTCCTCACCATACCTCTTAGGTGTCTATCATACCCAGGCAGCATGCCATCCCACCTGCTCTCCCCGCTTAGAATTTTGGTTGCCATGGTTTGAAATTACCTGACTTGTAGCTTATTATATTAACTTGCTAATCAATTTCCTCTGTGTAATAAAGGGCTTTAAACCCAATTAGTATATGCATTTTATGTTTTTTTAGAAAGAAGTTTTTATGAAAGAAATATAAGCCCATGTTAAATTACATGTTACACAAGGGTTTATAATGGAAAACAAGAATTCTTTTTCCCAATTTATTCTCACTTACAACCTGCCCTTCAGGGGCAACTGTTTTAAGACATATGAGCATTTAGTTTTCTTGTAGTTACCTATCTCCCAAATACGTGTTCACTGCTATATCTTCACAAAATTTAGAAATTTTTACTGCTGTCTTCTTTTATAAGTGAGGATTTAGTTCTTTTATAAGTGAGGATTTAGTTTACTTATCCTACCTTCATCTTCCCTAACACCTTTCCCATTTAATAGTTATTTTACTATTCTAGTTCTTCTATTGTTGCTTTTCTAAGTTTAAATAATTATTGAAAACTTTATTTCCTGTTCCATCATAAGTAACTCAATGCTGAACCTATACATTAAGGATATTGGCACCCTTATCTTTCTGGCATTTTTCCTCCGTACCTTCTCGTTTCCACCATTTGTTCAAGTCACATTAAATTTTATACTGCTAGATTGATAACATTTATATTTAGTTCTATATTCCAAATATAATCTTAGGTGTTTAATCTATAGAGTGAGTTTAAAAGTTGAAAACCAATAAGCTAAGTTATCTTAAATTTTTTTTTTTACTTTTACATTATTGTGACCACAAAAATTTGGCTCACTGTATAGCAGAGTTGTGGGCTATGCTTATATTTACTTCTTAGGTGTTCTCATGGGTCAAATTTGGTAGCACTCAAGGGAGAATATTTCTACAATTGTGTTCAAATGTAATATCTTCTTTTATACTCCACCAATTATTCAAATATTTAATTTGATCCATATTTGACTATGGATTTTTGTGTTTGATGTTTTAAACTTTTCCCTAGTTTCTGTTGCCTTTGTTTTTTTTCTTATTGGGATAAAAGACGTATGCTCTTTTCATTATATCCCTAATATGATCCAGGTTCTTAATCATTTTAGTTATTTCTTGAACTGATTATGTTCCTCTTTTTGCAGGCATTCTTCTTGGAAGCCACCTTCCATTTTACCTTAGACTATCATTTTTTAGACTTGTATTGAAGAAATTAGAATCATTTTTAATATTTCAGTTCTTTTGCTGGTGAATTGGCAGAATTGCACTAACTTAAAATTGCACATGGCCATATGACTTGCTTTGGGCAACAGTATATGAGTGAAAGATCCTAAAAGCCAGTGGGCACTATATCATATTCTTCCCCCTGATACACAGGGATGGGTGGAGACTCCAAATTCTAAATCCCAGAGTGAGGAGACATGAACCAGAGCCCTCATCCATTATTCATAAAATAGTCATTTATTGAACACACAGTATGTGCCAGATGTTATGTATGTATGTGTGTGTGTGTATATATATATGTATGAATGCATGTCTACAGAGAAACCTAGACAATTTGTTAGGTTTTTGAAGCTATGAATTGCATATTCAGGCACCTGAGACTCTGGGGCAGAGTTATGTTGCAGAGCCTGAGAGTTGTTCTAGAATGGAGCAGAAAATGATGGAAGAAAATTGGAGCTTGTCAAAGACAAATAGGACATATTGGGGGACAAGTTATCAGCGTTCACAATCCCATTATTGGATCAGGCAATAGATTCACTCAGGCAAGTTGGTGCTTTCACAGGGCTGCAGAAAGCTCCTCTTTGCTCATCTTCTAAAAAAGTAGTAGATCTAAGGTTATACCCCCTTAGTTGGTACCACCTTAAGGGCAAACCTTGTGGATATTAAAGGACACAGTATGGTTCAGGTGAGCCTAGGAGAAGCTGGGAGTGGAGAAGGGAAGAGTCACAGAGTCTCACCCTGGAGTGTTCAAAAGCAGAGCCATCCTCTATCCTTACTGAATGTCTATTCATTCAACAATTCATTCCCTCAACGACATTGGTCCTTTACTTGCTACATACTATTTAGATGCTGGGGATACAGCCAGTGATCAGAATGGCAAATTTCTTGCCAATTTGATTTTAGATTCTAGAAAAGAGAGAGCAAATATGCAGTATATCAGGTAGGGGGAAATGTGATAAAGAATAATGAAGTTGAGTAAGAGAATGAGACAGAGGCCAGGTTCTTTCATAGTGCAGTTAGGGAAGGCATTCTAGGATGGAAACCTTTGGGCAGAGATAAGAAGGACATGAGAGAGCTGCTTACTTGAATGTTTGGAAAAATAATTTTAAGGCTGAGGAAACTCTAAGAACAAAGACCCTGAATCAGGAGCAAGCTTGGCTTGAATAAGGAGCTGTGAGAATTTCAATGTGGCTCTCGAGAAGGAATCTAGTAGCCTTAGTAGTAAAGGAACCCAGGGCCAGATCGTTAAGGGACTTATGGGTCAGGAAAAGTTTGGTGTTTATTCTGTGTGAGCTGTGAAGCTACCGAGGAATTTAAACAGAACATGACATGGTCTGATGTGAATTTTCAAAGGCTTGCTCCTGTTGTTAGCAGAATAGACAATGAGACACAAGTTTAAGTTCAAAGTAATTTTTTTCTCAAGACTTTAAAGTCTTAGCTGCATTTTAGTGTTCTCTTTTGCTGATAAATTTGATATATGTATTATTTTCATTCTTTAATTGGGAATACATTTTTTTATTACTGATAAGCTTTTAGGATCTTCTTATTCTTGTGCTCTGAAATTTCATAATGATGTGTTTTGGATAATGATGTGCTTGTGTTTAAAATTTATCTTGCTCTGCGTTTTCTGGAACTTTTCAGTTTAAAGGCTCGTGTCCCACTTCAGCTCCTGGACCTCTTCTCTATTATTGTTTTGAAAAACATTTTCCTCTCACTGTCCTCTATTCTTTTTTTCCAGAAATTTTATTAAAAATATTTAACTTTCTGTTTAAAGCTTCTATGCCTTTTATATTTCTATTTTCTTACTACAGAATTAAGCATTTATTTGTATCTCTGCTTCTATTAAAAGTAGAAAAACCAAAGTTAGAATAAAAAGACTATATGTCTCAAGTAAAAGTGGGAGCTTCTATAATTTTTATGTGAAATTGAATGATGTTTAATGTGTTTAATATGTACGATTTTCATTAGCTTGTACATGCCAGTTTGCTCCTTTCTGACCTTAAATTGATGGTCTTCCTTCTCCTAACTTTTAAACTATCATTACAGTGGGATCTCAGAAAATAAGGGATAAATTTGTCTTGTAAACCTAACTTATTTTAATGATGTCCTTATCTTCAAGGGAGAAGAAAATAGGTTATTTGCTCAGTCATTTCAGACTGTTCAGATAATACCACAAACTTTTGACTAAAACCATCCCTGAATGCTAACTCCATGTCTCTCAACTGTGAATCAGTCATTTTGTATAATATAATTGCTTCATCCAATAGCTGCTTTTAGATGTCAACTAAATTAAACTTTTTTGATATGCAAATTGCATTGGCTGCACATGTATTTTCTGTGACCGTGTGTCACCTATCCATTTGAAACTGCACAGTCACTCTTCCTGATTTGTAATTAAGATGGCAAGACCAGATTTTCAGTTGGAAATTATCTCTGGAGTCAAAACTAAATAGAAATTAATGCTGTCAGAAAACTGGCTTTGTCCCTAAAGCAGGAGGAAGGAAATCAGAACCTTAAAGAAAGCTTCAAGAAATTAGGACTCCAAACTCTGAGGCCAAATTCACATAACCTATCGTACAAGGTACAAATGACCACAATACTTTGCAGCTCTTTCTATGGAGAAGTGAAGTCTATTTCCCCATCCCTTGAGTTTAGGCTTGGCCAGATAACTTGTTTTGAATATTAAAACAGTAGTAAATATGCCACATGTAGGGACTGAAAGAGTGCTTATCCACCCTGGGAATTGCCATCTCTCTTTACGGGATGATTACCCCATGAAGTCAGTCCAGCCAGCAAGAATGAGAGACAATGGAGTGCAAGCTCATCCACCTAAGCTGGACCATCTCACCAAGCAACCAGACTCCAGCTCTCCTGGGTTCTGACCACAGACCTGGGAGTGAGCTCAGCTGAGACCAGCAGGAAAACCACACAACTGAGCTGTGCCCAATTTACCAAACTATGGGCTTGTGAGATATGTTTACGGTTGCTGTTATTTTAAGTCATTAGGTTTTGGAGTGATTTGTTATGCAGCCAAGATAACTGACACACTACCTTTGTCAGGCAGGAATATTGCAGTGAGATGTTAATATAAAGATTGATCTGGGCTCCTGCGCCTCGGCAGGGCCGATGCAGGATCCTGGTGGCTGAGGCCAGTGGCGGCAGCTGCGGGGTCTGGGTTTCAACCAGGGCCAGGCTGCAGCGAGCTCGGTGGCGTAACCCCGCAGGCAATGCCCCCCACCTGAGGTGACCTCCAGGGAGGGAGCGCACCCCAACCCATGCCTCTGCATCCCAGCAGGGCTCTAGCCCTCTTAAAGATGAAAAAAAAAAATTGATCTGAGACAGAGTCAAACTGAAGACCAGCCTTTTGGGAAACCCACGAGTGCTGGCTTGAAAACACAGAAAACAGTCTCTGCTTAGTTAACAGTCAAATAATCATAACCATTTGAGATTAAAAAATGAAGAAGTTAGCGTAAACAACAACTGAGAGAATAGAAGATTATAGAAAAATCTGAAGAGCTCTATAAAATAAAAAAATGGAAGATAGGAATAAGAACATAAGACACCAGCAGGATATTTTCATTAAAGAAAATGTCAGATTTAAAATAGAATCAAGCATAAGCTTAGGAAATAAAAATATAACCATTAAAACTAGCAATCTAATTTGAAAATTCATGTAAAAGTGTGGACTAAGTAAAGAAAAATCATAGTAAGTGAAAAACATGAAATAGGATGATAAAAATAAATCCAAGTATCAGTAATCTCAACATAGGTGAATGGATTAATCATAGCAAAAAGAGACACAAAGGACTTCTTTTTAAAAAATTCAAAAATATGTTTACAAGAAACAAACCTGAAAGTTATGACGCTGAAATGTTAAAAATAGGAATAAGAAAGATAGAAAGAAAAACTGTTAACCAAAATTTACCTATTATCAATGTTAATATCAAACAAATAGGATTTAAGGAGGAAATTGCTCAAGTTAATCACCCCTTTCTTCTCTCATGTTCAGAACCAATTGAGAAATGCATATAGGAGTCAGTAAGGTAGGGATAAAATTGTCACCTTTATAATTCATAAGGACGGGGGGCAGGGATGGCTTAAGTTTTGTCAAAAATACATGCTTCTACTTTTTCTGAATTAGAAATAAATAAATAAATAAATAACAAGACCATCACACAACCTTCACCCAGTCACAGGCAGGTCTGGGCAAACACTGAGTAGAGCCACACCGACTGAGTTTACCATCTCCCAGAGGGAACACCAGTATGCACACTCTCTCCAGACATTCCAATCTAGGGGCCAGAAGTGACTGAGTTTGAATGACTAGCTCCTTTCCCAAATTCACTAATCAGAATAGTTCATTCTTCTTTCCCTGGTTTCTATTTCTATCAATATGGCAGAATACTTATCTAGAAAAATTCTCATGGTAAAGAATACTTTATGGGCTTCCCTGGTGGCGCAGTGTTTGAGAGTCTGCCTGCCGATGCAGGGGACACGGGTTTGTGCCCCGGTCCGGGAAGATACCACATGCCGCGGAGCGGCTAGGCCTGTGAGCCATGGCTGCTGAGCCTGCGTGTCCGGAACCTGTGCTCCGCAATGGGAGAGGCCACAACAGTGAGAGGCCCGCGTACCGCAAAAAAAAAAAAAAAAAAAAAAGAATACTTTATGGTGGATATAAAATTAAATTATATATATGAAAATATGACCAAACTGATGATAGGTGATGGAAATACGTAGAAGCCAAAAACTACAACAAATCTCATATCTCATTGTAGATTTGTATTACCCTCTAATGCATGGCAGAAGCATATAGAATCCTCTCTGGAGGAAAATACTCTAAATTGAGACCTCAAAGAGTTCCTGCACATTAATTTTCAAATAATATAACCTAGAAGAAAAAAATCACGAAACACACAAGGGTACACACAAGGATACAAGCCACCATTACTGAAGTCATCAAAAACAACAAAACCATAGATATCGACAAACTGATACTAAAGTTTATACGGAGAATAAAAGACCCAGAATAGCCAATAAAATATTGAAAGAGAAGAACAAAATTGGCAGACTGACACTACCCAACTTCGAGACTTAGTATAATTAAGACAGTGTGGTAATGGCAAAAGAATAAACAAATAGATCAATGGAACAGAATATGGAGCCCAGAAATAGACTCACATGAAAAATAGTTAACTGATCTTTGACAAAGGAGCAAAGGCAATACAATGGAGTAAAGATAGTCTTTTCAACAAACAGTGCTGAAAAAAAATGGACATCCACCTGCAAATGAATGAATCTAGACACAGAACTTCTACTCTTCACAAAAATTAACTCTAAATGAATCATAGACCTAAATGTAAAATGCAAAACTATAAAATGATAAGATAACATAAAAGAAATCCTATATGACTTTGGGTATAGTAATGACTGTTTAGATACAACACCAAAGTCAAGACCCATGAAAGAATAATTGGTAAGCTGGAATTCATTAAAATTTTAAACTTCTGCTCTGCAAAAGCAAATGACTAGAGAATGAGAAGACAAGCCATGGATTGGGAGAAAAAACTTGCAGGACATATCTGATAAAAGACTGCTATCCAAAATATACAAAGAACTCTTAAAATTCAACAATAAGAGTACACTCAAACTGATTAAAAAATAGGTCACCTCACCAAAGAAGTTATACAGGAGGCAAATAAGCATATGAAAAGATTCAATCCCTTGAAAATCCTCTATTTAGGAGTAGGAAATAACTGGCATGAGGAGTAGGTTAGAGTGCAATATCTTTAAGCCATGTACTTATATAGTTTTTATGAGAATGAAGATGAAAATTTTTAAAAAGATAGATCCAGAGTTTTATGCATTTGCAATATCACCACTTGAAAAATCACATAAATGACTTCTTAGAAATATGTTAGGATCATTCCTAAAACAACTTTAACTCTACCCAGACATGTAGAATTATCTCTTTTAAAATAAGTACATGTCTACTAGTATTCTTTTATTTAATTATTGTGTGGGAAAAAAAGAGACACATTTTAAAGAAACTCAGTACAGAATCATACAGAAACCCCTGTACTAAGAGTTAATTCCATTATATAGATATTTCTACTACCTGAATTAAAACTCAATTGGATATTTAGAGATCAGGCACTGCTTTGCTTTTAAAACTGGAAACAGAATTGGTTTCATTTTTAAGCTCTATTAGTCTGTAGCACCTGTCTCTGATATTTTTCTTCTTTAAGTTATAACAGTTCTCTGTTGCAGATGAGTGCTATTTTGATAGTTCTTCACAAACTAAAAACATGGGGTCTCTTACAAGCAGGGGATTCTTGGCAACTTATTATCTGTTTATTTTCTCTGGAATCAAATTTCCATAGATCCAACGGCATAGTCTATAAAATGTTGCATATCCATACATTAAACTCATCACAGATGACTTAACTATATCTATGATGTATGCATAGAGCAATATATATCTGTACTCTTAAGCTTAATTCACTTTCAAAAAAACTGTTCTAAACTTACTTTGTCTATATTTGTGCGCTCATTTTAAAATCCTATACTCTGTTCAAAATGTATCAATGTAATTTTATCAGCAAAAAAAGCACACAAACAAAAGACAGAGAAGTTTATAAGCCTCTGTCTGGTATTCTTCTGCTCTGTTTTTTTTTGGTTTGGACAATGTCTGCTTTGCTCCGAGTCTATGTAATTGAATCCACAGATGCCACTCTCAGTCAGACTCAATCTCTTCTCATTTTCTGAGTCATTATTTATCAAGATAGAGTAAAAATATCAATAATCCGGGTCCCTTCTCACCATCTATCTCATGGGGCTTATAATTAATCTCTATTCACAGGTCAGGTGGATATATGGTCTCAGTTTTGCCATTTTCTAGTCTGATACTCAGCAAATGCACTAGAGTAGCTCTGTCCAGTAGAACTGTCTTAAACAATGAAAATGTTTTCTTGAGCTGTATAATATTATAGCCAGTAGCCACTGAGCACTTGAAAGGTGGCTAGTTAATTTTAGATAGTCACATAGAGCTGGCAGCTACCATATTAGATAGTGCAACACTAGAGATTCCCTGATCCTAGTTGATATTCCCCCAAATAATTCTCTACCTGCTTTCTTGCCTTCTGATGCAGAACATACCAAATGTACTCTATTTCTTTTCCTAATGACTGTGAGTCATCATTATTGGATTGTAGAATGCTGCATCTAGAAGAGAATGGAGAGCAATGTTCTCCCAGACTGTGGAGACATTCAGAGAGATTTAATGCATGCATTTCTCTCTATATTAGATGCCTCTACAGTGTAATTATTTTTCATCTTGCCACTCTTTTACCTTTTACTTTGTTATTATCTGTAACTCCCTATCTGACTTGTGTGCTTGGCGTAGCCACCACTGCAGTACTTCTACTTTGTTGTCTTCTGTACCTTAATACACAGTAAAGCATGTTAGAAGTGACCAGGTAATCAAACTGGTCAAATTAAATTTTACCTTAAATCTCTGCATGCCTGTGACCTGCTCTGCTACCGAGTAGAATGTTATGAATATTACGTCCTGCCTTTTCCTTGGAGATTCTCAGTGAAGCACAACTGAAAGGCACAATTGAAAGAGCTTGGAATTTAAAATAAGAAAGTTCGGGGGTTAGACTCATGGCTCAACTGTATGACTTTGGCCTGAGCCAATCTCATCTCTCCTTAAGGATTAGTTTTCTCATTTGTTAATCATCATCTTCAGTATTATCATCACTAACACTGATGAAGTTCTGTGCACGTGTCAAGCAATGTTCTAAGTGCTTTCCCTGTAGTAACTCACTTTAAGCTTCACAATACCCTATGAATTAAATGCTATTATTTATCCACAGTTTACAAATGAAGAAACTGAGATATGAACAGATTAAGAAACTAACTTTCAGACCTATGTTTCCAAGTTGCAAGTGTTTTGTTTCCTTGAGAGACATTTAATTGTCCTTTGGGCTTGTGATTTTATTCTGGATGATTTAACTTTGGGGTAGTAGGTTTGTAGATAAGAGCACACCATAAAGCACTTTGGAATTTCTAGAGAAATTGCAGGCAGCATTCATTATTCAATAAACTGAGTGGGGATCCATCCTTCCCTAATGAAGAAATGGTCAGAGCAATGCGGCCTGGGGACAAGCAAAAGAAATTAAGTCAGTTTGGCTACAATCTGTTAGGGTTTTATAAAACCTGTGTGTGGTATTAATTTAAGCTTGGGATTTGGAGAGAGTCAAGAAAAGGTTTACATGACAAAGTCATTAATGCATTGGCTTATGAGGGAAAATCTAGGGTTAGTAGAATTTTTGCCTAATTTGATTTTAAAAAAGCATTTTCAAGATTTTATTTTGATTCTAAATATCTATGTTAATGTAAGCTCGACAACCTTGTTCTGGAAATAAACTTGTCTATTTAATGATATTTCTATGGGAATTCTCCCAAGTGTAATTTGATGATTCATGTAGAGTTCTGAGTATCTAAATGTCTTTTAAACTAATTGCCTCTGTGTATAAACAAGGGACTTTGTAATGGAAAGGAAGTCACACCTAGCTATTTTTATTTTAGAAAAGACAAAAATATTGTAAGGAGATGCCATTATCCTGTAGGCATCATCTGTACCAGAAGCTATCTTTGCTTGGAAACTGACTCTCAATGTAAGCTGGTTAAATGGAATTTCCTGCTGAACTGGTGAACTAGTGATAAGGTTGCTATAGTGGACTCACATGAGCTAAATTTTTCATGAAAGTAGATAGAAAATATTAACATCAATAATGATTTTCAAAAATCCCACTTAGTGTTGCTCAGAGAATGGAAGGTGCTTTATCATCTTCTTTATGGTTCTTCTGCATACATCCTCTCACATCCTCTCACATCGTCTTCACCATCATCGCCACACTCAGCAAAATATACAGATAATTTTTGCATTCATATATTTAAGAAAGCTTAGCATTAAAAATTATGGTAGATTTTAGTTTAGATGAAAGAAAAGCCACGTATTGTTTAGCAACATTTCCTCTCAAATGATAATCATAAAATTGAATTTCTCCAGTAGTCATTTGCGGTACTGTGTGATTCTTATCCTCTAATGGCCATGGACCTGGCAGTCTGGGGGACATTTGTGCCGGAAGACAAAAGCACCTCATCAGCACCTCTGGTTCATCCACTTTTAGGACTGACCATCAGAGCTCAGGCTGGCTAGGAATGGGTGGCTTCAGGATCTCTCAAACAGAGTTCCTCATAACTCACTTTTGTTTTGTAGGTTTGAGGGTAGCAGCTAACATATCAACAAAGCAAACCTATGTTCACTAGAAACTTAGCAGGGTCTACCAATGCTGGCTCCTACTTCATCTTGCTGGAAATTCTTAGCCTTTTTTCCTTCTTAAAGTATCAGGAACCTGATTAATGACAGGGCAGTTACTGCCCAGTGAAAGTAAATGGCTAAAGACCTATGGCTGGCAACATTCAGAATGATTTAGATTACAATGCATCCACAGTGCCTAAATGCTAATTTGGCACTAATTTGTGTTTAAAATCTTAATAAAATTTTAAAAATTCTTTAGGAAATCCTGGAAGAGAAGCAGAAAACTAAACAATCCCATAAAGTAAAGCATTACAGTGGAACACAGGAACTGACAGTTGTGGCAGCAGAGTGTGAAAAATAAAACTCATTTAAATCCTGTGTGTTTACAAGTTTGCATTGCATTGCTTAAACTCTAGGCTCATGTTGTTAAAATTCTATGAAGAAAAAAATATAGGCTGGATTATCTGGGCCAGCGCTTATTATTTTCAGTGTTCTGCCTTGTTCTCATGCATACACTCTCGTTTTGTGGGGTTTTGTTGTTACTGTTTTGGGGATTTTTTTTTCTTTTTTTTTTTTTTTGGTACGCGGGCCTCTCACTGCTGTGGCCTCTCCCATTGCGGAACACAGGCTCCGGACGCGCAGGCTCAGCGGCCATGGCTCACGGGCCCAGCTGCTCTGCTGCATGTGGGATCTTCCCGGACCGGGGCACGAACCCGCGTCCCCTGCATCGGCAGGTGGACTCTCAACCACTGTGCCACCAGGGAAGCCCTGTCTGCAATCTTTACATTCACGCAAGGGTAGATTTTTTCTTCAAAATAATGTGATTAACTTCTTTACATGATGTTTAGCAATAAAACAAAAATCCCATTTTTTGTCTTTTGAGAAGTTAGCACAGCATGTGGGGAGTGATAAAGGAAATACAATGTTCTCCTTCTTAAGTCACAGAATCAGGAGACTGGGGGTGTAAACAACTGAGGGAAAAATCTCAGTAGGGTGGTTTCCTTCTCTGCTAGAATTATATGCATCTCTGTAATTCATCAGTTGGCAACATTTTATAAGACAACATTCTGCAAGTCAGTGAATGCATCTGGATTAATAATGTCTAGAGTCTAAATAGAATTTACAAGACAGATTAAACCTGGAGACATGATGTTAGGTAAAGAGAGTTGAGAAGAAGGTAAAGTGAATGTGAATTCTGACAAGTGATTATGGGAAAAGCTCCTTTAAAGAAAGGATCAGCAGCACAGTTTAATGGTTGAACACCAAGGGGAAAACCCGAGTGCTGATTTTATGTTCAGAGAAATTATGTTAGAAAAGTGTGGCTAAAATTAAATTTATATTTTTATTCTAACCTCCTATTTTTTTCCCTTAGTTCTATCATTAAAGGAATAAAAATGGAGAGTGACACTTCTTGTTCTTGGGCTTGGAATTCAGCCCAAAATGAATTCCATTCTGCATTCTTGATTAACATTCACTCATCTATTTTTTCAGTCTTTGAATATGGGAAGAAAGAGATTTTTCAGATTCACACCATATAACTCATGTAACTAAAAAATAGCTTTCTGTTCATGCTTCAGGCCTGGCAGACAGGTAATAAAGAATACAAGCTTGGCCTTCTTTGAAGAAACTTTGGATTGAGAAAACAAATTATGACACTTTCTAAATTTTTAAGAAACACTGCCATAGAATCCAAGCATATGCCTTATAATAAAGTACAGGATATTCCATGTTTAATTCCTATTAAATTTATTAAGACATACCTGGGATGTCAGCAGCTGCGCATTCCTGAAAATCTTTGTGGCCTGAAAAGTCATACACAAAAATATCAGAGCCTATGATAAAAATAGGACTTGGGGAAAAACTTCCCCAAACCCATGCAACTCTGTAACCAAGGCAACAATAAAAATAATAATCATGTCATGAAATAACTTAGCCCAGGGATGCTACCTTAGGGATATCAAATAGGTACAAAAACAATAAAGTAGAAATGTGGGTTTGGGGGCCACTGAGATGATGCAGATATAAGCGAAGGTCTGTATTCTTGGATGAAGAGCAACCTGCAGAGAGAGCCATGCCAAGCTCAGGAGCGCGGCTCTGGGATCAGAGTCCCAGGGCAGCAGTTGGTTGCTAATTTTCTTATAATACAGCTAAAAATGTTCTTACCTGTGCAGTAGTCAAGCTAAGAGTTTTTCCCTTTTCTAACAAAGATTGTCATTCTATTCTTGCTATACCAGTCTCTCTTGTCTAGGAAAATTTGTTTATGAAATTACTCAACTTCATATTACACTGATGTCATCTCTCCTACTTACCAATCATGTATGAGCTAACTTGTGTTAAAGAAATACATATTGTCCCAGATCAACGATAGGTATCTGAGGAGATTTCTCTATGTGCCCATTACTTAATTGAGTTGCGATGTCCATGTCTATATCTTTCTTCCTCTATTTTATTATCCTGGTGTGGCCATTAAGAACCCCTCACATATCTCTCTACATATGTGTCATATATTTTTTTCCTAAATCTAATGCTAAAGACAAGCATTATGTAAATTTCCACTTTCCATAGCCGTCTCTCTGGGTGCCTTGTAGCTGTTCAGAGGTAGAGAAAGATCATGATATAAATGTGAAGTAGAAGCCACCAGAGAGCTGGGAGGATGACCCAGAGTGTTCAGGGACATGGAAGACCAGGCAAGAGCATGTGGCAGAAGTACGAGAGGTCAACAGCCTCAGACACAGCCCAGAGTTCATGGAAGGAATGGCTGATGGAGACACAGTCTTCGTATTTAACAGTAATGAACTTGTTGGTGGCTTTAACAGCTTCAGTGGAGTTAGGGTAGCCAGAAATCAGATTTCAAGAGTTTGAAGACTCAACTCGGGGAAACATGTAGAGAAAGAGAGTGTAAATGACTCTTTCATGAAATTTGATTACAAAAGAGAAGAGAAAATTAGGTCAGTAGCTGGAGGAGGATGGGGCTTTGGTTGTTTGTTTTATTGTGAAAAAAATCAAATGTTTAAATGCTGTTGTGGTGGATGGGGACACAGAACATAGACTAGAAAATGAGTCTATTGTAGAGCATGGTCTCAAAGAAGACAGAAGTTGGACAACAGAGATGTAGAAGCAAGATGGGCAAATTTACATTGTAATCGGAGAGAAAAGGAAATGACAGCTGCACACGAGTAAGGTGGACATTAGAAGAGGGAAGTTGAAAAAGTTTTTGTTTAATGTTCTCTATTTTCTCTGAAGCAAAATAGAAAAGAAATTTACAGTGTTGGATGTCTGTAATCGCTGCTGTCGAGGACAAGAAAAAGATGCAAAGTCTCTCCAGAAAGCAGAGAAGGACCATAAGATGAAGAGTCCCTTTTCCCCGTCATTTCTGGAACTCAGTCTGAACTGACCCATGTGTGACACCCATGCTTGGGAAGACAACTCAAGACCTATGTGCTCCAGGAGAGAGGTCCCTTCCCCTGGGTAATCCTGATGAGATCTACCCAGTCCAGATTTGGTTCTTGTTAGACTCTTGAGGAAAACAATTCTGTAAACCTTCTCGGCAGCTCTTCTGTGCATCTTTCACATGGGTAAAGTAGGAAGAAGATGGCTTTGGCATGAGGCAGACGCAGATTGGCCTCTTGGCTTCATGGTTTCTTAATGGTATAGCGTGGATTTCATTCTCTGGATTTCTTTTAATTTCTACACAAAGGAGGGTTAAACATCTACCTTTCACTGTTGTTACAAGGATTAAACGAGGCAGTAAGTGCAAATTTCCTGGCACAGAGTAGATACTCAGCAAATAAAGTTTCACTTCCTTCTGTAGTTAAATAGTGCTTCTAGACTTTGTTAGCTTAATAGGAGAGGAAATGACTAGGTTGAGAATTTGGAACAAGACTCTGCCAACATTAAAAACTTTTCCTTGCTTTTCATCATTAAATTGTCAAATAACATTCATGGAAGAGATTTGCGTTATGTATTTAGGTTTCTCAAGTTAATAATAAGTGTATGTTTAAGAAAGAAGAGACATTCTAGTGCCTGCTAAACCCTGACAAGTTGGCATTAATGCCAGAAAAAAAAAGAAAGAAACCTAACAGTTCTGATAGGGATAAAGATGACTCATACTTATTTTTTTTTTCAGATTTCAACAGAATCATTCAGGCAGATTAGATAATGGCTTATAAGATGAGATAAAACTCTATCATTGACAAAAAGTTCCTCACAGTTAAATCCCAGAGTTTTCCTTTTTTATTTTAGGTACAGATGACCCTTGAACAACGCGGGGACTGGGGGAGCACCAACACTCTAAGCAGTGGAAAATCCGTGTATAGCTTTAGGGTCGGCCCTCCTTGTCTGTGCTTCCATATCTGCCAATGCAACACACTGCAGATTCAACCAAACTCATATTCTCTACTAGGTATTTAGTGGAAAAAAATTTGCGCGGAAGTAGACCCACCCGGTTCAAATCCGTGTTGTTCCAGGGTCAACACTACTAGGTAAAATTTGATGGTCTCTTCAGACACAGATACTTTTGGGGATCCACTATCAAGCAAATAAAATACCAACTAGAAGACATAAGATAGAGGCCCCCAGAAGGTGTTTGCTTCATTTCACATTTTAGCAGGTGCCATAGGGCCTGTTTCAATGGATAGAATTATAGCTCAAGAAGGTTAAATTCTTAAAGCAGTTTTAGCCCCAAGTCACAGTAGCTTATACATGTCTGTATTTACACACATACACATACAACATTTTAGAGAGTTTACTAGCTATTTTTCCATTTTGCTGGCAATTTATATTTGTTCATGAGCTTTCAGAAATAAGACCTCAGTTTTGTTTGTTGCTGCTTTTGCTGAATGCCAAATGCACTTCCACGGAAACAGAAGTAAGACTCAACCTGCCTATCTTGGTTACTTTAGTGGACTACTTACTTTAGTTACTCTGCTTTTTCACTCTAAGAAATATTTTTAAACCATTGGAGAAATCAACATACAAATATAAACAAGGCTCCGACTACCAAAGAATGGCTACAGACGTGAAGCTTGGCCTCATGAACACCTCCCCTGAATAAAGGGATGATTGATCTCATGCTGATGCTTGGTGCTCCCAGCCTGATAATTATTTTATTTGTGCTGTGATGAACCCTGGGACTGTGGTACCATCTGCCTCAAGGACAGTGTTTCCAGGATGGGATAGAGACAAATGTCTATTATCATCTTTTAACATTTTTATAAAATGCTTTGACAGGTCAATCCTGTGAAATAACTTCAAGCTCGGAAAAGATGAACTTTTTAGATGATAAATATCTGGTTCTTTCTTTCATGTTTATCAGAATCTTTCCCAAGAGATTTGCTATACCTGAGTTTTTATCACACATTTTATAACAATGATATTAAGGTACATAGCATAGACATGCTTAAAAGATCTTTTTAAAACATATAAGATTTATCAGATGAGAAACACTATAGTTTACATACCAGTGATTTGGAACAGAGCACATGATATAATAAAATGGATCTTTTGGACAAATTGACTGTAAAACTTCAGATGATGAAACTTATTGCTAACTTGCAATTTACGGTGAAAATACAATGGAAGATACACAAGTTATACTGAGGGATAAAAGAAAATAAATGAGAGTATGAGACAGGAGTAAGGCTTTCAACCTTTAATGGCAGTTTAAGAAGACTCAGAAAGGCCATTAGAGGCTGTTTTTAATACCTCACACTGACCCAGAGCTAGCGATGGTAGAAAAGCCTTAAATTATTACTCAAACGGGTAAATGAGAGTCACTCTAAATAAAAGAGAAGTAGATGGTTTAATTTAGAATTTATTTCTATTCCCTGATGTCAGTAAAAAGCTTCTGCAATCAAAACAGTGACAAATTAGATTTCTGACAACTTTTAAGGGTTTTAGATGTTGAGGTCACACTTTATTATCTCTAACTGCACCTTAAAATGTATTGCTTTATTTCCTTAACACTTGTGTAGGATTGTTTTTTCTTTTTTCATATAGGAGAATACCACTTAGGATGCTAATGAAACAGTTCAGATGAGAAATGATAGCTCTGAATTAAAGAAGTAACAATGAGAGTGGAGAAAAGGGACTGACTGAAGAGATGTCCATATATTTATCAAAGATATGTATGTAATTAATTGGATATAGGAGGCAAAGGAGAAGAAAGTCGTGAAAGTGACTTACAGTCTTTTTGTTTGGATGAGTCATGAATAAATGGCAAAGCCTTTCACTGAGACTGGGTATAAAACACAACAGGAAGATTTGGAAGAAAAATATGAACTTCATTTTGTAATGTTTATTATAAATTGCTCACTTGGTGGGATATCAAATAGTCTGCCAAACATATAGATTTGGAGCTTAGGAGGTGAGCTGGAGCTAATGATTTGGCCATCTTATGAGTGAAAAGCTGGTAGTTGAAGTCACAACAATAAATCGGGTTGCTCACAGAAAATAAGTAGCATGAGAGAAGGACAAAGATAAAACTGTGAAAAATAGCGAAAATTAAAGAGCCGCAGAGGAAATGAAGACAAGAAGGAAACACCTAGAGCACTGGTCTGATTAAGTTGGAGGGTCAGTATAGTTTAGAGAAAATAAAGGAGGCCAAGACTTTAAAATGTGAGAAGTGACTACCACTGAACAAAGCCATAGAATGAATAAATCCCTATTGGATTTTGCAGTTAAGAAAGTATCAGTGGTGATCTTAGAGTGAGTGGTTTCCACAGGGTGGTGTTAAACTTGAACTGATTATGAGGGGATTAAGTGGAGACATAGACTTCTTTTTTAGTAGGTTTGACACAGAGAGTGGATTCTAGCTGGAGGGAGTAAAGGACCCAGGGAGATTTCTTTCTTTTAAGTTTAAGAGAGTTGAACTTATTTAAATAGAAAAGGGAATAACCAGTAGAGAAGGAAAGGATGAAGTATAAAACAAAGAATGGTAAATGATGGAGGTAAAATTTTGGAGCAGACCAGACATGATAAGATCCGGTACAAAGGTGAAAGAATTAGATTGGACAGAAGGAGAGCTACGTTTTTCCCTCAGAAGAAAAAACAGATGCATCCTTCTACAACAACTACTCCAATTCCTTTTATTTTTGATGGATAAGGTTACTGCTTATGCACCTCTAAACTCAGAGGGATAAACTATTAAACACTCAATAGATGATGGTAAATAAATTCAGTCATGCTAATCAACAGTCTCCAGGTAAGAAGCAGGAAGAGCAAAATCTAGCTGTATCCAGGAGCTTGTGTCCATGAATGCTCTAATTACCATCAATTCCATACAGCAACCATAAAACCACAGTGGAAAAGAAAGCTTCAGGCAAGAAGCTGGATGATGCTAGCCGTGGAGTCACCCAGCTAATCGTGCCTCCTGTGAGTCCATATTCACAGCACAATAACCTCTTTTTTTTTTATATTTATTTATTTATTTGGTTGCACCAGGTCTTAGTTGCGGCAGGAGGGCTGCTTAGTTGTGGCATGTGAACTCTTAGTTGTGGCATGCATGTGGGATCTAGTTCCCTGACCAGGGATCGAACCCAGACCCTCTGCTTTGGGAGCACGGAGTCTCATCTGCTGCACCACCAGGGAAGTCCCACAACAACCTCTCTACGCCTTTCTGCAAATGATTTCCCAATGGTCATGTTATTCCTTTCCCTGGGTAATTCTAATTCTATTTTCTTTTGTAGCTAGTATGAGCCAGTCCCTGAAAGACTGATCACTACTGGCTACAATATTAAAAAGTATGGTTCTGGACTTTAAAGCTTGGGAGAACTGAGTCTTGACCAAGATGATTTCATAAAACCCATCGCACCTATGGGTGATCAGCTCCCTCCAAATGCCATTGCTACCATCTTTGATCTCAAACGACATCTTTTTCAACCAAGATGTTGATGAAATTATACAAAAGAAGAATATCGTCTACCCATTTCTTTCTAATCCCATGCCTTAAGTTTTCCCCAGTTTGAGTTAATGTCTGGGTGTGCTAGGCCTGTGTTTCTTTTCATGGCTGCAGTGTGCCTTATAGCTTGATTATAGCTGTGCATTGGCAATGTTTAATTCAGTCTTTAACATGCCTCTCATTTTTTCTATCCTAGGATGTTTTTTTGACAAGGTAAAATAACTAAGCATAATGTCTTTATTTCTCTTTCAAAACTGAGGGAATAAAACAAAGATTCAGTCATGACCAGAGGCCCTCTAGTCCACAGAAATTTGATTTATTTGATGATGTGAAAGCCTAGCTTTTATAGTTCAGTTACAGGTATGGTTGGAATCCAAGTATGAAAATTATATTTTGTAAGTCTTATAAATACTAGAATGATAAATTAAGTGCAGGGTAAGTAAGAACTGAAAATGCCAGCAAGAACAGAGAAACTGTTCAGTGATTTTTAAGAAAGGGAAAGGAAATTTAACCTCTAAGGGATTGCTGATGCTTTCTGAATAGAAGATTGATGAACATCAAGATGCTATCTTTTTCTCTAACTTATATCTGAGGTTCTTTTTTTGCCCTCACAGATGTTGGTTAAATTTGTTACTTTTCATTCATTTGTACCTTTAGTTCAGAGTTTATTATCTCCTTATGGCAATTGCTTGAAGGATGGCAACATTTGATACCTGTGTGGGATATAACCATAGCACCCATTTTGGTGATTCTCAATTTAGAGACAGATGGCATTTAGCGGCAGCAACTGTGGAAAGAGAGAAATTTTGTATAACTGTCAAAGTTCACCGTACTTGAAACCAAGGTGTTGATTGTATATCTCGCAGCTCTCTTCACATAAGTAACTCTCAAAAACAATAAGGGCTGGTGGTGTAGGCATCCCACATAGTATATCCTGGTTCAAAGTTTAGATAGAGCTAATACACACACACACACACACACACACACACACACACATACACACACACACACACACACACACACACCACTACGCGTGTGCATGCAACAGGAAGAAAATTTCCCTTTAGAGTCAGGATTCGTCAACTGTTAACATAAAGAGAGGCAAAAGAAAGAATCTTTAAATGAATAAAACATATCGATTTATTTAGCTCTCCTTTGTAAGCACTGATCTTTCGTTGCTGATAGATGGGTGATGCTTAAATTTTATACCACGTTTTTTTCTGGAAATCTTTATGTCAATGTTGAGGAGTAAAGAGAGGAAATAGAAATTTAATAGGGCCAGATTGTGGGAAGCTGAGAGAAGAGTTTGATGTTTATTTCATAAGCAATAGGGAAACTGTACTTTCTTAAATGCGAATGTAACATGAAAGCCTGAATTGTTTTAAGAAAAGGATTATATCAATAGTTAAATTCCTTGTGTTCACAGGACTCATCCCGAGAAGAAGTAACCAAATATTTGTTAGTAACAATATAACATTAATGTCAAGACCTGCCATATGTCACAGTTCTAAGGCTTATGAAATTTGAATTGGACAAAAGAGCGAGCTTGCCTCGGGCTAGTGCTTGGCGTTGGTGAGAGTGGTTGAGACACCAAAACACAGTGTTCACCCCCAGCCAACACCCCAGATTCAGTGTGTGTGTTTTTGTTTGTTGGCATGCTTGCTTTTTTTCTGCCCTTTTATTTAAGTTATTTAAGTTGGGCTTAAGTATTTTAAGTAAGTTCATAAAGGGTACCCAAGAATAGGCATTATTCTTACATTCAAAAGTATTTTTGAGCTTCCTTCATTTTTTCATGTCTCTATGGTATTTTAATGGGCAGCTGTGAGGAGGTGTGACAGGCACTGGCTGACTTCTATCATCCTAACTCAGGAGTTTTGACAACTTTTGGATTCTCAATTGGTCTAGTATGTGCAAAGCATTACTTGCCTCCGAGATGGGAGAGGTGAGGACAGGTAGATAACTGTGACATGAGAAATTGAAAGAAACAAAAAAGAATGATTACTCCAAGAAATAGGTAGTTCAAGATAAAAGTAAACTTTTTCCTTAATAAGCTCTAACCATCAGAAAAGCCCTCGCCTAGAGAAGTGTTTTGTTATTAACAAAATGCATTTCTTATAGTTACAGTCGACTCTCTTTTTATGTTCGTTATTTGGAGTTTGCAGCAGAAGATTCTGAGCTTTAATCATTAATTTACTTTTCAGGACACCACTTTATCTTTGTTTTGTCCATCCCAAACTTCTAGTACCATGTTTTGCGATTACTGTCAATGGCTCTGTTTTCTATTATTTAAGTTATAAGGGTGCTAAGAAAATGTATTCGTTATTTTACAGGACAAAAACCCAATTCATAGTTTACTTTGCTTCATGCCGTAATATTTTAGGTAAAGTACACAAGCATTATCTTTATATTTTTGATAATCTCATTTGACTCTTTCCAAAGGGTGTTAGTGTGAGGTTTTCTGATGGCCAGAGCACCATGTAAATATAAAACACATCTTCTTGGGCTGGGGTGGGGAGATCTATGTTAGTGGACCTGCAGGAATATAATACAAAATTACTTTATTGCCTATTGCCCCATAGTGCCCTGCCACCAATATCTAGACATTTATTGTCCCTTTTGACATCCAAGCAGATGGGTATTACTTACATTTAAACAGTGTTGTGTATTGCAATGTACATATTGTCAAAATCCTTATGAAATTAATTTCAGTAAATGTATAGAAATAATAATTTGTTTAAAAAGATTATTTTTAAAGTTTGTATAATTATGTAACACATTTCCTAGCTTGATTCTCTTGGAATTCAAACACGCCTCAGAAGACGTGAAGGATGGATGGAGGTCAACCATGGTTTATTTACACAAAAAATGAGACACTTTGTGGGAAGGAAAAGAGAGGATTGAGAAGTCAAAGTTATTTGGGGATAATGGGCCAGAGTTAGTAGAGAAGGATCATTCTAAAAATAGCCTTTTTTTCAGATCATCCTCTGATCTCGTCCCCATAACTCATGCTTGGATGCTACCAAAAGCGAGTGGCAGAAAAATGTATGAGGAATGTTTCAAAAGCAATTAAACTTCCATCTCCATGAGACATGAAGAGTGCAAGAGTATCTTCTGCCAGAGCAGCTGCCCGTGAACTGGGACGGCAGAGAGCATCTTTGGTATAACATTAGCACCTTCACACCGTCCCCATCAGTTTTCTGGGGACCCGAGTAGGTTTTACTGGGAGTGACGGGAGCTTTGTGGCCTAGTTATGGCTTTTCACATTAGAAGTATTAAAAAACAAAATTTAACTGAGTAAAATTTCAACATCGTGTTGGCTTTATTTTGATAATTCATGAATCAGGCAGCAACCAGTCTAGCAGTCAGAAAGGAACTCCAAGGACTGTACAAAGTGAAAGATTTGCAGAGGCAGAAGGAGAGGGAGCAAGGGAAAAGGAGAGGGACCAGGCAAAAAGGGAATTCGCTGCGGCAACGCCACTTTCCTTTAAGGGCTGGCAGGGCCTATTAGACAGATTGTCTCACTAGTACTGATCAGGTGATTCCAGTTTGACTGGTTTAAGATTCCCTTTCTGGGAGAGCTGACACTGTAATTAAGTCATGGTTTGCAGACATGGGGCTTAGCATAAGTGACTCTATGTTGGACCTGTTATCTGGTTTTGGACAGGAACAATAAAAGAAATTATACTTGGGAAGAATTTATGAAGGAAGAATGTTATAATACTTAAAAGGCAGATGGAGACAAAGTCAGTTAAACCTCATATTAGTGTTTTTTTCTTGCCGTGACTATTATTTTTTCCAGATTAACCTAGCTTGGAAAAGTGTAGTTAATTATTTTATTTAAAAATTTTTTATGTTAATTTTAATGTAGCTTCTCATCCCTATGTTCAAATAAGATAGAGATGTAAGATATGTAATCAAAATATTTTCTGTATTATGTAATCGCTAATTCTGTATTACTAATAATTTCAAGGTTAAAGACGCTAAACACCACATATTATTTTAAAATAATATGCTTCTCAGATGTATTCCTAAAATTGATTCATGGAAACATGCTATATAATACAAGTCTCTGCTCAACACGACCCTTGGATAAATACATTTTTAAAATTCACATTCTTTTTTATTAAATGACTCTGGTAATCTGCCTCCAAATAGCTCTCAATCATCTGCACCTCTTGGCATTCATGCCCAGTTTAGTCCCTCCCCTTTTTTGTGGGCTGGACTAATGACTATCTTCTTTGTTTTTATATTTCATACATACTTTATATTTTATAATTATTAATATTTTTGAGTTTGTCTTAGGTTGAATAGAACCTAATTCTATAGTGAATTGATGCTGTTCTTTGTCATCTGGTAGCTAGTATAAAAAAACAAAAAATTGTATGGATCGTGTAGGTCTGTTTCATGGGACACCAGCAACATATTAGATGCTCATAGAACAAACACATCCAGTCCCTACCTTGGCCATATATCTACGGTCTGAGAAACCAGGAAGAACAAGTACATCTACAAGTACACAAATCGTAACTTTGTGGCAAGAGGAAGTTGGCATCATTAACAGAGCAGAGAATTTTATCTCGTATTTTAAAGACAAGAAAATATTCTTTTGACCCTTACTTGATTGAAATGGATTTCCTAAAGAACATAAACGTTCACATGGACTTGTGGGTCAAAGAGCTTTTGGCTGGCGGGTCTTTGCAAATTGGCATTTCTATTTTTAGAACCTATCCAGACAGGGAACTGACAATGTTCTTTTTATTTCCCTGAACCTGATCTTGGCTTTGTTGGTGAGTCTGTTAGTCTATCTTATTTACTAAATGTCCACAAGATCAGCACACTAGCCCTACACAGTCAGTTCGAAAATATGGAGAATTTTGTTTGCTGGGGTTTTAAATATTTTTTTCCACAAAGAAATAAAACACTGTCTTTTAAGCTCCTGGAGGGTGGAGATTTGTATTTGTCTTATTTCTCAGCACCAGAAGAGTGCTGTCATAGAGCAGGTACTCATTAGTATGTGTTTCAAGTTTTACTCCAACCTAAGGATATCAGGAAACATGAAAGACATTTGAACTTTGTCCATGTGCATTCAGAGCATGATACAGATAGTGGGTGTGCTAGCTTGGTTTTATAATGCCATATTCTAAACATACCCTGCTTTAATAATATTATTAGATAGGGGAGAAGACCTAGAAAAATCTCTTTTACTTCCTGGGAAACTTAAAAACTAGAATCTTTTTTTTTGCACTTTGCTTATACCTTACGGCACTTGCTACTTTCTTCTACCCTCCCTGTGACTCAACCCATCTCTCTTTATTCCATGAAATCTCAGAAGCTAAAACAACACTTGGAATAGGACTGACATTAACAATCTAACTCTTAGTGGAGAAGAGAAATGAAGAAAAATTAGACTTAAGGAAGCTATGGTACTGGGCAATAAAAAACTGACCAGAGCAGGGCCAAGGGGAAGGAAGCGCGGGAACTAGGGCCAAAGAGTAGGAACCAACTCTTGCCTCTCCTAAGGACCTGCTCATTCAATAATCTGACCTCCGTCTAGAGTCTTGCTATCCTTTTAATCCAGAGAGGAAAAGAGGTGTGTTGGCTGAGAACATCGGGAAAGTTGTTAGCACTATGACACATGTGGTGCACTGACACTCACATTCTCTGGCCGGGTTCTACACAAACCCTAAAATCCGTGTACTGTTGATTTAATACTCCACGGTTAAAGAACGCATGATTTATTTTCAGCAACCATCTACACATTTAGTTAAGTGCTTTGTATTAAGGAAGTCATATTATGTGTTGAAGGTTGTGAGGATTTCATACCATGAACTTGTCTGTTGGTGTGTGTATGTGTGTGTGTGTGTGGTGTGTATGTGAGTATGTATATATATATATATATATATTAAACTTTATCTATTTACCTAGAATTACCTTATGTATTTATATATAAATACATAAGGTAGTAATATATATAATATATATTTATATATATAAATATGAATACACAAGGTAATTCTAGGTCAATATGTAAGGTTATATATATATGATATATATTTATTATATTTACCTAGAATTACCTTATGTATTATATAGATGATATATACCTTAGATATTATAGATTATGTATTACCTTCTAAGGTAATGCAATATAAATTATAGAGCATTACGTTATGTATTATATACATACATATATATTATGCACGTATACATAACAGTGTATATATTAATATATAAACACATAAGGTGATTCTAGGTAAATAGGTAAGGTTTTATATGTATATGATATGATATATATATATAATGCAGCATGAGGCTTATTCCCTTCTTTCATGAAGCCTGTTTGGTGCCACACGACTGTAGTGCAACTGAATAAAATATTAGATTTTCATCTGAGGGTAAGCAGTGCCGTGCCCCTGGGGGAGCAGGCAGTAGGAGAGAGGGGTTTGTGGACCTATTTAAATAGAGTAGATCGCTAACTCATTGGAATTCCAGTCTATTAGCTCAGTGGGTTCAAGAGTTCACAAGAACCTAAAGTCCTCACATAATACTTGGTATGTTTTATGAAATAAGAAATGAGTTACGTAGATGTTAGAGAGAAAAAAGTTATTCGTCTACTAGTTCACCTGAAGACATTGTATTCAGCCCTAAGGTTTTCGTTCCATTTTATCAGATTTTACATCAATTCCATAATGTAAAATCAGGTTTTGTATATCAGACAAAATCTGGAGAGGGTAAGCTATAAGATTTTACATATAATCTGGGTTTTCCTGTAGGTTTGAAATTAGCATATTTACTTAAAAACTCAAATATTTTAATTGTAAAATATGGTGGTGTGAAATTGGATTTGAAAAATAAAATGTAATTTATTTATCTATTTAGTCATCTAATATGTCTCTTTGCACTGCTCTATTCCAAAAGGATTTGACTCATAAAAATTAATTATATGTGAAAAATTGAGGAGGAAATTGCCAACCAGCTCATTAACTAAACTTTATTAAATGTCATTTAGGTGTCAGAAACTTTCACATCCATCACCTCATATATTCCATTCCACAAAATCTGTCAGGTTTATTTTTATTTTTTAAAAGACATTGAAGCTCTTTAGGTGAAGTCATTTACTTGCCCATTATAAAAAAATAAGTAAATGGTAGAGCTTGTGTTCAAGCCAGGACTTCTGTCTCTATGACAGTTTCCCCAATACTCCCCATCGCTTTTTCTTTAGCTTAGAATCATGATCAAAGTTATATTTTTCAAACTGTGAAAAGATTAGACACAAGACAAAAATTTCCTGGTGAATTAAGTAGAAAAGTACAGTTTCAGTCCGTTACCAACATGCAACAGGTCTGGGGTAGGAGGAGTGAAGCAAATGTTCTACTAATGTGTGTTTTCCCAGCTTTAATGATAGATTTCACTATATGTGAATTTCATTCTGGGAGCTGAATCACAGACTATTTTGATTATTCTAAAATAAAGAATATGCGCAAATTGTTATTGACTGGAGAAAAACCTAAAGGCCAAAGTGTTCCCAGAGACAGTCTCAGAACTGTTCAGACCAGGCTCCCTCCAACTCCACAGCATAACTGTTGTTAATAACTTGTCACTCTCAAGCACTGTCATCAGTGTTTTCACACCTGTTGCCTCTCTTCCCAAGTCCAAATCCTGAGTGCTGATACCTTTTAGCAGAGAGCCACTCCTTCTACGTTACTGAGAAATCAGTACCGCTGAGCGGTTTTCCTTCATCCAGCTGCACTTCTAGCATCACCACTGTGGCTTTCAGATGGCTGCTCACCCGTTCCTACCATCCCAGAAGAAGTCTGTGCCTCACGTTTTGAAGTGAAAGTGTCTAACTGTATTTGCAATCTGTCTGTCTCCACTAGGACCTTGCTCTGTTATTTATACCTTCTCTCTACCATTTTTTATTCTTTATAAGAAAATGCATGGAATTCTAATAATTTTTCAGGCCACGTGCAGATCCCCACCCTCCATGTTCTAGTACACTTCGATTCCCATCTACCTCTTAGCTGTTCCTATTCAGCCTCCAAGTGCTCAAGTATTACTAATTAACATATAGTTTATGTATCTGTGTGTGTTTCTGCATGGCTATGCATGGAAAGGTCTCTTCAGTGACAGACTTATCGCCCTTTGTTTAGATACTATCAGCAGTAACTTTAGGCAAGCCAAATGCTGCTTTAAATATAGTATTAAATATTGTGTAGGAATAAGGATCATGAACGCTGCACACTTGACATAGACAAGTTATTTAGTTTCTCTGTGTCTTATTTTCCTCATTTAAGATGGGGATATTGGTAGTATCTACCTCATAGATTTCTAAGAGAATTAAATGAGTTAAGAGTGTAGATGGCTTAGAAGAGCACCCGTCATGTAATAAGCTCTGTGTGGTGATGATTGATGATGACGATGACGATGCAACTGACACATTTGTGGGGTCGCCTGCCTCTGTTGTCTCTGCATTGTCTGTATTGATTCTCTAGTCCACACTTTTCCTGAAGATGGGTGCATCATTTAATTTGATGCTGTATAATCATGACTTCAGTTCTGTTTTAAACAAATTACAGTGAGATGTTGTAAAATAACATAGCTATGCCAGTGCTGTCACTGTTGGGAAATGATTTTTTAAAAAAGCATATCCTGTAGATCAGCTTCTATAGTATTGAACCAAACAGCAAATAGTTTCATATTTTTCCCTAATTAATATCTTGGTTTAACCTTATGACTGAGTAATCCTTATTTGCTAGCTAAGAGCTAGAGCTATAAAACACCCACAGTCAAAAAATCTGTTAACTTACTCCCTCTTTTCCCCACGAATACCTCAAGGAAGTGATATCCTCTTTCATCTTCAAGAAGACAATGCCTTGCCTGAGCTAGCAGAGAGGTGTGAAATATTTACCCTCTATTTATTATCCTGTTGTCAGGTACTTAGATTGGTCATCTTTGGAGCAGGAAACTTTCTTATTACTCTAATAAGGAATGTAATGTTTTCTTAATAGCTAAAACAGCTTACATTATCATGTTAAAGGGATTTCACAATCTTAAAAGCCTGAGTAAAAGTAAGCAGGTGGTATGGGAAAACAAAAGTAGAAAGAGAGGAAAGGAATGAGGCAAGATAAATATAGGGTGATAAACACAGGTGAAGCCTGAGGCAAACATAAGGGCATGAGTTAGAGATTCTCACAAGAGAACATTTGTCACTGGTGGTGGGGTGAGTAATATGCAGAAACTAGAAAAGGAGAAAATCTCACTCAGGAATCCCAGAGTGAAATAACTAGTTGGTTCTTGCTTAGAGTCCATCTCTCGCAAAGTAGCCATCGAACTACTGGGCGGCACTACTGTCATCTGAAGATTCACCTGGGTGATGATCTGCTTCTGAAATCATCCACAGAACGTTTAGCAGACTCAGAAAATCTACTTCCAACCTTATTCATGGGGATCGTTCTACAGGGCTGATTCACGTCATGGCAGCTGGCTTTCTCCAGAAGCAAGAATTCCAAGAGAATAAGAGAACGCCGAAGCACCCAAGATGGAAGCCACCATCTTTGATAATCTCATCTCAGAAGCGACATCTCATCACTTCCGCCATATTCGATGAATTAGAAATGAGTCCTTAAATCCAGACCACACTCAAGGGGAGGGCATTGCACAAGGACATGAATACCAGGGGGTGGGATAATCAGAGCCCATTTTCACACTGCCTCTCACACTGAATTCAACACTATCCCTCAGGCCAATCCCGAACTTGTATACAGGTGACTGGAGAATTCAGGTACGTATCTGGAGAATGATAATGGTATGGAGGAAAACCTTTTATTTTGTTAAAGTTCTACTCTTCATCTAACAATTCGGAAATACAAGAACAACAACGACAAAAAATGTTTCTTTCTTAGAGGTACACACAGAATTTTTTTTAATATTTAAATTGAGTTACCTGGTATTTGTTTTAAACTATCTCAGTTTTAAAACATTGGCATTTAAGAAAAACAAGATGGCAAAGATGAGTGAAGCATTGTTGAACTGTACTATGGATACTTAAAAAAAAAAAACATAACCATAAGTACTTATCACACCGAACAAACTTAACAACAATTTCTTGGAATAATGTAACACCCAGGAAATATTCAAAGTTCCTAGTTTGCCTCCAATATATCTTTTTACAGCTGATTTATTTATCCAGGACCCTAAGAAGGATCTACCTTATTGATTTAGCTGAGTATATGCTTGTAGTGTCCTTTATCTCCTGTATTTTCTGTAAATTGCTTTTTTTTTTTTTTTCGGTACGCGGGCCTCTCACTGTTGTGGCCTTTCCCGTTGCGGAGCACAGGCTCCGGACGCGCAGGCTCAGCGGCCATGGCTCACGGGCCCAGCCGCTCCGCGGCATGTGGGATCCTCCTGGACCAGGGCACGAACCCGTGTCCCCTGCATCGTCAGGCGGACTCTCAACCACTGCGCCACCAGGGAAGCCCTGTAAATTGCTTTGTATAACTAGAGGTTTGACCGGATTCCAATTCAATTATTTTGGCAAAAATACTTCATAGGTTATTCTGTGTACTTCTTCTATGAATCAGGAGATGTGATATTAATGATATTATGAGATTTAATGATATTAAATCGATTGTTTTGTTCAGGTGTTGTCAGCTTGAATAATCCATTGTAAAATTCTCAATCTTTAACCTAATTACTCTAGCATTGTGATCCCGTTCCAGATGAAGTCTTTCATTCTTTACTGCAAAATAGTAATTTTCAAATCAGATCATTTCTTTGACATTTACAGGTTAGAATTCCTCTTTAAGAATACTTTTTTTCTCCTCACGTATGTGGTTTCCCTGAAATATAGTTTATACAGCAAAGGCAAGATAAATTAATGAAATATAAATTTTAAATTATTTCTGAAATTACTTGCTTAATTTTTGTCCACAAAAATGTGCATAGTAAATTTATTTATACCTCAGTAGTTTTTTAAAAATAAACAAAGCCATATTTACCACCTACTAGTTAAAATTCCAAAGAGAACCTTTTGCCAATAGCACATATATCTGATTTGAAATTTAATGCCTTTTGAATGAGAATTCCAAAACAGATGTTGGGCAAATTCATGTGACTAATGAAAATAAACTACCATATCTCCACAAGCATTGAACTGGGATAGCCTTTGGATAATTTTCTTTGGGCTTTGAAAGTGAATTTTTTTTCTAAAAGAAACAATCAAAAATAAACACCTCTGAGAGAGTAAAGGAAGAACATAAAATTAATATTATTTCTCAATCATGAAAAATGACTATTACATATCATGTATTTTATATGTTAACTGCATGGATTTTTCAAGACTTGGATCTTTTAACATATGGAAAAAGACAGAATGAAATGTTTGACTTATTTCTATTTCTGAGCTTTGCTGCTATTAAAAGCCTGTTTATCATGCCTTTCATAATTTGTGGGAAGTTAAGAATGAATAGCAAAGTCAATCATTTTTGTCGTGTTTTCTCTTTCCAGGATCAATACTTACAAAACAATGCAAAACTGCATGATTAGAAAATGATGTTACAGCTTTTCATATTTTTATCTGTATTATTTATTTTAAGGTAGTCTGATTTGCCATGCTTTGTCAGTTTACTTAATAACACCCATTCATTGACTACCTTCTATGTTCAAAGAATTGGTCTAGGGCTTGTCAGGATCAAAGATCCACAAGGCATGATTTGGGGGCATGTTCGTAGTGTAGTGGTTCGCCTCACACAAGGCATGATTGTTCTCTTGAAGAAAAGCACTTTCTATTGGAAATCACAGACTTCTATGCACTGTGAGTAATGAAGTAGGAGATGGAGAAGGCTAGATACTCTTGGTTTTGGGGCAGGTAACTGAGGGAAGCTAGGAAATGACAAATGTTTTGTGTTACTGGTGAAATGGTGGTGCACTGATATGGAAAAATGAAACTATTCAACCTCACTCTTGAGTGACTAAGTCTCTTGAATGGAAAAGCAATACATTCTCTTTTGGACTCCTAAATTCAGCCATTAAATACTACTTGTCTTGTTAGTTGACTCAATTGGCCTCTCATATGAAAGGAGAGCAACTATATCACTTCCATTCATTGGAAATGACTCTAGCATTGGGAAAAATAAGATTCCTTTTTTGAACTTAACAGAAAATCCTTTCCTTTTTGTCTGGGTGACATTTATAGTAATGACAACTTATTCTGGTTTTTGGAGCAATTACATTTTCTGATTTTACTTTTTTTTCTTCATCAGAAGTTAGAAGAGTGTAACTTTTCATAGGATTCTAACTTCAGCATAGGTAGTTTGATTGTCAGCTCTTCAAATCTATCATTTAATGACCACCAACCAGAATATGAGACTAAAAGAAAAACCTCACACAGAACACAGAATTTGGAATTTGGAGAGTTGCTGCTGCATTATCTTGCTATGTAACTGTAGAATGCAAAGCCTTAACATTTGCACAATAGCTAGTTTACTACCATCAAGTCAAAAGGCCAAGAGTGGAATAACTACCCAATTGGTTATTGGCAGAGTGTGAGGGATCAGTATTTTGTAAATACTCTTACAGGGTCTGTTGTTTACAACCAAAAAGAAAGTAATGGCCGCCATAAAATGTGGTCTCACACAGCTTGGCAATCCTCTATAAACCTTGGGAAGGACAAATGTATTTGGACTCCATGTCAGTAGTCCTGTGGAATGAGCTTTGGTCGTCCAATTGAAGTAGGCTGTTGATACTGAATGGGAAGTGACTTCTTGTTGTAACTACCCTTTACCAATTATGGATGTTTACCTGAGAAATCAAGACACATACCTGCTGTTTTATTATGCCATTCCCTTCTAAATTGCTTTTAGTGCATATCTGTTTAGTCCAACAGAAAAGAAAAGGAAAATGTGAAAGCATTCCAGTTTGGCCCTTACTTGCAAAGCTGCCAATTGACAACCAGCACCAAGTGGTTTACTTATGTGTTCTGAAGCACCCTGTTATCTAGTTAACATAAATATTGAATTCTACACACTGTCTTCTCAGCTTGAGATTCATACACGTATTGTTTACAGCCTTGCCTCTCACTGCAAAAACAAAGTCCTGGTCATGTTCCTTCCATGAAACTACCTTTGATGAGCTTTTAGATTTACTATTTACTCCAAAATGGGCTACAGCTGGAAGTTGACATTAACTCTCTTGAAATATAGTCTCTCTGTTTCTCCCACTCATTTTGGCTATCTTTGATAAACAGATTAAAATAACTTGGCCTTGTTTTTAACATAAAATGGGTTATTCCATCAGTGTTTGGTCTAGAGTCTTTTTTTTAATTGATAGTTTTGTAACTCAATTAGATACTGAAAACAATATATATTCTTGAGTTTTATTGCTGTTAGAGAGGTTTTTACCCCAACAAGATTTTATCAACAGAGCTGAGTTAATACGACTTTGGCGTTTACTGCAAGTGTCAGCTTTTGGGTTTGCTCTCCCTGCCTCACACTGAAATGTTCTCTACTTCCTCCACCACTGTATACTACCCTTACCTGCACAATTCAGAAGGTGGGACTTCTGAATAAACTGGGGTTGTGGCAGATAGAGAATACCAAATTATTTGGAAGAAAACTTGATCAGATGGGAAGAGTACAGAAAAAATTGTAAGCATCACATGTAAATGGACCAAAAATATTTTCTACTTTATGCCAATAAAATCAACTTGCAAGGAATTAATCGTAACAGATTTATGTGGAGTGTTTATAGGTCAGAGATTCTGTAGTTTTCCTATTTTTCTATATTAATTATTTGTCTTTTAGCAATCAATCACTATTAATTCAATAGCTGACTGATTTGCAAATGTAATACATAGAGGGGAATTACCTCAAAGACTTATGAACTGCCATGTATGAAAAAATGTACACAACTGGCCTGACAAAACTAATAGAGTCAATTAAAAATAAAGCCAATCAGAATAGTATTAAAGTTTACATGAAAATTCAATCTGTTTCTACCTTAGAAAGTAGAAATATATTATTATTGATATGAATATTCTATGGTTCCTTTCTGGGAATTTCAAAGAGCTGCAAGGACTTTTCAAGAAAAAGTAAAACAATCTTTGAAAACAAATGTGAGCATATGAAAGGAAAAAAGAATAATACCCAGGATAATTCTTAGTGACCACAATTTTTCTTATGATGCTTTTTTAAAAAAATAAAACCACCCTACTTTATGAGTCATCAGATTTATTCTATGACTAGTTTTGACGAGGTCCCACAAAGGGTAGGAGTACACATTCAGCATCCTCACCCTTATACCAAATTGAAAATTGCTAAATGGGATTTAGTCAATTGCTGACTTATTTAAAATAAAATAAAAATTTCAGAATAAGATTAGGTCTTGGCTTAGATAATAAAGTACTGTTATCCTAAATAAATAAATAAATAAGATCATCTTAAATACAATTTTTTATCTAATTAATTTGTGGGCTTGCTATTCATAATCAGAGATACCCTTAAAAGTGAGATTATCAAATTTCCTCATTACCCTATTTTCAGTCACCTGTTTAGGGTTTTTCACTTTATTCAATGGAAAGATGTTTAATTTAATGCTTATACGCTCATGGATTTGACCAAACACAGCACAACTTGACACAAAGTAGATGTTTAGTTAGATTGTGATTGAATGAATAAATGAATTGTTGAGCCAAAGGTTAAAATTGGAATTACTCTAATAGTTATTACATTAGCTTTTATGAAAGTACATTATACATTCGTGTGTATCTATAAAGTAAATTTTATACTTACTTGATTCCTCCAGCAGTTTGAAGATTTTTTTTTTGTTACTAAGATATTCAAACAAATCTTTATCAGTGCCATCGAGTCAAAAGAATGATATAATTTTGCATTTAAGAAATTGTATCCTGAAATAAATTAACATACAGAATTTAAAACATCTGATATTTCAATAGAGCTAAGTTAACTATGAATGAAATTTTATTAGGTGGAATTTGAAGGTAGGATTATATTTTTGTTTTTATGGGTTAGATTATTCTCTTCCTAAGATGAGTAAAATTGAAAGTAAAATGTTATCTGGCATAATGGTAATTTTATTATAATGAGGAAAATATTTTGTCCAATAATACTACGTTTTTTGGAGGAGAACATAACATTTAATGGCTATTTCATTTCAAGTTTTGGTCATGTTTTAAGTGGATTCAAGAGCTGCAAGCTAAGTGCAGCATACCCTCTGGTGCTCTGCAAAAATAAGTTTACACATTAGATTATGACTCCCCTAGAAATAATGTGAATGAGCTAGTTTCAAAACAACGTTTTAATCTGCTGGCTTTTCTAACAATGTCAAATGAATTCGCTCCACACTTGTGATTCCAACCTTAGCATTACTATTAATCAAGAGGAATTTCACATTTTTCCGTTGCCTCAAAAATTTTGGTGTTATCCAAGAAAACAGAAACAGATGACTTTTTTTTTCTTTTTTTTTTTTTTGGTACGCGGGCCTCTCACTGTTGTGGCCTCTCCCGTTGCGGAGCACAGGCTGCGGACGCGCAGGCTCAGTGGCCATGGCTCACGGGTCCAGCTGCTCCGCGGCATGTGGAATTTTCCCAGACCGGGGCACGAACCTGTGTCCCCTGCATTGACAGGCGGACTCTCAACCACTGCGCCACCAGGGAAGCCCGAAACGGATGATTTTTATTTTTCATCCTTACTATCATTTCTCCTTGTCCCGGAACGAGCTCCCAGTTTCCTGAAATACCTTTTACAACAGAGTGGCTGCTTTCTAATTAAGTGGTTAGTTCTACAGAGCCACCGTATGATGTCTCTTTTACTTTAATGAGTTAATAGATTAAATGTTACCTCTGAGGAGGATTGCAACAGCCTATGGAGTAGACAGGTGGCAGATTATCAGCAGTGCTCACACATCAGTTAAGTCACAATTTCAGTTTCTATAAATGAACAGCCTGAGCATGAAATATAAATGACTAAAAATTAAATTTAAGCTATAGTATTTTGCCCTAAGAGTAATTGGAAGAACCTGAATGTATAGTTATGATTAAAACTATGGATCGTCACACCAAGGGACAATGGCATTTTATGGTATTTCTATAAATTGAATTCAGAAGCCCTGTGGAGTTAGGGTAGGGACCTCTAAAAATAGATGATGACCTTCCACATTAAATATACATATACACACCCCAGTGATTGTTTGATGAATTATTCATCACTGTAACAAAGGGCATTACATATTTTAAAAAGAAATGCTAAACACAAACTTTTTAATATTACCACACACACACTCACACATACACTCACACACTGGAAATGCTATATTGTTGAGTGATGTTTGGGCTGTAGTCTTGATTTGAGCCTTCTGTTCGAATATTATGATAGCTACCTTTTTCAAATTTCACAAACAAATCTATGTTGATTATTGATTCCATTTAGTAGATTTTGGAAGACTGAACTATAGTTTTAAGTCTATCTCAGATCCTTTGTAGATTAAAAAAAATAACTATGTGTTAGTGTTATATAAACTACGATATTTTGGATCAATTAGAAATATTTATTATAGGAGTTACTAGTAATTTTTAAGTGCACCCTTCAAGAATAATAAATGCCATTTAGATTACAGGAAAAAAGAAATTGGGCAAATATTATTGTATTGCCATTTTCTAAAACTGTGTTTTATATTCAGAGTAGTCCCGAATGACTATTTTAAGGCTATACCATTCTTTTCATCTTGATTACCTAGGTCATAATTATAGTCTATCTTGTTATCTGCTAATTTACCCTATCACTTTCCATTCTGGCTGCCATGTTCTTATTCTCTATTAGTTTACCCCTATATGAGCCAGGATTACTGGTTTCTAGTACATATTTGCCATGAAGTGTTTGTTCATGGGTGGAAGCTGAAAGTTTTGCTTTTTGGAGAATTCATACCAGCCTTTGCACTCTGATGATGTCCAAGATTTTGTGATATGTTTTTCTGAACATAGATGTAGGCATAGAGTATTTTTTTCTTTTAACCTCAGCCCTATAAAATAAAATAAGAGGGAGTAAAAAATAAGAAAGAAATAATTTGCATGCCTCCATGTATAAGATCTTGGGCAATTTGTTTAATTTTTTTTGGGGGGGTGTCTCTGTATCTAAGTATATAAAATGAGTGAGTTGGCTGAAAGAAGTGAGATCAATTAAACTAGATTATTTCCAGTGTTCTATTCAGCTAGAAAATTATAGCTTATTAAGGCTTGACTTTAAAATGGTGTGTTTTTGATGTTTATTTTAAAAAAATAAAGAAGAAGGCAAGAAAGAAAAAGAAAAAAACAACTTTGGATTAGGTCTCTTATGTAACAATTCATTTTTATATTTGCTGAACGAGGTCATATAAAAAATGTTTCAAGCTTATGTAACAGGTTCAGAAAATCAATTGTCAGGATAAGTTAGGGTAAAAGAGACGAGGGATCCCATTTCAGGATGTAAGCCTGAGCTGAAGGTGAGCACACAGTTGCCTTAAGCAAGACCTGGGCTGCAATATTGACTGTTGCCTTGAAGTAGAAATGTAACGATAAATTACTGTGACTTTTAACAGTGGAGAACTTTTCACTGCTGAGGAGGTGAATACATTAAAAGAAGAATTAGTTATATTTTTAAGGAAAAATTATAATGGGAGGGAATTACAGCAGGTTTTAGTTATCTTGGTACAAAGATACCCAGTGATAATTTTGCCTGAATTTGCAGCACTGATTGAGCCAAATAATTGGGTCAGTTAGATAAAGAATTTGATTTCTTTTTCATTGAATTGACTTTCTATTTTAGTGTCAATAGCCAGATTTGGTTTATATTAAATTTAAAGGCAAAAGGAGGTGGAATAGGATGAAGCATTTGTCTCATAAGACGTATTTTGCACCATAAAATAAATCACGAAAAAGAATCTTAAAATCGCTGCATGATTGTAATGGTTGTAGTGTATCTAGCAACTTTGGGTTCACATAATGTGTATTAATTTGTATCATCAGGGAGAACAACGGTGAACTGGGGTGTAGAATTAAGTTGGAATTGAAAACTCAGAGTTAGAGCAGACAGAAATAGCCAAAGCTATTCTCTATATAACCATTGGGATATTGGTGTGAATTGAACTAGGCTTTACAGAATATAAAGATAAAGTGATAATGGAAACCTGAAACATTTAAAACATTTGGTTACACTTACTGAGCCCCACATTTTTACTGTACATCTGAATGCAACTGAAATAGCATATATCAACTAGTACTTCAACAAAAAGTTGCAATTTTTAAAATTAGGATGAATGTTTGAAATTAGGAGGAAAAAAAGGATAAGTGTTTGGTAGTAAAATAGGAAGCAAACAAGCTATGTGAGTATGAAAGTTAGAGTATATCAATGAAACAGGATATTTTGAATCTGTAAAAAAAAGTAAAGTACCTTTGTATGTGTCAATATGAAAATTGTGCAAGATGTTGTGTTATGTGAAAAACACAATGTGCTCAAAGATATGTTTTGAATGAATCTCTTTATTTTAAAAAACAATACATATTATCCTGCTGGTTTATGTATTTTTGAAAAAAAAAGAAAAACATAAGAAAATGGTGTTATTAGATGCAGGTACCAAATTTTCACTTTTTATATTATACCTTTATTTGTTGTTTGAATTCTCTAAACAAGAACATATTTTACTTTTGTTATTTAAAAAATAAAGTGTCAATAAATATTATCTCAAAGGAAGGTTTATGGGCTATTTTTCTTCATATTGTCCTCAAACTAGAAAAATGTTACTAATAAATCTAAATTAAAAAATTTTTAAACCACAGGAAAGAATTTGCAGAATTTGCATTTGATTATAAAAATCCCACTAATTGCATCAAGATTTATCTGTGTCTTGTAAGTACTCTTTTTAAGTTGGTCTCAGAATTATTTGAGGATTTCTTAGGCCAATTGAAAGTTCCAGTAAATTATGCTACACTCTAAAATAAACCTACCTCCATAAAAGCCTTAAAGTTGCCTTCAAATATCAGAGGAATAGCCTTGATTATCAGTACAGTGTCTTATCACAGGGGCTCTTTAAACATACTATGGACCCACCAAGAATAATGTTCAAACTAAATCAGCCCAAGAGTCTCACTAGCTAAAATTCTGATATCAGTCTGGCAAGTAGCAGAAATGAGTAAAGGAGGAAGGTTCTAGTTTTGCTACCATAAAACACCAATATCCTCATCAATAATATTCAGCCATGTGACATTGATATGTATTGTCCATTGCAATCAACTTCCAAACTAGAACCAAGAATCATTCATTATAACTTAAAATTACTCCTGCCATTGGTGTATGAAAATTGAATTCTTTACATCAGTACTTAGAACAAAATATTTCTAACATTGATTGTCGGCTGGAAATTATAGTCAGATGGCAGTAATTATACAATTAGGTATCACTATGAAAAAATAAGTGATGAAACATTAAATAAAAGGCATTCTATTTTTCAATTAATGTGGCTAGAGTTACTTGTTTTTCTTGATCAGAGCCATGAAAATTGTTTAGATTAGCCACATTTTCAGTCCCATGGCTGAATCAGTAGGATTTGAGGTCTCTACTGTCATTCCCTATCCCTGTGGCCTCCCATTTTATTACCAACTCTGGTTCATGTACTTGCTACCAACAGCCTGAGGCCCAGAAGTTGACACCCTTCCTCTTTGGGCCAATGGAGTCTCCACTGCATCTCAAATAGAAAGTGTCTATTGGGTGTTTAGCTTAATTCATTATAAGGAATGAGGATTTCAGGGAAAGGGTTAATTTACTTAGCAACATTTTAGCAGGTAATGTGATTTCAAGTATAACCTTGCAGTTATAAGGCAGCACACACCAAATACCAGTTTATCCTCCCTAGGTTTTTCAGGGATGAACAGAGTCTCGTGGCCCACTATGCCACACTCCGGGAGGGCTTTTCTTGCACCAGAAGTTGGTTAGATGCTGTCCTTTCCTGGTCTTTGGCTCTCACATTCTGGCTCACAAAGTTCCTGACTCCCAGAAAGATCCATTCTTTCCATTTCTGGTTAAGGATAATTTTCTGAGTGACATTTTGGTGGTATCTAAAAGATGATGGTTTGTCCCTTCTAGATCTGAGACTTCTGTTTTCAAGAGGAATGATATGTATCCTGTAGTTAGCTCTGTTACTCTCTCATCTTTCCTGATTCCCAGGAGAAGAGTACCCGCACACACACATCTTTTTAGCTCTAATTTATATCCTTGAATTTTGGTTAAGACTGATATCTTTGCAATAACCTCTAGCAAGCTTTTCCTGGCCTAATATGTCTAATCCAATCAATTTGAATCAATTTGAATGCTTCCTAGATCATCAAATCTTAGATAATTTTTCTCAACCCATCTTGCATATCAGGTCATCCTCTAAGGTTTTTGTTTTTTGTTTTTGGACTTTTTTTTTTCTGTTTCAGTCATTCTGAAAGGACCTGACCTCTATACTTGCCTTCCAGATCACTCACACTTTGATCTGCCATGTTGTTCTTACATCTATCCTCTGTAAAGGAAAAAAATGTTCTGAAACAGTCTTAAGAAGTGTCTATGAATTCAAGGTTGTCTTTGATCATTGTTGTAGGGTTTTTGTTCACAAACAGTATATTTACCTCAGGTAAAACAGAAAATCTCTAACGCAGTTGAACATATTTGGAGATAAATATATTGAAGGGATGGCTAATGGAATCAAATCTAAATAGAAAGGAACTGAAAAGAGAAGGAGTTTAATGAGGAGAAATGAACCTGTAAAGGGTTTGTAGGTCTTCAGTAATTCAAGGAACAAAAGTAACTGATAATGAGGGAATCAGAAATTGAATGGTTATGGTACATATTGAAATCACCCAAGGTGATGGTAGTACCGAAGGATGACTCAAAAAGGATGCTTTAATAGTGACCTAGATATTGGGAAATAATAGCAAAGAGGAAGAATAAAGGGGCACAAGCCTAAAAAAACAGAATTAAGAAGGATAGGGTGTTTAGAAATGGTAGTCAGCAGCATTGTAGGGCATCATCCCACCTTCGGATTCTGAGGCAATGGGGTGATACACAATGTTAGCTGCTTCCTCAGAGAAGGCTTTGGGGGTAGAGTCTCCTCATAGTTTACCACAGTTGAAGGAAGTGAAAAAGTGCAGTAAGTTTTTATATTGAAAGGGAAGTTCCAAAGGGAGCATGAAGCAGAAATTGGATTATTAACAAGAATCTACTAGAGATATTGGTTATGAAAAGACAATTTTTGAAATAAAGAACTTAGTGTGTGGGCTTGATAGCAGATTGAATTTGGCCAAAGAATAAAATAGTGAGCTAAAAAGCAGCTCCAGGAATTTCCCCAGAATTGAGACCAAAAAATAATATAAAGTAAAATAAGAATGGAGCATAGAAGCAGAAATTTAGCCATGAGCTATGAAGAAAGCTCAGAAGCAGGAATAGTACATGAGGGGAAAAATTATTTAAAGAAATAATAATTGAATATTCATCCCCTTCACAAAAAATATGAGATCTCATTTTAAAAGGTAAGTAGGATGCTGAGAAAGAGAAAAAAATGTGCATTCAGACACATAAGAGGATAACATCATTAATGCCTCTGGTGAGAAAAGCAGATACCTCAAAAATCAAGGATGAGAAGTCAGAGTGATATCAACTTTCTCAAGGTAAAGATATACATATTGATTTTAAATTGTTGAAGGAAAGTAAATCTAAGTCTAGAATTTTCTCTTTAGTTAAATTATTTAAATGTAAGCTAATAAAAGTATTTTTAGGAATAAATTCATTCAGAATAAAATTTACAACTAAAAGACTTTCTCAGAAAGAATATTGTAGACTATATTACATCCAGAAGAGAAATAAAGCTAGGTGAAATGCATTAAGATATGGGAAATGAGTTTAGTTATAGAGCTTATTGAAATTTATTGCTGCCTAATAAACAATGTTTAAAAACTGTATACTCATAATAATCCATAAATAAACTCCAGACAATATCAACAGTTGGGGCAGTGTTTGAGAGAAGGGAGACTGAAGTGTGTAAAAGCAGAAAAAGATTCTTGTCTTGCTCCAGATATAGACATACCAATATGTTAATAAGCAGTAGACACTGTCAAAATACAAATAAATAACATAAACATGTATAAGCTCCACAAGAAAAAATAACAGAAGAAAATATGTCTAATATAAGGCCTGAAAAGCATGAAGGTATGAAAAGTGAATAAAATGAAAAAAATATAGTGTAGACAATATAAAAATATAATTCAGATAAAAGAAAAACTGAAAAGTAATTACAACAATGTAGAAGGTTAAATTTGTCAATTAAAAGATTTTTATCTCCATATTGACTAAAATTCAAGTTCCAGCAATACACTATTCAGACATATTTACCTAAGAGATACGCTTAGAAAGTAGAGGTCAGAAAGATTGATGATAAAGTGAGGGAAAAAATAAAACCAGAAAAATATCTTTCAAAAAATAGTCATAAAATGAATTTTGATATCAAACTAAGTATAATTTAGGGTGAAAGATCATAAGAGCAAAGAAAGTTTCCTCTCTAATGGAGGATTGTATGCCTCTGTCTACTGTTGAGCTTGTCAGGCTATGGGATTTGCATTGAAAGGCAATTTACATATTGTAGGTAGTCTGCCCATTTAAATGTTCCCTTTTGTCTCCATCAGACCAGTTTCCCAGCATCCGGAGCTTTTTCTGTCAATCAGAAGTTTCTCCCAACGGGCACCTTTTCCATAAGACTGAAATAATTTGACCTGGAACTTACTTCTCATTGGTTTTTTAATTCCTCCTAAGAGCTAATCAGAGAGGTGAGAGTCCATCATTTTGGGCACAGCTATTTTATCATGTTTAGGGATGCAGCTTCCAAAAAAAAAATAGTAATAGAAAGCAGAATATATCTTGAGGCAAGTCACATTGACCAAATAAAAATGTGTCTTTCGACAGTTGTTCATTTTGAACCAGAAGAAGTCACTGCATGCCCCCAATACTTATCTAGTCCTACTTTTAAGTTACAACAACTACATAAGGAAAGTCCAAAAATATAGGCTGGTACTACTTTATCTTTTTTTTTATTCAAAGTGAAATAATCACAAAACAATTTTTGAGAAAACGCCTAGATACTAGACAACCTCTATGATTTATGAAATATGTGTAGCATTTGGTTTATCTTTCCGCTTTCACAAGGCCTCATAGAAAGGTTTCCCCCATTATGCAAAGGAAAGAATGGAGTTAATTGAAACACTCAGTTTAATTCATCATTTGAATGATGTCAAAGATAAACACCCCAAATTTATTTTTCCTAGTAATTTTACTTAGTCATCTTTATTTTTCATGAATTTCTCTTTTCTTGAATCTCCTCAGACTTTATTGGCACTCTATCAATCAGTAGCAGAAAACAGAGAAATCATTGGATCATCTACTGGGATGAAGTAGAGGCTGTATGGAAAATAGTGTGGCCAAGACAACCAAGCACTCAAAATAGAATTAAACTCTCATGATAACTACAACCACAATATGCCAGGAAGGAAACAAAAAAGAAATTGTCCCCAAATGAAAGAGGAGGGAAAGCAGCGTGGGGCAGTCACACTCTTGGTTCTTTGAATAACTTGCATTATGTCCTTGGGTGATTCACTTAATTTCCTTGGGTTTTGGATTCCCCTCTGTAAAATGAGAGGATTGGACTAAATCAGTAGTTTCTAAATTATGAACCTTGGAATAATTGCAAGAAGGTCTTGAATTCATATGCTTTATACACTTCTACAATTACTAGGGTCCAAAAGTCCAATTGTAGTCATGGGACAGTTGCAAAAATATGTTTATATGTTTTAAAACAGTCCTCATTTGGAAAATTATTAAATAAGACACACTGGCTAAATGATGTGTGAAGTCTTTTCAGACTATAGAATGCCATTATTTTATGAGTTAGATATCCAGGTGTTGAGGTGTCTGATTCCTGATTGAAGTCTTTTTCCTGAAACTGTATTGTTATTGGAAAGAGCAGTGAGACTGTAGTTAGGACTGTGGTTTTCCAAGCTGGAATTTCATTCATTACTTGTTACCTTAGGCAAGTTATGTAAATGTTTATTTCCTTCATTTGAGATGACCCTTTGGAAAGACCTAGAAAAAGTTTAACGTGTTGTTCAAATTTAAGATGCTTTTATTGGTCAACTACTCTCAGCCATCTAATGCTAAATTTGCAGAGTAGGAATAAGAATCAGCTGTTAGGTCTGTTTATCATTGTAGCTGTTTTCAGCTTCTTTTTCTTTTACCCCTTCCATATTAATTTGCTGTTCAACTCTCTAGTTATTTTTCCACTTCCAGGCTGATCTATTATTTGTGGTTTAAGGATCTTTAATACTTAATAACTCCAGCAGTAATACTTGCTATTTTTAGAAGAGAAATAATACAAATTCTTATGAACAAGTTAAAAGCAAGCGAATAGATTGCCTGGAAATTGAACAGAATAATAATAATAATCATCATCATCATCTAATATTATTTTATAGGCATAGAATTTTTCTTCTTCCTCTTATTTGTCAGTTTCTGAAATACATGATTCTTTTTTTCTCAGCTCTGTCTTTTCTCTGCGTGCCTGTGTGTAAGTGTTTGTGAGCATGTGCATTTATCCTTCTTTCAGAGCAGTACTTAGTCAAAGGCTCCTATTTATATTCTTGTCAGTTATTCGTTTATTTCTGGGTCCCTGATGATTGACTCCATGACCACTGAAACTGCTCCTGTCCTGTGAGAACTGCTCATTTTGCTGTGGGACCAAAGGAAGTTCGCTTCTTGTCCAGTTATTGGATTTCACTCCTTCTTAACTCACGCCATGTGAGCAGATGTACTCACTTGGAAATGGAAATAAATGGTTATCACTTGAAACAGAAGGGATCAGGGCTTCGCACATCTGAAGCACCCTGCTTTCAGAATTATTAAAGACTCTCCTTGAAAGTAACAGAGATTCCGCAATGCTCAACCATCTTAATCTTCAATTAACTTTTAATCACTCTTTTAACAATGTCTTACAGACATGGATAAATTGTACAAGAGGCCAACTAACTTAATATTCATTGGAAAATATGATTAAATAAAAGCAATCTTTTTACTTCAGTAAAACACATGAACTAATTTAAAGGAAAGAGGGGAAAAAAGTCCTCTATAAGCTAATAATAAGGAATCAATTTTTCTATATTCGATATATTTGTCAAGCAGGCACAGGATTATTTTGGTAAACTGATATGTTATCCTTAAATGTTATCTGAACTCCAGATTCATATGTCCAAGCTCCTACTTGATATCCTATTTGAATGTTCACTTAACATGTGTCAAATTGGGTTTCTTATCTCTCTCTTCTCCGCATTATCCTACTTTTCTTAACATCTTTGACATTTCAGTTAATGGCAGTTCATTCCTCCCAGTTTCAAAGACCAAAATCTTGGAATCAGCCTTGATTTTTCTCTTTCTTTTTCACAGTGAATCTAAAGGTAAATTCAGTTAACTCTACTTTCAAAATATATCTTGACTATGACCGCCTCTTTTCACTTTCAATGGTACCACTCTTATGAAAGCTTACATTTTGCCTGGGTTGTTTCACCTTTCCACACATTTTTGCCTATTAGCAAAACAGCAATCACACCTGCCCTATTAAAACATTAGCCAAACCATGTCACTCTTGTCTGTGAAAGTCTCTAATGTCTTCCAATATCACTCAGAGAATAAAGCCAAAGTCTTCAAGGGCCTAAGAAGATCTATGCCTCTGGACACTCTCTCCTATTAATTTCCCACTGATAAAGCTTTCGAATAGGGTGTCTCAACCTTCATTGTACCCTCATTCTGTTACCGAATAGGTCAACTGGACCAGCACCTGGGTCCTAGCCTGGATTAAGACCTGCTATCTCAGCCAGGGACATTCTTTTCCCTGATCAGATTAGCACAGCCAATAACAATACTGATGCTGAGACTGGAACAGCACAAGCTTTATCAATGGCCAAAGAATGAAGAAGCAGGAACCTAGTTCACAGATCAACCTCTCAACCCAATTCGGGCTGAGACACCAAATATGTAGGAGGATTGAACAAGGTAAAAGGGAGGGAATTGGAAAGAATGGGAGAAATATTCATGAGTAATCAGAGAACAGGGATATGGTTTGGACTCAGAACTGATGCAACTCTCCTTTTCAGTCCTTGTATGGGTTTTTCTGGTTGTTGTCATGACAGTTGCCAACTCTCAGGGCTCTGGTGGGTGTGTCATTTAGCATGCTAATGTATTACAGTAAGCATATAATGAGGCTCAAGGTCTACTGCAAGTCAAATCCTCCACCATCTTGGACCTAGTTGGCTCTAAATGGTTCTTTTTTTTTTTCTCTTTGCAGCTTCCTCCTGAAACTTATACAAGAGTAATTGCTTTCTATTTGAGGGAGGGGCAGGGGTATGATTCTGGGGCAATAGCCTTGGTAACTATTCCCTTTGGAAAGCCAAAACCCAGATTCTCTAGAATTCTCTAGATTCTCTAGAATCTGGGATGTGAATAGTGTCCATCAATTAAATGCAATTGCAGCAATTTAAAACATGGAAGCAAGGTAGAGGCCATACTCTTTGCTCTGCATGAATATCTTTAGGAAGTTGCATGGTAGCCTCAGTATCCTTGTCTGCCCCCAGTTCACACAAATCTAGACACTGGTGGTATGATGGTGATAGTAGTAGCCACCGTTTTCTGCTCTTTCCATCACAGCTAAGATGGTGAGTCCTTTAGCTCCTTAGATCAGTGGTAGACCTCCTTGATTCTCTGTTAATGTTATATTAATAATAATGTTAACACATTATTCCCTGTATTGAATAATTAAAATTTTGTTCTGTTTGACATACAAAAAGAAGTGGTTTTTCCTGTGGTTAACTTCTATTGCTATACGCTCTTCCTCACTTAGATCTTTAGGAAAATGTCATTGTCTCAGTGAGATCTTAGTGGGCCACCCTATGTAAAATTTCACCTACCAAAACACACTTCCTGTTTCCTTCCCACGATTTATTTTTTCTTAGCACTTTCATCATTCTAGTATATAATCTATTTCACATATTTTACCATCTTATTTATTGCTGCCTCCCCCAAGAATGTGAGATTTATAAAGGTCAGGATTTTTTTAATGACTGCTGTATACCCAGTGCCTAGAACAATGCCTTGTACATCGAAGATACTCTGAAAAAATTTGTTGAATGAATGAATAAAAATCATGTGACAGGGCTTCCCTGGTGGCTCAGTGGTTGAGAGTCTGCCTGCCGATGCAGGGGACACGGGTTCGTGCCCCGGTCCGGGAGGATCCCACATGCCACAGAGCAGCTGGGCCCGTGAGCCATGGCCGCTGAGCCTGTGCGTCCGGAGCCTGTGCTCCGCAACGGGAGAAGCCAAAACAGTGATAGGCCCGCGTACCGCAAAAAAAAAAAATCATGTGACATTCTGTACTCCCAGTGACACCTTATGTGTATGTGCAAAAGTGTAAGAATATATATATATATATCAATACACACACTGTTGGTTGGCATGTGCATTATTCATAAAAAGCTAAGTTTCTTTAAATATATTTTGTGTCATGTTTTGAGTGGAGTGGTATTCAGTATTCAGCATAGTTTCCCTTCTTTTTTAAAGGGTTACAAAGCAGCGCTATGTTTCAGGACTATACTGATAAATTGAAACAATAGCTACAAAATCTGAGAAGTATCCTGAATGGAAGAAGGAGTTCATTGTTAATGCTTTTTGACCTCAGATTCCATTTTAAATAACATGAGAAAGGCATTTTAGTTTTCCAGTTGACCCCAGATATTTGGTTGGTTTGATCAGGCCTTAAAGATTTTTATTTTTAGCTGCTTAGCTGCATTAAATCTAAGTTTCCAGATTTTTCTGAAATGGTCTCTGTAGCTTCTTTCTTCACTAGATTCAGTATCAAGTAAAAGAGCAATGCAGAGGCAGAATCTATAGGCTCACTTGCCTCCCAGAAAATAGGGAAATTAACGTTATGAAATGTAGCCTGCCTCACTCTCATTCTTGTCCTCAATGGCTGTTTTCAAAGGCCGTGAATACTCCATTGCAAATAATTGCCCCCTCCCCTCCCCCAACCCCTCAGAAACACAGACACAAACACACTTAGACATGCACAGTCACAGGCCAGCATACAAAAGATGCACCCCTCCCCCAACTACACACACACACACACACACACACACACACACACACACACAAAACTATGAAGAAAAATCAATACTTGACCTTTCCAAGCAGTGGAGACATGGAGGCTTCTATTTCTAGTATCTGATTTTTAACATGCAATTCCATATTTGGGATCGGTCAGAAGAGATCAATGGCTCATTTTATTAATATCAGGCATCAGAGAAGTTGAAAACCTCTCCAGGGATTATTCTGGGGTAAAGCATCCAAACACAGAAATTATTTTCTGTTACACAGTTGGGTTGAATTGAGGAGTTATTCCTTTCTCTTGTCATACCAGATCATTGGTAATTTGAATTAAAGCAAGAAATTTTGTTCCTAAAGGGCCTTAGAGTTGCTCTTATTGACGTTCTGCTTCTTCTTCCCTTTTTTCCCCTAGGTTTGTTTGGCTCCTTAGATAACTTCAGAATCATCTTATATAATTTTTAAAGAAATAGATCAAAGCCTCTGGAATCAATGAAACTGAAAAAGAGAGGAGGATTAAGGGATCTTAAAACTGGCATAATATTATTTTTAGTAGTAGCATGTAGTTATTTAAGAACCTGTGAGTATTATGGGGCCATGACACTTTTATTTTGTAAGGAAAATTTTAGGGTATGATTTTTTTTTTTAAGTAGGAAAGTGCTTCGTATTCAGAATAGAAAAATGTAGCTCCCTGCCCTCCCCTCTCCATATACACATTCCACTGCATTGCTTTCAGCTTGCTACCCAAAATTTCAATACATCTGTTCGTTTTGATTAGTTTATGATATAATTTATAGAGTTTACTTAAAAAAAGGTATTTTCCGTTTCAAAAAGGCAAAGAAAATTGATTTAAAAAACAAAGCATCGTCATTTATTAGAAATATTTAGTTGGTAGCAATGGAAATCCCCTAGATAAAATTATTATAAAACCAGCATAACTTCTTCTTTGTGGAATTTTCAAACTCTCGGCCCTGAAGAAATCCAGTTAATGAATGAATGAATGAATGATTGTGTCTTTCCACCCATCCATTCATTTATAGTAGGCTTTTACTGAAGATTTACTAACTACCCAGTGCGATGAAAGAAGTGAAGGATACAAAAATAATGATTCACAGTGAGTCACAGTTCAGTAGGGGAAATAGACACTCAGTTCCATCATGGCATAGTAAGTACAAAACCAAAAAATATGTGGGTACACAGAGAATGGCATTTAAGTTATTTCAAGCTTGAGGTTTTGGTGTACATAATATTAAATTTACATTACCCTCTTTGTTTAAAATTTCAAGATCTCCCTCAACTGAAAGAGATTCTCTTTGGGAATTGTTATTCTTAAACCTCAAAAAAATTTTTTTTCTTTTATAAACTGTGAAAACTCAGCTTTAGCTAAAATGCTGCTAGTATGCATAGGGAGAACAAAAGTTGTCGTCTGTTGTATATTCCTGAGAAGGACTGAAATGAGGCTAAATAAAACAGTGATTTTCTGTAGCATTGATTTCTTCAGAATATGTAGTTCGATAAGAGTTCGAAGGAACAAGCCAGCTGGTTGTCTGTTACAATACAGCAATGACCACAGTTTCATTGTTGTCAAACCCAAATTCCTGTGCCTGATGTACAGTGAAGCCAAACAAACTGAAACATCAGAGTCTGGAGCAGAGAAAGGTTTATTGCAGGGCTGAGCAAGGAGAATGGGGCAGTTCATGCTCAAAAGACCTGAACTCCCCAGTGGGTTTCAGGGTAGCGGTGTTTAGAGGCAAAGTGAGGCAGGGGAGTCCCAGGGTGTGTGATCAGCTTGTGAACAATCCTCTGATTAGTTGATGGTGAGGTAACAGGGTGGTGTCACATGGGTTAACATTATCAACCTCAGGCTCCAGTAGGTCTGGGGACTACGCACTTATGGTCGTCAAGTAATTAACTTCTTCCGTTTGGAGGGGGTTTTAGCATCTGTAAAACAACTCAGGAAATGTGGCTCAGATACTGTTATGTAGGTACTTCAGAGAGGAACTAAAGATTCTGTGATGCCATATGGCCGATTTACTGTTTAAATTTACCGGTTCTCCTGGTCCAAAACTGCTATTTTTGTCATTACACGTTTGCATCCTTTCCATCATTAATTCTTGAGACAAGCTTTTGTGACTCAGGGGAGATTGCAGCTTTTCTATAAAGAAGTGGTAGGCAGAGGACATGGGAGGAGGGTCTGTCCTGGGAAGGCCCTATAGGGTCCATTGTCTCACCATGATGAGACAATTGTTTCATCAATTAGGAAATCATCAAAAGGACATAATTTTAACAAGCTCTTTGACATAAAAAAAGTCTTAATATGGCCGTGCTGAAGAGGTATTCTAAAAATTGTATTATTGTTTTAATTTAGACTTGCATTATAGCAATATAATATGATCCATTGATATAATTCAAGTTTAAATTAATGTCCTGCAAATAGAAGATATGCTATTTCAGGGAGCTTAGGATATGCTTCTAAATTTACCTTATTCACAAGTATAATACTTTGGACATTTTGTCAAAACACACTTGTGGAACATTTAGAATTAATGTTGAAGTTATTCATATTTCTTTTCTTTGTCAATTATGTAATATTTACTATATAAGCTTAAGTTGCAAAACATAATAAAAAATTTAGGAAACTTCTACTACTCACTCTCCTAAATGTTAATTATTTTATTGCTTTATAAGATTCTATCACATATGTATGAACATTTGAGTAACATGTTGTTTGATTTTGAATGAATTTTACATTTGTAAAAATTATATGCTCTATTCTACATTTTCACTCAATATTATATTCCTGAGATTTATTATTGCAGTTAATTATTTTTCATTGCCATATATTTTACTGGTTAAATAAACCACATATTTTATCCATTCTCCTGTGATTGGTATTTAGGATGGTTCCACTTGGAGAAGGTGTATCACACACAATGCTGTTATGAATATTTTTGTGTATATTTCCAGTAGCATATATGTGGGAATTTCTGTAGAGTATGTACTTAAAAGGAAATTTCTGGATCATATGCAATGCTCATGTTTAACCTGATAATTTTTTTTTCAAAGATACTGAGGCAGGAGATAGGTGCATCCCAGGCTGAGCAGCTGGAATCTGGCCCCTGTGGACAGGTACTCCAAGATAAAGATAATAGTAGGAACAAAAAGGAGCTGAGTCCTGCTTGGATAGAAGATACGGAGACACATATTTCTCATTCTTGAGGTCAAGGAGACCCCCCAAACTACACATGCACAGAAAGGTGCCTCAGAGGGCAGAGAAGGGAGGGAGCACCAGGCCATAATATGTTCCTCTTCCCAGAAACCCTTGCACTGGAATCCATCTTGGCTAAAAGATGCACACGCACACAGGGGAGGGCTATGAGTTAAACCACATATGGACTCAGAGCCAGGCAAAGCGAGATGATGGGCCAGAGGAAATCCAGAAGAACTGGTCCATATAAGTAATTTAAACTACCCAAAGGCGTGACCCTTTCTGTGAGCCTGCCCCTGTGTGTCTATCCACATGCACTTTTTTCCTCCTAGTAAACACTTTACTTGCTTCACTACTTTCCATCTATTTGTTGAAATTCCTTTCTCCAAAGCAGAAGAGCCAGGGCCTTGTCACTAGCCACTGGCCCTCGTGGTCTAGTGGTTAGGATTAGCTGCTCTCACTGCTGCAGCCTGGCTTTAATCTCTGGTCAGGGAATTGAGATCCTACTTCAAGTCACTGCAGGCCAAGGTCACCTGTGATCAATACTGTATTCATTTATAATGCTACCATAAAGTATGATACTTCCCATTGATCAAACATTTTTGCCAACATTTAATATTGTCATCTTTCATAATTTTGGTCAGTATTTCTTATTTGGAAGGGCACAGGGAAATATTTTTAATCAAAATAATAAAATAGGTAGATGATAGCCACTAATCAATGAAAAGAGGATTTCTTTATATATCAATATTGGAATTCATTTGAAAACATTCTGTTTAATAGGTGGTTATTTTTTCTTAGCAAAAGTTTACAAATACTTTATTTTTATTTTTTTTGTGGCGGTACGCGGGCCTCCTACTGCTGTGACCTCTCCCGTTGCGGAGCACAGGCTCCAGACGCGCAGGCTCAGCGGCCATGGCTCACGGACCCAGCCGCTCCGCGGCATGTGGGATCTTCCCGGACTGGGGCACGAACCCGCATCCCCTGCATCAGCAGGCGGACTCTCAACCACTGCGCCACCAGGGAAGCCCTACAAGTACTTTAAATGAAAAAATTTCAAACTTCACAAACCACGTGAAATTTTTAAAAACTGTAATGAATTTGATGCAAAAACTATAAAATATGACTTCATTAAATGCATATTTTATCTTTTGCCTCTATTATGAATTGAACAATATAGGGAAAGCAAATTAATAGAACTGTAATTTTCTAAAATTTGATTTGCAATACTGTTGTTTCAAACTTAATGAGTATACTCACCATCAACATGAATATATTATGTAAACATTATGATCCATCTGTTTTGTCTGGGCAGAGCAACTAGTGTTTATTTTATTGACTATTGAGAAAATTGGACACCTCTGGCTTTCTCATCTGCTTAAATCAATAGCTGAATTCATAAACATCACCTGTTTTATAGAATATACAAAATTAAGGTAATGTAAATATACTTCAAATGTTACTATCTTTAAATGCCATTCCTTTGTATTCCTGACATAAATCTGTATCTTTTAATAAAATAATCCTATCCATTTTGGTAAGGAATTCAGAAAGGAAGAAAACACTTCAATAAAACAGAAATAAAAGTTAGCTTCTTTTTTTTGTAACATCTTTACTGGAGTATAATTGCTTTACAATGGTGTGTTAGTTTCTACTGTATAACAAAGTGAATCAGCTATATGTATACATATACCCCCATATCTCCTCCCTCTTGTGTCTCCCTCCCACCCTCACTATCCCACCCCTCAAGAGGGACACAAACCACCTAGCTGATCTCCCTGTGCTATACGGCTGCTTCTGGCTAGCTACCTATTTTACATTTGGTAGTGTATATATGCCCATGTCACTCTCTCACTTCGTCCCACCTTACCATTCCCCCTCCCAGTGTCATAAAGTCCATTCTCTACTTCTGCATCTTTATTCCTGTCCTGCCCCTAGGTTCTTCGGAACCAGTTTTGTTTGTTTAGATTCCATATATATGTGTTAGCATACAGTATTTGTTTTTCTCTTTCTGACTTACTTCACTCTGTAGGACAGTCTCTAGGTCCATCCACCTCACTACAAATAACTCAATTTTGCTTCTTTTTATGGCTGAGTAATATTCCATTGTATATATGTGCCACATCTTCTTTATCCATTCATCTGTCAATGGACACTTAGGTTGCTTCCATGTCCTGGCTATTGTAAATAGAGCTGCAATGAACATTGTAGTACATGAATCTTTTTGAATTATGGTTTTCTAAGGGTATATGCCCAGTAGTGAGATTGCTGGGTCATATGATAGTTCTATTTTTAGTTTTTTTAAGGAACCTCCCTACTGTTCTCCATAGTGGGTGTATCAGTTTACATTCCCACCAGCAGGGCAAGAGGGTTCCCTTTTCTCCACACCCTCTCTAGCATTTATTGCTTTTAGATTTTTTGATGATGACCCTTCTGACCAGTGTGATGTGATACCTCATTGTAGTTCTGATTTGCATTTCTCTAATGATTAGTGATGTTGAGAATCCTTTCATGTGTTTGTTGGCAATCTGTGTATCTTTTTTGGAGAAATGTCTGCTTAGGTCTTCTGCCCATTTTGGGATTGGGTTGTTTGATTTTTGATATTGAACTGCATGCGCTGCTTGCATATTTTTGAGATTAATCCTTTGTCAGTTGCTTCATTTGCAAATACTTTCCTCCAATCTGAGGGTTGTCTTTTTGTCTTGTTTATGGTTTCCTTTGCTGTGCAAAAGCTTTTAGGTTTCATTAGGTCCCATTTGTTTATTTTTGTTTTTATTTCCATTTCTCTAGGAGGTGGGTCAAAAAGGATCTTGATGGCATATATGTCATAGAGTGTTCTGCCTATGTTTTCCTCTAAGAGTTTGATAGTGTCTGGCTTTACATTTAGGTCTCTAATCCACTTTGAGTTTATTTTTGTGTATGGTGTAAAGGAGGGTTCTAATTTCATTCTTTTACATGTAGCTGTCCAGTTTTCCAGGCACCACTTATTAGAGAGGTTATCTTTTCTCCATTGTATATTCTTGCTTCCTTTATCAAAGATAAGGTGACCTTATGTGTGTGGGTTTACTTCTAGGATTTTTATGCTGTTCCATTGATCTATATCTCTGTTTTTGTGCCAGTACCATACTGTCTTGATTACTGTAGTTTTGTAGTATAGTCTTAAGTCCAGGAGCCTGATTGCTCCAGCTCCATTTTTCTTTCTCAAGATTGCTTTGGCTATTCGGGGTCTTTTGTGTTTCCATACAAATTGTGAAATGTTTTGTTCTACTTCTGTGAAAAATGACATTGGTAGTTTGATAGGGATTGCATTGAATCTGTAGATTGCTTTGGGTAGTATAATGATTTTCACAATGTTGATTTTTCTAATCCAAGAACATAGTGTATCTCTCCATCTGTCTGTATCATCTTTAATTTCTTTCATCAGTGTCTTATAGTTTTCTGCATACAGATCTTTTGTCTCCTTAGGTAGATTTATTCCTAGGTATTTTATTCTTTTTGTTGCAGTGGTAAATGGGAGTGTTTCCTTAATTTCTCTTTCAGATTTTTCATCATTAGTGTATAGGAATGAAAGAGATTTTTGTGCATTAATTTTGTATCCTGCTACTTTACCAAATTCATTGATTATCTCTATTAGTTTTCTGGTAGCATCATTAGGATTCTCTAGGTATATGATCATGTCAACTGCAAACAGTGACAGTTTTACTTCCTATTTTCTGATTTGGATTTCTTTTATTTCTTTCTCTTCTCTGATTGCTGTGGCTAAAACTTCCAAAACTATGCTGAATAATAGTGGTGAGAATGGGCAACCTTGTCTTGTTCCTGATCTTAGTGGAAATGGTTTCAGTTTTTCACCATTGAGAACGATGTTGGCTCTGGGTTTGTCATATATGGCCTTTATTACGTTGAGGTAAGTTCCCTCTATCCCTACTTTCTGGAAGGTTTTTTATCATAAATGGGTGTTGAATTTTGATGAAAGCTTTTTCTACATCTATTGAAATGATCATATTGTTTTTCTCCTTCAATTTGTTAATATGGTTTATCACATTGATTGATTTGCATATATTGAAGAATCCTTGTATTACTAGGACAAACCCCACTTGATCATGTTGTATGATCCTTTTACTGTGCCACTGGATTGTGTTTGCTTGTATTTTATTGAGGATTTTTGCAACTATGTTCATCAGTGATATTGACCTGTAGTTTTCTTTCTTTGTGACATCTTTTTCTGCTTTTGATATCAGGGTTATGGTGGCCTCATAGAATGAGTTTCAGAGCATTCCTCCCTCTGCTATATTTTGGAAGAGTTTGAGAAGGATAGGTGTTATCTCTTCTCTGAAAGTTTGATAGAATTCTCCTGTGAAGCCCTCTGGTCCTGGGCTTTTGTTTGTTCAAAGATTTTTAACCACAGGTTCAATTTCAGTGCTTGTGATTGGTCTGTTTATATTTTCTATTTCTTCCTGGTTCAGTCTCGGAAGGTTGTGCTTTTCTAAGAATTTGTCCATTTCTTCCAAGTTGTCCATTTTATTGGCATATAGTTGCTTGTAGTAGTCTCCATGATCCTTTGTATTTCTGAAGTGTCAGTTGTTACTTCTCCTTTTTCATTTCTAATTCTATTGATTTGAGTCTTCTCCCTTTTTTTCTTGATGAGTCTGGCTAATGTTTTATCAATTTTGCTTATCTCTTCAAAGAACCAGATTTTAATTTTATTGATCTTTGTTGTTTTCTTCATTTTGTTTTCATTTATTTCCAATCTGATCTTTATGATTTCTTTCCTTCTGCTAACTTGTTTTTTTTTTTGTTCTTCTTTCTCTAATTGCTGTCGGTGTAAGGTTAGGTTGTTTATTTGAGACGTTTCTTGTTTCCTGGGGTAGGATTGTATTGCTATAAACATCCCCCTTAGAATTGCTTTTGTTGCATCCCATAGGTTTTGGGTCATGGTGTTTTCATTGTCATTTGTTTCTAGGTATTTTTAAATTTCTTCTTTGATTTCTTCAGTGATCTCTTGGTTATTAAGTAGTGTATTGTTTAGCCTCCATGCATTTGTATTTTTCACAGATTTTTTCCTATAATTGATATCTAGTCTCATAGCATTGTGGTCAGAAAAGATACTTGATACGATTTCAATTTTGTTAAACTTACCATGGCTTGATTTGTGACCCAAGATATGATCTATCCTGGAGAATGTTCTATGGGCACTTGAGAAGAAAGTGTATTCTGTTGTTTAGGGGTGGAATGTCCTATAATTATCAATTAAGTTCATCTTGTTTAATGTATCATTTAAAGCTTGTGTTTCCTTAGTTATTTTCACTTTGGATGATCTGTCCATTGGTGAAATTGAGGTGTTAAAGTCCCCTACTATGATTATCTTCCTGTCAATTTCCCCTATTATTAAGGCTGTTAGCATTTTCCTTATGTATTGAGGTGCTCCTATGTTGGGTGCATAAATATTTACAATTGTTACATCTTCTTCTTGGATTGATCCCTTGATCATTATGTAGTGTCCTTCTTTGTCTCTTGTAATAGTCTTTATTTTAAAGTCTACTTTGTCTGATATGAGAATTGCTACTCCAGCTTTCTTTTGATTTCCATTTGCATTGAATACCTTCTTCCATCCCATCACATTCAGTCTGTTATGTGTCTCTAGGTCTCAAGTGGGTCTCTTGTAGACAGCATATATACGGGTCTTGTTTTGTATCAGTTCAGCCAGTCTATGTCTTTTGGTTGGAGCTTTTAATTCATTTACATTTAAGGTATTTATTGATATGTCTGTTCTTGGTACCATTTTCTTAATTGTTTTGGGTTTGTTATTGTAGGTCTTTTCCTTCTCTTGTGTTTCCTGCCTAGAGAAGTTCCTTTAGCATTTGCTGTAAAGCTGGTTTGGTGGTGCTGAATTCTCTTACCTTTTGCTTTATTGTAAAGATTTTAATTTATCCATCGAATTTGAATGAGATCCTTGCTGGGTAGAGTAATCTTGGCTGTAGGTTTTTCCCTTTCATCACTTTAAATATGTCCTGCAACACCCTTCTGGCTTGCAGAGTGTCTGCTGAGAAATCAGCTCTTAACCTTATGAGGATTGCCTTGTATATTATTTGTTGCTTTTCCCTTGCTACTTTTAATATTTTTTCTTTGTATTTAAATTTCGATAGTTTGATTAATATGTGTCTTGGTATGTTTGTCCTTGGATTTATCCTGTATAGGACTCTCTGTGCTTCCTGGACTTGATTGACTATTTCTTTCCCATATTAGGGAAGTTTTCAACTATAATCTCTTCAAATATTTTCTCAGTCCCTTTCTTTTTGTCTTCTTCTTCTGGGACCTCTATAACTTGAATGTTGGTGTGTTTAATGTCCCAGAGGTCTCTGAGACTGTCCTCAATTCTTTTCATTCTTTTTTATTTATTCTGCTCTGCAGTAGTTATTTCTACTCTTTTATCATCCAGGTCAATTCTCTGTTCTTCTGCCTCAGTTATTCTGCTATTGATTCCTTCTAGAGAAGTTTTAATTTCATTTATTGTCTTGTTCATCATTGTTTGTTTGCTCTTTATTTCTTCTAAGTCCTTTTTAAATGTTTCTTGTATTTTCTCCATTCTATATCCAAGATTTTGGATCATCTTTACTATTATTACTCTGAATTATTTTCCAGGTAGCCTGCCTATTTCCTTTTCATATGTTTGGTCTGGTGGGTTTTTACCTTGCTCCTTCATCTGCTGTGTGTTTCTCTGTCTTTTCATTTCGCTTAACTTACTGTGTTCGGGGTTTCCTTTTCCCAGGTTGCAGGTTCATAGTTCTCATCGCTTTTGGCACCTGCCCCCAGTGGATAAGGTTGTTTCAGTGGGTTTTGTGGGCTTCTTGGTGGAGGCAACTTGTGCCTGTGTGCTGGTGGCGGAGGCTGGATCTTGTCTTTCTGGTGGGCAGGACCAAGTCTGATGGTGTGTTTTGGGGTGTCTGTGAACTTATTATCATTTTAGGCAGCCTCTCTGCTAATGGGTGGCTTTGTGTTTCTGTCTTGCTAGTTGTTTGGTATGGGTTCTCCAGCACTGGAGCTTGCTGGTCATTGAGTGAAGCTGGCTCTTAACATTGAGATGGAAATCACTGGAAGAGCTTTCGCTGTTTGATATTACGTGGGGCCATGAGGTCTCTGGTCATCCAATTTCCTGAACTCGGCCCTCCCACCTAAGAGGCTCAGGCCTGACACCTGGCCAGAGCAACAAGACCCTGTCAACCACATGCCTTGGAGGAGAGGAAGAAATAGAAATAAATAAATAAATAAAATAAAATAATTAAAATAAAATATATTATTAAAAAATTAAAAAACTAATAAAAAATTTAAGAAAGAACAAAAGAAGAGAGCAACCAAAGCAATAAACAAATCCACCAATGATAACAAACACTAAAAACTATACTAAAAACTCCCCAAAAAACAAAAAAAAAAAGGACAGACATCATCCTAGGACAAATGGTAAAAGCAAAGCAATACAGACAAAGTCACACAAAAAAACATACACATACACACTCACAAAAAGAGAAAAAGGAAAAAATATATATTTGCATATAAAAATAAAAAAGGACGAGAGTAACCATATCAATAAACTAATCTACCAATGATAGTAAGCTCTAAATACTGAACTAAGATAAACATAAAACCAGAAACAAATTAGATGCAGAAAGCAAACCCTAAGTCTATAGTTGCTCCTAAAGTCCACTGCCTCAATTTTGGGATGATTCGTTGTCTTTTCAAGTATTCCACAGATGCAGGGTACATCAAGTTGACTGTGGAGATTTAATCTGTTGCTCCTGAGGCTGCTGGGAGAAATTTCCCTTTCTCTTCTTTGTTTGCACAGCTCCCGGGGTTCAGCTTTGGATTTGACCCTGTCTCTGTATGTAGGTCGCCCTCTGGCATCTGTTCTTCGCCCAGACAGGACGGGGTTAATGAGCAGCTGACTAGGGGGCTCTGGCTCACTCTGGCCAGGGAGAGGGAAGGGTATGGAATGAGGGGTGAGCCTGCAGCAGCAGAGGGCATCGTGACGTTGCAACAGCCATAGGCACAGCTGTGTGTTCTCCTGTGGAAGTTGTCCTTGAATCAAGGGATCCGGGCCGTGACAGGCTGTACAGCCTCCCGGGAGGGGAAGTGAGTCTAGTGACCTGTGTTTGCACACAGGCTTCTTGGTGGCTGCAGCAGCCACCTTAGTGTTTCATATCCATCTCTGGTGTCCGTGCTGATAGCCGCAACTTGCGCCCATCTCTGGAGCTCATTTAGTCGGTGCTCTGAATGTCCTCTCCTCGTGCACCCCAAAACAATGGTCTCTTGCCTCTTAGGCAGGTCCAGACTTTTTCCCAGACTCCCTACCAGCTATTTGTGGTCCACTATCCCCCTTCAGTCTGTGTTCATGCAGCCAACTCCAGTCTACTCCCTGGGATCTGACCTCCAAAGCCTGAGCCTCAGCTCCCAGCCCCAACTTGCCCCGGCGGGTGAGCAGACAATCCTCTCGGGCTGGTGAGTCCTGGTCGGCACCGATCCTCTGTGCAGGAATCTCTCTGCTTTGCCCTCTGCACCCCTGTTGCTGCGCTCTCCTCCATGGCTCCAAAGCTTCCCACACACCCCCGTCTCTGCCAGTGAAGGGGCTTCCTACTGTGTGAAAACTTTTCCTCCTTCACAGCTCCCTCCCAGTGGTGCAGGTCCCATCCCTATTCTTTTGTTTCTGTTTTTTATTTTTTCTTTTACCCTACCCAGGTACATGGGGAGTTTCTTGCCTGTTGGGAAGTCTGAGGTCTTCTGCCAGTGTTCAGTAGGTGTTCTGTAGGAGTTGTTCCACATGTAGATGTATTTTTGATGCATTTGTGGAGAGGAAGGTGATCTCCACATCTTACTCCTCCGCCATCTTGAAGATCCTCCAAAAGTTAACTTCTAATAGCAGAATAGAGTGGTCACTATTACAAGGAAGAGTCCTCAAAGCCTTTTATAGAAATATCTTATTGCATTAAATATTTCAAAAATTTACCCTCAGCAAAAATAACTTTTTTTTCTTTTAATGCCTATATGCATTTTGGAAATAATATTTTGCCTTTCCATTTATAGATAAAGAAGTCTGTACAAAGACCAGGGATTTCTAATATAAAAATGTAACTATCTGAAAATACACAGGTTCCAGGCTTATACTAACGTATCTGGATAAAGAGCAGATGAAGTGCAAAGATCTGTTTGAGTCACTGAAATCAAGCTACTTATCATTTCCTGAGTGACATCCCCCAGCTTTACTGAGGAAACCCTCTTTCCAAAAACTATTGGTTTGGCATATTTCTATGAGAATGTCTGTACCCCAAGTACCATTAAACTTTTTTCTTTAATCTGAGAAAATGAAATAACTCTTATACACTTTTAAAATGCAAACATATTTATTATGATGTCAAAAACAGAATAAGGATTCTTTCCATGAATTACTTATTTCATAAAAAAATGAACAGTGATTATATTTCTCAAAGGTTCACAAAGTCACCATCATTGTGATCTTTCTCATCAGTGCCAAAACAACAAGAAGAGCCATATAAGTTTCCTGTAATTATAAGCCCCTGGAAACCAGTCCATAAAATTGAAACCAAAGCAGATTTCTTTTATTAGATTGCTACATAACTGTGTAAGCCTCTGCATTTATAGTTATGGGAAATTTGCCTTAAAAAATAAAGCAAGCTAAATGGAAGCAGCACAAAAATTTAGGTAATTTTCTTGGTGAAAAGTATCATCTCTGTTTTATGGTTCATTCTTGGTATACAAATAAATATAAAATATAATCCTTTAATGTCTAGACATGTTCCCCCATTGATTGACTGTATCTGTTCAGCTTAGATGGCCTATGCCATATCCACAAGTCTTTGAGAGTACCTAATAAGCATTTACAAAAATTTGTGATCTTAGACAAAGAAATAAAGATGACTGTAAAGGTTATATCTTGGTAGTCATTTTTATTTTTGAAATATTGTCAAACGTTAAAGCATAAAAAAGCATCTGGTTCATAGCAATCTAATATGTGAGCACCAAACATCATTCCATTTTTAAAACAGCTAGTGAATGTTAAAATGAACAATGCTTGGATTTAATAATTAAACACAAAGCAATTCCTTCAGTTTTGGATTACTCTGTTGTGAAAAAATATAAGAATAGTATACAAGAGTCACTAAAGATTTTTGACATCTTGAAAAATGTTTGGTAAATACCTTGACATTCTTAAGCCTCTTTTAAGACTTTTGTTAATTTTATTAAACTCAAAGTTTTAAAATTTTTTGTAGGTTTTCATTTAAAGTTCTTTCAGAACATTTTTAAAGGGAGAACATAGATGGGGTTTCCTTACCTGATTAATTTCTTTTTTTCTGGTTACACTCTTGAGATAAATTATCTCTCCCTGTTTAGGGAGAGGCTAGAAAGTCTCTAGGAAATCTTCTCATGGAAGCATGTTGTCAAGAGGACCAGGGTTTGCCCTAACATTACCCAGATATTTGTTTTCTTAGCCCATGGAACTTAACAATCAAGGCTTATTCCAGGGGTGTACCTATTCCACTCAGGGGAGGAAACAGGCAGGCTCTCATTTTCAACCACTTCTACTTCGTGTTTTTTTTCTTGGATCCACTGGTAAGTATTAGAGAAGATATCTTTTCTCCACTCCTTGTACTTTTATAGTTCGTAGGAAATTTCCATTATGCAGGAGTAACAATGTAGGGAAATTTGTGGACTATCTTCTCCAGGGAAGATTGAAGAGATTAGGAAAGAAGCTGGGTAGGAGTGAATCAATCCTTTCTTTCTCTTTCTTCAAGAAACCTGTGCTCAGCGGGTAGCCATTCTATGCTCATTCCTATGATGTATTTTCCAGGTGGACCAGATGTCTTGTGTTCACTCATCTAGTTCCACTTTCCACTTCTGTTTTGCCTGGTGTCCAGCCCAAGAGGGTGACTTGGATGGAATATATCAAATGATCCTTTTTCCTCTGGCTTTTGGGTGGATATGGCTAACAGGGAGTTGTGGTAGAAGATTGAATAGAAGCAGAACATTGAGTTCAAGTTGTCTATCTCGTTGGCTGTCTCCTGCAGAATTGCCTATCTCCTTTCATAGTGACTCATTTGACTCTCTCTGACTTTAAAAAACCTCTTTGGGCCTAGGGCTAAAAATAGCTCTGCTGTCGACCAGCCCATGGTTTTTCAGCATTCCTATGCGTTGTCCACGTGATGCTAAATAGTTCCTATATTTGACTTTATTTAAATGACTCTAATATCCTTCTGAGACCATGGCTGCTACACAGAGCAGAGATTTGGGGGAAATAGGTTTAATTCAGAGAAATATTTGAAGCCCTATTTTGGCTGTAATCCCAACATTCATTTTCTAATTTAATCATAGTCGTAATAAAGCTGATAAGAGCTCTCTATTTCTCTTACACCAATGTCTAATTTCAGAGTTGGTTCAGAACTAAAAAGGAGCAGAGAGGAATGTTAATTATATGTCCCTATGATACTCCAGTGTATTGATGCACAGCCAGTATCTTCAAAGTATGGAGAAGTCTAGGTATTTGATGTTCAAAAGAATAGGTGGAGTGTGAAGCTGTTCCTGTGACCAGTGTGGGAGCACCTACTTCCTAGTAGTAAGATTCAGTCTTCAGTGCTTTAGTTAGTGTGGTCTTGCCTATATTTTTCCCCTTGACAGTTTGGCTATATTGAGTTTCTGCAGCTATATGAATTTTTCAAAACTAGGATGATCTTCAGTAAGACACCTGGCCTTAGTATGCAGACTGCTATGGTTAACCTTGAACGATATAAAGATATATGTGGCCAGGAAAGGGTTTAGATCACAGGAGAGTCTCAACTCCAAACAGGCAATGCTTAAGCATGCAGAGTGTTTGGGCAGTGGTGGGTATGACACATTTTTTGTCATCTCTGCAGAATATTTCTCAGTTAGTTCTTCAGCTGTCCAGGTCTCTGCAGATCAAAAGGCAGTCTTCAGTATAGGCTACTGAAAAGTATTAGAATATTTGAATATTATTAGGAACTGGCCTTTATGTTGCTAAGTGACAGGCATTAGATAGTGGCAGAAGATTAACTGACACATATTTCTCAATCTTCCTGGGAAATGCATAAAGGTCAAGGGCAGAGGATCTGGGCTCCTTCTGTCCTGTGACTCATCCTCAGGCTGATGGTCACCTTCCTCTCCACTCGCCCGCCACCTAGGTTCACATTTTTACTCTGATTTATTAGCAATATAATTTATGACCACCATTTTGGATTTTGGAGATTCTAATTGTGGCTTCTCTCACAAAAATGAATGATGAAGTAAGAGAGAATAGAAACCTTACTAATTAGGGAATATTCCATTTTCTTGGAAAGTATCATTTAACCCAAGTCCAAAAAGTAACCTAAAAAAGGATTGACCCTGCAGAAATCAGTTTGTTCAGGGAAGAGTTAAACTGGTTTTGAACAGTATGCTTTGGGTTTTTTGTCAGAATAAGAGAAAGAGAAAAGAAATAAAAATAAAGAAAAGCAAGGTAATTCCATTGGAAGAATTGTTTATTTATTAATCACACACTAAGCTCTGGGCCAACAGTGACCATGAGACAGGTCCTCTCCTCATATTCTAATATTCTAGTGATAGAGTCTAATATTCTAGTGACAGAAACAGGTAATGCATATATATTAAATTAAATTAAAATGCATATAAAATATAGTGTCTGAGGTTGATACACTTATAAGGAAAAATAAAGCAAGAAAAGGAGAAAAAAACTGGGAAGACTTGTGCTATTTTAATACAAGATAATATATGAGAAAAAGAGCCCCTCTGGGAAGGTAGTATTTCAGGAGGGACTTAAATGAAGCAAGAAAACCAGGCATACAAATATCACGTGGGATATATTTCAGGTAAAGGGAATAGCATGTGCAAAGATCCTGAGACAGGAATATATTTGGTTTGACCAAGGTACCAAAAAAAAGCAGTATGATTCAGCCAATGAATGCATGGAAGAATGGTAGAAGATTAAGCTCAAGACACAGCCAAAAAAGACTTTTCTACATAATTTAATCTTTGCCCCGGCTGATCTGTCCTGTCCAAGTCTGCTACTGAGGAGGATGCTGAGGTCTGTCTCCTCAGGCAATCCTGTTATTGATCAGCCCAGGACTGTATCACCAATCACAATGCATGTAGCTGTAAGGCAGGAAGGTCAAAGATGTCAAGACCCACCCTCACTAAAGCATCACAACATTCTATTTTGGTCCCACATGAAAATTCCGCCCTCAGCCTGTCATTATGGTCTCCAAACGATGCTCTTATGTTTCTCAGCATTTCCTGGTCTATGCACTAATGACAGGAATACATATAACCCGTGTCTTCCTCTCTTCCTTTCTGACCCAATGGAGAATAGTTGCTGAAGTTGGAGAGTTGAAGAGCAGTCTATCTGCTTTGTGGCTGCTGAAGTTAATTGAAGAGAAATCCACTTAACCTGGGGCTACAATCAGTTTTCCTAATATATTGCCCCTTGGATTAAATTCACCAGCCCAGAGCTGTCGGCCAGGCTCCTGGTGCAGCAAAGTCATCCCTAGTGAGCTTACAGCATGAAGAAATAAGGAATAGGAGAGTTCGAATGACAGTTCCCTTGGGAGGGAGGATCCATAGGAGACAGAGCCTTCCGCAGTCACCCAGATCCCTTTATATATGCTCCTTCTTCTTTATTGGGAAGGAGTAAGTGAGTGAGAGGTAGAGAATGACTAGGAGTTGCTCTCTCAAAAATCTTCTATGGAAATCTAAGGACATGGGAGCTGCATTCCCATTAATAACTATACTCTATCCATAAGAATCCCAAAAAAGAATTTGGAGAGATGTGAGGCTCCCCCACCCCAGGATGGCGTTCAAGTCAGTTTTATTTAGCTCTCAAAGAGAAGGGTAGCTCAGCTGATGTCTGCATTACAATTGTCAAGTCATGTTTCCTTCCTAGGGAACACTGTTTAGTTTTTGCTAGATTCCATCATATTACTTTGGACAATTAAAATTCTAAATCTAAATTAAGATGAGGATCATAATTACATCTCTCACATACTTCTTTATCACGGGGTATCTATTTCTTTCAAAAGAAAGCAATCTGTCATTTTAGATTACTGTCGTCTACCATAAGCAATAATACCTAATGGACTCAAGAAGCACTTACTGTGAAAATAATTGTTCATTGAAATGATAGTTGAATACCAGAAGATCCTTACCCCACCCTCAAATGGCCCTATTTTTACCATTAACATTATTACCACATGTTTTAAATAGCAGGCCATAATCTGTTACAGTAAAATACAGCCTCATAGTCTCTGCCATGAGCAGTATTTTATATATGATACCCAGTAACTAAGAGAAGAAACAATTTAAACATGGAAGGAAAAATATTTCTAAATGCAAAATTATCAATATGTGTTTATATGTGTATGCATGTGATACTGTAGCAACTTGGGGCTTTTTTGTTTTAAATATTCTGAAATTACATTTCTATATTTAAAAACAGTCCTCTCCCATCAGATAAAATTATCTCCAAGACTGTCCTAAATTAGAAAAGAAGCAGATGTACTGGGATAGATCTTATCTCTAAAGCTGCTGACAGTGGAAATTAATCTCAAAGGTTTCTTTCCATCTCCCTTTATGGGAAAGTGCATATAATCATCTGCCATCAAATGCACGCACAGACACTGTGGCCTCCAATGCATGCAGTGCGTGTCACCAAGCAGATTCATTCCCAGCACCCGTGACACGGCAAACTGTTCACCTGGGAAGGCATGTGCCCGGCAGCTAGGGTGCGAGCATATCCAAGAAATTGTTAGCCTCCCACTCTTCTTGCCTTCCCACGTACCCCCAATCCACTGAAATAGCTCATGGTATAGCTGGAGTGAAATTGTCATAAAGAATGACAGATGATTTTTTCTCCTTTCAAGGCAAATCTGAGCAATTGAATTTTAGAGGAAATGAGGAATGAAAGAAAAGTGTACAGTGAGCTTATGCGATGCCTGTGAACACTGTGCTGCAATGAATCCAGGCCGCCTCCCCAAAAACACACACAAAGGTTTGGTTTCCAAGCAATGGCCTTACCTCTGGCATCTATGCTTTTTTTTAATTGCATGTAATTTTGTATGGAGATTTGGTCTTTATAATTAGTGATAGAGATGATTGCTAATGAGGAAGACTCAAGTAAAAGCTCCAGATAATTCACACTGTGTAACAGATTCTGCTTCCAAACAGCTGCCTCATTTTGTTGCATTCAAATTGCCAATTAGTATGAGGTGCTATTGGATATTGTGTATGCAAAATTTGTTCATTTCCCAAACTCTGCCTTTTTGATCTTTTTTTCACCTTATTTAAACAAAAGATGTTAAACATACTGAAAATAATAAGATAACGAATGCTTATTTACTCTTGCTCTCCTAACTAAACAAGTCAATATTTTGCCATATATTTTTGAATCAAATGCTATAGATAAAGTTGATATCTCTTTGTATCCTTCATTGATCTTCCCTCTCTCCCCAGATGTATCATTGTCCTTAAATTGGTATCATTCCTATTCATATGTTTGTATTATATGTGTCAGGTATTCATAGACTAGAAATAACACTGCATTTTTTTGTTTCTTAAAATTTCACAATTTTTATCACACTATTTATATGGTTTTGCAATTTGCTTTTTACATTTAACACTGTTCTTTAAAAATTTACTTTTGCTGACTGATGCTGCTTTAATTTATTTATTTTAACTGCTATATAATATCCCCCCATCTGAATATAATACAATTGATTTGTCCATTTTCTTAATAATAAGCACTAAGATTCTTCTATTATAAACAATGCTGCAATGAAGATTTGTACATACCTGCTTTTACACATGTGTGAGTTTCTCTAGGGCTTATAACTGGGTATAGAATTGCTCCATTACAGGTGAGTTGCTTCTTCACATTTACCAGATATTTTCTGTGTGAAATTGCTCTCTAAAGCAGTTGTACCAGTTTTTACTCCCACGAAACACGGTGAGAATTCGCCTAAGTTGTATTCTCAGACACCTTAAAATTGTTTGCTTTTGATGGGAATAAAATGCTATTTCATTGTGGTTTTGAGATGTGTGACTATAATCACAAGTGGAGTTGAGTTTTTTAAATATTTGTTAGCTGTTGTCTGAATTGTCTGTCCATACCATTTGTCTGTTTTTCTATCAAATTATTTGCCATTTTTCTTTGGTTTATAGGAATTCCTTATATATTCTCTTTCCTATCCCTTTGTTCACTTTAGTCCCAGGGAATATTGGTAGGACACAAATGTAAATTAATCCAAATGAGAATGACATTCACTGAGCCCCACCAACCAAAGCAAAAACATCCTTTAAACTTAAAACCAATGAGGCCTTGGTAAATTTAAAGTAAAATCTACCCTTACTGTTATATATATCAGCATATTCTCCACTTTGTTTTCACCAAATGATTGTTTCTGACAAAATCATTTTTTTATATCTGGCAAAATCTGAGGAGCTAGCTTATCTCCATAATCACAAATTGGTACTGAAAGTGAAACCATGAGAGAATATCTCTGTCTTCTAAGTTAAGTGAAAATTCAGATCTCTGAAATAAGAATTGTGGTAAAAATTTGATACACATTAAGACACATGTTATATGTGTATATATAATTTAGATTTTGTTTACTGATCCATAGTGAACTAGTAAACTGTCCTCTCCTGTATTCAGAACCTGCTACATAATTTGTAGGGCCCAGTGCAGAATGAAAACATTCAAGGTCAATGAGAATTTCAATACAGAGATAGCAGAGCCCAAAGCTCTCTGTGTTGCACACATTACATGAACTTGAACCTGACCCTGCCTACATTATGTTTAGATTACATTTTGTGCACCCTATCACATTCCAGCTATTATCTTATGCTAGACATATTTTTCTTTATTACACAATTGCTTTTGTATGTTAAAAATGCTAAACTCAATCTTTTACTTAGAAAATTATTTTCAACCATTCTTAGATAAACTGAATAATAAAATGTATACACTATTTTGAGGGTACTTATGACTGTGCAAATAAAGACAGAAATGAAAATCACAGAATGCTAATTTATTTATCAAGTGAGTATTTGGAAAGTACTGACTTTATGATGATGATAGTGAAATAGTTTTGATAAAATTCATCGAAATTTTCTACTGTGAGATAAGCAATTAAAGTTCAAAAGAACACTAGCAATACCACATTCCTAAGGACAACCAGTAAAACCTGCTTAACTAAGGGGGAGACAATGACCAAACACAGTTGAGACTGAAACTAAGGAAACACTGATGGTAATTTTGGGTAGGGACTGCCACAGGGATTAGGTGGAAGCCTAAATGAGGCAGATAGATAATTCAACAAAGACCCATTGCCATACCTCCTACATGCCAGACCTTGAAAGTTGGGAATACAGCTGAGAACGGGCAAAAGATTGATTTTTATTCAGCTGAAAATAGATGTCTCTGTAGCTTAAACAGTGTTAGAATACAGAGAGAGGATGTAAGTATATTATGTAATACATGAAAGATTTGCCTTCCTATAAAAGAAAGAAAAGAGGTCCAATAGGTTAATGAAGCACCTAATAGGCAAGTGGAGTTAGCATAGAGTAATTTAAAACTTGCTGAAAGTCTAAGATCTAAGGTGCTAGTCAAACCTTCTACTGCAAGTACGAGCATGAGCAAGAATGAATATGCAAAGTTTTTATAAAATTTCCACTTGAAAATTGGAATGATGGCGTTAAAATAAAATAAGGCATTAGTTTTAAATATCCTGTTTATCACTTTATTTCTAGATACCTAATGATCTTTCACTTTACATATTTAATTTGCTTTTAAATTGTAAGCATTTTGAACAGAAATTTTTTTTTAATTTTAATTATTTTTTAACATCTTTATTGGAGTATAATTGCTTTACAATGGTGTGTTAGTTTCTGCTGTATAACAAAGTGAATCAGCTATATGTATACATATATCCCCATATCCCCTCTCTCTTGCATTTCCCTCCCAACCTCCTTATCCCACCCACCTAGATGGTCACAAAGCACCTAGCTGATCTCTCTGTGCTATGTGGCTGCTTCCCACTAGCTATCTATTTTACATTTGGTAGTGTATATATGTCCATACCACTCTCTCACTTCGTCCCAGCTTAGCCTTCCCCTTCCTCGTCTCCTCAAGTCCATTTTCTACGTCTGCATCTTTATTCCTGTCCTGCCCCTACGTTTTTCAGAACCTTTTTTTTTTTTAGATTCCATATATATGTGATAGCATACAGTATTTGTTTTTCTCTTTCTAACTTATTTCACTCTGTATGACAGATTCTAGGTCCATCCACCTCACTACAAATAAATCAATTTCATTTCTTTTTATGGCTGAGTAATATTTCATTGTATATATGTGCCACATCTTCTTTATCCATTCATCTGTTGATGGACACTTAGGTTGTTTCCATGTCCTGGCTATTGTAAATAGAGCTGCAATGAACATTGTAGTACATGACTCTTTTTGAGTTATGGTTTTCTCAGGGTATATGTCCAGTATTGGGATTGCTGGGTTGTATGGTAGTTCAATATTTAGTTTTGTAAGGAACCTCCATACTGCTCTCCATAGTGGCTGTATCAATTTACATTCCCACCAACAGTGCAAGAGGGTTCCCCTTTCTCCACACCCGCTCCAGCATTTATTGTTTGTAGATTTTTTGATGATGGCCATTCTGACTGGTGTGAAGTGATGCCTCATTGTAGTTCTGATTTGCATTTCTATAATGATTAGTGAGGTTGAGCATCCATCCTTTCATGTGTTTGTTGGCAATCTGTATATCTTCTTTGGAGAAATGTCTATTTAGGTCTTCTGTCCATTCTTGGATTAGGTTGTTTGTTTTTTTGATATTGAGCTGCATGAGCTGCTTGTGAATTTTGGAGGTTAATCCTTTGTCAGTTATTCATTTGCAAATATTGTCTCCCATTCAGAGGGTTGCCTTTTCTTCTTTTTTTTTTTTTTTTTTGCAGTACGCAGGCCTCTTACTGTTGTGGCCTCTCCCATTGCGGAGCACAGGCTCCAGACGCACAGGCTCATTGGCCATGGCTCACGGGCCCAGCTGCTCCGCGGCATGTGGGATCTTCCCCGACCGGGGCACGAACCCGTGTCCCCTGCATCGGCAGGCGGACTGTCAACCACTGCGCCACCAGGGAAGCCCTCGTTGGAAGATTTTTAATCACAATCTCAATTTCAGCACATGTGATTTGTCTGTTTATATTTTCTATTTCTTCCTGCTTCAGTCTTGGAAGATTGTGCTTCTCTAAGAATTTGTCCATTTCTTCCAGGTTGTCCATTTTATTGGCATATGGTTGCCTGTAGTAATCTCTCATGATCTTTTGTATTTCCACAGTGTCAATTGTTACTTCTCCTTTTTCATTTCTAATTCTACTGATTTGAGTCTTTTCCCTTTTTTTCTAGATGAGTCTGGCTAATGGTTTATCAATTTTGTTTATCTTCTTAAAGAATCAACTCTTAGTTTTATTGATCTTAACTATTGTTTCCTTCATTTCTTTTTCATTTATTTCTGATCTGATGTTTATGATTTCTTTCCTTCTGCTAACTTTGGGTGTTTTTTTGTTTTTATTTCTCCAATTGCTTTAGGTGTAAGGTTAGCTTGTTTATTTGAGGTGTTTATTGTTTTTGAGGTAGGACTGTATTGCTAAAAACTTCCCTGTTAGAACTACATTTACTGCACCCCAAAGGTTTGGGTTTGTCCTGTTTTCATTGCCATTTGTTTCTAGGGAATTTTTGATTTCCTCTTTGATTTCTCCAGTGATCTTTTGGTTATTTAGTAGCATGTTGTTTAGCCTCCATGTGTTTGTATTATTCTCATTTTCGTGTAATTGATATCTAGCCTCATAGCATTGTGGTCAAAAAAAGTTGCTTGATAAAATTTCAATTTTGTTAAATTTACCACAGCTTGATTTGTGACCCAAGATATGATCTATCCTGGAGAATGTTCCATGAGCACTTGATAAGAAAGTGTATTCTGTTGTGTTTGGATGGCATGTCCTATAAATATCAATTAAGTCCTTCTTGTTTAATGTATCATTTACAGTTTGTGTTTCCATATTTATTTTCATTTTGGATGATCTGTCCATTGGTGAAAGTGGTGTGTTTAAGTACCCTACTATGATTGCATTACTGTCAATTTCCCCTTTGATGGCTGTTAGCATTTTCCTTATGTATTGAGGTGCTCCTATGTTGGGTGCATAAATATTTACAATTGTTATATATTCTTCTTGGATTGATCCCTTGATCTTTATGTAGTGTCTTTCTTTGTCTCTTGTAATAGTCTTTATTTTAAAGTCTATTTTTTCTGATATGAGAATTGTTACTCCAGCTTTCTTTTGATTTCCATTTACATGGAATATCTTTTTCCATCCCCTCACTTTCAGTCTGTATGTGTCCCTAGGTCTCAAGTGGGTCTCTTGTACACAGCATATATATGAGTCTTGTTTTTGTATCTATTCATCCAGTCTATGTCTTTTGGTTGGAGCATTTAATCCATTTACATTTAAGGTAATTATCGATATGTATCTTCCTATTACCATATTCTTAATTGTTTTGGGTATGTTATTGTAGGTCTTTTTCTTCTCTTGTGTTTCCTGCCAGAGAAGTTCCTTTAGCATTTGTTGTAAAGCTGGTTTGGTGGTGCTGAATTCTCTTAGCTTTTGCTTGTCTGTAAAGGTTTTAATTTCTCTGTCGAATCTGAATGAGATGCTTGCTGGGTAAAGTAATCTTGGTCGAAGGTTTTTCCCTTTCAACGCATTAAATATGTCTTGCCCCTCCCTTCAGGCTTGCAGAGTTTCTGCTGAAAGATCAGCTGTTAACCTTATGAGGATTCCCTTTTATTTTATTTGTTTTTTTTTCCTTGCTGCTTTTAGTATTTTTTATTTGTATTTAATTTTTGATAGTTTGAATAATATGTGTCTTGGTGGGTTTCTCTTTGGATTTATACTGTTTAGGACTTTCTGTGCTTCCTGGCCTTAACTATTTCTTTTCCCGTATTAGGGAAGCTTTCAACTATAATCTCTTCAAATATTTTCTCAGTCCCTTTCTTTTTCTCTTCTTCTTCTGGCGCCCCTATAATTCAAACTTTGGTGCATTTAGTGTTGTCCCAGAGGTCTCTAAGTCTGTTTCCAATTCATTTCATTCTTTTTTCTTTATTCTGTTCTGCAGTAGTTATTTCCACTATTTTATCTTCCAGGTCACTTATCTGTTCTTCTGCCTTAGTTATTCTGCTATTGATTCCTTCTGGAAAATTTTAATTTCACTTTTTGTGTTGTTCATCATTGTTTGTTTGCTCTTTAGTTCTTCTAAGTCCTTGTTAAAGGTTTCGTGTATTTTCTCCATTCTATTTCCAAGGTTTTGGATCATCTTTACTATTATTACTCTGAAATCTTTTTCAGGTATACTGCCTATTTCCTCTTCATTTGCTTGGGCTGGTGGATTTTTACCTTTATCCTTCATCTGCTGTGTGTTTCTCTGTCTTCTCATTTTGCTTCACTTACTGTGTTTGGGGTCTCCTTTTCAGAGGCTAAAGGTTCGTAATTCCCATTGTTTTTTTCTGCCCTTAGTGGCTATGGTTAGTTCAGTGGGTTGTGTAGGCTTCTTGATGGAGGAGACTATTGCCTGTGTTCTGTTGGATGTGGCTGGATCTTGTCTTTCTGGTGGGCAGGACCATGTCTGATGGTGTGTTTTGTGGTGTCTTTACCTTATTATCATTTTAGGCAGCCTCTCTGATAATGTGTGGGGCTGTGGTCCTGTCTTGCTAGTTGTTTGGCATAGGGTGTCCAGCACTGTAGCTTGCTGGTGGTTGAGTGGAGCTGGGTCTTAACATTGAGATAGTAATCTCTGGGCGAGCTTTCACCACTTGATATTATGTGGAGCCAGAATATCTCTGGTGGACCAATGTCCTGAACTTGGCTCTCACACCTCAGAGGCACAGTCCTGACACCCAGAAGGAGCACAAAGACCCTGTCAGTCACATGGCTCAGAAAAAAGGAGAGGGAAGAAAGAAAGAAAGAAAAAAATAAAATAAATTATTAAAGAAAAGAATTATTAAAAATAAAGATAATTAAAAAGTAATTTTAAAAAAGAGAAAGAAAGAAGAGAGCACCCAAACCAAAAAACAAATCCACCAATGACAACAAGTGCTAAAAACTATACTTAAAAAAAAAACAAGAAAACAAAAAACATGGACAGACAGAACTCTAGGACAAACAGTAAAAGCAAAGCTATATAGACAAAATCACACAATGAAGCATACACATACATACTCACAAAAAGTGTATATATATATATATATATATCTTTATACAAAAAAAGAAGGATTTATATATATTTATCTTTATACAAAAAAAAAAAGGAGGAAGAGAGCAACCAAATCAATAAACAAATCTACCAATGATAATAAACTCTCAATACTAACCTAAGATAAACATAAAGCCAGGAACAAATTAGATGCAGAAAACAAACCCCAAGTCTACATTTACTACTGAAGTCCACCACCTCAATTTTGGGATGATTCATTTTCTACTCAGGTATTCCAAAGATGAAGCGTACATCAAGTTGATTGTGGACATTTACTCTGCTGCTTCTGAGGCTGCTGGGAGAGATTTTCCTTTCTCTTTTTTGTTCGCATAGCTCCCGTGGTTCAGCTTTGGATTTGGCCCCCTTCTGCGTGTAGGTTGCCTGACAGCATCTCTTCTTTGCTCAGACACGATGGGGTTAAAGTAGCAGCTGATTAGGGAGCTCTGCTCACTCAGGACGGGGGAAGGGAGGGGTAAGGAATGCGGGGCAAGCCTGTGGTGGCAGAGGCCAGCGTGATGTTGCAACAGCCTGAGGCTCACAATTTGTTCTCCTGTGGAACTTGTCCCTGGATCACGGGACCCTGGCAGTGGCACGCTGCACAGGTTCCCAGGAAGAGAGGTGTATATAGTGAACTATGATTGCACACGTTTCTTGGTGGCTGCAGCAGAAGCTTTAGCGTTTCATGCTTATCTCTGCTGTCCGCACTGGTAGCCGCAGCTCGCGCCCATCTCTGGAGCTCGTTTAGGCGGTTCTCTGAATACCCTCTCCTCGCACACACTGAAACGATGGTCTCTTGTCTCTTAGGCAGGTCCAGACTTTTCCCAGACTCCTTCCTGGCTAGCTGTGGCACCCTAGCCCCATTCAGGCTGTGTCTATGCAGCAACCCCAGTCCTGTCCCTGGGATCTGACCTCTGAAGCTCAAGCCTCAGCTCCCAGCTCCCACCTACCCTAGAAAGTGAGCAGACAAGCCTCTCAGGCTTGTGAGTGTGGTGGACACTGATTCTCTGTCCAGGAATCTCTCCGCTTTGCCATCTGCACCCTCGTTTCTGAGCTATCCACCGTGGCTCCAAAGCTTCCACCAGCTCACCTGCCTTCTCCACCAGTGAAGGCTCTACCTAGTGTGTGGAAACTTTTACTCCTTCACAGCTCCCTCCCAGAGGTGCAGGTCCCATCCCTACTATTTTATCTCTGTTGTTTTCCTTTTTCTTTTGTCATACCTAGGTACGTTGGGACTTTCTTGCCTTTTGGGAAGTCTGAGGTTTTCTGCCAGTGTTCAGTAGGTGTTTTGTAGGAGTTGTTCCACATGTAAATGTATTTCTCTTGTATGTGGGACAACATTAAATGCACCAACATTCGAATCTTAGGGGTCCCAGAAGAAGAAGAGGAAGAGAAATAGACTGAGAAAATATTTGAAGAGATTATAGTTGAAAACTTCCCTAATATGGGAAAGGAAATAATGAAGTCCAGGGAGCACAGAGAGTACCATACAGGATAAATCCAAGGAGAAACATGCCAAGACACATATTAATCAAACTATCAAAAATTAAATACAAAGAAAAAGTATTAAAAGCAGCAAGGGAAAAGCAACAAATAACATACAAGGGAATCCCCATAAGGTTAAAAGCTGATCTTTCAGCAGGAACTCTGCAAGCCAGAAGGGAGTGGTAGGACATATTTAACGTGATGAAAGAGAAAAACCTACCACCAAGATTACTAGCAAGGATCTACCCAGCAAGGATCTCATTCAAATTTGAAGGAGAAATTAAAACCTTACAAACAAGCAAAAACTAAGAGAATTCAACACCACCAAACCAGTTTTAAAACAAATGCTAAAGGAACTTCTTTAGGCAGGAAACACAAGAGAAGGGAAAGACCTACAAACACAAACCCAAAACAATTAAGAAAATGGCAATAGAAAGATACATATCGATAATTACCTTAAATGTAAATGGATTAAATGCTCCAACCAAAAGACATAGACTGGATGAATGGATACAAAAACAAGATCCGAATATATGCTGTCTACAACAGACCCACTTGAGGCCTAGAGACACATACAGACTGAAAGTGAGGGGATGGAAAAACATATTCCATGCAAATGGAAATCAAAAGAAAGCTGAAGTAACAATTCTCATATCAGAAAAAATAGACTTTAAAATAGACTATTACAAGAGACAAAAAAGGACACTACATAATGATCAAGGGATCAATCCAAAAGGAAGATATACCAATTGTAAATATTTATGCACCAAACATAGGAGCACCTCAATACATAAGGATGATGCTAACAGCCATAAAATGGAAATTGACAGTAACACATTCAAATTAGGGGACTCTAACATCCCACTTTCGCCAATGGACAGATCATCCAAAATGTAAATAAGTAAGGAAACACAAGCTTTAAATAATACATTAAACATGATGGTCTTAATTGATATTTATAGGACATTTCACCCCTAAACAACAGAATACACTTTCTTATCAAGTGCTCATGGAACATTCTCCAGCATAGATCATATCTTGGGTCACATATCAATCCTTGGTAAATTTAACAAAATTGAAATTGTATCAAGTATCTCTTCTGACCACAACATTATGAGACTAGATATTAATATTAGGAAAAAAATCTGTGAAAAATACAAACACAGGGCAGCTAAACACAACTAAGTGACCAAGAGATCACTAGAGAAAGCAAAGAGAAAATCAAAAAATACCTAGAAACAAACGACAATGAAAACAGGATGCCCCCAAAACCTATGGGATGCAACAAAAGCGTTCTAAGAGGGAAGTTTATAGTGATACAATCCTACCTCAAGAAACAAGAAACATCTCAAATAAACAATCTAAGCTTACACCTAAAGCAATTAGAGAAAGAAGAACCAAAGAACCCCAAAGTTAGCAGAAGGAAAGAAATAATAAAGATCAGATCAGAAATAAATGAAAAAGAAATGAAGGAAACAATAGTTAAGATCAATAAAACTAACTCTGGTTCCTTGAGAAGCTAAACAAAATTGGTAAACCACTAGCCAGACTCATCAAGAAAAAAAGGGAGAAGACTCTAATCAATAGAATTAGAAATGAAAAAGGAGAAATAACAACTGACACTGCGGAAATACAAAGGATCATGAGAGATTACTACAAGCAACTATATGCCAATAAAATGGACAACCTGGAAGAAATGGACAAATTCTTAGAAAATCACAACCTTCTGAGACTGAACCAGGAGGAAAGAGAAAATATAAACAGACCAATCACAAGTGCTGAAATTCAGACTGTGATTAAAAATCTTCCAACAAACAAAAGCCCAGGACCAGATGGCTTCACAGGCGAATTCTATCAAACTTTCAGAGAAGAGATAGCACCCATCTTTCTCAAACTCTTCCAAAATATCGCAGCGAGAGGAACACTCCCAAACTCATTCTATGAGGCCACCTTCACCCTGACACCAGAAGCAGACAAATATGTCCAAAAAAAGAAAACTACAGGCCAATATCATTGATGAACATAGATGCAAAAATCCTCAATAAAATACTAGCAAACGAACCCAACAGCACATTAAAAGAATCATACACCATGATCATGTGGAGTTTATCCCAGGAATGCAAGGATTCTTCAATACACTCAAATCAATCAAAGTGATACACTATATTAACAAATTGAAGGAGAAAATCTATATGATCATCTCAATAGATGCAGAAAAAGCTTTCGACAAAATTCAACACCCACTTATGATAAAAACCCTCCAGAACATAGATATAAAGGGAACTTGCCTCAACATAATAAAGGTCATATATGACAAACTCACAGCCAACATCATTCTCAATAGTGAAAAACTGAAACCATTTCCACTAAGATCAGGAACAAGACAAGGTTGCCCGCTCTCACCACTATTATTCAATATAGTTTTGGAAGTTTTACCCACAGCAATCAGAGAAGAATAAGAAATAAAAGAAATCCAAATCGGAAAAGAAGTAAAAGTGTCACTGTTTGCAGATGACATGATACTATACATAGAGAATCCTAAAGATGCTTCCAGAAACTTACTAGAGTTAATCAGTTAATTTGGTAAAGTATCAGGATATAAAACTGATGCACAGAAATCTCCTTCATTCCTATATACTAGTGATGAAAAATCTGAAAGAGAAATTAAGTAAACACTCTCATTTACCATTGCAACAAAAAGAATAAAATACTTAGGAATAAATCTACCTAAGGAGACAAAAGATCTGTATGCAGAAAACTATAAGACACTGATAAAAGAAATTAAAGATGACACAAACAGATGGAGAGATATACCATGTTCTTGGATTGGAAGAATCAACATTGTGAAAATGACTGTACTACCCAAAGCAATCTACAGATTCAATGCAATCCCTATCAAACTACCAAAGGAATTTTTCACAGAACTAGAACAAAAAATTTCACAGTTTGTATGGAAACACAAAAGACCCTGAATAGCCAAAGTGATCTTGAGAAAGGAAAACGGAGCTGGAGGAATCAGGCTCCCTGACTTCAGAATATACTACAAAGCTACAGTAATCAAGACAGTATGGTACTGGCACAAAAACAGAAATATAGATCAATGGAACAGGATAGAAAGCCCAGAGATAAACCCATGCACATATGGTCACTTTATCTTTGATAAAGTAGGTAAGGATATACAATGGAGAAAAGACAGCCTCTTCATGAGTGGTCCTGGGAAATCTGGACAGCTACATGTCAAAGAATGAAATTAGAATACTCCCTAACACCATACAGAAAAATAAACTCAAAATAGAATAAAGACCTAAATGTAAGGCCAGACACCATAAAATTCTTAGAGGAAAACATAGGCAGAACACACTATGACATACATCACAGTGAGATCCTTTTTGACCTACCTCCTAGAGAAATGGAAATGAAAAGAAAAATAAACAAATGGTACTTAATGAAATGTAAAAGCTCTTACACAGCAAAAGAAACCATAAACAAGACCAAAAGACAACCCTCAGAATGGGAGAAAATATTTGCAAATGAAGCAACTGACAAATGGTTACTCTCCAAAATATACAGGCAGCTCATGCAGCTCAATATCAATAAATCAAACCAGCCAATCTAAAAATGGGCAGTAGACTTAAGTAGAAATTTCTCCAAAGAAGATATACAGATTGCCAACAAACACATGAAAGGATGCTCAACTTCACTAATCGTTAGAGAAATGCAAATCAAATTTACTATGAGGTATCACCACACACTGGTAAGAATGGTCATCATCAAAAGATCTACAAAGAATAAATTCTGGAGAGGGTGTGGAGAAAAGGGAACACTTTGCCCTGCTGCTGGGAATGTAAATTGATACAGCCACTATGGAGAACATTATGGAGGTTCCTTAAAAACTAAAGATAGAACTACCATATGACCCAGCAATCCCACTAGTGGACATATACCCTGAGAAAACTATAATTCAAAAAGAGTTATGTACCACAATGTTCATTGCAGCTCTATTTACAATAGCTAGGACATAAAACAACTTAAGTGTCCATTGACAGATGAATGGATAAAGAAGATGTGGCACATATATACAATGGAATCTTACTCAGCCATAAAAAGAAATGAAATTGATTTATCTGTAGTGAGGTGGATGGACCTAGAGTCTGTCATACAGAGTGAAGTAAGTCAGAATGAGAAAAACAAATACCGTATGCTAACACATATATATGGAATCTAAAAAAAAAAGAGGTTCTCAAGAACCTAGGGTCAGGATAGGAATAAAGATGCAGACATAGAGAATGGACTTGACGACACGGGGAAGGGGAAGGGGAAGCTGGGATAAAGTGAGAGAGTTGCAATGACATATATACACTACCAATTGTAAAATAGATAGCTATCGGGAAGCAGCCACATAGTACAGGGAGATCAGCTTGGTGCTTTGTTACCACCTAGAGTGGTGGGGTAGTGAAGGTGGGAGGGAGACAGAAGAGGGAGGAGATATGGGGATATTTCTTTTTATATAGCTGATTCACTTTGTTATAGAGACTTAACGCATCATTCTAAAGCAATTATACTCCAATAAAGATTTTTTAAAAATCTCTAAATGATGCAGATAAGAGACTTGAAACATTTGGGATTCTCCTCTTTTATATTTTGAGCAGAAAAAAAAATGCATTTTAGATTTGACCATGTTACTACAATACAGAAAAAATGAGTATTTCAATCACTTGCAGATTAGTTCATATATCAAAATATGCATCAAATATTTTATGTATTTTGATAGTTTGCATATTTGTATACATCATAATATATTAAAATACATAAATTGTTTACATATAACAGTTTTATTATATAGTATAATATATTATATATTATGTATGAAATAGTTTATAGTAAATCACAAATAGTTTATAGTAAATAATTCACATATTTATTTATAGTAAATAGTTCACAAATTGTCTCTATATTATGATACTATATATTTATTATATATTTCTATATAATTATGATATTATAGATTATATATGATATGTTATCATTTATATATTACAATTACATAATTTTTATATTATGATATATAATTATATATTATAAAGAGACACTTGCTTTATCTAATAGTATTCTTGCTGTATGTTTTGGAATGGATACAGTAACAGCTTACCACCTCCCTAAAACATCTGAAATAACTCACACAGATAGCTGTGTTTGAAGAAACATTTTCTGATTTTGTCAGTGTTCCATCTGAGGTGTTGGCATAACCACAATATAGGATGGAGAATCCCTAATAATATTTTAATCTGTTAAATTTTAAAATGGCTTTCTATTTTATTTTTGTCTCCAATTTAGTTTAAATCAAACTTAAAATTATCTGTATAGTCCTGCTATAGATAACATATTTTTGAAGAAAGAATTGAGGCTTATTAAACATTTCATACTCATAGGTCCTGAACATGGTTTACTTTCTTTGTGAAGTAGCATGGATGGAATGGAAAGAGATTGTGTCAGACATAACTGAGATTATTGCCAGCTTCATCATTTTAAAAAGATGTGGCTCTATTATAAAAGCCTCGAGAAATATGTCTGTTCAAAAGCATGTGCCTGCTTTCCTAGTTTCCACTGTTTCTAAGGGATTAGTTTCAAATTTTAATATTTAATGTATTCTCTTTCCCTCTGTATCAAGCAAGTTTACTTTTCCTATGTATGAGTTTGGTAAAATCAAACATAATAGTCCCAAATATTGTTCCATAAATAAGAAGATATTTATTCTCTAATGAAAACTTACTCCAATAATAATAATATGTGCATAAAGCAATGGAGAAAGAAAAACTGGAGGCTAGTGAAGATGTGGCTGGTGGAGCCATAGTCCAAGACCATCATCATGATGAGAACCAGCTTCTACTCTGATCAATTTTATTTTTTCTATAGTGTTGGCAGACAGTTTTCCATGGGTTACCAGTCTTTTATTGTTGCCTAATGTGCCAAAAATACAGAGCCCTGAGTCCTTTTTCAGGATTGTCTTTTCATAGAGCACCCTTAAGGGATAAGGTATATCTCCCATTGTGATAAACAGAAGGTTTCTTTACTGCCTGCTATAAAATAACTAGATTCCCCAATCTCAGTGCTCTTCTACAGTGCAATCCACTTTGTTAAGTGCTTCATCTCCCCCCTCATCATCCTCTGGAGACTTGGGAGCAAGAGGAACTTAAGCAAATATCCTGATGCTCATGCTGCTTGCTGTATGATGAGTAACACATTCTCTTGTCTCTGACCCAGGAGTCTTGTGTCTTCTACCAGTATCCAAAAAAAAAGTGACAGACTAAGTTTTTAGCTCATCAAGGTAAGGTAAGGTGAAATCTCAGAGGCAAAAGTTTTCACGATGAGGATGGGATCTTGAATAAGGTGACTTTCTGGAAGAGGAAGTAAAAGGCCCCACAAGCAAGGTTCAGAGTGAGAAGAAGACACCCTGAGATCTGCTAGTGAATGCTTTCACCCAAATTGTGAACAAGGGAGAAGATGGTAGTGTCCCAAATGCTAATGAGACTGAGGACCAACAAGTAGAATGGAAGCAACAAGCTGCCCAAGTGGAATCTGGTTGTTTCCTACTCTGTGCAGAAACAGGAAGAGATATCATGAATATGGGGCAGCAAACCCTATGGCCCCAGGTGAAAGATGAGGTAGCTATAGATGGTAAGCCTGGGCCCTCAAATGGCATCAGCAATGAGAAATTTACATTTTGATACAGAGCTTGGATGAACAGAAAACACAGGGGTCTCTTTGGTTGTGTTGTGTTCTGCTATCATGCCTCTCAAAACCAAAAGTAAATGCAAAGAGTCTTTCTTATTAGCATGGAGCCACTCCTTCACACAGTACCCCTGATCTCTACTTCCTCCTCCTATGTCAACCTCAGCTGCTTTTAGGAGAAATATCCCTAGGATGAGGCCAAGGTCTTAGTCCTGTCTTCAAAAGGGAACCAAGGCTAAATACACTTGTCTGAGTATGTTGGGGAGCTTTGGGGAGGGCTAATGCTTATGGTTCTACTGGATCCATGCACCAAATTCACTTCCTACCCAGTCTTTTAGGCAGAGAAGGAAACTGAATTCAACCTATAAACTGTGGGACAAAGTCACTGTGGATGACCTTGTGGATGAGCGCTTTCAGCTGATTCAATTCATGATTGCAGTGGCTTTGACATCTGCACATACCATTGAATTGATGCATTACATGCTTCTACTTTCTGTCCCAAAAGAGTTACAGAGAATTCATCTTTTCAAAGACTGCCATGAGGGGAAAAATGTTAGTGAGACAGATCAATCCCTTCTCCCCTCCCACTTAACCCTCTTCCCTCTCCCTTCCTGGCTGGTCAAATAGAAACAAAATGAACTACAAGAAAGAGAAATGAAAATCACAGTTTTAGTTAAAGACTTAAAGGCTGCCAGAGTACTCAAAGAGATTGTTTCCCAGAAGAACAGTGCTGGCCAGATGAAGGTACCAATTACACCCCCTTTTTTTAAAATAAAAAGGCACATTTTAACCTGTTCTTAAGCTTTTGTTGAAATTGTACCCATGACTCGCGGAGGCTTGTAATGCTAGACTGATATCCTTATTTGTGAGTGCATCAGTTTGAATTCAATGACTAACAAAATGGAAAGTACTCAGTAGGCTTTCTTGGTCAAACAGGTACAATCTGTTCAGAGTGCAACTGGCCTGACCCAGGGACTTCTCAACTTTGCATGAAAACACGCTGCTCCTCCTTTAAGGAAACTTCATCCCCCACTTGTTGTCTAAAAAAATGCCATTGGATCAATAGGGACCTTAATCAGTGGGCACTGTCCACTGATACTGTCCATCAGTGAAAGTTAATGGTGTCCATGGATAGGAACAGCAATCTCGCCCCAATGACAACTCTGAAGACCAACTTTGGTAAAGGCTGGTCATCACAATGGGTTGAATTGGAAGCTGTGACCCTTTCCCTAGACAGTACTCCAGTGGATCATGTTATATTTTTATATAATCTTATACATAACATGCATACACGTAACAGTCATATTTTTACTAACTCTTAAGCTGTTGCCAATGGCTTAGCCATCTGTTCTACTACTTGGAAGACTCCAAAATGGCAGATTAAAGATGATCCTCGTTATGACTGCAAAATGTGGAAGGCAATTGTGGTTGCTCATCTGACAGTCTGGGCTGTACACATAGATGCTCACATAAGGGCTCATTCTCTGATGAGAGTGAATGGAATCAGCTGCTGATCAAGCCTGCATTACTTACATTGGTGCCATTGTTACCTAGAGGCATCATCACATAAGGCATGACTATTTCCACCATCATAAACTGGACACAATGTAAGAAGTCAAAACTTTCTGATACAGAAACTTTCTGATACAGAAGATAACTGTAATAAAGACTCCATTTTTTGATGTTTCATGGCTGCCAGCTTTTAAGCCTCACGTCTCACTCTTCCACTTCTGCCCCACATCTGGTCAAGCCGATGAGAAGACCTGCATGATCCCTCCTTTGATGCTGACAGGAAGTTCAAGCCACCCAAAGAAGCATTACACTGGCTCCACCACCGAACCATCAAAACACTCCCAAGCCATTCTCCTTCCCTACTCTCTCAAGCCATTTCAGAACCTGCTTGAGAGTCACCTTGCTCTTCCTAGAAATCCTTGTCATATGAGTAATGAAACTTTTCACATCCTTTTGGTGTGTCTGCGACATTGTCAATGTCAACAACCAAACCAAATTTGGGGGTGGGAAGATGTGTTCTGTTTCTGTGGAATCTCCAAAACAGTTGGAGAAGAGAGCAACATGGGTGTCTAGACAATGACCACCACCTCGCAGTGTCTTTCTTCTCTTTCTCTGACTTGCTAACTGATGGTGAGAGTGCTCTTTGAGCTGCGTTGCTGCCTGCTGATAAGCTTGCACTTTAATTTATGCTGTTTTATGTTGCATTTGCTGAGTTCTACTGAGCCTTTGTTATAGATTGAACTGACCCGAGTCAGAAGTCTGGGTAATTGGAATTTAGGGACAGGAATATGAGCTTGGGGATGTCCTCTGAAAAGCTCTGGGTTGTGTATCTCTACCCAGACCAATCTGTGTGTAACAGATTGAACTGTGTATCTCGACTCCACCATAAACTGTGCCTGACACTATGCTCAGGAGAATGACTCTTATTCTTTAACCATTGGTCATATGTCTCAACCACGCACTGGCCCCATTCTGCAAAGAGCTCAAGGGCAAGGTTGATACTCTGTGCATTATGGGACCACCAGTGGTTGCTGGTATGGAAGAAGAATAGCAACTGTGTGACATTCTGGAATCATACTCCTAAAAGCAGATGACTCACTGAGACCTCACAAAACGCCTTTTCTGCTGCTGCTATTTATGCTTCTGTAACCAAAAAAGATCCTGATCCTCAGAGTTTAGGGATTATCATAAGACCCTTGTAGCACAGTCAAAGGGTCACTTCAAACACTGCTCTTTGAAGGCCTCCACCCCTAACAATTCTGAGTCAAGTCACCTTGGTTAAATTCCTGAAAGTCATTTGATAAACCAAGGTCTGCTCCATCCCTGACAATGTCAAAAAAAGAGTTATTAACTATCTCAGTACCCACAACATGAAAAAAATTCCAACATCTTTAGGTCTTCTTGGGTTCTGAAGGCAACGAATTCCTCATTTACAAATTTTACATAATCCAGTTATACTGTTACATGCACATTGACCCATCTTGCATGGGACTTCCTCCAACAAAAGCTCTAAAATCTGTCCAAGTTGCAATATAATAAGCATTTTGTTAGAGCCCCCACCAGAGATACCTTCACTACATAGGCTCTATCAGCCTCCTCTCATACCTCCTGGAATCTCTGGAACACCTGTGATGGCCATAAGTTGCCCATGGGCTTCTGATGCAAGAAATTGTGCTCTTTGGCCCCATGTTATATACCATTAGAGTGACAATTCTGGTCCATACTGGGCTGTCGTGGAAATATAGGCTCTCATAAGTCCTAAACCCAAGATCTTCCATATCCAGCTGCTCATTATACCTTGGGTCATGAAAGTAGCACCACAAAAGCATCGCCACTGAGGACTCCTGACACACGATAGAGCCAAACCTGAGCTCCTGGTATATTCTTCCTGCAGGAGGGGGTGGCCTTCCCTTTCCTCAGTCCTTTTCTGGATGCCATGGTGCTAAAGGAGGTCACCCCTCTCTCAGACTCTTTGGCTATTTATGGAGCTCCTCAGGATCAGCTGAGTGAACAGAAAAAGGAGCTTGTAGAATTTGTGGATGGCTTCATCACCCTCACATATGATGAAGCTTGTTGCCATTCCTTCCTTAAACAGGATGCCCTTGATAAAGGATGAGACCCAAAGGTCACTATAATTGGCCAAACTTTAGGCAGTCACAGTAGCACTGGAAGACCTGATCAAAAATTGGCCCCATTTGAACATTTATACAGACCCATGGGCCATTGTCAATGGTCTATCTAGTATATTTAATGACAGCAACAGTGATTTCTTACCCAAGGCTGCTTCTTTGGTATAAAGAACTCTAGGCAACACTTGCCTGACAGATACACAAAATGTGAATCAAGGTCACATGCCTACTAAAGCTACAACACAAATCCTCACCAAGATATTCCTGATCCCCTTGGAAGTTTTATACAGTACTGATAATGACCAAGGCACTCATTCATTTCCCACAATGAACAATGTTGGACTTTTGAAAAAGGCATTTGGTGGAAATTTCATCTCTTTTAATCACCTCAGGCTACAGACCTCATAGAGTGCCATAATGGCTTATGTAAACAAGCTCAAATTCAATTAAGTGAAAAATGGCACATGTGAGTCATCAGTCAACCATCAGGGGTCTGTTGTAATATGTCATCATTTTTTAATGTTTGGCTGTTGCCAGCTTTTAAGCTTCCCTCTTCCCTTTTCCATTTCTGCACTGTATCTGGGCAAGACAATTAAAAAGCCCAGGTGCTCCCTCTTTTGCTGTTTGTAGGATCTTCAAACCATATGTCAGAACACTCACCCTGGCCCCATTCCATAACCACCATAAAAACCCAAGCCAGTCTTGTTTCCCTGCTCACTTTTTTATTTTTTCAAACCTGTTGAGGAGCAACCTTGTTTGACCCAGAAAGTCTCATTGTGTGATTAATGAACATTGTTATATCTCTTGGTTTGTGTGTGGTATCATTAGTCTCAACAACTGAACCAAATTTTTAGTGGGGTCCACCTTGTTTCTGGGCAATGGCTATAATGCCAACTCTACCAGTTCTTGAAAAATTGACTGTATTTAACCCTTTTCAAGGTCACCATCTATGTCTTGCTATTGTTGAAACTTTCTAGTACAAATGATTGATCTCAGCCATAGCAAGTAGCCCTTGGGACCCTTGAAAAAAAACAGCGATGTTTTCAACTTTCCTGATCATCCATAGTTTGTAACAGTGAGCCTTTTGTTGAAAATCATCCAACAGTGGTCCAATAGTCAAGATATTCAAATGACATTCCATGTTCCCTAACATTTATAGGCATTTGTTATTACAGATCACTTGATAGACTCCTCAAAAATCAATACAAATATGTTTCTAACACTTTCTCTCTTACTGTCTTGTGGTTCACATTCTATAAGAGGGCAGTTTCATCATTGAATGCAGCTGTCCCCAGAATGGTTTATCTTCTTTAGTCTGCCTCCTGGATAATGTGAAGAAGAATGAAAGATGTAGGGAAGCCTATAGAACAATTTTGAAAATTCATGTTTCCTACTCTCACAATGTTTGTGCGTGATGCATCTTTCTTTCTCCTAACAGTGACCCCAGGTAAGCCTGGCACTCTACATCCTCTGGGTAGCAGTCTAGCCATAAGGGGGCCTAAAGAATTCAAATTTAATTTTGGTTCAGCCACTTGGATTCTTTTGTTCTGACATACATGGTCTTAGGTCATAAAGACATGGACTATAGTGAGTGCACTGCTCCACACGTCTTCCTTGTCCCTTTGGACCAAGGTGAGAAATATAATGGGTCTTTGTAAATTTTACAAAATCAGTTTTATTCCACTTGCACCTGATCCCCCAGACAAAAGCTTTGGAATGAGTAGAAAATGATTAGAGAAAAGGTATATTTATAACACTGGGGTGGGACACACTAATTTCATGAACAGCAAATGGGCAACTCCGGCACCTGGGGGTGGCACACCTTAGATCTCAGAAGTTTCAAGGAAGGGGAATAATAAATGCTCCTTTTGTCACCTAGATACAACACTGAAACCTGATAAAACCATCATAGGGTCTGCCTGAGTAATGCAACATCTACCATGGGCAATCTGACCCTTTACTGTAAAAACAGAGACACCCATGTGGACATGAACAGTTCTGAACTATTCTACTTCCTGATGCTATCAATGTGAACTCCTGAACAGGGATGCCCTCCCTCATATGTCTACAAAAATATGGCCCAGTCTGTTTCAGCTTGGTTGATACAAATTCATATTCTTTTCTTGATGTCTAAGTGCCTTTGAATTATGTCATATATGATGATTGAGGCTACAACTTCTAGGTGACATTGCCCATGTGTCTTAAACAAACTGTTATAATGTTCCACATTAGATTTAAGAACATATCTAGAACAGGGGTGACCTGTGTACATTTGGGTTATATGTTTGTATGTGGGAGATCAGGGACAGACCATTAAATGTCTTTCCATTGCAGATAGAGCTTGCTTTTTTAGCCCATGTATTGCCCCCTATACTTATTGGCAATGACATCAAAGATCAGCAAGTCAGTTGCAACTCCCTTGCATGGTTCATAATGGATAATAGACCTGACCTTAGACTACAGTCTGACTACCTAAAATACGACTTGCTGATCCTGCTGGAATATATTCACAGTTGACTGAGTCTGAGATCCTGAGGACGTGACTGAGGTCAGTACTGCAGGTTGCCATCATTCTCCTTTTTATCCTGTTAAGTAAATGCTGTGACAAATTGAATGGATTTGGGTGTAGCTTCTGTTAGTTAGGTTAATTGAAGCGGCCAATGGAGTAGTAAAATCATTTAGAAATTTGCTAGAAGCCAAGGTAAAGTAGGACTAAATGTTGGATATTGTTTGGAGATACCCAAGAGTCTTGGTCTTTCACGTTCTATGTCTTGCTAGGTGTGCCAAGAATAAAAGGCCCTGTCTACTCTTTACCTGGGCTGATTCTGAGGGTCATGTTGCTCAAAAGGTTAGATTCTGAAGGGCTTTTTCCAAGTGTACATAAGGGTTGTGATCTTAAGACTCAGCTTGAGGGATGAGGTAGTATCTCCCTCTGGTTCAAAGAAGAGGATTAATTACTGATTGCTATAGAAAGGTGGATTCTCCCAAGCTCAGGGTTTTTCTCTTTAAGACATGCCACTTTTGTGCTAGTGTTGTCTGGGGCCTTCTCATGCCCTGCTCCCCTGTTGGATTTGGGGACAAGCAGAACTGATGCAAATATGTTGATGTTTATGCTCCTTGCTGTGCCTTACATAATAAAGTCTTCGTGTCCGACCTGGGAGTCTTGTGTTTTCTGCCAGCGTCCGTGAAACAGTATTAGACCAACTCATTAGCATGTAAGTTTAAGGTGAAATCAAATCCTAGACTCAATATGTAATACTAGGCATGTTCTCTGAAACTAGTTCTTTTCAACTCAGCTGTTGATTGGTCTTCATATTAGATACAGTTTCTACCTTAGTCACTAGCATGCAAGAAAGGACTGGGGTTATCAGTTATTTGCTTATCTTTTGGGAAGAGTGTAAGGAAACATCTTGAGCTGGAATTGGCTGCTGAATGACAACTGCTAGAGGAAGGCCTGTGTGGTTAATAGCAGTTAGAATTAATAACAGCCAATGAATTAAAAGCATTGGGAAATAATACTTACCCATGTTTTCTCTTTGTACAGTAGTTCCAAAATCTCTCTTTAAGCTGGCAATCAGATTTGTTTCCCTGGTTACAAAGACCAGCCTACTCAGACAGTTGGAGAGGTGACCATCCTGAATCAGCCTTAAAAAAAAATTCAAATTTTGCATATGCATAGGTATTTATTTGCTAAGCTCTTGAGACTAATCTTATTAGCTGTTAAGGCAGCTTTTAAAACAGTACTTAATTTTCATTTAAAATGATGTTAAAATATCAATTCCAAAGAAACTGTCCTTATTTGAATATTTACTGTAAAGTAGGAACTATACTGCTGCATGCATTTTTTTTCATGTATTCCATTAAAAGAAACTTATGAAATGCAGACTGGTATGTTCATATCCCAGAATATGAAATTGGGATTAGCAAGTTTATGCAATGTGGTGATACTTCAGAGGTAATATGTGGTAGAATTTGTATTTGAAATAAGATATTCCTGCTATTAAAACCTCTTCATTTAAGCATACACTATTTAAAATTGGTTTATTTAAAATTAAATTATAAAAAGCATGTAAATGATTTCAAAATGAAAAAGAGTAAGACAAGAAATTCTTTGTACCCTCTTACTTCTTCCTTAAACTCTCAACTGTATAAAAGAAAAAGAAAGGGGCTTCCCTGGTGGCGCAGCGGTTGAGAGTCCGCCTGTCGATGCAGGGGACACGGGTTTGTGCCCCGGTCTGGGAAGATCCCACATGCCGCGGAGCGGCTGGGCCCGTGAGCCATGGCTGCTGAGCCTGCACGTCCGGAGCCTGTGCTCCGCAATGGGAGAGGCCACAACGGTGAGAGGCCCTAGAGGCACCAAGTGCGGAAGAAAGGAGTCAAGCTCTATAAACTATGACTTTTATTGCTTGAATGATAAGACAGCATGATTCACTTAATCAATCATTGATTTAATTTATAGTTCCCTTTACTGCATTTCATAAAATAGTTTGAAAAATTATAGTCAGAACATGTCTAAAGAAATGAGAATGATATATACTGTTATAACCTTGAAGACTTCCTCAGGATGGGAAAATATATAATAAACAGATTTTATTTTATATCAAATTAGTTTATATGTTATAATGAGAAAAACCAGGTTACAGGTAAGATAAAATTTAAAACGTCCAAAAAGATAGATTTCCAAAAAAAGATAAACACAGAAAGGGCTGAAACCACTAAATTGTCTAATTTTGCATCAGGTTATGAATATAGGATAACCCTTATGTCATCCAATGACACATTACTGAACTATGATATATTTTCCATAATTTGTTACCACGGATAATGGAGAGGCTTCTTTTAAAAATGTGGGTAAAGAACAGGTGAATGTACACATTGGATTGTATCCATAAAGGCTTAGTCAGGAGAAAGAAGCCATTCTGATTATTTTAGGAAATAATTTAATATAGAAATTATTAATTAGGTACAAAGTTATATTATTTAGTGCTAGAAATTTCCTGTCTCCTTAGGCATCAAATGGTCAAACTGTTTCTCCTCATAGATGCCTCATGCTTTTTTTTTTTTTTTTTGCGGTATGCGGGCCTCTCACTGTTGTGGCCTCTCCCATTGCGGAGCACAGGCTCCGGACGCGCAGGCTCAGAGGCCATGGCTCATGGGCCCAGCCGCTCCGCGGCATGTGGGATCTTCCCGGACCGGGGCACGAACCCGTGTCCCCTGCATCGGCAGGCGGACTCTCAACCACTGCGCCACCAGCGAAGCCCTGCCTCATGCTTTTTAAACAATTTTTTTAAGAAAAACTTGAGGAAATAAAATCTAATCTGAGACCTGAAGGGAGAGCAGATTTGTTTAAGGAAGGGGAAGGAAAGGGTGCATTATAAGTCAAGGCAGCCTGGCAAGAAGAAGCGGGTAGCTTAATGTGGAGGAAGAACTTCACCCACATTATCCTACTTAATTCCAAACCCATTTATGGAGTATGCGTGCTCATCTACTCATTATCTCCCTTTTTAAGAGAGTTAAAGAGGACAAAATAAGGCTTACTGATTTGCACAAGACCGCAGAGCCAGCAAATTGCAGCTAGATTTGAATTCAGGAGTATAAAGCCCCCATTTTAAACTATTAATGTGCTTCTCCATGTGTTATAACACTTTTGGAGGCTGGCTTAACCAGCAGAGACACAGAATGAATTGCTCTCCCAAGCACATCAGCAGTTGATAAGTACTTGAACTACTTGTTTGGGATTGTTGTGCATTAGATCTGTCAATCAAATATTCATACAACTTTAATTTGCTCTTGATCCAGTGAAGATTTAACGAAGAACAAATCTTGTGTTTACTCTAGTGGTGAGAAAAAGGCAAGGTACTACATATTACTATTAAAAGCTGTCGCATGCAAAAATCTAAAATTTGCAGGTAAATATTTTTTCTGCAAAAGGACTCTTTGGTTTTTAGGAAAAAGTATCATTTCTCATGCCATAATTTAGTATTTTTCTCTAATACTTTAGGTAAAGAGAAAAAAGCTCAACAAAATATCTAAACTTCTAGCAAGTATCCAGGTTGGAAATCTAGAGTGAGTGAGTTATTTATTTATTTATTTATTTATTTATTTATTTATTTATTTATTTTTGCGGTACGCGGGCTTCTCCCGCAGTGGAGCACAGGCTCCAGACGCGCAGTTCCAGCGACCATGGCTCACGGGCCCAGCTGCTCCGCGGCACGTGCGATCCTCCCGGACCGGGTCACGAACCCACGTCCCCTGCATCGGCAGGCGAACTCTCAAACAATGCACCACCAGGGAAGCCCTAGAGTTTATTTTTAATAGAATTTATTAATTAAGGGCTTTGATATTTGGTACTATCACCAAAAAAAAAAAATGTGTTTTTCTATCTATAATAACAATGAGGTTTTTTTTTTCTATCCGGAAAATTGAGATAATAATACCAACTTTACGGGCTATTGCGAGGATTAGGGAATATATATGTGCATGGAACGTTCTCCAAGATGAATTTGAAGAAAGAGTAGGTGTAGGACAGACTAATGGGCTAACAGCACTTCACACATAGAGGTCAGATATAAGAAAGATCATGATGTTCTTAAAAAATAAATTGATGAACCAACTGTGATTTTTTTTTTAAGGGGTTAGATGTTCTCCTTTTCAGTGACTTGAAGAATGGTGTAGCTATTCAGAGTCTTTATTCTCTCCCGTTTGCTGGAAATAAATTATTTCATCTACTTCTTAAATACTGCATGAATTGTAGCTTCAATAAAAATTTATTTCCACCCCATAGGAGTATCCACCTATTCAGGAAATACTATCTTTCATAGAAGTTTGTGACTCCTTCCCCATAAAGATATTTCACATTGCAGGCTACTCAAAGGCAAAAGGTGGGGAAATTTCAGACAAGGAGTTATGGTTTTAACCACCAGTCTCACCATTTTCAAACTGGATGACAGTCAGCAAGTATGGTGCTTTCATCAAGATGATGGAAATAATTAATTCCTACCTTACAGAGATTGGTTATGTTGAATTAGATAACATGTAAATAAATCATCAGATAGTAAACTTTTATTCAACTCCCCCAACCTTCTCTTAAAGGAAATACGAAACTATCCTTCTCTAACCGTTTTAGTATCGTGAAATGTCTGGAATACATTGTTCTTCATTTTGTGTTTATGATTTATATTATCATGATTTGTTTTGTATGGTTTCCTGGTAGCACAACTAGACCAAGACAGCATATAGCCATAATGGTATAATTTAATGTGCAGAACACCTCAAACACAGGTAGAGAAATTGAGATGAGAAAAATGATCCCCCTGGTACATTATGAATCTTATGCATATTAGGATGGAAAAGGTAGACTCATTATAATATGCTGAGGTAAATGAACAAAATGATGGCAAGATCTCTAAGCACATCAAAAGAAAGAGTAACAGCTTATGTAGATTCTGTAAATAGCGATACTGACAGGATACAGCAAATAACATCAGATAATTTTAGAAGATGAATTGACTTTTCCTTATCACACACTAACTGGAAAAAGCAAATAATCTTTGAAAGAAACTAAGAATTGCTGCCAAAGAAAGTTAGCCCTGCAGCTGTGAAGGCCAAGGTGGGGTAGATGTAGAGGTATAAACATAAATACATTTTTTTTAAACTTAAAAGCAACTAGAATGACTTTTACATAGGAACAGGTCATTGGGTGCTGTAGATCCACATACTTTAGTAATCTAACCTTTACTTTATTATGAAATATACTGAGTATGAACCTAGAGGTGCAACTATTTTGTTAAAACTAACCCCAAGTATTATAAATCAGGAAAATCCTATTACTTCCCTTTTTTCCGGTAAATGGCATGAGAATTCTAATATCCTATACTGAAATCTTCTAAGACATTTCTCTATTATCATATCCTCTTATTAATTAGAATGGTTTAGTTTTAAATAGTTTGTACAGCCTGAGAGTAGCAAAACAATGCAACAAACATAGGTCTCTGATAACCAGGCTAGCGCTTTTGAGGAACTGAAGGAAAGCTATAGGCATATTTTAAATTTTTCTAATTTAATTATTTAAATTGAAGCTTGTAGATAGGATAAAAGTGCCTTATTCATGGTTCTATTTGCAAAGGCCCCCAGCAGGCTACTCCTTTCTATTAAACAAACAAACAAAAACTTATATAGGAATTTTTAAAGTAGTAAATTCATAGTTGACAAACTTCAGCATTCATTGTGCTTCTTCTAGGTAGAAATGTAGTAAACCTTTTCAAAAACTCTAATATTGTTCAGCAACTTCAGTATTAATTAAGAATAGGATTTGAAGAAAACATGGATAAAGTGATGGTTTTACTTACTAATCTGAGATTTTCCATTCTATGCTTTCTACTTAAATTCTTAGGGAAGAAAAATGTTCCAGTTGGATGTTTATATGGTGAAGTAGCATAACATATAACAGGGTTCAACGGCAAGAAATAAATTTGTGTATCTAATGATGAGAAATAGCCAAATACGATTAGAGACTCGTTAAAAAAATGTTGATTTATTTTTTATAACAAGAAGAATAATTTCTTGGGATTAAAAGGAAAATATCATGCAACAGTTCTTTTAAAAGCCAGCTAAACTAGACATTAATTTCTTAATATTAAACTATCTCTACAAGTGCACAAAAGTCTCTTACATTTTTAAGTAAAAGATTTTCTTTGAAGTATTAGCATATACAAAGAAAAGTTCTCAAACCTTAAGTGTAAAGTCCAAAACATTTGTACATATAATTGCATCCTTGTTACCTCTACTCTGATCAAAAAATACTAACACGTCAGAAAATTTCTGTGTTCTCCTCTAGTCATGACCCCCCAAAGCAACCATCATTTTGATTTCTGTCACCATAGATTGGTTTTGTCTTTATAGAAATGGAACCCAGCAGTCTCGTTTCCTACTCTGTCTAGCTTATTTTCTTCAACATTGTATCTGTGAGACTCATGCATGATATTCATAATATTGTATGTAGCTAGCAGTAGTCTGTTCATTTTTATTGGTGCATAGTATTTCACTGTATAATTATGAGATCATTTATCCAGTCTGAGGAGTATTTAGTTTTTTTTCCAGATTTTGACTATTATATATAATACATTACAAATATTATTGTATATGTGTTTTGGTGCACATTTAAGATGCAGTTTGGTTAAGTATATTCCTAGTAGTGAAATAGCTAGATCATAGGATGTATGCATGTTAAGTAAGCTTTAGTAAACACTGCCAAACAATTTTTCAAAGTGGTTCTATTAATTTATACAGCACCATTGTAGAAAGGAACTGCTGCTCCCTTTCTCTCCTGCACTTGGTATTAACAGTCTTTTTAATTCTAGCTCTTCTTGTGGGTATGTAGAGGTGTCTCATTGTGGTCTTAATTTTCTTTTCCCTAATGACTAATCAGGTTGAGCTACTTTCCTTAAATCACTGCATAGTGATTTTCAAGTCTTTTGCTTGCTTATCCTTTTATTATGTATTTTCTCTTTAAGGTGTAGGAAATCTTTTATATTTTAGAAACCTATTTGTCAGTATATATAACACAGACTGTGCATATATGTAGTTTCACATTTCCTCTTTTAAGAGTGACTTTTATGTAAAGTTCTTAATTTCAGTGCAGGCCAGTTAATCAATATTTTTCTTTATATGTAGTTTATTATATCCTGCTGAAGAAATATTTTTCTGCTCCAAAGATCTATTCTCCTGTGTTATTTTCCAGAAGCTTGATCTTTTTTAACCTTTCAGATTTGGGTCTAAAATTCTTCTGGAATTGAGTTTTCTATATGATATGCCACAGGAATCAGTATTTATTTTTTTCTCTGTGGATACCTAATTGACTCTGGTAAACAATGATCTATTGTATCTATCACTGGAGATTAATTTCGTATGCTCCTGAATTTTATATAAAACAAAGCATTTAGGATATATTTTTTATGCTTGGCCTCCTTCATGCAGTATATGCTTTTGCAATTCACTCATCGTGTGGTCAATAGTTCACTCACTATTTTTATTGTAAGGTAGAATTCCATTGTATTAATATACCACATTTTGTTTAGCTATTTACCTCTTGTTAGGTATTTAGGTTGTTTCCATGTTTTGATTACTAGGAATAAAGCTGACATGACCATTTATGTACAAGCCTTTTTGTGGACATCTGTTTTTATTTTTCTTAAGCCCATACTCAGGAGTGGATTTGCTGGATACCACAGTGAATGTATGTTTAACTTTTTAAGAAAGTATTAAATCTTTCCAAAGTAACTGTACTATTTTACACTTTTCTAACCCTGTATTAGGGTCTCATTTGCTCCACATATTCTGCAGCACTTGGTATTTTCCAAGCCCAATTTACCATATTATTTTTCTTTCTAGGTTAGTGATTTTGTGTCATGACTGAGAAATTTTTGCCTACCCTGAGGTTAAGAATATTATATTCTAAAATTTTGTAGATTTTGCTTTTGTGTTTACATCTATGATCCATTTTGACTTAAGTATTGAGTATGGTATAATGTGAGGATTGAGGTTAAATTTTATCCTTTCCCCTTGTCACCTTTGGTAAAAATGACCCTCTCTCTATATATATATATGTGTATGTGTATATATATATATATATATATATATATATATATATATATATACACACATACATATATATATATATATGACTATTTTCAGACTTTTGGTTCTGTTCTTTTTATCTATTGGCTTATTTTAACACCAGTAAAACATTTTCTTGATTACTGATTGATTCATAATAAATCTTGATATCAGGTAGTCTAAGTTCTCCAACTTTGTACTTTTCTTAAACTGATGTTCTAGATATTTTCACTTCCATATAAATTTTACAATCATCTTATTAATTCCCACAGAAAACCAGGTGGGATAGTGGTTGGAATTCCTTTACAAAATAAATAGAACAAATTGGGAATAATCCATCTATTAACATTATTGCATTTTCCAATCTGTGAAAATAGTTTATTTCTTCATTTATTTAGTTATTCTCCCTCTGTCCTTTAGTTTAAAACTGGAGAAGGTGTCTTCTACAATTCAAACCTTTGATTAAAATGCACTTTTATTTTTTATTTTTTTGGTCACTACAGAATCAGGGTCCTAAAGTTGGCTTTGTACTAATCCAGGGTTGAGAGTTAAGAACATATTTTATCAGGGTAGTGGGTTTAGGACAAGAGATTGTGATGATAATTGTATACACATTGTTCACATATAACACAAAGGAGAATGGAGTTTGTATAAAAAGGAATCCTTCCTTAATTATCAAAATGTGCACTTATTTTGTAAACCATTTAAGGGAATATTTATGTACAAACTCACTTGATTTCACTTGACACATGGCAATTTGATCCTTTGGAGACCATATATGGTAAATTTAGTCACTGCAAAAGATGGCACTGCTTAGGAAAGAACGCACACGCACGCACACGCATGCACACGCACGCGCACACACACACACACACACACACTCAGAAGATAATACCAAAAAAGGCAACTCTTAAAATTGGGCAGAGAAAAACCAGCAAAATTTATATCTATTCCCTTTAAATAAAAACTGGACACACTTTATCACCAGAAGGACCTCATTTGGGGAAACTTACTCTATATTTTATTAAGCATATAAACTTTGGGATCAGTTAAGTACCAGTTAGTTACTGGATTTTAATAAAAACCAGTTAAAAAGGCAAAAATCTACACTTATTCTTTATCATATGGTGTCTTTTCTAAATTTGTTTAGAAGCTGAATACTTAAATCATGACGACACAAAGCAAATAAATATTGTAAGATTTTCATAGAGAAATATAGTTGGTCATTAATAAGTAAAATATTAAGGATATTCTAACACACTCTATCATGTTTTCTCTTCTCTTTTATTTATTTATTTTTTGGCTGTGTCCCACGGCTTGTGGGATCTTAGTTCCCCGGCCAGGGATCTAACCCTGGCCACAACAGTGAAAGTACCGAGTCTTAACCACTGGACTGCCAGGGAATTCCGTTTTCTCTTCTAATAACTAAACATCTGCCTTCATTGAGCAGTATAAAATATCATGACATCAGGCCATTTGAGAAAGATGAGCACATGTTCTCTATGAAGAAAGTTTAAAACTTTAGTAAAGATAAGAGAATATAATCTGATAATATCAGGAAACTTTAATGATATTTGATAGAGTGAATTAATATTATAAGGATCTAGATTCTTCTCAAATTAAAGTATGAATTCAATGAAAATACATTCAAATTGAAGTACACTCTTGTTTTGAGGAACATGATAAGCTTTCTCTGAAATTAACCTGGAAGCTTAAAGGTCCACGAGTGACATCTAATTTTGGCAATGGCAAAGTGGGCTCAGTAAAGAACTAACACTTCCACTGATAACAACCACAAAAGCTGAACAAAATATATTCAATAAACGTTGGAAGTTACTGGAAGACTATCTACAGGCATGACTTAAGAAGCTATGATCCCTTAAAGAGGAGGGACACATAAGGCAAGCGCCACATTCACATTAGCTTTTTACTTTGGGGCATTGTCCAAATAACAGGATAGAGAAAAGAGAAAGCAACAAGCTTGCAGGACTAAAGACAAAACTGTTGGCCTTCTGGGCTGCCAGGAAATTGGATCTTGAGTGGTAAAAATCCCGGAGAGGAAAGAACAGCCAACAGATGCCCCAAATCTTCCCTTTAAGTCATAATTCTTCCTTAAATTGAACATGCCCAGAGTAAGACTCTAAAACCCCTACCAGCAAAAGCAGCTAGGAAGCCAAAAATCTGGGGAGATATCCGTGAAAAGTATGGTGCTGGGAAGAGACTGCAGTTTAGGTCCTGTGAGTAGAAGCAGCCTTCCTAAATGCCCAGGGTTTTGAATTGGGACCCCAGACAACCAAGCTTTAAGAATAATGGCTACCCCTTGGAGTCAGAAAAAGATCCTAAAATAAAAGCCCTAGACCTAAAGGCAATACTCAAATAGACCTATCCATCAAAATTTAACAAGATCAAGGCTTGCAAGAAAGATATACTTCATGTCATTACATTAGAAACATAACTTTTAAAACCACGTTTCAAAATGGCATTTTGGCTTGTATGATTCTAAGAAATCTAATAGACTTCTAGTACAACCCATCACAATAATATACCTGAAAAATTTTAATGTGATTCTATCTAAACTTCCTGTAAACTCCATGAAGGCATAGATTCTATGTCATATTTGATCATTGTATCAGCAATAAGCCATACAGCGCTATTATATGCATTCGATAAAAGCTTGTTGAATTAGTAAAATATTTCTTTCAATTCATAGTATCCACCTTGTCTGACACTTTTAGTCCTGGCTGCTCCTTGAGACCTTGTATCTGGTCCATCTGACCTTTCTTGCCGAGCTGCACAAAGAATACTGGTCCTAACTTTAAACTCAAGACTTCACTGTCTACTGCTTTGAATGATAAAATTCTTGACTCATCCTGTGTAAGAGCCAAAGTCAGAATAAACCATTGTATGCTAGATTATTGTACTACAGTCCTAGAAGGTATGAGTAAATGTTGCTTTTATAACTAAGTTAAATTAGTTATTTAAAGAATTTAGAGCAACATCTGGTACATGGTAACTACTTTATTTTATTTAGATTGTTTTATTTAAAGTTAATCTAGCTGAAAGGATTCCAGATACTTACAAAGAAAAAGTAGAGGACATGCATTGCTAACTGCTAATGATTAATATTTTTAATCAGATGAACTGTAATAAAAGTAAACACAACATTCAACAACTTCAAGGCTACAGCAGTGGCATATGAAAAAAGAATGTTTATCCTTTTGGAGAGCATTTAAAAAAATCACGCCCAGTAGTTTAGCACATAAAATTCATAACTTTTGGCATTATTATGTGCTAAAAGATAAGCTTACAAACCCACATTTGTAATCCCTTACTACTGTGAACCATGTGTTGCTTGAATCTTCATGGGAGACATCTAATTGGCTGAAATGATTCTTATTAACTATAAAGTCAGTTGTTTCCCAGAAAAGAAAGACATATGTTATTATATATGTAAAATATATAATGAAAATATATACTGATATTGGGAAAATGTATAATATATATGAGAACTTAGGTAGAAAAGCGAAAAATGAAATATGCTGTCCTCAACACCAGCTTCAACAATTCAGTATCATTATACTAAGTAAAGACCGACTATCAATGACTAAGCATGTACATAATAAGTGAAAGCAATTCTCTTATTTTCTTTTTCTAAAAACGGGCAAACAGTAAAAACATAGTTCTAATTTTTCTAATTTCTCTATTCTACATTGATGATACATTTCAGCACAATAAACTTGCTTGGAATAAAACATTTTTACATAAAATATTAGTAATATGTTATCAAAGAGCTTTAAAATTTTTTCCATATAGCCTTCTTTTTATGGCAAATTGTATATTCCTTGAAGAGATTCCACTTTACTAAGGAAAAGTTTCAATATAAAAGATACAAATACACGTCTGAATATTTCCTTTGTTGTATGATAAATTGACTTTACAAAACTATAAACTATTCTGAGCTTAAGGGCTTTTGGAAATAATGACCTTCATTAGAGTTTGTAATGCATTCTGGGTGATATAAAAAAAGGCATCAGCAGAATAATTTCTCCCTTAAAATGATCACCTTCACTGTGTAATAAATTGCTTGCATATATTCATAAAAAAATCTCTGTGGAACATTTCAAATTCATAAGCATATATCTTCACTTTGAAACTTTACAGGAAATGTATAGGTTACTATATTTATGACCAGATTACAGTTACTACATAAAAGGATATCTCTGCTTTGAAAAGTGTGCTTATGTAGAAATATAAAAGTACTTACCAGTTACTTATCAAACTTAAGTCTATCAACTTAGCAGAAAGCCAGCCTTTAAATGTTTATAAATGAAATTATTTGAATACACATATTAGCTGGTCCTTCCACTGATCTCTTGTTCTTATATAACAGGTATATACTTTCATGTGTTCTCATTTCTTCTCATTAAGGATAAATGATCTTTTATACTATGATGGAAGATGAAAATATATTTTCTACCACTAATAGCAATAATAAATAGTGGAAGTATTATGGTCTCTTCTTAAACAGACTTTTAATTATCTGTGAGTATAAATAATCTTACTAAATAATATTTCAAGAAAAATCTATTTCCTGTATATTAGGAATATAATGACTTGAAAAACTGAGCTATTTTTTAATATTAATATTTTATTGAGTTAAGCATAATCACTACTCATTTCAAATATTATAAACTGAGGATATATCTCTTACATAATTTACTGGGGAATTTATAATAGTATACAGGATAGAAATACCAAAAATGAATGCCTAAATAAGTTCTGAAATTGAAACATCAAGTCATGCCTTTACATTAGAAATCTCAGCTTCTGTACTTTCAAACATTATGTCCCATTGAATTCATTACTTGCTGCCTTGTATTGTCGACCTATCAATCAGTTAATCAATCAATTATATAGTATTACATACACATGTATAGGTATATGTGTTTACGTAGAAAAATATAATAAAAGAAATAAATTTTATATGCTATATATGTATATATAATGTATCCAATTTCATCTTCTAGATGTAAGATCTTTGTGGACAAGATCTTGTCTATACCTCCCTCAGCTGCTAACACAGCAATTTTCACAAAGCAAAGTTTCAGCAAATGTTTTTTAATCAATGTTTAAATAAATACTTCATTTTACACTTCAATTACTAACAGGTTAAATAAGTAATAATTAAAACTAATATTTATAAGGTGGTTTCTATGTGACAGCCATTGTTTAATCTGCACTAACCCCTAAGGTGCCAAAGAATAAAAATGTTAACAAACAGTTTATATGAATTGTCAGTTCCTGATGATGGTCTAACCTAATTTAATTTTATTTTCATTTAGATAATTTAGATAGAAATTTTGGGAAAATATTCAAAGGAACAAAATATGAACTTAAAAAATGAAACAGATTTATTACTGAAAAGAATAAAAAGTGGAAAATAATTAATATCAGCTTCTTCAAAGTTTGAATTACCTTGAGAATAAAGTTAGCCAAGTTAAAGCAAATAGAAATAAAATTGATTCTAATACTTGTGTTGCTTAAAATACACTAACTAGGTATTCTCCCGGATTTGTACTATGGGACCAATTCAGCATCACTGTGAGATAAATGAGGTGTTTTGTTAGATCTACTTAGAATCACATGTCCTGCTTCCATTATCGTTCCATTCTGCAAAGCATGTAAGTATCAAAAGAGTGTCTCTAACATCCTACATGTAAAAACTGTTGCTTTCTTGAAAATATATTACTTTTATTTATTTTGCTTTTGAAAACAAATATGACTATAGATTATTTAGATTTTTTCAGAAATTAATTTGTATCATTTACATAATTTTCTTTTATTTTCTTTTAAGTAAAAATAGTATATAATGTATCCATGACTTTGCAAATTATCACAGTTTCATATAGAATGATTTAACAAGAACATCCTTCTCTTGATTTTGAGACATAATTATCTACATTCAAATCCAATGAAAATCAATATCTCATTAGATTCTAAGAGGCAAATTAATGTCTCTTTTCAATGCTTTATTTTGGAGCAGATGGGAGTGCCAAAGCAGAAGCTGAGGAAGCGCTTTAAAACAAAAACCAAAAACCAAAAAAACATGGTATTGAAGCTTTTTATAGCCATTTAAGAATAAAAAGAAAAAACTCCTCATCAGGGGGACAGTGATGTTTTCAATAGATTACCTTTCCTTTAAAAGTACAAATGGACAGGAATAAAGGGAAAAAAAACCCTTTAATGTCACCCTTTTGAATGGCAGCGAGAGTTACTTTTACTGCAGATAGGCTACAGTGGCCTATATGTTCATTTAAAAGCTGTGACTTTTATTTTAAATATGATTATTTCCCCCTGTGCCCATAAATTAAGGGCAGCTACTATTAAATTTAATTACTTTCTGTATCAGCATGCAGCTGGGGAATATTTCCCTCTCAAAAAGGATGATTACAAAGAGAGAACTCTTCTAAACATAGATCATGCTCTCTTGTTTACGTTCATTCATAGATCCAAGATCGAAAAATGGAGCCATACAATACAAATAGAAATTTGGTTAAAGAAAATAAAGGCCAGATTATATACAATACCTTGACAGAACTGCTGTTAGTAAATCTGAGTATTTTCTTTATGGATATACATTTTGTGTAATGAGCAACAGTGATTAATTATCATTCCCTATCTACTGAGTTGGAAAACAAATGATAGGATCTGTCTCAGTAATGACTACCATCTAAAAAATGATCATGACTTTTGACACACTATTTTTTCAGCATTTAGGTTACAGAAGTCTTGTAGTGATTAATCAAAATGACCATGAACAATACTCATAATACCCTTGAAGCAATGAGGTCTTCTTTGTATCTGTATTATAAAAATGAGAAAAGCATGTTTATGATGCTTTGGAATGTATACCTCACAGTGATGCAGTTACACAAAGATACAAACCAAATTAAGAGTGATTTTTCCAATAATTGCAAGCATCGTTCCTGATCTTGTTCATAAAATTAAGTTTAGTTAAACTTAGTTGTGTTGAGAGTGACAAAAGTTTGAGAATTTACTATCTTCATTTCTTCTATTTAAAATTACCTAAGTTTTTCTACCCCAGACCATAACAACTAAAGTAAGTTTCTTTCATATCAAGATAATATATGGAAAGGTAAGGACAGGAATTACTGTATTAAGATATATCTAAGTGTGTTGTGTTGTATATGTAAATATAAAATAATATCAAGTTTTTTTTAGCATTTAATAGAAAATAGTAAGTTGAACCTTTTAAGATAGTTCAAATTGAACTGAGCAAGAGAATCTCGATGGACAGCAAGAGAGAGAATGAGTGTCAAAATAATAATAACAGTAGCAACAATAACAATAATAGATTAATAGAAAAAACTATAGAGACAGATAATTTTTTTTATAGTTAGAGTAAGAAAATAGAAAAGATATTGAGAGGAAGGAATAAAAGTTTTGCCTTTCTCTTCTGAGAAGGTAGTAGACAGCTCTGCATATGAATCAGAGTTTCCAAGTAATCCAGATAGTGAGCCACTGCTGAGAACAAGGATCTGGAAAGCCACCAGTCAACAGACAAACCAAGGAGACTACAGACCTTCTAGAGGGATTCTCCAGAATCAGCACAGCAATGCTCTCCACAAGACCCCCTTCTTGCCCAGATAAGACTGGAGTCTTTTCACTCTCAGCCACTATAATTGAGATGAAATATGTTTGAATAACTGGTACCTGCTAGCCTGATGGACCAGTTTGTTGTATTATTATTTTTAATGTTTAGTTTTTTTTTTTTTAATTTAGTTAGGTGTCTCAATTAGAATTCAGAGATCCATGAGTATTGCCTTCAAAATTGTCACACCGGTAGGTTATGTAGATTTTAAAAAAACATTAATGACACTTATCAAGTCAGTTGGAGAGCATTTCTTTTAGAATTATTTTCAGAGTCACTTTGAAGCCACATCCTCACCAGCCTACTTCCAAAACAAATTGGTGAAAATAGGTTTGTAGCTCATCTCCTAGAAAAGGCAGAAACATTTTCAAAACTTCTTAAGCTACCTCTTGGAAGGAGCTTCTGTTCAAACCCTTTCACAATCAGAATGTCTAGTCTGTCTCCAAAGAAAGTCCATTCAATTTTATGTATAAGAGTTTTAATAGTCTAAACACATCCCCCACTCCTTAGACACCAAGGATTTTGGGATATTTCTAAGCCTCAAATTCACCTTCAAAAGATGGCTCTTTGCCACTACTTAGTAATGTCCAGTGAATTAGCTTTTCCTGCTCAAAAGTAGATGATAGCTTTTCAATATACTCACAAGATCATACAGAGAGAATATCTCTTATTGATATACCCAAGGCCTTTCTTTCCCTATTTTTAATTGTACAGATAGATTCTCTACAGGAATAGGGATATTCAAATTGTGAATTATCACAAAGAAAATTAATATTACTTTATTTTATATAAAAATAGATATTTTCAAATATTATTAGATGTTAGTTATAAGATACTAAATCAATTGTGTCATAAAGTACAGTACAGTGTAAAGAAATTTCTGAATATTTTACCTACTTCAATAAAAACAATTTTAGTAGCAACATAATTTTGAAGTAAAAATAGAAAACAAAAAATTTTCATATCAACCTGATATACCAGTGTTGAATTTTTTACATTCCCTACCAGTGCTTGTCTATATGCATAAATAATCTTACATAGTGGTCATTATCATTTAGATATAATGTCAATCACGTTTTAGTAAATACATTATTAACATTTTAAATCTAAGAACATTTGCAAGACCCTTTAAAATAATACCTATAAATAAACATAAATGAATCAAAATTTTTTCAAAGGCTTTAATTTCTGTAGCATTAGCACCAATGCCTTAAACTAATTTAGAATTGTCATCATTGCCAAACAAACAAGAACAAGAGCTTTGAAAGTTGTACTTGTAACAATTATTCATGCCATTTTCTCTTCACCAATTCAGTTAACTTTTACCTGTATTTTTCTATATAATCATATTCTAATCAATATTTCTCACAATCTGAATTTTTTTCCAGATTGCTAATGACTATGTGTTCTAGTTTTTTCCTCACAATGCATTTTTATAGTCAAATCACAAAATAGTAGACGTCTTTCTAAAAATTTTTGGTTTTATCTTCTCTCTGTCTCTCTCTGCTTTGATCACTTCCCCCTTTCATTCAAACCCACACAATTGTACATCAAAAAAAAAAAAAACCACAACACAGCACAACAAAACCAACCACCCATTTGGCAGGGCAAGGAGAAGAGCTGGAGTGCGGACCTGCATTCCTGTGCTGAATTATGAGCTAGTGATGCACAGGAGCTGTTTTTCCTGGATTTGTAATCTCATGGTTCAGTGATAACTCCACAGGGATCAATGAACAAGGATGAAAGAAAACATAATGAAAATGTTCCCGTCATGAGACCATGTTATAAGCAATATTTGAAAACCTTGCTAACTTTTAAAATAATGTTGCTCTTTGCTGTTCACAAACTGTAAAACTATCCATGCAAAACTATCCATGCAATAACTATTGTTATTATAAAATTGACTCCAAAATTACAGAAATATTTTTATCAATGGCTGTGGAAATCAAATCAATAAAGATTTCCAAATGAGCATGTATAAAATATATTACAGAGAAGCAGCTGGAACAGTATCACTTTGTATGCATATATGCATATATGTAGAGATACATATCTCATTCCAAAAAGACTTAAGAGGGTTCATAAAATTACATGAAATGAAGCAAGATAAAGATGCATTTAAAGTACAAAAATGAGGTAAACAGAAAATAAAAATACAAAAAGAAAATAGAGCTAAGAGTGAGGATGGTATAAAAATCATATTTATGAAGATATACATGGCAGAGAGGTATTTTTTACTTCTCCAAGGCCATTTTTAACCCCTTTCTGTTCTGTGTATTCCTAGCTTTTTCACTTGTGTAATTCTGGTCAATGAGATTGAACAGAAATATTTTGAATGACTTATCAAAAATAATGTTTACTTTCTGATAACTGTCAAACAATTTTATATTATTCTCTGACTAAGAGCTTTCTCCCTTGCTTTATGTCTTTGAATATGAAATGAGAAGGTAATGTTTGGAGCCCTTGCAGTCATTTTGTGGCCATGAGAACAGCAAAGATTTCAGTCTCATGTTTTGAAATCATAAAGGTGTTACAAAAATATCAACAATAATGTACCACAAGCTTGTTATGGGAGAAAAAGGCATCTCTGTTTTTGTAAACCATAACTAATCTAGTTTTTGGTTTCTTGTTGCTGATCACATATTAATTTAAACAAACTATATTATGACTAAAGTGTGACCACATTTTTGACTTTGTTTTTAACATTCAACATGACCAGTCATGATATACATTGCTTGTAAAAGATTAATAATGTTCTTCAGGTTTCTTATTAATGAACATATTATGTGAGGTAGGGAGCAAAATCCTTTCTAAGCACAATGACACTGAGGAGAAATCCAGGCACCTTTTTAAGAATTTTGATCCTTTATAGAATCAGGTGAGAATAAGGGGTTTACAAGTTTGATACTTAGAGATTGTAAAGGAAAGCATAACTTACTATTTTCTCCACCATCACCCAAGAGAGTCATCATTTTTGCATGAAAGCCTTTAAAACACAAAAGTTATCAATCCATGACTCATGGTGGTGGAGTTAATTGTTATATCACTGTTGGGTAGGGGAGTCACAATATTGGCATAAACATCAAACACTGGCCCTACAGAAAAGTCATTCTTACCATACAAGAAAGCAAAGAATTCTTTTTTTTCCCTTATTTTTACAGTCTATGCTCTAGAAATGCAGAGAAGTATATCTGAAAGAGGAGCCTCTCATATATCATTTCCATACCATGATTGTCAACAGAGCAGACAATGATTTTAGCCATTTTTGTCTACAAGTAAACAGTTGCATAAAATGTACTAATCAAGCAGAAATTATTTGACAATCCAAAAAACCAAAATTGTGCTATGTAAATGATGCTTCTTTTAATTAATATTTGAATGCCAATGGGAGATAAGTGGGATGGGGAAGTATCTATCCTTAGAACTTTTGATATGGGACGGATATGGAAAAAAATGAAGAAGATAAAGAACATATTTGTAGATCTTTCCTTCCTTGGATCATCAATTCCCTCTTGAGAAAAGAATAGTTTTAAAATTGACTAAAGAATTAGCCTTTTTTATGAAGTCTTGTGAAAGAAGTGGTGCAGAAAATATAATTGTCCTTTAAATCATTCCTTTAACTATTGGAATAAAACAAGAGACTAATAAAGATTCTGGAATGTTAAAACTAGAAGGGACCAGAGAAACTGTCTAGTGTATCCTTAATGTATTTAAGACAATGAAAGAGAAACTTGAATAAAGTGTCTACAACTGATGTCAGAAAATGAGTTATGGTAATTTAACTATTTTCATACACAGGCGTATGTATAGCTTTAAGACTAGAAATGATATTTTTATCAGTCAGAATTTAAAGTATCTAAAACACAGAATAATTGTATTTATATAATTTAATTTGAATTAGATTGTTGATGTCAACAAATGATTAATCAACATTTTTTTATTCATCAACAGTTGGGAAAAGCTAAGACTAACTGATACTATTTTGAGACTGCTGTTGCTTTCTTCCTTTTAAGGAACTCTCCTTGACAAAAGTTTACTTGATATTGAATGTGCTATTTCTAAGACAATTAACTTCTTACATCTGGATTGCTGTAAGTAAAAATTAAAGGATCACTAGATGGACTGTTAATTCCATGAAGGAACCAACTTTTTAAACAAAGATATATGCTTCCAGATACGAATTAAAAGAGAGTCGATAATGTATACAGTATTAAGAGAAGTGTGGGATGAGTTTGAATAGAGTTTCTTTACAAGTATAAAGTTACTTAAGAATTTGATATTCCTCCTTTACTCCAGGATGCTTTCTTTGAAGAGCAGAGATTCAGAGTTTATTTTCTTTCATTGCTGTCTGCTTGTTTCAGTACTACTCTTTCCACTTTATTTATTTTATTATTTATTTGTGAACTCAGCTGGGTATGAATAACTAGAGTTTTTTTTTCCTTGAGTTTTCTCTTCCTCATAAACTCAATGGAAAAAATTCTCTCACTCCTGTAAGAATATTATAACTGGCTGTGGAATCAATTACAAACACTAATTCTACACCTATTGTATGTCTTTAATGTCGAGGACTCTGTTCTTTTCCTACTTTCTAATAAATATCTTGGTTCTATAAATACAGATAAGAATGCATACAATTTACCACCAAGAAAAAGTCAACAATCTCTCAGTCTAATCCCTCTCTCTGTTTTTTCATCTTTATATACTCTTCCCCTCTTCACACTTCTTACTCAGTTAAGTCAGGTCTTGCCTATATTAGCCAAACAAACCTTTTCTCAAACCAGTTTCCTACCTAAAAATGTCATCTTATTTCCCTTAACTTTTCATGCCAACTTGTTTTAGTCTTCAAAAAGAAAAAAAAGTAAAAAAATAGAAAGAAAAAGCCACTACCTTATTTCCCCATTTCCTATTCATTCTTTCAAACAACTGAACTAATAAAATGTCTCTGCCTGAAATTAACAAAATTCTGGCTGTCCAGAGTCTTTGGTGTCTTGCCTGTCTTGTCTATGATGTTTTGAAATGTTAACCACCTCTCCTTTCTTTATCACTCTAACGATTTTCTATCATTTAACTTCATTGTCTTCCAACATCTCTAAGTCTTCTCTTTCTCTTCAGCATCTCATTGAATACTTATTCAGTCCGTTCTTGTTCTAGACATAGAGCTTATCACCTTATCGACATTCTCATTCTGCCATTAAGTGTAGACTTCCCCCCTGAATCCTGTTCTTAAGCTCTTTCCCTTTTCTTCCTTACCATGTTGTTTTTAAATTCCCTATTTACTTCTATGCCTTCAAATAGCATCTCCATGAGAATTATCTCTGCATTTTTATGGAGAACCTCAGCTGGTTAATATACTTTTCCCTTAGACACTTTATCCTGTACTTTAAATTCACCTGACCACAATTGAATCTCTAATCACTGATTCTGCTCAGTCACATGGCATAGTGCAGCTCCAGTGATAAAGCTGAGATCTGCACCCAGGCATACCTGGCCACATTCCTACCTTTGCCATTGGTGGTCGGTGGGATATTGGGCAAGATTCTTACCTGTGGGATACTGGATACATTTTTACCTTTCTTAAGACTTATTTTCCCTAGTAATATGATGAGCATAATAGTGGTACTCCTTCAAGTTTGTCTGAAAGACTAAAAGAAAGAGAGTTCAGAAAGGTAGAAAATGAACCAGGAAGTGCAGAGGAATAGAAACAAATTGAGCAGAATGTCCCAAGATATGGATGGTTCACAAAGACAAAGTGAGATGAGGACCTTGGGAAAGCCATTACATCTGACAAATGATTTGAAAGTTAGTTCTTGTTTTATCTGTATTTGGTAGGATTTCTGCATGAAATCTTTACTTTGGCTCATAGTACAGCCACATATTTTATTCATCTCTCTTAATACAATAATTCAAGTTCTAAAACAAAAGAGGAAATTAGTTCACTCTCATATCTCCAAGTTTGTATATATACCAAAGCCATTATTTCATGTAGAAAAGCATGGCAAGACTTCAGATTCATAGATATATTTGTGCCATAGATATATTTGTTTTGTAATCTACAGTATTTTGTGATTGTATACTTTAACCTAATTTGTTTATATTTCTTATCCCTATAAAACTGGAAACTTTTTTGACTAACAGTTTAGAAAAGGTAAATGAATTAATTTAGTGAATCAAATATGCTATACCAGCCAGCATTTTCTTGGGAAATGTTCTTAGACTATTATAATTGAATGAGAACAAAAACAGTCACATTCATTCTGTGGAGAAATGAATAATTTATGAAGTTAAAACATTCTCCAAGATACGTAAAGTTCTGATAGAAATCATTGTGTTTCCACTCTTTCTCTGTAAATCTTTTTTTTTTTTTTTTTTTTTGCAGTACGCGGGCCTCTCACTGCTGTGGCCTCTCCCGTTGCGGAGCACAGGCTCCGGACGTGCAGGCTCAGCGGCCATGGCTCACGGGCCCAGCCGCTCCGCGGCATGTGGGATCTTCCCGGTCCGGGGCACGAACCCATGTCCCCTGCATCAGCAGGCGAACTCTCAACCACTGCGCCACCAGGGAAGCCCTCTCTGTAAATCTTTGATATCTATAAAATATAAATGCACATAATATATACAATATATAATAAAATATAAATATAATGATATACATGTAACATAATACTAGATATATATTTGCCCATCAAAATTTTTAAATTAGTTTTCACAGATGAACTAACTTTTTCAAAGCTTAGAACAAAAGGTGGACTGCTATACTTTGATACAGTAAGTCATGTTTTCCTGCTTGTTTATCCACTAAAAGAATTCCCTTTAATTATTTATCTTAAGCACCTAACATTTAAAAAAGGATATTTTTTTCACGATTTATTTACATTATCTGATTGATTTTTAAACTATGAACACACATTCCTATTGTCATGCAAATTTTACTTTTTATCAGTTCATGTTAGTTCTGAGACAATTTCAAGGGTGATAATGCCATATACACAAATATCCGATTAAATAGTCTATCACCTGTGGTTGTTTATTCTCTGTTAAAAAATTAAGCTACCAAAATATTTTAATATTATTTCTCCCTTTCTGTTACCTTGACATATACATTTATTTATTTTCAATTTTCACTGACTTCTGTAGAATGGCTTGTGATCAGGAAGGAGTATTTGGCCTAGATGATCTCTAAGGTCTTTTTTGGTTTTGGCATTTTATTGCACTACACAGTTCAGTTCTTGCATCAGGTAGGTATAATACTTGTTTTTACTTAATCCAGCTTTTTCTTCTGTAATGTAAATTTCCTTGACAAAGGCCTAACAGATTGCTGGTGCTTTTAACTTTTGGCTACAATAGCATTATAAATAAATAGAACCTAAATGATTCTTAGAGACTAAGATTCTTTTTTAGCTCCTGAGTCCTTTAAAGAACATTTATTTGATGCCCACCAGGCACTACAGCTAAAGTACTTGGTAGCTAAATGAGTGCACTAGCGGCTTGGAATTTTTCTATTTTATGGTACCCTGAGAAGGTTCTAAAGAGCAAAGTTTGAAAATCACAGACAGAATAAACCATTTACTTTATTTCAAGACTTCTGTTTGAATGTCTGATTTATACACACAAACACTCCTTTTTAGAATGAAGAGAGAGTTGCCCCTCCTCAGATGATGCTTAGTCCATTGATAGGTTTCAAAGGAGACTGCAAAAAGAAGCACTGCACCTAGAAAGTGATCAATAAACAATAGGAATTTCATAGTTATTGATATTATGTTGTTTGCTTTCCACTGATTATTTTTTAGATCATTTGCCTATGCTATTATTCAACATGCCCTCTTGAAGTTCACTCATGCCACTTACACAGCACTCTCGTTTTCCTTCTCAAAACCAAGACACTGCCTCCCCGTTACACATCTTAAATTTTATAAAAATGCTTTTCTTAATTTTAGTGTAACTATTGATATATTACAAGAATATGTGTTAAACCCTTATACCTTACTTATGATGCATACTAATGATGTAGATAACTGTGAACATACAAGAACTAGAACTGTCAACAGAACTAGACACACTTAGCATCCAAACCTGGAGAAACCATTTGCCAACTGCTAATCTAATTTGTTCATTGAGTTTTATATTTTGATCAGTAATGATTTCCCTCCTCAAGTCCAGTTTGATTCTTTTTTCGGGGGGTGGGGCATGCTTACTTAATGCCATCTTCACCAGCAGGAATTGAAGCAGCAGTGTATTCCCAGCTGCCCTAGATCGGAACCCTCAGGTTACGGGAGCAAGTCCCTCACAAGCCAGCTACGGGTACTGGGATTCCTGGGGTGATCCCTTCTTGGGCCGGGCAGCGACAATCCCCTCCGAGTGGGGAGCCCACTTCAGCTTCTGCACCTGCTCACTCTTGTGGGTGTCCTCGCAGTACGGGGGCTTCTGGGTGGTCTTGCAAGTACAAAGTGCCGCCATGCGGGTCTCCTGTGCCTTGAACTTGAGTGGGGATAGGCCGATGAGTTGGAAGAAGTGGGAGCCATCACAGAAGGGCTGCTTCTTGCTGTGGCCACACGCATACTACCTGTAGGTTTTCCCAGCCGCCAGCTCCACCTTCATGGGTATTTTGAGGGTCACCACGGACTCGCCTGGGGCTTTGGGGAACCATGGGGCCAGCCAGGAAGAGATGTCCTGCCTCTGGTTCAGCTTCCAGGCCACCAGCTTCAGGAGTGCCCTCACACTGCACAGGCTGGCCCTGCGGCCTCCAGCGCGCCGCTCTGGCTCCGCCTCGTGCCCTGGTCACCCAGTTTGATTCTTTAACAGAGTTAACGGCCATTCGTCATCGCCTCTAATTACCTGGTCACCTTTGTGATTCCATCTTTTACTTCTTTAAGCACAGTTATATTTAGTGTTATGTATATTTTACATGATCTTTGGGTGAGGGTGGAAATCTGTTTCCTTTACCCATTGGTTTGTGTGCATGTTTATTGCTCGATGCTCATCTGTTTATCTCCACCAGTTCTCCTTTGGGATGCTTTCATTGGCAGTAGACTTTGGTCCACTTCTGCAAACAGCTAGGGTTTGCCAAAGACCCAGGAAAACTTTACTCCCTTTCCCAGAAGTGGGGCCCAAATCAATGGGAAGTCCCAAATTCAAACACTTACCTAAGCAGTGGCCCAAGTCTTATAGTACCTACTGGGCTGGGTGACTCTGAGCACCTGCCTTAGGGGAAATTCTTCCTCTCCTGTCTATCTATCGGTAGTTTTATGTCCCAGCTCCAACTCTAGAGGAAGTATTTGGGGGGAAGGAGGGAGATGCAGAGATAAAGTGGCAAAGTGGCAGGGTTTTTTTTTTTGCTTATTTTTTATTATTTTTTTGAACTCCTCTATGTTTTGCAAGTCTAGAATTTTTTTTTTCTTTTCTATTTAGGATCTAGTTTTCTTGAAGCAGGAGGTTTCTTACACCATCTAAACCACCATAATGTCAGAAAGGAAAGTGCAGTCTGGAACTATTTCATTGTCTGTGTGTTTTTAATATGTATATCTGATTGAGAAATTGCTTCTTATATCCAGATGCAGAGTTCCAATTTCTTCTGGGACATTTTCCTATACTTTTTGTCTGAAACTAAAAATATATTTTGAAAAATATTTTAAAAATTATTTCTAAATTAATTTTCTTTCACAAGCTGTTTTATTCTCCTGTTCTATTAACTCTGCAACTAGATTACTGTAACTTCCCATACTAATAACTCAAATCTGTTGATCATATTTACTCTCTTACATTGGCTATTGAGCTTTGAAAACACACAAACTTGAATTATATTTCTTTGGGAATCTGATGGAGACTAACTCATTCTAAAATGTCCCTTTCTGCTCACAGAGAAAATAATTTTATGTCAGAAAGTAATGACTTTCTGAACTTATTCTGATCATTCACTGTGTTTTAAACATGATTCTCATATTTCTACATATTGGATAGTTGAGTCTGGAGGCTTGGAATAGTGAGTGGGTCTCATCATTCTAAAAGTTGCCTAATAAAATGCACTCCACTTTACCATAATTTAGACTTTGTTTTAGATCAGTTAAATTTTTCAAAGTAGCATTCTTTTGAAGGATTTAGACAACTCCATTAAATATTGCTTTCAACGTAAAAATTGCTTTCAACCTTAGCAACCAATGGAATAATTAAACTAAAAAGCTATAAAATAAGAAGCTAACAGTTTATTATAAGACATAACAGAAGTGTAAATTAAAGATTAATTAAATAAAACTAGTGAATAAGAATTTCATTTTTTTCTGTAACCCTGATGAGTAAATTAAGTATCCTTGACAGATTTTTTTTTTTTAGTACCAACAACTTCATGTATAATACGTTGTAAAATGGTTTAGCCTGGAATACATTAAGGAAAACACCTTGGCTAGAATGCAAGCCAACACAGTTGAACCCATATAGTCCAAACAAGAAAATCTGTTACATACTTTCAGGAGAAGAATAAATCAGTATGGAGTCAAGGCTGTCATGCTGTAAGTGTTTTATAAATAGATGGATCAGAAAGTAAAAGGAGAATGTCACAAATTTGGTAACAAAGTGACATTGATCTAGATAAGAAGCTAAGGAAATTGTAAATGCATCAGAATAATTTTGGTTGCAAATAATCTAAAATCCAATTTAGAATGGATTATATACCAAAAGGTGACCTATTCTACTGACTCATAAATTCAGCAACTCAGCAGTGTTGTTAAGGATGTAGTTTCTTTCGACTTTGCCTTTGGGGATGAAAGTTTTAACCTCATTCAGGGCTCCTTCATGGCCACAGGTTGCCTGCAAAGATTGATAACCATGGCCAAAACTTCCTCAATGATATCCAAAAAGGGGGAGCAAGGAGAGAAATTTCTGGTAGTTCTCTTGAAGAACAAGGAAGCTACTTTCCTAAACGTTTCATCACTTCAACTGAGTCATTCTCCCTTCCCTGAATTAATTACTGTGGGAGAAGGATGGACTTTGCTGAATGACTTAAACAAATCAGGGCCCACCTTTGGTGTTGAATGTAAGTTCATGGACTTTACACAATGAGAAAAGGATGCATCACCCAATGGAATATTGGGAATGTTTGGCAGAAGAAGAGGAAACAATTTGGGGTGATATAAACAGCAGGTATCTACCAAGCATAGAAGAGATGATTGGGTCTGAGTGAAATTTTTCCCTAAGCGTGTACCTCTATTAAATCCTTAGTCCCTACTTCACTTAGTTGTGCTTGCTTCCCTCCTATAGAATGGCTATATAGTTCAGTGGTTAAAAACTGATCTAAAGCCCTGGTATGAGTCAAAAGCCTGGCTCCATCATTTACTAACTACGTGAACTTGGTCAAATTACTTAATTTCTCTGTGCTTCAGTTTCTTCAGTTTATATTGTATATAATAAGCGTAGCTACCTACTATCATTATTTGGTAGCTTTTATGAGCTAATTCATGTAAATTATTTAGAACAATGCTGACTGTATAATTATTATTAAATGAAACCTAATGGTTGCCATAGGAGATAGGATTTTGACATATAGTATATATGTCTGTGTATATATGTATGTATATATAATACAGATTATAGAATATGAATTAATCTTTAAGCATCTCTCAAACAAAAATGCTTCTCTCAAACAAAAATCTTGCTTTTTCCCTATCATCATTTTGTTTAAGCTTTTGTCTTTGTTTTAGTACCTCAACCTATCTAAATTATCTTACTTTGATATAAGATTATTTCTTTTTTTAAATAAATAAATTTATTTGTTTATTTATTTATTTTTGGCTGCATTGGGTCTTCGTTGCTGCGTGTGGGCTTTCTCTAGTTGCAGCAAGAGGGGGATACTCTTCGTTGCGTTGCACGGGCTTCTCATTGCAGTGGCTTCTCTTGTTGCAGAGCATGGGCTTTAGGGTGCGTGGGCTTCAGTAGTTGTGGCACATGGGCTCAGTAGTTGTGGCTTGCAGGCTCTAGGGTGCAGGCTCAGTAGTTGTGGCACACAGGCTTTGTTGCTCTGCAGCATGTGGGATCTTCCTGGACAAGGGCTCGAACCTGTGTCCCCTGCATTGGCAGGCGGATTCTTAACCCTGTGCTACCAGGGGAGTCCCAAGATTATTAAGGTACTGTGTTCCTGCTCACCCATCTTCCATTTCTGGTATTGCTTAGGAATTAAACTCTGTTGACCTTTGTATGAGTGTTAGCATAACTGACGCCATCTTGGGTCTGTTCAGTTCCTCCTGTCCTTCCACTGACCCTACTTAGGGCTGTATTGTGTAGTAAATCTCTTCTCTGTCATCAAAGGCTTTGTAGTTAATAGATATTGTTTAATTATCATTAGGTCCATGTGGCCTCTATGCTCTGTTAGTCTCCAAAGAGTGATGAAGACCTTCCCTGACGTATTCCCAGCACCTATGAGACTAGTTACACATTCATTAATCTTGACTCTGGAATGCACTTCCTGTGGGTATACCCCCATACCCTAGGTTAACCATAAAATTGTCCCAATGGCTCCTCGATGGTGAGGAGTCCAGTTGTGAATGCTTCCAAATTGGTGTCCACCGGATCCTACCCTGCGAGTATGTTACTCTATGATAAACGGATCCACTGATTATATGGAGCTGACTGCCTCATCTGTCAGTCTCAAGATTTCTTCTCAGTTCAGTGGGCACTTTTTGTTCCCTCTGTCCTCCAACAACCATCTAGTATTCAAGGCGTTTTAGAAAACCTCCATCTTCATATGTTCAAGTTAGACTAACTGTTGTTTCCCAGAGTCACACATTTTCTGAACTCCAGGTCATTTCTCAGATTGTTTCCTGTGTTTTGTATGTCTTTTTCTATCTTTACCCTTTTTCTAGGTCTACCTTAAATATCACCTATTCTGTAAAGAATTTCCAGATTTCTGACAACCATATGTACACTAGAAGTTATTTTAATAGACCTTTAATGACAAAACTTAATTACTAATACTCTCCAATCCTCTCTCAAACATTCAACTACTGCCTGTGTAGTACCCAATGCCCAAACCCAGAAGTTTGCAGAGTTGGCTCATGTGTTTACAGAGTTCATTGTCTTTGTTCCACAAAATATGGCAATTACATTTGTTATTGTAATTATGAGATTTAAATTTCTTTCTAATTAATTAAATTTACATGTAAAAATAGAGCATTATATCCAAAAAAGCTAAGTTGATTTTTTTTGAAATATAAAAGTAAATAACTGAAAACACTACTATTGAATTAGATGTTGAGGATGAAATTTAAGAAACCAGGAAAACAAAACAAAACAAAATCTAGAGGTATTCTGCACTCAAATTGCTTCATTAGTATTTTTAAAATTATTATAGAACTAGCAATAAAAATTCTAGTTAGTAGCTTATGACTACTGTTTATACAAGAAAGACCTTGTAAAACAGAAATAGGGCAGCTCTACTCAGAGGAAAGTCCTGTACTCTCTGATAAAATGTGAGCAAATTAGTTTTCCTTTCCCTGTTTAAAATTGAATTTAAATATGTAAGGTGAATGTGTATTTTTAAATAAGTCCTTTAAATAAGTCCTTAAAAAGATTAATCAACTTCCTGTACTAATCACTCAGATGAATCACCAGAAATTATATTATTACTTATACGTTATTTTGGCATACTTTATTTTGTAAATGTTCAAGAGCTGGCAATATAAGAACAATAAAAATCTCTTTCTTATATGAATTCAGATTCTATCGAAGAGACAAGTATAAACATAATTACAAAATATCGGGGTAAATGCTAATGGAGATTTTCATGAACTACTATTTCTCTGGAAATAGCAAATGGAACTTCTTGAAGGCCTTTTACTTCATATTTTGCCAAATAAAGGTTGCTGAATGGATGAATTGAACTCAATTTGGGACAAGTCAACTAAGTTGACAAGAGTTTATAACATCTATAGAGAGTTGCAAAATGTGAAAATCATTTTGCACTGTGCATAGATAAACAAGAACATATTACCTTATTTAGCACAGCTTCATGCAGAAAATATAGTTTAATAGTTCCTTATGTTTCCTATATTGAATAATAATAATAATAGTTGTTGATTGAGTTCTTACTAAGATCCAAGCACTAGTCTAAAGGCTTTACAAGTATTAACTCAATTAACAATAAAACCCTATGAATTTAATTTTATTATTATCCACACAAAAAGTCTAATTTGCCAAGATAACAGAGTAAGTACAAAACCAGGATTCAAACCCACATAGTAAGGCTCCAGAGACCCTGCTCCCAATTTCTACTGAGTATTTGTTCATTCAATGGGCAATTACAGAGGGTATGTTTCTTGTCAATTACTGTGCTAGGCTTGGGGGCAAAAGAGTAAATAAAACATGATTCCTCCTTTCAAAGAATTTGTTGTCTAATGAAGGGAGACAAAATAAATACTAAAAAAATGGTACAGGTTTCATTTTAGATATATTCACAAAAAGTGTAAAGCAAGGAATGTTAATCTACTGGGGACGTGTGGCATCTAAATAGAGTTTTATATAAACTATTACAATTTTATTACAATCTGAACTTCAAAGAAAAGTTAAGAAATTCATCCATGATCATTGATTAAGATGAAAAATAAGTGGAGAATACAGTTACAAATCTGTATATTTGTTTTCATTTCATAAGGATATTTAATGTGCTAATATTGAACTCCTCCAACTATATGTGGCTTTTATAGATAATATAACATTTTGCAAGCTGCCTTATCATATGGACTAGTGCCACTAAAGAGAATGCATTTCTGTGATGTGATGTGTAGTAAACAGATACTAATTTCCTGTATGTTGACTTATTCTGTGTCAATTATAAATTTCGATCAGGGATTAGAAGGATCCATCTTCCTTTCTTAAAAGTGTACAAAAATCAACACAAATTGCCTGAACCAGAGAAAAAAAGACTAACTTTAAAATTTGTTTATATTGCCAGTATTTTATTTCACTGTAAAAGATGCATTTTAAGGGGAGTGATATCAGGAAAGCAAAACAGCAAAACATATCTATTTTAAGTACTGCCAAAGGAAGTAAAAATAAAGTATGTGCTGACATTACACTTAAAACTTTATTTAAAAATATTTATAGTGTTAGAGAACAAAAGTATGGACACCATGGGGGGAAAGTGGGTGGGGATGGTGGTGGTGGGATGAACTGGGAGATTGGGATTGACATATGTACACTAATATGTATAAAATAGATAATAAGAACCTGCTGTACAAATAATAAATAAAATAAAATTCAAAAAAATATTTATAGTGCTTATCATGCTGCTAGTGATTAATAATTATGAAAGAAATAAAATACTAACCATAACTTTCATAAAAGATAGTAAAAAAGTTTGAAGTAAAACAGCATGTGGCCTTACCTGTAGGCAGACACATGTGCTGCCATTCTCACAAGGACAACATTTTGTAATATAATATATCCACTAAGTTCTAGCAAGTCAGAAAAATGACCTGCTTTTATTTTACGTGTTAAATATATACCTTGTTTGAATTAAATTTTTCAAACTTTTTGGTGCTAAGCATTTTTTGAAATGGTAGCCAACTGAGTTAGTCAAACATCTTAAATTTTAGATCAAGAATTTATGTAGACAAAATTCTAAATGCATTTCGCTCTGCATTAATACAGTAGTCACTCACTTATTTAGGAGGATACATTCCAAGACCCCCAGTGGATGCCTAAACCCATGGATAGTACTGAACCCTGTATAAATACTATGTTTTTTTCCTATATGTACATACCTACAAATTAGACACAATAAGAGATTAACAACAGCAATAATAAAATAGAACAATCATAACAATATACTGTAATAAAAGTTATGTGAATGTGGTCTCTCTCTCTCAAAATATTTTGCTGTACATATTCAATGCTTTTTCTTTCTTAACTAAGCACTGATCATTCACTGTGGCCTTAACTTTTACAGTTTGAAGTGGGACAGCAAAACTAGCATGAATTTCTTTCTCTTTCTTCACAATTTCATGGATAGAAGATTCGTTCTGACCATAGACCTTAGCAACCTCAGCATATGACATTTTTCTTTCCTTATTAAGTCAAGGACTTTCACATTTTCCCTTTAAGACTTCTCTTGGGCATATCTGAATTGTCAGCATCGCTATTCTTGCACTTTGGGGCCATTATTAAGTAAAGTAATGGTTGCTTGAACACAAGCACTGAGGTACCATGACAGTTGATCTCATAACTGAAATGGCTACTTAGTGACTAAGTAGGATGGCAGGATACACTGGACAAAGGGGTGATTCATGACCTAGGTGGGACAGGGCTTGAGACTGCAACATACTACTCAGAACGGCACACAATTTAAAACATATGAATTGTTTATATCTGGAACTTTCCACTTACTCTTTCAGACCATGAAATCTTGTAAATGAAACCACGGAAAGAGACTTCCGTTGTGGTGCAGTGGTTAAGAATCCATCTGTCAATGCAGGGGACACGGGCTCAATCCCTAGTCTGGGAAGATCCCACATGCCATGGAGCAACTAAGCCCGTGCACCACAACTAGTGAGCCTGTGCTCTAGAACCCGCGAGCCACAGCTACTGAAGCCCGCGTGCCTAGAGCCTGTGCTCTGCCACAAGAGAAGCCACTGCAACGAGAAGCCTGTGAACCACACGAAGAGTAGACCTAACTCACCGTAACTAGAAAGCCCGCATGCAGCAACGAACACCAAATGCAGCCAAAAATAAATAAACTAATTAATTAAAAAAAGGAAAAAGAAAGAAACCACAGAAAAGGGGGGACTAAAGTACAATTTCGTGTGCAAAGCAAGCATAATATTCCCCAGGCTTCACACAGGAATGCAATCCTCAGATACATTGTGTGTTTATTAGGGAGTGTAGTTGATTAATGGTCATATATTTTTATTATCAGCAGAAACTCTCTAAGATCAAGGATGAGGGTCTTATAGAGTAAACATTGGGTTTACTTCCTGTATTGGTCTGCTCTGGCTGCCATGGCAAAGTACCATAGACTGGGTGAGTTCAACAACAAAAATTTGTTTTCTCACAGTTCTGGAGGCAGGAAATCTGTGATCAGGATGCCAATATGGTCAGTTCCTGGTGAGAGGTCTCTTCCTGGATTGTAGACTGCTGCCTTTTTGCTGTGTTTTTACAGAACAAAAGAGAAATATCCCTCTTCCACTTCTTATGAGACCACCAATCCTATTGGATCAGGACCCCATCCTTATGGCCTCATTTAACTTTAATTACCTCCTAAAAGCCCTATCAGCCAATACAGTTATATTGGGGTTTAGAGCTTCAGCATACAAATTTGACAGGGGGTAGAATGGGAGGATGGGGCACCATTCAGTCCATACCACCTTCTTTTTCCTAAGTACCTCCCTTTTTATCCATTTTCGTCTTCTCCAAACAAATCCCACAGTGGCTTGAGGTGAGATTATCCGACATTTTTCTGTTAAAGGAACTGACTGATCTCAAAAGACAATGCTATGTAAGATAAACATGTATACATTTATCTCACTTTCAAATCTAGGAAAAAAGGATTCCCATTGAGGTTTCTTCCTTTTCTCCAATGCCTCCTCCTTTTGCATCATCTCTTTTTTCAAGCACCTTTGTCCAGGACTCTATCTTGTAAGTGTTTACAGTCCAGACAGGAAGAAATATTCCTTAGCGGATCTGGACAGAATTTTTCAGTTCAAACATCACAGGCTTTTTCCCTGTGCCAAGGAGGCTCTCCTTTGCTCAGACTCAGGCTGACCTTACAGGGAACTGACAGTGGGTGCCAGTCCTCTGAATGGGGGTGATTGTTAGTGCCCAGATTCCAGTTCAATCACCTGACCAGTTAGAGCTATGGTCTTACAGTTACCCAAGAAGGAAGCCCATCTTGCCTAGGTGAGTCTCAGATGAAGAAACAAATTATTCCCGTTAGTGTGATTTTGACCATGAACTTGAAGAAGAATTGATTTCTAGAAGTATTTGACTTTTTTCTCAGCCATGATAGCTGTAAATAATGTCAACTCTAATTATTTCTTCCTCATTTCAGTTAACTCCTCTGATAGAAGGGTGTTTGGAGTCTGGTTTATCTTATCCCACTGGTGGATCTAGGGTTGGCTTCTCTGTCTTTTGTTCTGCCAGTCTCCTTCGGAAGTGTGCTCTCTAATTCCTGCTTTTATGCTCTGCATTTTATTTTACATTTTGGTGATGGTTAAGATATATATTCTGCACCATTTCCCAAAGGGAAAATTTCTTATTGGGGTGTGAGAAAACAATGGATTTCCACATTGTATATCAGAGTGACATTACTGTGTAATACAATTCAGCATTAACCTAGTTGTGGCTATTTAGGGGACATGCCTATTTAACTATCTCTGTCCTTGTCATATAATCTACACCATCATCTTATTTCCAGGCATTATAAACTTTTGATGGAATTGTTTTAATACCTTTTTAAGACCTTCCTGGCTTCTTTCCCATCAACCAATTTGAAAATTGTTGTTCAAGTTATCTTTTTATAAGATAGCTTGATGGTGATACTTGCCTACTCAAAAGCATTCAGTGAATCTCATCATCCTCAGGACTAAATCTCTGCTTTTCAGTTTGAGATTCTATATTTTCCACCAGTTGGCCCCTGACTTTCCTAGCTTTATTTTTTATTGTGATATGAGATCAAAGTTCCATTCTTTGCTAATCTGAGCTACTCAGTCTTTCTAAATAGAATTTCCGTCATGATCCACCTCATCTCCTTCCCTTTTCCCTCTTTCTCTGCTTGGTCTTCCTCCTCCTTGACATCTTCCCTCTTTTCTCAGACAATTAACCATACATCTTATTTCATTACATCAAAGCCTATTCGGTCTACACATGTTTTACTATTGCTTGATTTTATTTTTTCTTCATATCACATCCCTACTCCCAGTACCCTTTCTTCTAATCTAGATATGTTACCTCTTCTAAGTTCTTTACACACCCTTCCTTCCCAGGTCTCAAAACATCATTTTAAACTTTTTATTTTTCTTGATGTAGTATGTCTCTGAAAACTCTTATCAAAGGGGATCTGTTTTTGATAAACTTTCTGAGACATTTAGTGTGTTCCTGATAATAGATTCACTGAGTTTCCAGGTTGATATGATGGTTTAGTTTGTTATAAAATTGTGAATTTGAAGGTTTTTTTCTTCAACAAATGGAAAATATTACTTCTCTGTCTTCTTTCATCCAATAATGATGTTGAGAATACGCTTTTCTTATTCCTTTGTAGGTTATTTCTAACACGTATTATAATAATTTTGTGTTTAATGGTTTGAATTTCACTATGATGCATGATTCAAAAAATGATTAATCTTGTTAGGCTTGCATTTCTCCAATTAACTTTTTAGTCTGAAAAGTTAGATATTTCTCTAATTCTAGGAAGCTCTTGGTAGTCATTTTTCAGATTTCCTTTACATTTATTTATATTTTTTGTCACCTTCTGGGACACATATAATACACATTTTGATAAGCTTACTTTTATATCCCATATCTATTATCTTCTATTTTGAAAAAGGTGCAATGGAGTCTTTTTCAGGTTTTGTTTTGTTATCTTTTGTCAGCATCACTGTGCAATTCACTCCATCTACTAAGTTTTTATTTTAACTTTTATACCTTGAAAACTGTTCTTCATAATTTGTTGTTTCTGCTTCACATTTTAATTTTCTATCCTTAAATTTTTGAAGATTTACGTATGCCTATGATATCGTTTACTTCTATCTGATTCATTAATTCTGCCATGTTGAAGCAGGTATTAAGTTATCGTATCTCCATGACAGAGTCGACACTCCAAATGGGTTGTTATTTTCCTTGGGAACTCAGAGACCCCTGGAGGTGTTAGTATCTCAACTGATAATGTGTATTTGGGTGAAGTTTATAAAGCCTATACCCTACCATAAGCCCCCTGTGATAAATTTAGAATATCTATTAAGAGGAGGAAATATGATTCAGTGCAGAAAACTCATACCTTTTATTTATTTATTTATTTATTTATTTATTTTGCGGTACGCGGGCCTCTCACTCTTGTGGCCCCTGCCATTGCAGAGCACAGGCTCCGGATGCACAGGCTCAGGGGCCATGGCTCATGGGCCTAGCTGCTCCACAGCATGTGGGACCCTCCCGGACTGCGGCACAAACCCGTGTCCCCTGCATCGGCAGGCGGACCCCCAACCACTCCGCCACCAGGGGAGCCCTCATGTCTTTTAATATATACTGCAGCTGAGATTCACTTTTTTTTCCCCCAAGAGCTTCTCCTTGAATTATTATCATTTACTCCCTAGAGTGTGGAAAGGCATACTGAAAGGAAAACTTTCTCAGGGTTGGCTGGTCTACCTGCACCTATTTTAGACTATTTCTATCCCAGCCTCTATGAAGTTTCCTCACTGACCAAGGCTTCTTGCAGAGTTCTTATTTGAAGGGCCTTCAAGGTGGCAAAGATCCATCCAGAGTAATGTGAACAAGAGAAAGAGTACACTTAAAATAATCATTTTTCACCCAATAGTGCATTCAGGGGCCCAGCGACTTCACCTTTGCCCACCGTTTTCTGCAGTTGCAGAGATTCTCACCTGTGCCTATGTTAGTTTTATAGATCCATCCAACTCTAGATTTTGTGACATCTCTAGCCCAGGTTAGTGCACCATCTTATCAAAACGCTATTCACTGCTCAAGGCCTAGCTCAGGAGCTTCTTCCTAAAAGCCATAGTCAACCACTTCAAACTATAGTGAATCTAGAATTTAAACAATAAAACCAGGTATTTAGTTAATCAGAATATTTAAAAATGTGTATATCTTGGCTGAAATTCTAATTAGTATTTTAAGCAATATCACTATCTCAGAAGTGACTAAAATGTTTATTCTAGCTGGATGTGCTGTATGTCACACTTTTATTTTAAGGGAAGGGGTCCAGAGAGTTTGTTCGGGCTAAGTCATTTAAGAAGCCTCAAAAATAAGGAGAATTTGGGGATCAAGTTACTTATCAGTCCTAGGGAGAAAGCCACCTCCCTTGAAACACTTATTAGTCCTCTAATCTGTCCCAGATACCATAACAGAGATTATTTCAACCTTTGAAATAGCTCGGGGAGGCTCATTTCTCCAATTAACAGATGATTAAATTGACGGATGGAGAAATCAGATAACCTAGCAAAGCTCACAGAGCCAGTGAATCACAGGGGAAGGATTTAAATCTAGCTGTCGTATCCCCTTCACCAGGTAGTATGCACATCCCTTAGCAAATACTAGCTTTCTAGAACTGATGTGGGTCCCTGGGTGCACAAGCTTGAGGAATTAACTCTTCTGGCTACTTAGAATGACCTTCCTCCAGTTATGGAGTATTTTAGGTCTGTAACAGCTTTAGTAAAAAGTGCATAGTCAGGACAACTGTGAAAACTTAATTTCCTTACAGGCTCAGTTTTAGCTTCTAAGGCAAAATCAGAGTTTTGCTGATCTGCCTGAGTCTTGTGCTTCTATTTAAGGAGGCCTGAATTCAGCTGAAGAGTAAAGCAGGATGCATGAGGAAGATGGTTAGAAACATTCCTTTGTCTCTCTTTCAAAACACACCAGTCTGCCCAGATCTGATCTCTGAAGTTAGGAGATCAGACAAGGGAATAGATAGCCAAATTCTCAGCATTATTTTATGTAACATAAACAACTTGGGGACTTACTTAATTGAAGCTGAGATAAACCATAGTCACATGCATTTTGAGACTAAGTGGAAAAAATTCACATTATTTCCATTTCCGATTGTAAATCTTTACTAACCAAATTTTAATTTTTCATAAAATTCAATACTATTCTTGAATCCAGTCTTCTAATGCCACAAAATGAGTTTCTTTAATGCAACTTGTGAATTCTATTACCTATAATAAAACATGTTTGAAACAATTGTTTTAAAAATACCATAAATTAGGAACTATTTTGCGTTTTAATTTTAACTGTGAAATTTTCACTATTTTTAGAAACCCTCAACACGTAGGCCCATATAATCAAGAGGTGCCTAGGCTTTCTCTTCAATCTCATTATAGCAGCTGATTGTTGTAAAATAAATTTGTAGGTATAAACTACAAACTCAGGAATTTTTAATAATTTAAAAAATAACTTTCTGTAATGTGCAAGTATGTGGTAACTAACAGGCAGAAATTGGGTATTCCTCTGTAGTAGGTGCATTTATTATATCTCTTTATTTCTGATGCTGAGGATTACAATTAAGGAAGGAGACTTGGTGGCACTTAAGTTCACAGGATCTGATCCTCAGTTTTCTGGGTTGAGAAACTAAAATCTGTCAGGGTAATCAGAATTTACCTGCATTTTAAGTCCTAAATCATGACTGATGCGTGCATCAAAATGCCAATAAAATGTGTACTTTAATTCCTTGACAAGGGTTAAATACTCACGTACAGTTTTCATGCCATTCTCATTTTGGGGTCAGGCTATCTGGAAAAAGAACTAGTAATCAAAACATAGCCTGGGTAGTGGCAGTGAGAAAAGAAGAGAGTTGAACTGTCCAGCATAAGAAATAGAAATGTAATGGGCATAAGTGTGGCAAAGCTAAGGTGTTTAAGAAAGTTCAAGTTATCATTGCAATCAGTGGTACTAATTATATAAATTCTGCTGTATTACCAATTAAATAGAATTTCCTAGACTACTATAAATATCTCTGATTCGCTTTTTTTGTCTTATACTTGAGAAAATGTTTTTGGATCTAACTAAGCAATGAATACAACAAGTTTATACATTGTGGACTCTGGCTCATGAGAACTTCTGTTTTCCTTTGTCTACTTTGAATCCTGTGTCTTGTTTATTTTAATAAAGAAACAAAATCACCCAAATCTAAAATAAACTAAAGAAGAATTTGTTCTACTGAGTTTTACTAAATAAATGAGATCATCTTATTTAATTCAGACCACATTACATCATCAGGTTGTCTTCATTGCTCTTACCCTTTCCGTTGTTTCCTATTGTCGTACAAATTTTCCCCTTTGTTTCTAGCTGGATTTGATTTACTCATGCATATTGCTAAAACACTTTCATTATTTAAAATTGATGCTGATTTTTACTCTTTTGGTCTAGAAATACATCTAACAAAACCAGGTGTGCGTGTTACCCATGCCCAAACTGTCCTATTAGAAATACCTTATTTGCAGGCTGACAGGATGCTACACCAAATAGGTTATTTGCTCTATTGCTTAGCTGCACTACGCAGTATAGAACATTTGATTCAGCTAAGGCAGCTGGTGATATGAATGCAATGTTAACCACTATCATGGTTATAAAACGAGACAGATTAAGTTCACAACTGTGGCCATAACCTTGATCTAATAAAATAAAACAAAATAAGGCCCATTACAGTGTGTTTATTGCCATCTGTTACTAAATACTTCATTTAGATGATTCTGGAACAGTTTCATAGCTTTCCCACTGAGCCGGCTGTCTATGACATACAAAACTCAGAGGAATTAGAAAAATGTTAAATGAATTCACATAACAAATGCAAATCCTTTATGTTCAGACAGGCTATACTCTCAATTTATGATCTCTGAATTTTCCCTGAATGTGATTTCTATCCTAGTGAGAAGCCAGCAAGAGTTTGTGGATGATCATTTGCTATATTCTATGTTTATATGGGGCCTATGACCTTTACACAAACAATTTTGGCATAGCTGTTCTTCATCGCTCATCTTTAAAGATGTTTCCCCCACCCTAGGTTATGGAGGATAAAATTAAAGCACAGGCATTATGCCATAGATTGTAGCATTGAGCTAGAACAGACAAAAATAATGTATCTTTGTGGTCCCAGGATTAATGGTTCACCAACTGGGCATGAGTAGACTCAGTTATACCCCGTTCACAGGGGAACCTGTAGACATTGCTGGGTAAGATACAAGACTGATGAATTTTGCCCAGTCATTTGAAGAGCAGTAGAGATGGAATGAAGAAAAGAGGCTATGGAAAAGAATATTAAAAAACATAATAATAAGAATATAGATATACGTATAACCGAATCACTTTGCTGTATACCTGAAACTAACACAATATTGTAAATCAACTACACTTCAATTAAAAAAAAGAGAGAGACTAATTTCTTCCCACAACTAATCTGAGACTCTCTCCCCCTTGCTCTGGACCACTTGCAATGGGCCTTGTCCAACACTGTATACTTCACGAATAAAGTGAGCATATAATTTAATATCCAAGACAGGACACTTTCAAGCGTTAAAAGACAGGCACTATTAACAATTAAAAACTATTAATAATTACACTATTAATAATTATAAAACTGTTGGTGCCATAGGTATAAATTGGATGACATTCTATTTTAAACCATTTTAGATCCAGTCTTTCTTATTTCAAGCATAATATTTATCCATTTTACCTCCTAGCCAGCTTCCATTTATCCTTCTTTTCTAAAAAGAAACTATACTAAAATACAGACTAATCCAAAGATTATTGCATATTAAATACCCAGGAATTGAAGAATAGTAAAAAAAGATAAGTGGTTATCATACTTTATTTAAAATTTCTGATTAAATAGATATGCATATATATGTGTATGTCTATGTATGTCTATGCATGTATATGTATATATACACACACACATTAGATATGTGTACCCACAGAATTTTTATCTCTTGTATAGATGTCATTGCTTAACAAATTATATTTTTTTCATTTGCTAAATGGTTTCTACACTCAGTATTAACCTTTTCAAAAATAACACTCTCAAATTAAATAAATTATTTGAACTTAGGATTCAAGCTGGGATATCTTCACAGAAAGAGACATGAAATAATTGTTTGTTTTTTAATTAGAATGTATGGTTTGAAATGGGGCAGGAAGATATACAATTACTGGATCTGGAATACCATGGGAAAAACAAGAAAAAAACAAAAACAGAAGCCTTGTTGCTAGAACTAGAAACAAAGGCAGAAAAGGAATAGGATAAAATTTAACTCAATTCTGAGAAGTCTGACTTTAAAAATTAATACTTCTTTAATTTCTTCTGATTAAGGACACAATTGGTCCCCAAACCTAAGGTAGATCAGTTTGCAAGTGTGAGTCAAATGACTACAGATTTGGAGAGAGGATGCTCTGAGGCCTGGTGACAGCAAGGTTAGACTAATTATCTATTCTGCATTGTCAAATTTAAATCTGCTTGCCAATTTTACGTTATTTACATTTTTTTGAAATTTATTTTTTAAAAGTTATATTTAAGATAATTTAAATCTCTATATAAAATCCTTAGTCTCAATTTATATATATATATTATTATTATTACCATCTTTAAATTCACCTTATTAGAGGTGGAAGCAAAATATTGGCAGTAGACATACAATGTGAGAGCTGGAAAGACTCAAAGATGTAATTAAATCTATTCCCATTGCATATTGGTGACAAAACTGATGTCCAGAAAATTTAACTGATTTACCCAAAGCCACAAAACTAGTTTATGGCAAAGCTGGAACTAGATTCCAAGGCTCTGGAATCCTAATCCATCATCTCCCCAGTATATCATGATGCCTCATGTTGCCCTCATGTGTCTGTCCTAAAAGATGCCTCATTTTTCTCCAACTCTGTATTTCTAAGGATTTATTTTGTTAGCCCTCAGAAAGTCTGTGCCATTTTATGAAATGCTAGAGTAATTCAAACACCATCCATTTCTAATATATATATTGTATATATATATATAATATATATAATGTAGTATATAATAAAACATATATTCATACAAATGTATGTTTAAATATGCATATTTTATATTGTTTGTTTTATACATATATATACAATATAACCACTGTCAATCTTATAAGAGCCTCTAGAATTCTTTTAATTGAAAATAATTTAAGTAAGTTTGTATTATATTTAAGGCTAATAAAATATATCTGGTAAATGGAATTTGTTTTACTTTTAGTTTATTCATTAATTCATCCTTTCAACAAAGTTACAGAGCTCTTGTTATGTGCCAGACAGTCTTCCAGGTACTAGAGGAAAGGCAATTAAAAACAAAGATGATAATTACATATATGCCCTTAAAGAACTTATGTCTCTCTTTTTCATCTCTTTTTAGGGGCAAGGGTATAAGATTTTTCTTTCAAAAGAAAAACTGAAGAATAAAAATATAGTGACTTAAACCATGAAGTAAAAATAGGTAGTTTATGTGATGTTTTAGAGTGTACTTAAGGGCCACATTAGATTTACTAAGTAGCCATCTCAGTTTGAATATTTAAACTTTTCAATATTTTTTTCATTTTATTACAAGTATTTTTAAAATTTAGTTGAAAAAAACACATATTTAAAATCATATGAATAATTAATATGTTCCAGAATTTTCTAACTCTATTAGTCCTATGTCCACTTTTGCATGTTGAAAACAAGTTACACATTCTGCCACCTCATTTGGCACTGCATACAGTGGGATATCTTGATCATAAACTGTTTCATTTAAAATTTTTCATATATACTGCAAAATTTTCTACTTATAATGTAGATAAGTGAAAATTCTCACAACTTCAGGTTCCTATAAACTATAGTCAATATATTAGGCATTATCAGAATTTATAAAATATTCAGTTTGGCAGGAGAAAATGGTATCTTGTTGGTTTGAGTTACATTTTTTTAAATAAATGAGATTTTCATGTGCTTATTGGTCATTGGTATTTTTATTTCTTGTTTTTGGTAATCATCCATTTGCCCATTTTTAAAAATAGGAATCATGGTTTTTCAATTTTTCTGTCTGTGATATATGTTGTAATCTTTTCTCTTCTCAGCTTATTTTTCTTACTCTCCATCATATTTCTTCCATAGAAAATTTAATTTTTTCATTTATAGTGAGTTGTTTTCTTCATGAGTTTTTATTTTGCTTAGAAAAACCTGTCTCCCATATTATAAATATTTGCTTTTGTTTAGAACTGCTAAATATTTTTAACATTTACATATTTACCATTTAAATATCATCTGGAATTTATTTTGTCTAAGACATAATATAGAATTATACATTTTTTTCAAAATGAAAAGAAATTAGAACTATAGATTAACAAGATTAAAGTGCAAATATTAGTTCATACTTGAAATATTTTACATGAATTAAAAAATGTTTAGTATTAAAATTTATTCTTATTTTTAAATTTTAAGCTGAAGAAGGAATCATGAAAAAATAATTGTTGACTATTACATGATTATTACAGAAAATAACTGTTCATACAGAGGAGGGGTTTCGTTACCAAATTATTTACTCCACATATAAAGTACTCTTTTTGCTTTGTAGCTTGGAAAGCTTCTAAAGGGCTTTAGTATTTTGCAATCTTGTTACTGCATAGGAATAAATGGAACAGAACAAAATTGGCTACAAGAAGTCTATTTAAGGGCTTATCTTAGTAGATCATGTTGAGAGAAAATGAGAGCTTGGACAATATTGGTGGCAGTGTTGATGGAAAGGAGTAGAAAGATTTGTGTAAACTGAAAACTTAAATGTCTTATTAATTGATTGAAAATGGTGAGGGAGAGATAAAGAGAGATAGAAGTGTCAAGGGTAATTGACATATATATGTTAACTTACATATTACATATATGATACATATATAATATGTTACATTAATGGTGAAAATTTAACAATGAGGAAAGAAGAGATTTATATATAGAAAGAGATGAAGAAATCTCTTGGCAAAAATGATACATAAGTGATAATGTAATGATCTGTAGTGCATACAGATGGATCTCCAGGGAAGGGTTAGCTCTCTCCTAAAAGATGCCCTTCCAATTCAACTATATAGCTTCCGAAATGCCATTTATACACATTTCCCATGTTTTCAGAAATATGCCTTTAGAATGTTAAAAACTCCACAAAGTCTAGAAATATTAGTTAATGGCAACTAATATATGATATTTTAGTAAGAGTTTGTTTTTTTTTCATGGCAAAAAGAGAGTATCAAAAAAGCACTCAGTTAGCTAAGAGCTTTCTCTAAGAATAAGGACATATACATTTTAATTGGTTTGTAGTTAAGAAAGAAATTTCTATATGAATGATCTGTCCTTTGGGAAACTTTGGCCTGCAAGAGGACACGAGTCCATGTAAGCAGGAGAATAAGATAACAGTAAGTGAAAAACAAAAGAGAATTAGGAATCAGACAGATGTTGAAGAAAATGTCACTTACTTCATAATTTCCCTGAGACTGACAGTGATTCTATATTTACAGTTATCCTATTAAAATTAATTATTGAATTTTAAATAAATTAATTTTTGAAATAAGACATTTTATCAAGTATTGAATTATAATTTTTAACAATAGAAATAGAGTTAACCATTCTTCAATGTTTAATTTTCATGCATTTGACTCTTGTAATACCATTTCTATCTGTCACAAAGCAGACTGACACATGATAGCAGTTTACACTTCATGCCATGACACATTGAGATTAGGCTGTCAAACCCTTTCATATAGCTCACTGACTTGAGGTAAAGAAAGTACTGGGAGACATCTTTGAGATTTTTTTTTCAAGTTCTTAATTTTAGTACTAACTAGACTAGAAAAAATAGTTCAAAGTGTTATTAAAATTTTGGTTTTGTATACATCTGCTACATTCAAGGTGTGAAAAATGACTTAAAAATAAATTATGTGCAGTGGATAGCAACGTCCACTCTACACACATATTTTCACACACTAGTAGAAATAAGTAAAATATATATATATTTTAACAATTTCCAAAAAGAAAATTTCCCTGATTCATTCTAAGAGTGAGTGGGAAGACACTGCTTTACCTATTCAGTCCAAAGCAGATATGTATTTCAGTCACTGATACATTTTTGCATTATCTATGTGAAAAAAAAAAACCCAAATTAGTTTTCTTAAATATTTGCAAGTGACCATAAAATGATAACAAAGTAAAATACTTAACATTACTTTGGAAAATGACCATTTCTACTCATTTATTTATTTATTCATTTATTCATTCATTCTTTAAGTACCATTATTTTTTCCTAGAAGTTCATCATTACACAGATTTGTCATATGGCAGACACTGTTACAAACTATTAATGTTAAAAGAGTCTTTTTAGTGTATAAATATATGTTGTAAAATAAAATTTAAAAATATAAGCATTGTTAACAAATGTTGCCCCAAATTTTTAGCAACCAAAACACATCCTAATAACCAATGGTCATCTTAGAGAACTACTTTGACGAATAATAACTTATCTTTTATGTAGATTTAAAGTTTCAAACTTAAAGATTCTAGGATTAGTCTATAATTAATTTTTATTTATATGGAGTGTCAATGTCATCTAATCTGATCAATTTCTTAACATCAAGAAATGGCATAAATTTATAAACAGGGCTGTATTAAGCTGAATTTATATTTCTATCTTCAATGATACAGTTAATCTGAAATTTGCACTTTTGTCCCCAAAACACTATACAAAGGCATATACACACACCCAGAGTGATTCAGAGTATAGAGGCTATTATCCTAAGCTTTTTGTATGGAAATAGTACTCTTGGAAGGTAATTCGGATGTAGAAAGAATACAGACTATTTTGTATTGGTGAAAGTACTATAGCTAAAGACCTAAGTAAACATTGAAAGGCATCTAGAATGTGTTGACATTCTAGAAATTGATGGTGTCACCAAATACTTTGTAAATGTTCTTATATTCCTTTATTTTAAGCATAAATGTCATTTGTGCTTAAAATAAGGAAAAACATGGTCATGAGGTTGGTTTAGTTTAGTTTTGTTTTAGCAGGAGATAATTTTGGTGACTACAACAAAATATAGCATCAAACTCCAAAGAATGTATAGTTGGCCATAATGTTGTCCAGGTATCTACATAGATTATACTGAATATATCACAGATGTTTAAGAAGATCTCCTGATAAAATTAAAGATCCTATTAAATTAAAGAACATTTTACTGGGAAAAGGCTTTTATCCTATATCCACCACTAATTTTTAGTGGGTTCAAGCGCTAGACACTTAAGTCCTCTATAAAAGAAGGCCTTTGATTTGTGTGGTCTCTTCTCTCTTAAAGTTGTTATGTAGAGCACTGGCTACTTGAATTACAGGATGGGGTCCATTTGAAGGAGTTTCTTTGTGGTTGGTTCTGGGGAGTCTAATATTCACTGCATCACTCTCCTGCCAGACTGAATACAACAGTAGAACAGGTAATAGCACCAGGAATGGAAAGACACTCATGGAAGAGGGCGGCGGCGGGGGTGGGGGGGTCGATTATAATTTGATATCCCATCATACTGACAGCCTGTGAATACATTTTTAAGGACTTTGAATACACCTGAGGACAATGAAGGAAGACTAGGCTGCTGTCTTCTGATGGCCCTGGGCAGTTCACCCCTAACCCCAATTTGCAAATCTTACACTAGTACTGCTCATTGGAAAAATGGGGATCCTATTGGCAAGGGATTTTAGAAATGAAGCTCTAGGTTTTTCCTCTGCAATTTATGGGTGCACTATTCCAATGAAGCTTGTGGAATGGAATAAAGTTGAAAAACAAAAAAAGGATGCAAAAACAATTTTAGAGAAGCACAGGAAAAGCCCTGTCTTTAACAGGATTGACCTTGGTAGAAATCAAGTTATTGATCAACTACCAGTGTTAAGCAAGTCTTTGGGGGATCTGATCCTCTAACTGGAGGGGTTTAGCAAGATTTTCCTTCAAATTCTGTGCTGCTGTACTCTTCTGGGGAGGAGTTCTGGTAAATACAATTTTGTCTCTCAGAATACATCCTTCAAGATTGCTGCCTCAGGCATCTGCTTTACTGATCCACTCCTTAATCCACATTTGTTGACAGAAAATCAAAGCTGCTTAGAAACCAAGTTGAGGAGGGGAGAGAGAGAGAGAGTTAAAGGGCAGATGTATGTTCTAATGACAGAATCAAGGATGCAATGTGGTAGCATGACGGGATTCCGGGAGTAAAGCAGCAGCAAACAACTCACATAGCAGTAATGAAACTAATCTATTCAGCTGAAGATCTTGTGCAGTCTTTGAGGCAGAATCCAGAGGAAACTGATGGAAGACAAGGTACTCACTCCAGACTGTTCAACCCCACTTGAACCTACTAATGGAACCATCAATTAATGGCATCACCTCTGACATGATGGACAGTGAAACAATAGGCATTGTGATCTTTTGCCTGAAAGAAGGATTCATACACGTTTTGTTACCTTCTTTTTGTTCTGCCAAAAATTAATGTACCATTAGAACAATTGAGGAAGAGAGCATTAAAGGGAAGTCAGTTACTTCTATCCTGAGTGTTACTTCATAATCTGGAGGAGCACTTTTGATATGAATTCAAGTAATAGTAGACTGTATAGATTGCAGAACAGTGAGCTTTTGAAAGTTATGCTTGTGATTCTGTCTATGTGGTGCTAAATTTTTACAATGTTTAACTGATATAAGCTCTTAAGTGCAATTGTGTTTATTCTTTCTCTCAATATTCATTTCCAAGGTACCTTGAAACGTGATACTTTCTCATAGCACTTGATCTTTGTAATTCCAGTTCTAAGCAGCAAAATCTGACAGCAGTTTACAGTTCTTGCAGTGACATATTGAGAAGATTAAGCTGTCAAACTTTTAATGCTTTTTTTTGATAGCTCTTTTCTTTTGGGAGACTTTAAAATAGGAATTCAGATATTAATAAGAGAATTAATTATAGCCCTTCAGTTAAAGGAGGTTCTGTTGACAAAAATTTGTTCAGTAATGTTAACTCTATTTGTGTAATTTAAGAATATAAGACAAGGCAGATTTTAAGGCATTATTTTAAGGCATAAATAATGTTATAAAATGAGGTAGCCTGTAAAAACAGAGATAATTGAGCTTTCTTAAATTAGTATACCTAATATTTCTACATCTTAGAGCTTATATTTTACATTATTCTTCTAATAATTTTCACCTCCATTTTGTTTATTCTATCCAGAAATTTGCTTTAATAACTCTGCCAGTAAGTACTCAGAAGGAAATGAGAAGCAAGGTAGAAGTGATATATCATATTAGAAAACACCTAAGTTATCATAAACACACTGTTGGTAGAAATATGGACCATAAAGGTGATGCTAGTGAGAGCTAAGATGGAAATAAGGAACACATTATTGGGAACTTGAGGTAATATTATCCAGTGTTGTAGAGTGGCAGAAAGCTTTTCCTTTAATTTTTTTTTTTTTTTTCTGCACCAGCTCTTAGTTGCGGCATGCAGGATCTTTCTTTTTTTAGGTTGCAGCATGCGGGCTTCTTAGTTACGGCATGAGAACTCTTAGTTGTGGCATTCATGTGGGATCTAGTTCCCCCTGACCAGGGATCAAACCTGGGCTCTCTGCATTGGGAGCACGGAGCCTTACCCACTGGATCACCAGGGAAGTCCCTAGAGTGGCAGAAAGCTTAACTGACTTGTGTTCTGCAGTTATGTGGTAAGCAAAACATGGAAATGCTGAACTCAGATATTTAGCAGAGATTTCAAAAAATAAGGTTGAAGATATGACTGGTTTCTCCTTGCTGCTTAGAGTAAAATATGAGAGGAAAGAGATGGATTGAGGAAAAAAACTGTTAAGCAAAGATGACCAAGGACTTGATGATTGGGAAATTCTCAGCCTATCCAGATTGCTAAAATTAGGAGATTCATTGCCAGGAAAGCGTGCTCCAGAGAAAAAGCCAAGGGTATGGCTGGACAACCTTTTGCTAGTATCTCAGAAAGATTAAAAGATCAGAGTATTCCTTCACACAGAGAGCTTTTTGAAAGATTAGGTGCATGGTTCATGGATTCCCCTAATTCATTTTAGCAGAAGTCAAAAATAGAGATGGGGTTATACAGGAAAGATCTATGGAGGAACCTCTTGTCTAGCGGAGTGAATCCAGGACACATACACTGGAGATCTACAAGGCTCCTGAGAATGTTTTCTCAGCAGAAACCCTGCCAGCTTGGACTGAAAGGGAAAGAGAAAGGACATAATAAAACAAGGCTATCAGATTCCCCGAATTCTACTTGAAGGAAACAGGCTAATAATACTACTCAGCTGCAAAAATGTGCTATCCTTCAAGAAAAAGGGAAAGTAAATCCAAGGTCAGAGACAGGGCTCAGGTGATGGAGACTTAAGTCAGACTTACTGACTTAAGATGACCTGATTATACTCGGGTCATGAAACCTAAAGGAGTTTGTCCTGCTGGATTTTGAAATCATTTGGGACCAATGACTACTCTTTTCCTTCCATTTTCTCCCACTTAGAATAGTAACGTCTATATCTGGTATCTTATGTTTGCCCCATCATTGTATTTTGAAAACAGATAACTTGTATTCTAGTTTCATAGGTCCACACAGGGAAAGGAATTTTGCCTCAGGATATACAATATACTAAGAGCCTCACTCATATCTAATGTAGATGATTTAAATGATACAATTTGGGATTTTTAAGCTGATAAGACTTAGGTGAGATTTGAACTTGAGTTAATGATATTAAGTTAATGAACGTGGGTTAAAATTTTGGTGGAGTTTGGGATGCAATGAATGTATTTTGCATGTGGGACAGATGTGAATCTTTGGGTACCAGAGAGCAGATTTTGGTAGGGTAAATAATGGCTGCCTAAAGATGTCCTGTTCTGCAGAATCTGTGAATACGTTGCCTTATGGGAAGATTATCTTAGCTTATCCAGATGGACCTACTGTAATCACAAGGGTCCTTGTAAGAGGAAGGTCAGAGTGAGAAAAGGAAATGTGATGATAAAAGCAAAGATGGAAGTGATATGGTCACAAGCCAAGGAATTCAGGTAGCTACTCTATAGAAGCTGGAAGAAGCAAGGAGCCTATTCTTCCCTAGAACTTGCTGACACCATAAGTAGTGAAGTTGCTTTCAGACTTCTGTCCTCCAGAACTGTAGGATAGTAAACTTGTGGTAATTTGTTACAGCACAATAAACAATTATTAAAGAGGAGTGCTATATATGTTCCCCACAACTCTCCAATGTTTTGGTGCATGGCCAGTAATCTTGAGGAATGGGGAAGTCCTGGCATTTGAGGCCCTCCAAAATATGTGGAGTGTGAGGTTTCTGCTTTGGCCAGGGTAGGAACTTTTAAGATTCAGTTTCAGTGCTTTAGTTAGTGCAGTTGCTGCCATTGATTCATTATTTGCCATTGCCAAAAAATAATATAATTCCTCATGTTAAACATAGCATTTATGGAAAGCAAAAAGAGGGTACATTCACAAATTCATTTTTTGAGGCTAGTTTAACCTTGAACAAAAACCATGGTAGAGTAATATGATAAAATAAAATTACCAACCAGTCTTCTTCTTAGCATTACAAATCTCAACAAAATACTAACAAATGATGATCAAGTAGGATTTATACTAGGTATACATAGTTGGTTTAATCTTCAAAAATCAGTCAGTGTGAGTCATGACATTAACAGATGTAATTAGAAAAAAGTTGCATGATTGTTGTAAGAGATGCAGAAAAAGTGACAGCTAAAAAATATCAAAGTAGGAAGTATTTATAAGGAAAGCTTTTTAACTTTTATAAAAGGCATCTACACTTTAAAAAACATACTTAATAATGATACATTGAAATTCTTATCATTCACATAGGAAATAAAACAAATATGTTCATCATTGTCACTTCAATTTAATTACGTTTTTATTAGGTGTCTAAGCCAGTGTGTTAATATAAGAAAAAATTGATACGTATAAAGATTATGAAGAAATAAGCACTCTTTACCATTTTTGTCCATGTAGATAGAAATTTGAAAGAATTTATGAATAAATGTTTAGCATAAGATGAGAATTTAGGAAGATTTTGAACAGAAAAATTGTTATCTCTCTGAAAAATCTTTTGTATTTACATTCTAAAAATTTACAATTAAAAATCGTTTCACAAAAGATATATTTAAAAATCATCAAAAAATATTTTAAGAAAAATCAAACAAATATGTGCAATTTCTTTGTGAATAAACAGTTAATGGAGGAAATTAAATGTGACAAATAAATGGAGATATATACAAAGTTCATGGATTGAAACACTCAATATTGTAAAAATATAAAAATTTCACAAGTTGATCTAAAGTTTTTACATAATTCAATCGAATATTTTTCTTTTTTTCTTTCTTTCTTATTTTTTAGAACTTGAAAGGCTGATCCTAAAATTACTTTGCAAATGTAAACGTAAAAAATATAATAGGGTATTCTTGAAGAAAACAAGAAAGTTTTGGAATACTTGTTCCTCCAGATAACATGCCTTGGTGTATTCCCAAGAGAAATGAAAGCAGATAGCCACAGAAAGGCTTTTGTACAAATTTTCATGAAAACAATATTTATAATAGCTAAAATTTGAAATCAACCTGTTGTAGGTTGAATTATATTCCCTCTAAATAAATATGTTGTAATCTCAACCCCAAGTACCTAAGAATATGACCTTACTTGAAAATAAGGTCATTGCAGTGGTAATTAGTTAAGATGAAATCTTCAACATGTTGAAGTAGCATGGGTCCCCAGATCAATAAAACAGGTGTCCTTATAAAAAAAGGGAATTTTGGACACAAATATACCTATATAGAGAATGCCATGCAAACATGAAGACAGAAAATGGGGGGATGTGTTTACAAGCCAAGTAATGACAAAGATTGCCAGCAACCCAGGCATAGAACAAATTCTCCTTCACAGCTTCAGAAAAATCCAACTTAGCCAACACCTTGATTTTGGATTTTCAGCCTCCAGAACAATAAAACAATAAATTTCTGTTGTTTAAACCACCCAGTTGTGACATTTTGTCATGGCAGCCCTAGCAAACTAATACGCAACCCAAGTGTCAATTAACTGGTAAATGATTAAACATATCATGCCATATCCTTATAAAATAAGCCATGTAAAGAATGAAGTATTAATATCCACAATTATTTGGACAAATATGAAAAACATTAAGCTATGTGAAGGAAGTATAACATGAAATACAACATTCTGTATGGTTCCATTTATTTGAAACCCTAAAAAGTTAAAATTCTAATAACTTGAAGCAAATCAGTGGTTATCTGGGGTTGAAATTTTAATGTTCTGTGTTACTCAGAAAATCTTATTAATAAAGACCCCTCCCTCACAACATACAAAAAATCATCTACTGTGGATTATAATTAAGGTGACCAAATATTTTGGCATCCAAATTGGGATGTTGATAAGAAAGAAAAACGTACAGTTGAGTATCCTGGACATAAAATAGGAATGTTGAAGGGAAACAAAGATGGTCATCCTAATTATTGACCCAAATGTGCAATTCCAAGCTATGCTTTAGAAAATTATCTGGTTGAATGTCTTCATGATCTCATGATAGGAAATTTTTCTTAAGACATAAAAAAGTCTTAAACACAAATTTAAAAAGGTAATTTCTACTGTGTAAAAATATAAATTTTTATATTTAAAATTTATAAACGGTAGACTTATATCCAGAATATTTAAAGGCTCCTTATCCCATTAAAAAAACAATATCAACTGTAGAAAAATCAGAAGGCTGAATAAGCACTTCACAAAAGAAGAAATATGTGACCAAAAAGATATAAAACATGATGTACCGGGCTTCCCTGGTGGCGCAGTGGTTGAGAATCTGCCTGCTAATGCAGGGGACATGGGTTCGAGCCCTGGTCTGGGAGGATCCCACATGCCGCAGAGCAACTAGGCCCGTGAGTCACAACTACTGAGCCTGCGCATCTGGAGCCTGTGCTCCACAGTAAGAGAGGCTGCGATAGTGAGAGGCCCGTGCACCGCGATGAAGAGTGGCCCCCGCTTGCCACAACTAGAGAAAGCCCTCGCACAGAAACGAAGACCCAACACAGCAAACATAAATAAATAAATTAATAATAATAAAAAAACATGATGTACCTTCAGTAGGAATAAGAGGACACAAGAGATGCTAATCTACGTTCACTACACTGGCACAAAATGTTGGCAAGGATGTAGATCAAAAAGAACTCTCATGGGGCTTCCCTGGTGGCGCAGTGGTTGAGAGTCCGCCTGCCGATGCAGGGGACACGGGATCGTGCCCCGGTCCGGGAAGATCCCACATGCCGCGGAGCAGCTGGGCCCGTGAGCCATGGCCGCTGAGCCTGCGCGTCGGGAGCCTGTGCTCTGCAACGGGAGAGGCCACAACAGTGAGAGGCCCGCGTACCGCAAAAAAAAAAAAAAAAAAAAAAAAAAAAGAAAAAAAAAAAAGAACTCTCATGTACTGTTGGTGGCAGCATGACTAGGTATAAGCTTGGAAAACAGTTTGGTAAAGGTGGATCCTACTCTTTGATCTAGCAGTTCAACCTACAGGTGTTTGTCATAGATGGATACATGTACATTAGGTGGTCCCAATTTAAAATCAAAAACTCTGATGAACATGCAGATTTTATTCACTGAAGCTCTTTATGCAGAAGTAGTGTATATAGTAAGATACAAGGTACTTTTTAAAGTCCTATCAATTTCTAAATGTAAAATTAAGATGAAAAAACTCTTCAGTCATGAAAATGCTTATTGCGCAAGAAAAAGTGCCTAAAACATTAAATAGATATAGTGATGTATAGGCATAGTGATGCAGTTTCCTACATGCCTCAGATTCATTTCTATTTCTTCAATTTATGATCACGTGGACCAAGTGACATATGCTATATCTCTCTCACTCATAAATAAGTGAGAGACAGGTGTTATTTCTGCCTCCCAATGTCACGATCACAAACAATATTTTTAGAAGAGTGATATATAATAGTTCTTGAAATTTCTTTAATAGAATTACAAACCAAAGAGAACTTAGTGTTGCTAAGTCCTAAAACAAAACACTCACTATAAATAATAATATGAAGTACTTTAGGCAAACAAATGCACAAAGTCTGTAATGACCTGGGAGCCTATTTTAGAACTTATCTGTACTAATTTCTGAAAGATACTCTATGGAATCTTAAGTCCAATATGATTAACTGTGTTCCCTACCAACACGAAGGACATCTATTCAGATCCCTCTTCTATGTTTTAAATGGAATGATTTGCAAGGTTTAATAACCTTCTTAGTAGCTTAGGTAACTTTGCCTCTTGAAAACTCAAGTTAAAGATGATAGAGAAACTGGTCAACATTCAGTGTAGCTAAAAGACACTTCACATGTGTGTGGAAAGAGCTCAGGGCCAACAGTCAGAAGACCTGGCTTCACAATGCAAGATAAGTCAGTTTGCTTGAGTCCTTGTTTCCTCATCCATAAACTGAAGGTAAAAACACAAGCTCTTTCTACTTTAAGGATATTTGTAAAATCAAATGAAATAATGTGAGAACACGTTTAAAGCTATTCATGAAAGATTTCTTGTTATTATTGATACTTTATCATTAATATCATGTTTTGGAAAGAAAGGTTTTTTTGTCATTGACATTGGATCATTTGTTAAGGTATGCAGGCAGGTGTTTTGATTTGTGCTTCTAATTTCAATATTCAGTTACAAATATACATGATTTGTTTGCTAATAAACATGTAATAAAATAAGTTACATAAAATAAGTTACATGGTTGGTGATAATATGTCCCGATGCATGAAGTTCTTATGCTGGTATATGTATATGTTTATGTTTTTATGTACTTACATTTATGTCAATATATTTAATAGATTTAGAGACTTTGTAAAAAAAAGATGAAAACTAAAGACTGCTTCAACATATTAACAGATGGCATATGTGGGAAAAGAATGAGACCCTGGAAGACTAAATTGTCATAAAACAAAGAAAATGCCAAGGACTGTATGATTTTAATTTTTCAAAATCTTTCCAAAATAAGCAACTTCTCTTTGTTAAATGATGACTTTAAAGATTTGAAGGAAGCACTTCATAACTTTTGACCTCAGGTTTTATTTCCTCTTTTGTAATATGGAAATCAAAAGAATTATTTCTTAATCACTTAATATAATTCTACTTTTTAAAAAAATCTATATTTTTATGCAGAGTATTTATGAAAAGATCAACTATTCAAATTAGAGCAGTCTGGATTAAGTTAATTCTTCTTAAAAAGGACAGGCTATGAAGAAGCAAAAATGGTACTTAGAATGAAAATATTTTATCTATGATATTAGGTGTGCTCTTCCTTTAGCAAACCATACACATTGTGTTTTTGTATTGATATACTTGGTAAGCTTTTAAAAATAGTTTGAAGATTTGTTCAGCATTATGATCATTTTTAGCAGGATTACAAATCTTACTAGTGAAACTCTGGTATTTCCCCATTACAAAGGAGTAGTATAGAGTATTCAGTAGGTTGAGTTTTGGGGGTGAATTTGATGTAGAATTGAATCCTGGTTTCTCCTTTTCTACCTGAATTGGGACAAGTTACTTGACCTTTCCAAATCTCAGTTTATTCGCCTGAAAAATGAAGGTGATGATATCTACCTTTATGCATTTGTTGTAAATTATACAGTAAAGTATGTAAATTGTGCAGACCATTTCCTGGCCCATAGCAAAGCACTTGGAAATTGGCAGTATTATTCTTGGAAATGAAGGAAAGAATATCTTTTTTGCAGTTTATCAGTATATATCAATAGGTTGGATATAATAGAAAGATATTGAAATATTCTCATTAGCTAATCTGAAGCAATAATTTTTTCCCTGAGTTAAGAAGTTGTTTGAACTTGATAGTTAATATTTTAAGTTACCATTGTCACCTAAGTAAAATTTATATTCTCAGTATATCCATGATGGTGAAATATGAAGTACTTCTTAAAATATAAGTAAAACACAAATATAAACATATCATTCCTCATTTTTAGGAATTTTGCCAACCTCAGAATAACTTCAGAAACTAGAAAATTAAGATCTGTCCTTGAGAAAGTCATTAACTGTTACTCACTTATGTAGCTAAAATACAGCCAGAACTGTGATATCTAAAAGTCAACCCTGAAGAAAACTTTCTAAATTTATATTCTTATGATAGCATTCTGGAAAATATAGTATTATGAGAAATGTTTATCTATAATGTTTCATACTGTAACACAGTTTACATTAGATTTTTATGGAGTAGCACAAAGTATTCATCAAAATGCCCCAGCAAAAGTTAGGCATCCACTTGCCTAAGGGTTAGTGTTAAATGATGCAGTTACCATAATCTATACCAAGGCAATGCTGGCAGATCAATTCTCACTTTTGTGAATGGTATCATCTACTCCTCCTTTGAGTCTCAGGGGAAATAAGAAATGAGGCAAAAGCACTTTTCAGCATTTTGTGGCATTCTGCACATAGTGATACTAATTATATCATCCTTGACTTATTATATCATTTAGTAGCGGCGTAAATTGCAAAGAACAGGGACTAACCCTTATAAATGATTTTAGAGTGTGTAGTATGCTGGTAGAAATGGATTAATCATTATTAAAAATTATGAAATCAAACTGATAACTTCCATAGTTTTTACTACCACTACCCCTCCTTCTCCCATGACCTCCATCCCCAAATCTGCCAAAAGTTTATTTGCTATTTGATTCAGCAGCTAAGTAAATGCAGTCTTTTCCTCAGTCTGGTTGAAAAAGAGATTTAAACAATGCTCTGCCCTGAAGACTTGATCCATGTAGGAAGGGTTTACAAGTTGTTTTCTGCCATGTGACTTTGTTACCATAGATAAAAAAAATTTTTTTCACCTTGTGTATAATACTGAGGTCAAAGCTTTTCTGTTCCACTGATGTTATTACGACAGTAGTTCAAGGAACTGTTATTGTATGACAAACAAAAAAGATGCATAGGCTATAACGTTGAAAACGTGATTTTACAAAGTAACAGTTGTGTAACCAGAAGTACCTATTGAAGTATAAATTTAAATAAAATACAAAAACATATGCTTTTAATAATAATACTTTATGACCCTTTGCTCCAGGTTTCCTTTCCTCCAATTATTGAGCAGTCATTATTGACAAATGACAACTAAAAAAAGCAAAAAAAAAAAAAAAAGAAAGAAAGAAAAACAGTTGTCTTTAATGGTAGAGCTATTATATTTTTAAAATTGTGGCCTCATTTCAAGGAAGATGATTAACAGAGGCATATTATTATTACTGAATGCCTGCAAACAAAGGGCATTTCAGAGATGAAATAGGATGTAACAATAAATGTCAACATATTTTTCTAATATTTGTCATGTGTTATAAAATAAACATGACAAATGAAAAACTAACTTTTTACTTTAGTTAAGCTTAAGGTTTTCTAAAAAAAAGAGTTAATCATAACCTAAAATTTCTTTGTAATGAGACAGATGATACAATAGCTTATATTCTTAATAGACTCTTAGGTCATTATTAGTTACCATGTGAAATTGCTAAAAAGAGACATTTAAATTTATATCATTAGACCATTGCAATGGAATATATAGTATTCATTATTAGGGCTATATGTGATTTTTTATATAGCACAGATTTGCTTTTTACTTGTAAAGTGCTTACTTTTCATTTACTACAATATTAAAAGTAAATAAAAATTATGGTAATAATTGTTTTGAGTACCTTTGTCTTACTGCATTAAGATTATCCCACCCGATTATTCTTTCGTTTTGTTCCAGTTTATGTGTCCTTTCCAGTTTATGTGTCCTTTCTCTACTAGTTGCTTTCCCTCTTTCCTTCCCTGGGATATATATGTCTGCTACAGGTATTTTAACAGCAAGACAGAAGTAAGGGACTGAGGATACAAATTTAATCTCCATGTTTCTAGTCTCATCTTTCATTTCCATCTTCTGTTATCCTTTGCATCTCTAAATCCAGAGTGTCTGTAGGAGAAATTAAAAATAAACAGCTGCTGGAAGTATACGGCAGGTGCAGACAGATACACTAAGCTACCTTAGGAGGGAAAAGGAATCTGAGCATTGAACCCCTCTATTTACAATCTATCTTACACTATTTCCTTATGCTTCCAAGTCCTGGGCCATCCTTGTGATTCAAAAGTAAATTTTCTTGCACTTTCTCCTCTTCCACTCTGAAGGCTCTTAGGTAACAACTCTTTCCATTTATCAATTCTTCCCCCACAACCTGTATTTCAAAGCTTTATTAAAATTTATTGTGTCATCTCATTTTCTCTTTGTCCTTGTGGGTTTACACCTCTTTATTTCATCACTCTCCCTTTATGAGCTTTTGAGAAGCAGACGTGATAATTCTTTGTAGTAAATCTGCCACACTTACCCAATTTCTATTAGTACTTTGGAGTAACTAATTTCACTGCAAATCACTTCATGCTACTCAGATCCTAAACATTTAGTAATATCTTTGAACCTGTATATAAATGTGAATTAGCAAGATTCTAGGACCAAGACTTGGAGGAGAGAGATGAAGAATGGTACACTGTACTCCTTGTTATTAAGAGACATTCAGAGGTATTTTAATGATCTGTCTCTGACCTTGTGAATACCTTACAGGCACTCAGGTCATACACTCATCTATTTACCTCCTATCTGTAGAGTATCATTGGGATAATTTCTGCACGCTAATGAGACTTCATCTACTAGAAAGGCATCTTCAAAAAATTAGCTGAAGATAAGGACAATTATATTTTCAGTTTAGTTTTATAATCTAAGAAACCCCTATTGAAAAAGCAAGTATAGTAATTTTGAGTAAATTTATTTGACTAAAAAACAAAAAGAAAAGTGAATTTACTAGACATATAAAGAAAGAAAAAGTGAGGTGCCCATCTTCTTGATTGCTGTTGTGTTCTTCACATTTAAAGGGCAGATAAGATCAGAAGTGAAATAGAATGGCTGCTTTTGTTATGACAGTAATGAGCTAGAATGAGACTTAGGTCAAAAAGACTGTAGATATGGGGTCACAGAGCGGTGAGACTTCATGAATTTATTCATTGAAATGTGGCCGTGTCCCCATAAAATAAGATGTCATCATTGCAAGTGCAGGTCGCTTTGTTGCACAGGACTGCTGTCTAACTCTGCTATGAGGGAGTCATCCAAAACTGGTTTATATATTTAACCGAAAATAGGAAAATTATTAAATTTTCAAAGAGAAAAAAAGCACGGGGTCACTCCTTAGAAGATTTAGCATTTTCTTTTTGATAATAATAAAAATGTATGTTTCTGAAAAAAGAAATATGAAATGAGACTTTTGTGGATAAAATATTAAATTTTGAGTTATTCCAAGAGAAACAAATAAGATGTTTGTTCTATAAATCTGAGGAGAGTTTTGTTCAATGGAGCTTTAAAGCTATCTGTTCAGAGAGAAATACTTATTTTTAAAAAGTTGCATTGTTTTGATATCTTGAGGTATATGCTAGTTTAATACATCCATTCATTCCTTTGGCAATCTCTAGCATCTTCCATTTCTTATTTTCTACAGCCCAACCTCACAATTCACCAGTAAAAATAATAATTATTGCTAAAATTTTAAAACAGCACAGTTTGGAAATAAAAATTAATTTTTTATAAATACTCCAAACTTTTAAAATAACAATAATTTTGAAGTCTGTTATGATGTTAGAATACCCTCATCTCTGTGGCTTTACTCAATATCTCTGAAAGGGTATTATTTAGGCTTTCATTTCTACTTTCTAACTTAGAATCTTTTTTCATGTGACAGAACTAAAGGACAAATGTGTTTTAAAAATAAATAGGGTATATAGGGACATTGTAAAAACTACACATTCTATTGAATTTTCTTTTAAAATATATGTCATAAAAACTACACATTCTATTGTACTTTCTTTTAAAATATATGTATATAATTTTTTGTTATACCTATTTAAACCATGGAGAAAAGTACAGGGTATTATATAACAAATACTCATGAACACACCATATTTTCTTTAGTCCTTCCAAAAAAAATTACAGATGTAATAAAACTTACTTAATATCATGTTCTAATACAATTCTCCTATATAACTCCACAGAAATAATCAAGAATCTGTTGTTAGTTTGTATTCTACATGATAGTACTTTTAAAGATATAACTACTTCTTATCTTTCTATTATTTATTTTCTATTTTAATAAATTCTATTTTTATCTTTATTATATATTTTTTAGTTTTATTCTATTAGTTTTATTTGTATTTGTTGCTTTATTTTCTAACTTCCTAATGATTAACATATTTACTTTCAATATTTATTAAAAACGCATTTAAAACAAACAAAAAACGAATGCCCACTTTTACCACTACTATTCAACATTATACTGGAAGTTCAAACCAAAGCAATCACACAAGAAAAAGAAATAAAAGGCATCCAAATTGGGTAGTAAACTTTTAGTTGCTTGTCTTAAAATGTCCTTATCTCCTTTTAAATAATTCTGAGCTGAGTATAGAAATATAGTTTGAAATCTTTCCTTTGCAGATTGAAACTATATTGGCATTATTGATACTATGGAGAAATCTATTGTCAATCTAATTGTCCATCTAGTGATCTTTACCCTCAAGTAGATTTAATGAGTTTTCCCTTACCCCTGATTTGCTACAGCTTCACTAGGATGAATCTAGATAACAATTAAAAAAAAAAATCCTGCTCAAAAATCATGATATATTTTCAATATGAAAACACAGTTCTGGACATTTTTTAGCTATTACCCCTTAAGTTTTACTTTTCTGCCATCTTTCCAATGTATTTTTGAAGTACTTCAAACTACTCTTTACATCTTCACAAATTCTTCCATATTTCATATCTCTTTGTCTCTGAGTACTCTTTGCTAGGTTCATTTCTCTACTGGATCTTTCAATTAACTGATTATTTTATTCTGTGGAAACTCTCCTTCATTACAGAGTTAATTCCCTTTAAAGATTATTTTCAATTTCAGTGACTATATTTAAAAATATATTTTAAATGTATGTTTTCTCTGATTTTGTTTTGCTTTTCTGGACTCTATATCTAGTAGATCTGCAGTTTCAGTTCTTTTCAGTTCTAAGCATTTATTTTTCATTTTTGCTTCATGGAACTAATAGCGTTTTGAGCATGAAAGAGGTTTTTAATGTCTCCTCTTTTGTACTTTATGTATCATTCTTATTTATTCAGGTGGAGGAATGGCACTTTCAAAGGGTGAATATATAATGCAATCTTCACTAGAAGTGTGAACAATTTTGTTTTTTGTAAAGGTATTGTAAGGGGAGACATAAAAAGAGGCAAATGGGCTTCCCTGGTGGCGCAGTGGTTGAGAGTCTGCCTGCCGATGCAGGGGACACGGGTTCGTGCCCCAGTCCGGGAAGATCCCACATGCCGCAGAGTGGCTGGGCCCGTGAGCCATGGCCGCTGAGCCTGCACGTCGGGAGCCTGTGCTCTGCAACGGGAGAGGCCACAACAGTGAGAGGCCCGCATACCGCAAAAAAAAAAAAAAAAAAAAATAGTGGCAAACACATGGAGAGTTAAAAATTTTTTTTTGTAATATAAAATTTTTGGATAGTTTTTCACTTTTAGCTAACACAAACATATTTTTCAGTTTATTAAACACCTTTTGATAAACAATTGTTTACTACTGTGTCACATGCATTATAATGTTGTAATGCCATGACATTCTTGGCTCAGTTTTTCACAACAATTTATGAATAAAGCATTTTAAGAAAACTTAGTAGAGATAATAATCAGTGTTTGGTAAAAAATCCTTTCAAACTTCAGACTTTCCTTTGTTACTCTCCACAGGTGACATTTCTGCTTGGAGGACACTGAACAAAGGCTCACATGTTTCTTTTACCTGTGAAGTGACTGACTCTACCAAATGCTGTAATCAACATGAATCCTCTTTTGGCAGCAGTACTGGTTCAATAGTTACTATGATTTGGAATAGACTATTAACCACTAAGGAAAGATGGCTTATTTTATTCTTCTTTTTCTATGAGTGAAACTTTTTACATATAACAGTAAATTTTCCTTCAGATCATAAAGGGTAATTGTATTTTTAGTTATACATGTAAAATTCTAAGCAATTTCAACTCTATTATGAAGTTATTTGAAAAAATATATAATATTGATGAATATAACATTATCAGGTGTTCTTATCTATATATTAGAATTTCAAGATAAAGAGCACTAAACATATTCAGTGTCTTATTTACAGATTTTATAGCCACATAGTCAAACCATGATTTCCAGAACAATGCTCTAGCACTGTGAGAAGAATGTGGGAGAATGAGAGAAAATGTGACTTTCCTCTATAAATCAACTGGATCCGAGCTTCAAGTAATTTAATCTTCTCTATTTTCTCATGTTTTCCCCTATGGTCTTTCTGACAGAACTATTGATGCTTTCAATCTTTCCACTAAAATTGTAAGTGTAAGAAAGACTTGCTTTTCCTAATCAGCTGGGGGGAAAAATAAGTCTTCGCTTTTATCACACATGGAAGCATTTACTATTCAGCTAGCCGATGCTGAGAAGTCGATTTCTCAAAAGATTTAGTTTTTAGTCAAATGCTCCCAGAGTGAACACTCTTGAATCCCAGCATGCAAAATAGGAGGATACTTGATACTACTAGTGTTCTTTTGATTTCATTACTCCCACTCAGGAGTAACTCACAGAATTTGAAAATCAACTAAAAAGTGACTCAAAATTATACTTTAAGATGAATTCGCAATGAAGGCAAAAATTTCTGCATGAAGTAAAAAGAGGCATATATTCTTTGTCATGTTTTCTGGTAGAATGATTTGAATGCAGGGTAAGAATGACCAAATAGGAATTTTTTTTGGTGGTAAACTAATTAAAGTCACTTCTCATAGCTGACTTTTATGATACACTTCATGTATGGCTTAATGGGCCTGTAACAGTTTCTTTATGGAAAAAAATTTTCTGAGGCATTCTGGGGTATATAACAAAATAAAAGTAATTATGGCTAGATTTTAAAATGAGCTCTTTTTAGACAAAGCTTTCCACATGAAGATTTAGTAAAGTTACATCTGTTTTAGATAGAGATCTTTAAGCATCAGTCCTCAACAGCTACTTTGATAACAAGCAAACTGAAAGACCTCCAGGGTTTCTGATTTCCTACCACAACTGGCTTCAGTCAAAATGACTGTTATTCTTCATATTTTGCAGAACTCATTTTATTTAGCTGAAAGTCAAATGCTACTGAAAATCAGTTTCAATTGGGATACCCATCCAAAGCTGCAAAAAGGAAAAAATCTTTTTGGTCAGAATAAACGTTTCTCAAATATCTAAAGTCATACAAATGAAGCATTTGTTTTGAGCCAGTGGCCCACCCTGGGTGCCGATGGTGGGTGGTCATCACTGTATTTGCTTCTCAGTTTGTATACCTCAAAGCAACGGAAAGGCTGGACTCCTGAGATTATTAAATGATGCCATACAACATGGACAGAAGCTCCTTAAGGTCAAGGGAACTGCGTTTTAAATTTGTTTACATGCTCAGTGTCTTTTTAAGGGTTCTACACTAAACTGAATGAATTATAATTACTTGGATTTCTTGAAGTACCATGTCTTTAATAAAAATTCTATATTTTTGCTATGTATGTATGTATGTTACTCTATGAATGAAAAAGAGGAGATTTTTCTTCTTAATAGATAAGCTAGTAAGATTAATCTTTTTCTTTTACAATTTTTCTTTCTTCCCGCTGATTGCACTCATCACTATCTGAATCTGTCCCACTCCCAACAAGAATGCAAGCTTCATATAGGCTGAGATTTTGTTTGTTTGGTTCATTGATATATCCCCAGAGTCTAGACTAATTGTGCATGGCATATAATTGACATTCAATAAATAGCAATTGAGTAAATAAGTTAGCAACTATTCCACATTTTGGGAGAAGTTAATACAGTAGTTCAGTTGAAGTCTTATGGAAGGAGCCTTAGGAGCAGAGACAAAGATGAATAGCAAGACCTCAATAAATATTAGCAATTATTAGTATCAGCTGTTTGTGATCCCCCTTTTGCTGATGAAAGTTTACTTAAGAATCTTAATCTCAAGAAGAGATAAGGAGGGATTCATTACACCTAGTAAAAATTATTATGGAAAACATGCTCAAATATTATTTCTTTCAGAGCGTCTATTTATTTTTATCAAATATGTGACTTCCTTTAGACAAAACAATGATTCTACCATCTCAGATGCAACAACAAGAAGATATGTAGATGGATAGTTACACATTTACATATGTACAATGGTATGTCTATATATCTCTATCAGTATTTATATCTATATATTATATATACATATATTTGTCTACATGTTGTATGCATTTCCACCATTGTGGTTATTTTTTTAAATCTGATCCTTGCTAAATTTAATTATCTGAGTTCATTACAGTTTATCTTCCTGTGAACTCCCAAATTAAGTATCGATATAATTATTTTAAATGAATCTTTAAGAGAAGGAGGAATACAATACATACCTCATCTCATAGATTTACTTTGAGAAAGCTAACACTAACTCTTACCAAGTTGATTTGCTTGCATTTTATTTTCCACTCTACCTACAACTAGTGTTCCTTTTTATTTTAGTCGTTAAAGCAGGAAGTTATACTTTGATCTTTGGTCAATCATTTCAAACCCGCAATTAATACTTCCATTATATTTGTTTAATCAAAATGTTTTTGTTAACACACTCTTAGTTTGGAATAAAATAATCTAATTTTATAGTTCAAACTCTGCTTTGAAAAAGATATTCTAAAATTGTATGTAGGAGTAATATATAAAAATGTATTGCTATTCTACCTGAGACACTAACCAGGCAATCTTAAGTAATCCAGTGTTTTCAGTAGAACATATTAGCAACTTACATGCTATGATCACAGTAAGAAACATAGTAAGAAATACAGTGAATAAGTACAGGTCATTTCCTGTAATTGGAGTTATTAAGTACACCTATAATACTGTATAATTTAGTATTCTATAACTTAAAAGTACACACAACAAAACCCATATTCTTGTATTACTAATTTTTTTTAATAAAAGTAGCAGTAAATAAATGAAATTGCATAAATGAATAAACAAAACAGAATAATAATTTCAAACTCTTTCTTATAAAAACAGAGCTTCAAGAGCTCAAAAACAAGAGACAAGTAACAGAAATAAAGTTTCTTTACCCGTTTGTCTGTCACCTCTAGGATATAGCGTCAGGGATATTCTTCCTTAAGGGATAAAGTCATTTAAGGATTTCCCCCCCCCCAAGAATGACTTGAAATAAATCTTCCAAGTCATATCTAAAAATCCTGAAATAAGAGCTGTGTGGAAATGCTGATTCTGGGGATTGTGAGTTGTGAAGGATTCATTGCAATAATGTCCTAACTGATCTCTAACATGCATGATGTGAAGTATATGATAATCAAAAGCAAATGTCAAATTTACTATGTCCTTTTTCTAAGCAAAGAGAGAATAAATATTTTAAATGGAACAAAATTCTTTCCATGTAGTTGTATGTAGCACTAGTTTATTTTTTACAGTACAGTATTCTATTGCATAAATATGCAGTTTATTTATCCTTAGTATTATTGATAGACATTTAGATTTTTCCAGTGTTTGAATACTACAAATAATGTGATACTACAAATAATGTGGCTACAAACATTCCTGTACGTATCTACTGGTGCAGGTACAGAAACATTTCTTTTGGGAAAATATCTTAGGGGTAGAAGTGTTGGTATGCATACGCTAAGTTTTGTAGATGATGTCAAATAGAGAGTCCAACTTGTTGTATCAAATTACACCCCCACTAGCACTTTGAGATAAGATTTGCTTTGCAATTCACCTATAAAACCTATTTTTTTCGTTTTAATTTTAGCCATTCTGGAGACTGTGTAGTGATATATCATCATTTCATTTTGCATTTTCTGAGGAATGATGAAAATGATTGCTTTGTAACTTGCTTCATGGCCATTATCTTGTCCCTTCTCCCTTCCCTCTACCCACTGGTAACCACTTATTTTTTCTCTATACCTGTGAGTCTGCTTATGGTTTTGTTATTTTCACTAGTTTGTTTTATTTTTTAGATTCCACATATAAGTGATTATACCATAGAGTTTTTGTCTTTCTCTGACTTATTTCACTAAGCATAATACCCTCCAGACCCATCCATGTTGTTGCAAATGGTAAAATTTCATTCTTTTTAAATGGCTGAGTAGTATTCCATTGTGTGTGTGTGTGTGTGTGTGCGCGTGTGTGTGTGTGTATGCCAGATCTTTTTTATCTATTCATCTGTTGATGGACACTTGGGTTGCTTCCATATCTTAGCTATTGTAAATAATGTTGTTATGAACATTGGGGTACATGTATCTTTTCAAATTAGTGTTTTCATTTTCTTCAGATATATATCCAGGAGTGGAATTATTGGGTCATATGGTAGTTCTAATTTTAGTTTTTTGAGAAAGCTCCAGTATACCCATATTGATTTGCAACAGTATAATAAAGATAACATCTCCTTTCAGGGAAAAGTTTCAACAAGTTTGCTTTCAGCATATTATAAAATATTGGTTCTCTAAACTTGTAATTCTTTGGCTAGGTTGCTTTCTGGGGATCCAATCACGTTTCTTAGACTTTTTACTTTGTGACTCATGGATCTCTTATTTTCTTATTTTGCTTCTTAATATATCTTTTAGTCTGTATGTATTCTGATCCAACATGAAACTCACTTATACTCTTACTTGTTGAGTCTAGTCTGCTTTAATCTATTTGTTGAATTCTTCATTCATTGTTGAATCTGCTCTATTTCTGTGCATTTCTGTTTTAGATTTCATTTTGTCATATATTTTCTTGAATATACTATTCCCAGCTATTTCAATGTCTGGAAATTTTAATATCCAGATAAACTGTGGGTCTTTTAAAAAGATCTGGTTTTTCTCTTGGCTATTCTTTTTTATTGAATAGAATTTTTACTGAATGCTGAAAATTATGTATGAAATAACTTGTCCCCAACCTTTTATTCTATAATATCTTATTTTCTGATTAAGGCTTTGAAGTTCCATTTCAATAATTAAATCACAACTGCCTAATATTATACAATTATGATTCCATCTTCCTTTAAGGATTCTTTACATCAAATAATATGTTTCAAGTGCTAGCATAGAATTAGAATACTATATTCAGAGAAACTATCCTTCAAGGATAAAGGTGAATTTAAGGCATTTTCATGAAGAAAAACTGAGAGAATTTCTTGGTATTTGATTTTCTCTAAAAGAACTACTAAAGGAAGTTTTTCAAACAGAGGGAAATGATAGCAGAAGCAAATTTGGAGTATCAGCAATGATAATACCAAGTGGTGGGTAGGATTTGTAGCAGCAGCTAGAACTCTTGGGCATTGCTGGTGGGAGTGCAAAATCATCCAGGTATTCTGGAAAAAGGGTTGGCAATTTCTTACACAGTTAAACATATACTTTCCATATGGCCCAGCAATCCCAAAAAGACCTGTCCGTGAATATTTATTGTAGATCTATTTATAACTGCCAAGAACGGGAAACAACCCAAATATCTTTTGATGGGTGAATGGATCAACAAACTCTGGTATGTCTATATCTGCACAATGGAATACCAATTAGAAATACAAAGGAACGAACTTTTCTTTTGACGTTGATTGTGGTAGACATTAAACACATTTATAGATATATTAAGATATTAAAACAGTTTTAAACTCATATTCTTTGTGAGTGACTGTAGCGGAAACTCAGGGAAATATTGTGGAGATGTTGAAGCTCTATAATGAAAATCTATCAAGACCAAATAGCATGGCTTCTGCTATTTGAACCTCATTTGTTGATGTCTAATTAAAAGAATCATTTGCATTTGCTAATGAATGTGTTTAGCTTCTAGTCAAATAATTATTGAACAAGCATGTGATTTAATTTTAATCTCAATTTTCCAGTGGTTCACTTTTCATGCTTATTTAAGTATTACCCTTTAAAATGAGTGTTATTAATGTGTATGGCACTTGTGCCTTGTCTTTTCATCATTATTTTATTGGCTTTTTCTCCCCTTTCTCCTTTACCCTGTTTCCAGCATTTATTTAGCACACTAACTCTGGATGAGCTTATACCCTGGAAAGAAATGCATCAAATTCCACAGAATCAAGCCTTATTTTTCCAAAAATTGGGTGAGCTCCCAGAAGACATTTAATGCTTCATAGTTTTATAGTTTAAGCAATAAAAGAGAGGAAACTAATTCTCCATTCTCATACCCTCACTCAAAATATAATTGAAAGAGAGACTTCTGTACTCTTGATGATTTGTTTTGACATCCATGAACAATCTTGCTGAGATGCATTTTTTATTCTTTCCTCTGCTATATACATTATAGATTTTAATTAATTTTCTGTTCCATATTATACAGCATAAATAGGAAGTTATGCAACTATTAGGTCAAATCAACAAATATCCAAATGAGAAGCAAGGTAATTGATAACCAAGAGTATAAGTATTCCTGTGAATAACAAGCTTTTATAAGAATACAATGCTTCTTATTTTTAAATTATTTTATCTTCCTGTGGATGTGGACATTTTGTCTGAACAAGATGTAAGGCTGTAGTTTTCCATACCAGAAAAATCCATTTTACTGACCAAAAATAACCAGAAACATAGCAATATATTTTACCTAGATTATTTCTGAAATCTTCATTTCTCAAATTGCTGTTAAGCATGGAAAATGACTCACTTTTTTGATATTTATGGCCTTTAGGGACTCAATTTGTGTTTCTATGAAATTAATGGTTCATTATATAGAAAAATCTTAATAAAATTACACATTTGGATAAGGAATATGGCATGTGTCAATAATGAGAACATCAATAATGATTTTTACAGACTTTAGCTTGGGCTCTGCTATTACAACTTTTTCCCATTAATTTTATTTCTCTTCATGAAAGTTGGAAAATATGCAGTATAAAGCAAAATGCACAATTCCCAGATCCAAGAAAAGAAAGTGTTTTAATTTCATTTTAATAGTATTTTTGTATTATTATCACTACTTTATTTTTCCTGTAAAATCAATTTGTGATTATTTGAAACAAACAAATGGAAATGCTCAAATGATTTGTTTTTTTCCTTTAATTTGTAAGAACAAGAATTAAGAGAGAAATTACAGCAACTACATTTATAATAGGAACTTTTAAAAGACGAATCCAGATTATATGATTTTTGCAGATTAATTTTTGCCTTTTTCACCTTCTAGATTTACCACCTCCCACAGAGTTTGACCCTAGTATCTGGAAAATGTCTTAGAAGTCATCAAGCACATCAAATTGCTATTTTCTTTTGTTGAGACACTACAAAGTACTGACAAAGCAAGAGAAATTAAATTAAATTTAGTTTAAAGGATTTTAAGGTAGGAGAATAAATTATGGCATTTTAAAGGTTTTAAATTACTCACTTTTTATAGTTTATATAAATATGACACATCATTATGTGGGAAATCTTGAAGATTCAGGAGAGGATAAAGGGAAATTATTTATCCTTTCACTATCCACACATGGTTCTGAAAATATACTGTTGTTCAATACTTCTGCTCTTTATATATTCATTTAATCAGTAGCTATTTACTGAGCACCTGATGTGTGCAAAAACTATTCTAGACAGTCAACCTTCCGCTTTTGAAGACTACATTGTGTTAGGAAGGAAACTAAAAATAAAATAAGAACAAGAAGTCTGATAATTATAATGTACTGGCAAGAAAAAACACAGTAGGATAACATGAATTGTGGCAGGGGAAGGCTGAAGGATGTGTAATTCAGTTGAATGGTCAGGAGAGGAGGATCTGATGTTTGAAATAGAGACTGAGTAATGAGATGGAGCCATCCATGGGAGAAAGTTTCTAGGCAGCATTAAAAAAATGCAAACCACCTAACGGGGGGAATAAACTTCAATATAATGGAAAAGAAAAAGAAAAGAAATGTCAGAAGTTGTGGGAAATATTGAGCAAGGGGGAGTTTGATAATGAGGTGAAAACAGAAAAGCAGTTGTGCCAGATTGTGTAAGTCATGGTTAGAAGTTTGGATTTCATTTTATTAATTTTTTTAATTGTGGAAAGAATGCTTAACATGGGCCCTATCCTCTTAACAAAATTTCAAGTGTACAATACAGTGCAATGTTGTACAGTAGATCTCTAGAACTTATTCATTTTGCATCACTAAAACTTTATAGCCATTGAACAGCCAGCAATTCTCCATTTCCTTCTGTGCCCATCACCTGGCAAGCACCATTCTATTCTGTTTCTATGAATTTGACTATTTTAGATACATTATATAACTGGAATCATGCAGTATTTGTTCTCTGTGTCTGGCTTATTTCACTCAGCATAATGTCCGCCAGGTTTACCCATGTCGTTGTATGTGGCAGGATTTCCTTCTTTTTATGGATAAATAATATTTCATTGTATGTATACACAAAATTTTATTTAGCTATTCTTCTGTTGATGGACATTTAGGTTGTTTTCATATCTTGGCTACTGTGATAGTGCTACAATGAACATGGGAGTTCTGTTGGAGAACTGGAGATCCTGATTTCAATTGTTTTGGATATATACCAAGAAGTGGGATTGCTGGATCATATGTTTTACTTTTCATTCAAGTTAAAATAAAATCTAACCTCAAAAATTTTTTAACTTAAATAAAAGCTAATTAAATAACTATTAAGCAGAAGAGTGCTATGTATGATTTTCTTTGAAAACAAGTAACTTCTGGGTGGAGAATGGAATGTGGTGGGCTGGGAGAGGAGCAGAGGCTGAGTTGAAGTGTGGGCTCTTTAGTCCAGATGAAAGAAGGTGGCTTGGACTGGGAGAATATTGGTTAAAATGAAGAAAAGGAGGTAAAAAATATATTTTTAGAGATAGGATGGATGATGTGAGGAGCTTAAGAAGAGTACAGAATCTAGAACACCACCAAGGGTAAGTAGATGGTGGTGCTATTTTCAGATAAAGGGTAAAATGAAGAAAATGTTAGAAGGGGGAGAACTCTGTCCAAAAGTTTCTTTGTTTAAAGTACTACATTCAAAAGGTGTTTGTTAGATATTCAAATGGAGATATCAAGTAGATCTATAAGTTTGGAGAGAGGTACATATATGTGTATGTATATACACATATACACACCATATATGTATATATCATGTTTTATAACATTTTTGTATTTAATCATTATTATTTATATAAGTTAATACATTTTCAAAATATCACTTTAATGACTACATAGATGTACATTATGTAAAAGTAACATAATTTATATGTAATCATTTGTGAAATGCTGGACATGAAATTGTTTCTATGTTCCTGGATTTTGTTTTTATTATTTATACTCTATGTGGTCATTATTCAAGGTAAATAATTATGCATATCTACTTTATTCCCCTGAATAAAATTTTTTATTTTATTTTATTTAATGGAATTGCCAGATCAAAGAATTTCCACACTTTTAAAGATTTTGACACAATTCCAACACTGTTCCGTCACAATTTCCATCAATGGTTCACAAAAGTGCCATTTCTCAGAATGACCAGCTAATCTAATTATTTTTTTTGTTAACCTGTGCCATTTGCCAGAAGAAAAATATCATATCTTATTTGTAGTCTTTAAAAAATATTTCTTTGATACTTTGAAGATGTTTATTTTTCATAAGTGTTTAGCCATTTGCCTTTCTTCTTTTGTAAATTAGCTGTATATGGTCTTTGACTATTTTTCCTTAGTAATTTTCATCTTTATCATATTCATTTTTCAGGAATTTTTGTAGTTATTAACATTTCTATAAACAATGAAAATATGCCTATACTTTAATATCATTCATTTTAATTATGGAGGGTTTTGATGGTTGTTGAATATTGTAAAAGTATGTATCAATGATTTCCTCCCTGTGACATCTATGTTTGAATGAACACTTAATGTAATAAAAATTCTCCACTTTTTGGTGTTTGACTTCTGACAACTTTCAAGCTTCAGATCTCACTTCTCTCTTTCTGCTCCACATCTGAGCAAGCTGATAAGAAAGCCTGGGTTCTCCCTCTTTTGGTGTCAGGCAGGGGAGACTCAGACCAAGCAAACCCCTCCTTGCACATGGGAAACCTCATCTAAAGGCTACTTCTAACCACAAGCAAAACCCCAAGTCAGTCTCCTTTCCTTACTCTCTTGAGTTATTTTCAGACCAGCTTGGGAAGCTTGCCCCACCCTTCCCCAAATCCTCATTATGGAAGTAATAAGCGTTTTCATATCCTCTTGGTATGTGTGTGGCATCATCTGTCCTGACATCTGAACTAAATCATGGTGGAGGGTCCATTCTGTTTCTGCAGAGTAGCCACGGCACTAAGAAAGGACTGTTGCAACCATAAGTCATATAATTATTTGCCAGTATTTTCTTCTATTTCTTAAATATGTTAAAAAAATTATTTCCTTTGAGGATTAACTTATTTTGGATTTTGATGTGAAGTAGGGATGTTTATTTTTTTCAAACATTAACCCTGTTGTTTCAACACTTTTTGGAAGCTATTAGGAGAAGGACAAGAGAAGTAGAAGGAAAAATAAGACTTCTTTTAATATCCTTTTAGATTTCCAAGGACATGACCATTATTTTATTTTTAGAAATTTATGAAATTCTAGAAAAATCCTAGATACAATTTTGATGGTCACTTCAATGTTGAAAACTTAGTTTAATAGAAATTCAATTTGATCAATTATTATTGTGCATTATATGTAGTTAAAAGGAAAACTATTTGGATTAAAAGGAATCTTCTGTTACTGAAATATATTTGGCAACATTAAATGTGGTGAATGCACTCCTAATTTATAGCACTGCCAATACACTGAAGCTGAAAAGAATTTCCAAGATTAAAAATGTGAAAAACAAATGACAGTTTTCAAAGGCAATCAAGAAGGCATTCATCTACTTTGCCACTTCCGAGCTAATGTAATTGGGTAGAACTCTTTGATTATTTGCTATTGGCCTGAAACCACACTACATACTTTTATTCAATTATCTCATTTAATACCTAGATCTTCATGGAAAATAGTATATGTAATATATGTATGTATGAAAAAGAGTATATTCTCCCTCTTTACAGATGAGGAAACCAAAGCTTAGAAAGATTACAAAAATTGTAAGCCATAGGATGTAGCTTAGAACTCAGTTTAAGTGGAGACATTCCAAAAATATATTTCCTTGAAATTATTTCCATGCATTCTCTCTGAAAAACCTATTATTTACTTAAGGCAGCTAAAGGAAATGCCAATTAATGTTGTTATCATTGCAGGTTATATTATTTCAATCTTCAAATTTGAAGTAATTTTAACCAATAAGTAAGTTTTTATAGAAATCAAGATTATATTACACTACCTTTCCTTTCTATCCTCAGGAATCTTTCTTTGGTAAAAACTTGTTAAAGGTATTTTCTACAGGCATATATTGACTTCTCTTACTGACATAAAGAAGGAACCAATTCAAGGAAAAATGAAAGGCATTATCAATTATCAGCTGTGCATCTGTTAATTGAGGAACAGAAGCAAGCCTTGGCAGACCTGAAATGGCAAGACTCTATGAAGCTCAAAATAAACATGGAACAGGTCAGTCAAAAATAAAGATAAGGGCTTCCTTGGTGGTGCAGTGGTTGAGAATCTGCCTGCTAATGCAGGGGACACGGGTTTGAGCCCTGGTCTGAGAGGATCCCACATGCCGCGGAGCAACTAGGCCCGTGAGCCGCAACTACTGAGCCTGCGCATCTGGAGCCTGTGCTGCGCAACAAGGGAGGCTGCGATAGTGAGAGGCCCGCCCACCGCAATGAAGAGTGGCCCCCGCTTGCCACAACAAGAGAAAGCCCTCGCACAGAAATGAAGACCCAACACAGCCAAAAAAAATTAATTAATTAATTAATAAACTCCTACCCCCCAACATCTTAAAAAAAAAGATAAATCCACATTTTAAGTGCCACATTTGTCATCATATGTCATTACACTTATTGTCACATATCACCGTGGTTACTTTAGACTAGTTTCCAAGCTTTGATTTTCTACTTCATGCTTTAATGAATGAATAAATTTCCTAGACATCAATGTGATCCTTTAAGTAGTATCCAGTGATAAGTATATCATCTACAAATGCAGTATATAGCATTTTATTGCTTGAAAAATGTCTCACGTATATATTTAATCAACTTCAAATAGGAATCACAATGATTTCTTTATTGTCTTATCAGAGAAAAGTACTTACTAGAAGGAAATCTGTATGCATTTAAAACCTTATTTCAAGTACACTATAGATAAGAATTATTTTTTCAGATAAGTGTTCACAGTAATACATTTTCTGAACTGGAAAAGAGAAGTGTATATCACCCTATTAAGAGGTTCTATTTATTTTTGTTCTTTTGTAGCATTGTATTCTTTCCTGAGATCTTTCTTCTTTTATCAGTATACTCCCTGTTTTAATCTAAAATAAATAACTGAATATTTAGGGTTTTATTACTTTTACCTGGAAATTTTTGATCGTGCCATCATTATGTTGTCAAGGTAGCTAATGGCATATCTTTTTCCTTTAAGGAAAATATATGTCCATTTTATGAAATAATATATATATTATCAAGATATGAGCTAGGGGTTTGAATGTGTTGATTGACCTGTTTAAAATAATAATGAGTCATAAAATGACATTTATACATATATACATACATTCATGCATGGACACATGCATATATATGTATATACACACATGCACACATGTATATTTCCATTTAGGGATACAAATGAGATGTGGAATAAATTAGATACTTTCCATGATAAAAACTTTCCACTATAATTGCTACATTATAACTATATATAAATATATATGTGTATATAAGTATAAATATATATTAATATAAACTAGATCTATATAAAATATCTATATATTTATATTATATAATAGCTATAGCTTTATCCCTTTCCTGAAATGCAATTTTTCTCTCTGATTCTATCTAGTAGAAGAATGTCAATGACTACCTCTTTTTTTTTCCTTCTGGTTCTACAAACCATATATAACTCAGGTTAAGAAATCAGCATTGCATGACTTAGAACCACTCAACATGGCCTGTTCTACAGCATTTTCCTAACTACTGCCACTATTGTGACTTTTTAGATGAATATTCTTATTCTTTTTGCTTATAGTTTTTAAACCTATGTATGAATCCATCAAGTACATTAAATTTTCATACTTTAAAATTTTATTTAAATTGACACACACTTTTTAAATTTTTCTATGACTGCTTTTGCACTCAACATTTTCTTTGTGAGATATAACTGAGATGACTCATATTTCTGTAGATTGGTCATTTTCACTGTTGTATAGTATTCTGATAAATAGATAAACTACAAGGTATTAATCTAATATATTATCAACAGGTCTTTTGCTGGATTCCAGTGTTTGTTATTATGAACAGCGTTACTATGAACATTCTTCTATATGTTTCCTTCTGTATATGTACAAGAGTTTCTCTAGGGAATATACTTAGAAATGAAATTGATTAAATATTAGGTCTATGAATTTTCAAATTTATTAGGTAATAAAAGATAATTCTTTATCAAAGTTGTCATTTACATATTCACCAATAGTAAAGAAAGTTCTCATTGCTTGGAACTTTCTTGCTAATACACAATAGTTTCAGATTTTTAAATTTTTGCCAACCTGGTAGATGCATAACAGTATCTCTTTGTAATTTTAATTTGCATTCACCTGATTGCTAATAATATTACACATCCTTTTTGGTTTACTGGTTGTTAGACTGACCTCTTTTGGGTTGTTATACTTTTTTCTTTGTAATAGATATATAAATCTTCTCCAAAATCTCTGATTACTAATTTTGTCAGTTATATGTATTATCAGTAATTCTTGCCACAATAATGCTGCATAAAAAACAAAAATCATTCCTTAGTGGCATACAAAATAAACATGTATTTACCCCCTCAGTTTAAGAGTTGTCAGCCTAGGCTAGGCTTGCTGGCAGACTTTCCTGGTCTCAGCGGGTCTCATCCAAACATCCAGCAGTCTGATGGGATTGGCTAATCTATTAGTTACAAAATAGTCCATGTACAAATGTATTATCTAATTAACCCCTCCTCTTTATTGAATACCTAGTTTCTAATCGTTTGCTATTATTAGCAGAGCTGTAATGAATATTCTTATAGAGAAATTTTTTTGCATGTGTCTGAATCATAAAATCTTTAGGACAGATTCTTAACATGGAATCATTGTGGTGACATGGAGACAAATTTTCACAATTTATATGTTCTGCCAAATTGCCCTCAAAAAGGGTTATAACAATCATTCTTCCACAAATATTAAATGAAAAAATCGACTTTTCCCATTGTTAAGACTCGGTACTGTCAATTTTGCATATTTTGGCCTAACTAATTAGTTCAAAAGTGATCCCAGTTTTGTTTTATCATTTTTTATTGCCAACATATTTAAGAATCTTTTTTCTATTTTCAATGTCCTTTGTAATTACTTTTTCATTCCTTTGCAAATTTATCTCTTAAGTCATTTGTCTTTTTCAAGTTGATTTGTGGGAGTTTCAAATGTTCTTTCATTCTATGGCTTTATTTGGACATTGATTATGATGAATTTTGACATGCACAAGACTTTGTTTTCATTCAGCTAAGTTTTTCTTAAGAGGTCTTTTTTCCCCTTTTTGGAAGGCCCTCCACATACAAAGTATATATATATATATATTTTTTTTCTCCTCTCCCGCTGCGGAGCACAGGCTCCGGGCTTGCAGGCTCAGAGGCCATGGCTCACGGGCCCAGCCACTCTGCGGCATGTGGGATCTTCCTGGACCGGGGCACGAACTCGTGTCCCCTGCATCGGCAGGTGGACTCTCAACCACTGCGCCACCAGGGAAGCCCCAAAGTATATTTTTTAAAGACACAGATTTATTTATTCTTTTGAAAATCTTTTACCACACAAAGAATGAAGTCATCTTTTTTATTGTATTGCTATTTATGTCATTAGGATATTTTTCATTGAAATCTTAGATTTACCTAGAATTTGTTGTTATGCATGGTTATGAATTAGAAATGTACATTAATTTTGTTCCAAGTACCAAAACAAATTTTATGGCAAATTTTCATTTATACATAAGAATGGCTCTGAACTTTCTATTCCACATAATTCCATATAATTAAAAATGATACTCTCAATCCAATCTTGCAAGTATCTTAGTTCCATTAGAATTGATTGTCAATCTAACCTACTCTCATTATTATTTACATTCTCAGAAATTCTTCTTCTTTTTCATCAGCTAATGGCTTCCTTCTAATTTTCCAATATTGGTAAAGATTTATTTAATTCTTATGTTTCTTCTCTCATTCAGTATGATTTTGAAAGAAGGAGATTGAAAAAACCTTGCATTTGTTTACTCATTGTGAAACAAAAGTGGATATTTAATTTATATTTTACATTTGGACTTTATGAATATATTAAGTAATATGAAAAATTTTAAATTATTTTGAAAAGCAAATAATCATGCCATAATCTACTTTTATAAAAGGAGTTGTACACTCATTAAATATCTATTAAATAGCTGGAATTATTAAATACACATCTAATAATCAAAATGATCTTACAAGGTATTTATTAGACTTAGAGAAAATTATCTGAGTGTATGTGTGTTTTCTTGTTGTTATTCATCCAATAGCCATCTCCAAATACTACTTCCTTACAAATAGAATTGTTATTTCCTTTGCCCTACTCTAAGTGAACATGAGTGATTTAAAATCTTCCCAGATTCAGGGCATAAATCTTTATATATTTGAGTTTTGCATGCCCTTTGCCTCAAATTATGAGGCTCTGAGATTTTACCCTACTCCCTAGATAAAAAGTTAGCCAGCCACAGCTTCATAGTTTCTGGAAGAAGCAACATTCTTCAGATGTGTCAGATGAAGCACAGTTTAATATTCACTACAGATAAAATTACTATTATAGATAAGAAATCTAGAATTTATATATAATATTTGTATTGATTATGTTTAATTATGGTTATATTTTTATTATTGATAAATAATATGTGACTTTCTACAACTTAACAAAGTTTACACTTTTGTATGTCTGCATTCTGCGATGATCCTTGAGATTTTAAGGGTTGTATTCACCCATGAGTTCATTAAGTAGTTTCACATATTAGCTAAAAACCTTTCTGTGACCCTTCATTTTCAGTGTCACAAATGCAAATTCCCAGGGCTCTAAACAATCACCTGCCAAACTTTTGGTGAACATTTCACCAAATGTGCTTATCTTTTCTCGTGCTCCTGCCTTTATTCATGCCAATTCTCAGACATAGAATGTCTTGGATTCCATGTGTCAAAACCCATGCTATCATTCTGGAAGCTATATTTTTTCATTACATGTTGTATGTATTCAATGTTAAACTCTTTGTACTTTGATAATGTTTACATTTGAATAAAATGTCTTTAGAAATATTTAATTGCCTTCCTATGAAAATTAACATCCAAGGAGCCCAGTACCCCACAATTGTTAATAATAGTAGCAATGTATTTTTCTGCACTTAAAATATTCCACACGCAATTTATAGTAGATGCTCTCTATGCCTTACTCATTACCCCTCTTTCAAAAGCATTAAGTGCCAACATGTTTATCTTTGTGCCTGAGAGGTTTGTTTTGTTTTGTTTTTTGTTTTCCCTTGAAACTGCCGAAAGATATAATACCATGATTGGGACCCACCATCATCACCACTACCAGCAGCTCTCAATGAGTGACTCTCAGGAATTGGTACATGAACTGTCTAATTCCTTTATTCTTTGGGTAGGACAATTTTTAGATATATGGTTTCCATCTTTCTGCAGAATTGTATGATGCTCTAGACCAACACTTAAGAGCTCTGATGAACATTTGATACTCCACCACTATTGACAAGTTTCCCTTTCCTGTATTAAGTCCCCCGCTTCCAAGTATTAAGTCTCTGCACTTCCAAGTAATTATTTGACCTCAAATTCTTGTCTTTGAATCTGCTATTGAAAGACCCCATACTAGGACAGTTTATCGGAAGTGGTTCCCAAATGCAGTTCCTGAATCACTGTAGTCAAATGACAAGAAGCCCACTCCAGGGAATATAACCCCTGGAATGCTATAGTATCACAATTTTTAAGCCTCATCTGTAGTGAACTGGGGTAAGATAGAGATAAAGGAGGATGCATAGATTATGTAATTTTTCAAGACTTTTGACCATATGATAATAAAGAGAATTTCCAGCATTATGGAGTCGGTTGTCTCTCATTAAGTTCCAATGATACAGTAAAGAAAGGAAAGGACAGATTTAGTTTAGCCAACCACCAATTCAGGTCACAATTTAAGAGCCAGAAGTTCTTTATGTCAGAGCCAAAGACCCTCATTGCCTGTAACTGGTGGACTACAGGGCTGAAAACAAGGCCCAGGATCAGATTGTGAGTGAAGCAAAATTGCAGTGTTTGTTTTGCTTTTTTTTTCTTTCCTACTCCCAGGAGCCTTTGTTGCTAAAGTAAGGACTATGATACAGAAGTCCTGGGACCTTGCAATTTAGATAAGATCATCTGTGTGAATGTGCTTAACAACCTTGAACCTCCAGACTCCCTGAATGTCCTGGGATGGTAGAAGTGTCTCACTGTCCCTCAAGGATGGAAAATTAGCCTTGTCTGGAGACCATGCAGAGACCTCACAGGAGGCAGATGCTTCAAACAACTATAACTGCCCTCTTTGAGATTTGACTCCATCTCCCCTTATATATTCTAGGCAAATAACTAGGATCATGTTTCAGCATGGCCCAGGGGAAGTATTTTTTCTCCTTCAGGAGGAAAACAGGGCAATGGCTAACTTCCTTCTACCACAGGGAAACATTAGAAGCTTCTTTGGAATGGGTTATAAGAGTGCTTGACCAGGATGCCTTGATAGAGTACTGAGGAGGGCACAAAATGGGAAGAGTGAAAGGGTTTATTCCCAAAGACCCTATGACATACCAGCTGACTCTATTCCCTAATAGTGACCAGAAACACCTACTTTACTATAACAATAACAATGGTGAGGAGAATGATAGCATTATTAAAAAGCTCACAGTTGGCTATTTTTTTCTTAAGTCAGGAATGACAGTAGGGTAAACCTCTATGGTATTGGACTCTCTAGGGTCAATGGAGATAATACAATTCTGGAATCGTATGGGTCATGTAGCAGCATTTAACTGTCAGAAGCAAAGTGGATGTCATCTGAGGGAACCCAGCTTGCAATAATCTATGGTAATAGCTAATATACCATGATGTCCCAAGAGGTGAGATAGAGTAAAATGTGACAAGTTTTTTCCTTGACCTATACAACCAGCAAAGATCAAGAATGAGAGAACTGAAGGCTAATATCAGTGGCCACAATGGAAAACCAGCTTCCACATATGGAGCAGCCCTATGACCCCTATAACTCATTGTTTAAAGTGAAGGACAGTTCATCTTGCAAAAGAACCCAAAATGCCATAGCAAGTATACTGAGTAGTATTCTCCTCCAATAATCCCCTGAGAAACCTTTAGTCATTTATCAGAATATTTGTGCATGGGAGAATGAGCATACTAAACTTTTTAGGATATTTGAATACACAGTCTAAGATGACAATCATACTTGGAGACTCAAAACATCATTATGGCCCAACTGTAAGAGTAGGGACATATAGAAGCCAGGGGATAAATGGGATCCTGGCCAAAGCCTATCTCACAGTGTGTCAGTTGGTTCTCCAGGTCTACCAAATGCTTCCCCACTATGTATATACTGCATAGCTGGCTTGATTCATTCGCTGTTTTCTTGTTCTCTGGAGTTAAAGTCATAATGGTAAGAATGGCCAAGAGGAAGCCATACTATTCTCTTTTCTCTGGCCAATGTAGTAAATTGGAAGTAATGCTATGCTCTGGGTAGTATGGTAAAGATTAGTGCCACTCTTAATAACTACAAGGATTTAGGGGTCATAGTTCCACCTAATGTCTCTGTTTATTTTACTAGTCTAGTCCCTAAGAAAGGTCACATAGATTACAACAATGACAGACTACCATAAATTATTCAAGTGATAGTCCTAATCACAGCTATTGTATTGTATGTGGTATCTTTACTAGAAGATTTTATATAAACTCTGGGAGTTGGTATCTGGCTATTGATGTAGCAAATATATTCTTTCAGTCCCTGTCATGGAGAATCAGAATCATTTACATTCACCTGGAATAAAGAGCAGCATAGATTCAGTTTTGTCACAGGATAATGTTAACTCTCACTCTTGGTCACAAAGTCAGAAGAGACCTTGATCATCTGGACATTTCACATTATATCACACTGATCTACTATACTGAGGGCACCATGTTCATCTGGCCTAGAAAAAAGTAAGTGGCAAGTGCCCTGAGTCTCCTGGTAAAACCATGTGTATCGTAGGGTATAAGAAGAATCATAAAAAGGTCCAGAATATGTCACACAAGTACAGTTTATAAGTATCTAGACATTAGAGGTATGTCAAGATATCTCCTCCAAGATAAAGAACAAGTTGTGGCAGCTTGCATCCCCTGCCACTAAGAAAAAGGCACAGAGTTGGTAGGCTTCTTCATATTTGGAAGACAGCACATATTACACTTGAAAATACAGCTCCATCCCCATTTATTAGATGATTTGGAAAGCTATCAACTTAAAGTTATCCAGCACATTAAAATGCTGTGCTAAAATATCTGGCAAGCACAAATAAAAGAGTCTTAGCAAAGACCCTGGGCATGGAGGGTTAGCGCAAGGACATGCCAACTGCAGCAAAGACGTATTCACTGTTTTAAAAGCTGTCGTAGCAAAGACCCTGGGCATGGAGGGTTAGCGCAAGGACATGCCAGCTGCAGCAAAGACGTATTCACTGTTTTAAAAGCAGCTCCTGACTTGCTGGGCAACTAAGCATGAGGCATTGAGTGACTTTGTAACCTGAGCTGCCCATCCTAAGCCAGGTATTATAAAAACCCACCAAGTCACAGAGGTAATCAGATGCAAAGCAATCCATCACACATTTGAAATGTCATGTTATGAATCAGATCCAATTAGATTAGAAGATACAAGTAACTTACAATGCAGGTGACAGTACCACCTATTCCAGTCTCATGGATGCCTCTCCCACAGCTTCTAACCAAGGTCTCTTAGGGGCTCCCCATGGCCAGCTATTGGAAAAGAGAAAAACTAAGGTTTGATTCATAATGGCTGGGTAGATATATTGGCACAAGCTTATGATGCCCTGCTGCTGCATGAGAGTCCCACTAAACTGTATCTCTGAATGTCAGGGAGCAGAGAAATGTATCTCAATGGGCAGAGCTTCAGATAAATTTGTGTAGATGGAGAGTTGACCTCAGATGAATATGTTCACTAAATCCTGAGCAGCAGCAAATAGTTTAGCTAGTTGGCCAAAGACCTGAAATAACATTTAAATAGGAAACAATCTGTTCTTAGAGAAAAACATGTGGATGTACCTACAGGATTAGGCTTAGGCACAGAGATGGTGAATCTCTGTGTCCCTCGCTGGTATTCACTAAAGAGCATCCACAGCAGAGGAGGCATTATAGAACAAAACAGAGAAGGTGAATTGTCTAGTAGAGATCGCAGCACCACTAAATTTAGCACACTGAGGTGAAAGCTATGGCTACACCTGATTGGTCAGTATACCAGCAGGCAAAGAAGGACTTCTTATGTCAGACCAGGATATTGACCCTGATTATTAGGAGGAGGTAAGATTGCTGCTGTATAATGTGGGAAAGGAGATTCATTTGGACAACATTTTTGTGCTTCTATGTCTAGTAATAATCGTAAATGGGCACCTGTAGCAACTTCAGCCTAACAAGGACACGATAGCACTGTCCTTGCTTAATTGGAATGATCCAATTAAGATTGCTAAACAGTGCACTAACCAAATGCAAATCAAGACTCTGTAAAGAGAGATAATGAGGGGAAATTATTTATGCCTTACTTTCTATTATAAAAGAAGCAATTCTGGAAGACAAAAATAATCATGGTCTCTCATAATTGAGTAGTTCCAGGAACCTATATAATCACATGATAGCATGACTCCTCAGGCATGAGGTGTGCTTTACAACACCAGGCAAGCATACTAGAACATATGTGCCTGCTGAGAGTAAGAGGAATCTGGAATGGGTGGTAAAGGAGGAAGATTAGTATCAGTTGCAGTAATGGAAACCATAATTTGTCCAGCTAACGCTCGTTTTCTTATATCTCTCCCTCCCCTGAAATTGTGACTGGCAACTATATTGAAGAAGCAATAATAGGAAAGAGTGAATTTAACATGAAGCATTAATGGATGTGAACAGCACAAAATTCAGACTCTAACATCCATTATGTATTTCATATCCTTTGAATCTTTTTGTGTGTTCCGGTAGGCTTCCAAGTGCCTGTATCTGAAGATATGTGCCTGAGGGCTCTCTTGCTTTAAAAATCAAAAACTGTGGTGCCCACAATTGCAAGGCAGCCATCTGGAAATGCCAAGGGACTAGCAATCCTGGATCAGTTCCTCTCAGTTGGTGTTCAGTTATCCAACTTCCTCCCTCCTCAGGAAAGAGAATTCTGAGGGACAGGATTTGGACCATTTTCTCAAGTTTCCCCTGACATTTAACATATAGTGGTACATTTAATAGTTCTCCACTTAATAATTTACCCTATTCTGAGTCACTTGCCCCATTTTTTTAAAACCAGAGTTCTCTGTGCTTCCCAAATAAACTACTTGCACTTGAATCCGGACTCTGAGTTGACTTTTGGGAAAATCCCAAATAATACACTAGATGTGGAGATAAATGAATAGAATATAGTATCCATGCCTGGAGAAATTTATATTGTGGAATTCAATACTAAGACATAAGAAAATGAATATAGTATGGTAGAGAATTATAATAGAATTAAGAACAAGATGCTGGGAGAGAAACGAGTAATATACCTAACTTCCTACAAGAAGCTGGATGAATCAGGACCAATAGCGTGGAGGAGTTGACATCCCACTGGAGTCATGAAGACTGAAGAAATGAATAGTAAATAAGAAAGTATACAGCCTAATGAGAAACTCATTTTAGGATACAATACAATAAAACCACACACTGATTATTCATAATATTCAGTCCTTTAAGGTAAACCAACACAAACTTGAGAATTTCCAATGTGAGTCATTTCCTGTAGAAAGTTTACTCTTGTGGAAAACATTGTAAAAAGCAAAACTTCTACTCCTGTAGATAGATGATTAGGCAAAGAAACCTTTGCATTTGTTCTTCTTGAGCCTATGCAACTGCCACTCAGACAGAAGTTAGTTTCCTTCTGTTACTTCTAAAGAGAGGTTAATGGATTTCTTTTGTGTGCTTTTTATGAGTAGGTTTCTGGAAAATGAAATTTCCCAATTCCACAGTTCATCACCCTATACCTGATTGCAGAAATTAGTGATCAGAAATGAGAATATAAACTGAAAAAAATGTAATTTCCTTCTGTCTTTGAAACTGTTTTGAGATGGGAAACATTTTGCTGTTTCACGACATAATGTCTTCTCGTATAATATGCTGTCAGCAGTAATGAGTTGAATGAAAGTAATTTCTTTTCCTCTCATATAAAAAAGTGATGTGAAATATTCAAAGGGTAAAAATCATCCTCAAAGCAAAATATATATATTTCAGTATTTTCTTGAAGATTAATGTACCAGATACCTAAAATTCTTTTTTCTCTCCTTTCTAGACTTATAAAAAAAAGTATAGTTTTCTCTAGAGACCTGTGATTCAAAACTAGTCATTTTTTTCCTAGTATATGCTGGACTACATGACATTGCTTATAGAAGGATTTGTTCTTTTGCAAATGACTTGCCTGGTCTGGTACAACATGATTGCGTATAATGTTTCAATAGTTATTTTTATGTTAATAAAAGAATGATCCAATTAAGATTGTTAAACAGTGCACTAGCCAAATGCAAATCAAGACTCTGTAAAGACAGATAATGAGGGAAAATTATTTATGCCTTACTTTCTATTCCAGAAGAAGCGATTCTGGAAGACAAAAATAATCATGGTTTCTCTCATAATTGAGTAGTTCCAGGAACCTATAAAGTCACTGGGAAAAGTTATTTGTATATTAAGGCTCAGGGACTGTCTAGCTCTGACAAGAATAATGTTCTTTTCTACTTTTGAACTATAAGACTTCTATTACTGAATTCGCATGGTCTAGCAATGTGATGTATTAAATATTTATGAAAAAATGAAGTCTTCAGGATTTGGATCTGTGTATAATTGAGCTTCAGATGTTTATATGTTTCTTCAAAACATTTTCTGAAGCATTTGTCATTTAAATTTTTCATAATCTTTTTCATAAAATACTTTGTGTGCGCTGTTGAAAGAATGAACATGAAGAATATATAAGTAAAAATATCTTTATAGATATAAGAAGGATATTCAATTACAAAAGGTTTAAAAGTGAGGAGAGTATATGGAGTGAACATACGGTTTCTGATGTATGCAAAAATGCTCAAAGCAAAAAATGCTAAGTCATCTACATTCAATGTCCCTAAATGTATGTTAGTTTTAAGCAAAAAGAACTCTAAGGAAACAATTACCCATCAAATGAAAGTTCAAAGTACACAGTAGCCAATGAGTAATATAAAAACAAAACAATTTTACGTAGTTCAATTTCAAAATCATAAAACATTTAACACAAAAACCCTTACCTTATGTTGCTAAGAATTAGAGTTTTTTCAGTATGTAGGATTAAATAATGTTAATAACAGTAAATAATGTTAAAAAAAATAATTTTCGGGGCTTCCCTGGTGGCGCAGTCGTTGAGAGTCCGCCTGCCGATGCAGGGGACGCGGGTTCGTGCCCCGGTCCGGGAAGATCCCACATGCCGCAGAGCGGCTGGGCCCGTGAGCCATGGCCGCTGAGCCTGCGCGTCCGGAGCCTGTGCTCCGCAACGGGAGAGGCCACAAGAGTGAGAGGCCCGCGTACCGCAAAAATAAATAAATAAATAATAATTTTCGGTTGAATACAATCTGTGATCTTTATATGTACTTCACAGAATCTGCTGCATTAGCGTCAGGGCACTCTAAATGTGAGGTGGACAGAAGCAAGAGATGGCAGAGTTCCAGCTGGCTTTGGAACGTCACTGACACATTGAGGTGGCTGAGACCTGGCATCTTCTATCCTTGACCATGTCTTGTCTATAGTACAGTATGTTAATGTTTTAAATATAATAGAAAAAAAGGATACCAGCTTGAACATTCAGACACACGGAGTTAACAACTGTTCTACAAGGATATGGCAAGCCACCAACAGTAATGGGACAGAGAATCTAAACCCTAAAAAAGGCTCATGCTCCAGGAGAGCGAGAACTGTGTCTCTCAGTGAAGGGCACAAGGCCATAGTAAGTGCTCAATAAATACCACTGAAATAGTGAGGAGAAGTAAAAGAGTGATTACAATGACCAATAGTTCATAAACACTGTTTCTAAAGTATTTTGCTTATTCCTAAATGAGCCTAGATGCATTCTTTCAGGGCAATAATAAACATAAATATAGTATATAATACACATGCATATATAGAATGTGATGATTTGCTCAATAGTTATCAAAAGGGCCTACGTTTGTGTTTACAAAATTGTAGTTTATTACCTATGAGTATTGTGTAGAGTTATGATTTCTAAAGTCAGACTACCACTGTTCAAAACTGGTAGCCTTACCAAATACTAGTTGTGACATTGGGCAAATCTATTAACTTCTATATGCCTTAATTTCCTTACCCATAAAATGGGGACAAAAATAATAGCTACTCATTAATTGTGAGAATTAAATGAATTATCTCATGTAATTGCTTAGAAAACTGCTTGGCAAATCATCAGTGCTATATTCATGTTAGCTATTATTACTTCTTATACCATAAGAAATGGAAATAACATCATACCCTTATGTTATCTTGCCAGAACTACTATAGTATCTCCCCCTCTCCAATCTTTTCCTTTCTAAGTCATCCTACATACATTCCATTCAGAAAAATCTTTCTAAATCATGGTCTTGTTCATGTCAGACCTACACACTAAAAATGTCTACTGTCCCCAAATATGTATATAGTTCTTAGCCTGGCATTTAAGGCCTCTCCCAACCTAATTTTACCATCTTGTTTTCAACTACTCCCTTTCTCTCATCTTTCATATAAATTAAGTTGAATTGCCCATTTTCTGAAAAGACCCTGAAATTTTCCTTCAATGACTGGCTGTCCTGGCCTTTCTCCTTGCTTACAATGTTGATACTTCATCTCCCCCATGAATATTTAACCAAGTCCTATAGCTTGAATTAGTGTGTTATACAGATAAGGTTATTATTATAAGGATGTGTACATGAGTGTGAATAGACCCTTCAATGGTGCTAAAACTACTCATCCATTAATTTTGTGCATCACAGCAGGACTAGAGTTTACAATATGCGTTTTTAAAACTATATAATATTTCTTGGCTTACTCATTAAGACACTCCATCTCTTCCTGGATTTATGGCTGAAAAGTCTTATTTCACCACCTCAGAAACCTTGTGCCACTGCTATGCATTGTTTGCACTACCTGCAATGTGACATTTTACCTTATTGAAGACTCTTGCTGAGGGATATCTTGTCTTTGAAAATAACCCAAGACCAGAATATAAGATTTCTCTTACGTGGTGGCTGTTCAGTCTTAACTCAGTTTTGTTAAATTATAATTAGCTGTGTGATCAAGGGAGGCTAATTCTTTTGATAAATGCTTCCTATGTGCTGTAAATTGTGAGAATAAACAGGAAGATATAAGTCAAATATATCAGAGTGAGATAAAGGAAGTGGATTTTTAATCAGATTATGCAGAGAGGAGTAGCTTTTAATTAGAGGCTGTGGATTTGGGTTCTTATTTTCAGTATAAGGTGGTTAACTGACATTTTACTTCATAGCTTCTTTATCTGTTAAGTGGGGATACCAGTGCCTGGGTAGCCTACGAAAAAGTTATTGTGAGGAGCAAATGAGACCCTGTAAACACTTTGAAATTTTGTGCTACACAAACGAGATTATTATGAAAAAAACCTGAGATAATTTCTATGCATGCTTGCATGTTTAAATGCAATGAAATTGTGACTTCGGTTAAAACCTAAAGTGCAGTAATTTTAATGCTTATCTAGTTACTAATTACAATATGAGTATAGATAATATATGATAGATTAGCTATCTTCTGCCCACCACTGAGCTGGGTTTATTATAAATATGGAAGAAGAAAAGACTCTGTCTTCTCAGAGCCTTGGAGGTGGAAGGACCACTTGTGAGGAAGGAGGTATGAACACATGGCCACTGAACCCTAATTTCTAGGGTTTAGAAGTAGTAGGTAACAAAGAAATATGTATTGGTTTTCTACTGCTGCTGTAACAAATTACCACAAACTATGTGTCTCAAAATAATTCAAATTTATTCTCTTACAGTTCCTGAAATGTGTGTCGTGGGGCTAAAGTCATGGTGTTAGAATCAGAAGGCTGTAGAGGAGAATCCATTTCCTTACCTTTTTCAGCTCCTAGAGGCTGCCTATGTCCCTTAGTTTGTGGCCCAGGATCACATCACATCTTCTCCAGCTTTTGTTATCACATCACTATTACCTCCTTCCTTTGACTGTCTTGCCTCCCTCTTATAAGGACTCATGATTACATTGGGCTCACGTGGATAATCCAGGCTACTCATGCAGGAGCCTTAATTACACCTGCAACACCCCTATCCCATGTAGGATAATAACAACAGGTTCCAGAAATTAGGATATGGGTAGCTTTGAGGGGGAAGAGTGGGGCCTTAGTCAGCCTCTCCCACAGAAGGGGAGAATCCCACCTTCAAGTGGCCCATAGGTTACTGACTACTACAGCCAAATTAAATTACTTAATTTTATTGCCTCATGACACTCACTACTAATTAAAACAGGGACAAAAAATATGAATTGAATATAGAAATTACTTCTCTAATTTCAATGCTTTTTTCCTATGTTTTGCAGCTAGAGAATTCCTAAATTAGCACAATACTTAAGTAGGATGACCAGATTTTCCTTATCTAGAATATTCTGATAGACTTTGTTACAGGCTGGGTCTTCACTTAGAGTGAAAATTCTTTTGATGATCTTACCATCTTCTAGGCCTAATACCCACTTGGATGAAATAAGTTTTGAATCAGAGCGTCAATGATTGAAAGCTTTCATCTGGGAACGCTGAAATGGGATCAAATGATAGCTGTCTCTATTACAGTGTTGCCTTGCATCATAGTTGCAGGTTTCCATTATAAGAAATGATACTATTATATAAAGGCATCTTAGAAAAAAATATGAATGGTAAGAAGTTCTAAGCTTACAAAGAAGCTATCATTTCAGACTTAGGAGAGCAAAGTCATTGAGCCATCTAGTGAAGGCCAGAGAATTAAAAGGATAAATTATGAGTTAAAGCTTTTAAAATTCTAAAGTTGGTGTCTCATTTCCTATTATTTGTGTTCCATTGCTTTTCAGTTCTTTACAGCCTAATATCTTGAAAAGGAAAAAGAAAAAATCATTAAACAATGTAAGAGTAAACACACAAGTGTCATGACATGCTATTACCAAATGCTACAGTAATGCTGGTCTTTTGTAAACATTTGACATTTATTTATGTGAACTTCATAATATTACAAGTTTTGCATCAATAAATAGAATTTAAGTACTACTAAATACTCATTTTAAATAGGATGAAATGGAGACATAAAGTTATAATACGGGGTGTTTTGGTCTAAGAAAGGCTGCACAATCTAAAATCACAACATTTAATGTCTGAATATCTGAGAATATAAAAGTATTTTTATGGGAAAAATTTTATTTTAGAAAGATGTCTTATCATAAAAATAACAAGTAGAACTTAAAGAAAATTGGTAAATATTAAAAATGTAAAAGGGGGACTTCCCTGGTGGTGCAGTGGTTAAGAATCCACCTGCCAATGCAGGGGACTCGGGCTTGATCCCTGGTCTGGGAAGATCCCACATGCCGCAGAGCAACTAAGCCCGTGCACCACAACTACTGAGCCTGCGCTCTAGAGCCTGCGAGCCACAACTACTGAGCCCACATGCCACAATTACTGAAGCCAGCACTCCTAGAGCCCGTGCTCTGCAACAAGACAAGCCACTGCAATGAGAAGCCCACGCACCACAACAAAGAGTAGCCCCTGCTCGCTGCAACTACAGAAAGCCTGCATGTAGCAATGGAGACCCAATGCAGCCAAAAATAAATAAAATAAATTTAATTTTTTAAAAAAAAATGTAAAAGGAGTAAATTAAATCTCTGTAACAGCTACCAGAGAAAGCCACTGTTAATATTTTTGGTTGTGAGGATTTTGTTCTGTTTTTTACTTAACTTATGTGCAGGTTACTCAATATTACAGAAACAATCTAATAGAGCAAACAAAATAATATTTATTACTTATGTTGTTGAAAAAGCTTAAAGCAAAACTTATGACAGAGACAAATCTAAATTTCCTACAATTATTTTTATTTGTTTTTAATCGCATTTGTCTTTTTCAAGACCTTGAAAACATTAACTCAAACACTGGGGTTAATGTCTCTGTTTCAAAATCTGCAGAAGTACTATTAAGATGGATAAATATTTTATAGCCCTTTAGAGTTCACAAAGCACTTTCAAAAATGTATTTCTCATATATAATCTCAATGACACCTGTGACATTTAAATGTTATCTACAGGGTCCTTACCAAGCCCGAGCCTAGCATAAGGTCTCGCAGCTTTTGTGTTGTGACAGCTCTTTACCAAGAAAATAGAGCAGTTTCTAATAATGTTAACTGCCCATGATTTCAACAGTCCAATCTTATTTGCCATAATATGTGGGTCGCATAGGGAATTTCACCTTAATACGGACACTATTGGCATACCACTAATTTCATACCGCTGGCTTGTGGACAGTGGTTTTTATAATTTTTATCCCACCAAGGTTGTTGGAGGATGTATGTTTCACAGGACATTCTTATACACATTCAAGGATGGTAGGATTTCTTCTCACTAAACTAAATGACTAGTACTAGTGAACAAGGAAACTAAGACAGAGACCTCAAGAGGACAATATTGCCACCCACTCTATTGTGAAGACTAGTAGCACTGTCTGGCGGATCACCCTGGAGACTGTCTATGGGCTGTCTAAGCACCCCTGGCAGGAGGGGCTGCACCTAAACTCAATACCTCATGAGGCTGGAGCACCACACGTTCTCCAGGTGCTAGGCAGCTGGCATGTATTTCCCAGCATTCTCCTAGAGTGTTGGCACCAAAATTCAGTTTACTTGGTTCTTCTCCCCAGAACATTCACCATCTCCTTTACACATCCATTCTTGTGCTTGTGCATCCACAGAAAACTGGAATCCCTCTCCTAGAGAGAGCCCAAGGGAAGCCCTTTGGGTCCTGCCAAGTGTGCCTCTCTGTAGGATGGTGAGACACCAGGGACCCCTCACTGCTCTCGCTTCTGTCTGTGATTTCTGATGTCCCAAGACTCTACAAGCACTTAGATAAATGCAAGGCTTTGCATGGGGTTGGAGCCAAGAAAAAACAAATGTTTGAATGAATTATAATGAGTGAGGAGAAGGCAGAGTAAGAATAGGAAAATAGAAGAAACTGACACCAAAGACACTGTACTTAACTGCCGTGTTTTTCAGCATTAAATGAATAGATAGATGACAATCTTCAAATATTTTTTCCTCTTCTTTGGAAAATATTTGAAAATAATATTGTTGCCATTTAATGGGTGATGACTAAGCAGTAGACACTGTGCGTGTTAACAACATAAACCATCTCCAACCATATGATAACCCTATTCGGTAGACTATTGTACACATCTTCGTTTTATAGAAAACTGAGGCTGGAGAGTTTAATAACATAACAATTTAAGTGGCTGAGTCAGGATTGAAACTCACTCTGACTTTAGCTGGTGTCTGTTTTCCAGAGGGAAAAGTATTTTAACATTATATCTGCTCATGGGAAATTAAGAAATTTATATTCAATGGTACTGTTTGTATAGGAAATCTATGCAAATTTGAGGGAATGACTAGATGTCAGAACATATCTGATTAGAAAGGGCATATTTACTTTTAAATGCTATCTTAGCCTGTTAAGGGGAGCTACATATTGAAATAATCATAACCATAGCAGATAATTCCAGTTGATACATACTTCTTATAAAATACAGATTGACATTTTAAAAGATGGATCATCTTATAAAATCACTAGGAAATTGTTACTAATTCAGTGTGAAGTGCTCTTCAGTACCAAATAATGATGGCTGATAAGTTTATTTTCACTGTTATGTCAAAACCCAGTGTTCAGGAAAATTAAAAGAAAAATAAAACTAATCTGTGAGAAACAGACTTTTTTTTTACAATTAATTTTGTATTTGCTAGTGGGAAAAAACTGCAGAGATACAGTTTACAACATTAATTTTTCAAAAAATTTATTCCTACTGAAATATTGTCAAGCAGAGGTCAAATTTCCACATCCTTTCTGATATGAGTTAAAAAAAAATTAGGTCTAGAGGTCATGAATTCTCAAATGAGGTACCCTGGTTTAGGAATAATCCCTCTTCTTAGTTAGGCATCATTCCTCTGAAATATCTTTTTACATGCCAGCCTTGGAGTTTATTATATTAATATAACACATTATATGTGTGAAAATTATGTTGATATTATATATTATATTGATAGTCCATATTGTATGTGGAAATATAGGTAATTTTGCTTAATACTAGGTCAACAATAATGAATAGTTTTTTGATAAACAGTTTAAAATCATCATGGTAACAATATGTCTTTTACTATATGCTCTTTTTTCTTCCTCTGGCCCTATAATTTTTTCAAAATACTTTCATTGTTTCCTTTGTTTGCTTGTGATAAGGAAAGGTTATTTAAGAGATGCAGAGCAACTTCATAATTGAAATTTGCTCACTTCTAATCATGCCACATGATCAGTGTCTCTAGAACTAGATGCAATTATAATGCTCTGCAGCATTTACTGCTTCAGTGGATTATGGACTCTGAGAGGAATTAAAATGAAGGGGTAAGTTTAATACAAATTACTGTTACCACCAAAATACATACACTAACTGTGAAGACAAAGAGGTGCAAAGATTTACATGTGAAGGGTGCTATGTCTCCCCAAAGGTTCTTAATGTGTCTTCTGGTTTTATGTTATGTGGCAGTTCACATACAGAAAGAAATATAATGAAACCATAAAAAGAAAAAAACAATCCTCCAAGTCTGGCCATAAATGCACTCATATTTTATACTTGCCTTAGTGAGGAGGTTACCAATCAGAGTTTGCTTCTCTCTAGTTATTTAAATATTCTGGATCGTTTAAATAATTTGATGCTAATTATTAACATATTCTGGAGGATTGTTTTTACTTCCCTTTTCCATGGCTTAGACCATACAATTCAAGTAGTGTGACTAAACTTCTGTGAGTTCTGCTAAAAGACTTGCTGTAAATATTTACTTAGAAGAGTTCTGAATCATCCTTTGTGATGACTGTTTTAAACCCAGTCTCAGTATGGTGCCTTAACTTTTAATGCTGACGATTGGAAAAACATAACAAGCAAAGCTGGAGGATTTGGGAATAACAAATTTGGTGAATGTATAGGAAAATGACTATAGGGAAGCCAATATTTTCCCATCTCATGTAAAATCCGTCATCAATATTTCGAATGTACTTCTATCATGTATATTATAACACAGATGGGCCCCATGTTCTTTATTATAATTTAATAGTTCTGTTCCTGGTTACGTTTAGTTTTAACTCCACTGAATTGTTGCTGTGTTTCTAATTATTGCAAGTGTTTTATTGGAGACATGTGGTTTAAAACTAAGATACTTTTACATAGATTTTTATTTGTTATTTTATAAAAGAAACATTGACATATGCATAAAATATAGTATTAAAGTTTCCAAATTACAAACAGGTTTTATGATGTTAGCTTTTTGATCTATATTTATTGCCATTCTGTTTTGAACTAAACATTTAATATATAAATTTAAAAACAGATATAAGATTCAAGATAAGGTGAGAGAGAGAAGTGAGACATAGGAAACTTGTCTAAGCAAATTAAATACTGACTTTAAATTTGTCAAGTCTTTTCTTTTTACCTAAGTACTCTTGTATTTAAAATAATTGATACATTCTGAACAAAATAATCTTGATTTTAGCTGAATAACTAGAAATAAAACACCTTTTGACTTCATGCCAAAATTTAAGGACCAATATTCAATGTGAGCTATTTAAAATTTCTGAGATGATAGAAATCAGGTCATCATTTTATAATCTTATATTTCTTATTTGAAATTACACATATCTGAAATTTTGTGTAATTATTTTTGAGAATCAAAGAAAATCTACTAAAAGTTAGTGATATCACCTTATCTAAAAATTTGTTATTTAGCTACCAGATCAATTGGTTTCACAGTATGACTAATTATAAAATAAGTTTTTAATTTGACATTTCAGATTACTAAGCCTATTGACCTTTTAGAAGACCTCCCGCTCAATGGTCTATATTAAAAAAAAAAAAAAACTGCTTACGTCTCCCTTTCTAAATGAGTTAAGAATGCAGACATTTTGCTTTTTTAATAAGTTTCACACAATGAAGTTATTTGTAAATATTCAGAATGTCACTGGAATCTTTTGTTGGTATCATTATCCATAATTTTCAGTTTTCTTCACTCACAGGCTTTTTGCTCTACATTTATAATGTTTTGTTCATCTCTTTGTATGTTTTCACAGACCTGGGAGATTTTTTGTTGAAAATATATTGTTCATCATCTTCAAAATTTTTCCTAGATAAGTGAAGATTTGCCTAAGATTCACCAGGTGGTCATAAATTCTAGTGTTATTGTTCCTTTTTAAGTCCCACACATATGACCTTTTTTTACTCCCAGACTTAGAAACCAGTAGAGTGAATGAGATCCTCCCTAGGTCCAGGTAGCTTATACATGAAAAAGTTGCAAAATTTTACAAATGTATAACAGTAGAAATCTAGAAAATATAAATATGCATGGATTCTAAAGGTTTAAGATCAGGGAGGAAGGAATATTACATTAGATCAAGCCATGCTTAGCAACATAGGAAAAACACTCACCATACAGTCAGAATTCCATATTAATTCAAGCATCTAGGAGTGGCAGTAATAGCTCACTCAGTTATTAGCTAAAACCTGGACACCATAGTCACCTACATTAGAAAAAGGTGAGATGCCAGAAATCCTTTGGTATTATTTAGAGCAAGGAATCCAAAGACCAGAGAGATAGGTGTCTTAATGTGGATTAATGATGGTGAATTGCTTACCCAATTATTTCCCTGGGAGGGCCTGAAGAACTGTAATATAGCATTAAGAACATTGGTGATAGAACATCCTTTAAAACTCCTGAGAATGTACTCAGCAAGCAAGAACAAAGGTGAGAACTGTCACCATGGATATAGCCTTTCTGATATTTATGGTAAAGTTAAGATTCTAAAGTGGCAGAAGCCATGTGTCAGAGCTTAATTGCAAATGACACAATAAGCATGATAGCTGTAATGGAAAGCAGGGCCTGAGGTATAATCAGTAAACTGGGCAAGCTGCAATTTGGCCATGGCTAATTGATCATGAGGTTCGTGGAAGTGAAATAGATGGACACGCTATTAAATTCTTCCTTAACTCGGTAATAGAAAAAAAAATTCTTGGTTGGTGAATTTAACTTATTGAGTCACTATAAGGGACAATCATGAATTTTCACCCAGTTCCAGACTTGAGACAAATTATGGTCCCATATGCCTTGAAAGAAGAGGATGACGGATCTGCTTAAAGAAGGAGCAGAGACACAGCCAAGCACACGTACTCTAAATCTTCTTTCTATTTCTCCTAAAATATTCCTGTGGCTATTTAAGAGGGTGATTGTGGTCTGAGAAAAAGAAAATTTTCAAGATTTTGAAGAATTAATAAACACTGGGTTTGAAGTGAAAATAATCTTTAAAGATCAAAAAACAAAATCACTCTCGGGGCCATAAATCAGAGAGGGTATTGTGGCAGTCTGGTGATAAATGGCGTTTTGGATGGAGTGTATGTTAAAATGAGCTCAGTGTGTTTGTGGATTTATCCACGAGTTTTTCTCCTTATTTGGAAACTCACAGAATTCTTCCTTTGGCTAGTTGTCCCTTGAATCAACATTTATAATATTAGAAAGAACCAAGTGTAAGTTCCTGGAATTGGTTTCCCCTCTACCATTAATTTGTATTTTAGTAAATTGAAAAACAGAAACCAGTAATACATCCCTGGAGGAATGACAGAATTTAGTGCCACCATGAAAGACTTGAAAGATGAATGAACATTGATTCGTGGTAGGTCTTCTTTTAAGTCATCTGTTTGATATGTTTAAATATGACGAAGAATGATGGGAATTATCATAAATACAATTAATTGATGACCCCAATATCAGCTGTTGTACCGGATGTGGTTCCTTTAGTGAAGCGACCCACAGAATGCGTTTACCCTGATATGTGGCACTTGATCCAAAGTCAATGTTGTTCAGGCCGAGAAATAAAGGTCATGGACTTCAGCAGGCAACAGAAGTGAGATTTTCTTGGAGGCAGTGTATGAATAGCTTCCTCTGGATCACTCATTTTTGTGCTCCAGGAAATTGAGATCATTGGTAGCAATTTCGTCTGATTTCTGCACTCTCTGATATCTTGAAGCTGGTAGCACCTTTCTGTGATCTTTGTTCCCTGGGCCCTTCCAGCAGTTTTATCTTCTAATTCTCTGTATTAAATCCCAACCTGCTGCTTTCTTATGAGTTGTAAAATGGTTTCTGTTTTTTTTGGCTGAACTCTGACTAATTTAACCCAGAGCTTTACTCTCTACATGTTTTCTTAGGCTCTGTAATAAAACCTTCATTTATCCAATAGTTCAAGTCAAACGTCTTACAGACATTCTTGACCCCAGCAGTATTTCCCACCATTCCTCCCACATAGCCTTCTTGTTGTCCCCTGAGTTCAGTGTTTTCTTACCAAAGGGCATTTGTAAGGCACTCTCCTTTCTATCTCTAGCACTTTCTCCTCAATGTTCTCATAACTCACTCCCTCACTTCATTTAGGTCTTTGCTCAGATCTCACCTGCTTGGAAAAGACTTGCCTGACTACTGCTACCTACTTCTTTGACTATTGGCTTTACAACATATATTGATTTTGATTTTTGACTGATGTATTAATTTACTCTCCTCTCAACTGGAAGAAAAACTCCAAGAAAGCAAATTCTTCATCTCTTTTAATTATTAATATATCCACATCACCAAAAATAGGTTATACAATTAGTAGGATTTCAATACATTTTTATTAACATAAAAAATAAATATTTATATATAAATTGTGTAGTTGTGAATCATTACTTTAAATTTAGTATAAAATATATTCATAAAATTTTAAACTTATATAAATTATGATAAAATAGCATTATGGGAGGCAGTATTGAATTCAATGAATATTCTTACTGGTGTCCTCAAGCACACAGAAGAGAACTTCCAGATAAAAGTCAACTTATTTATTTATTTATTTTTTGTGGTACGTGGGCCTCTCACTGTTGTGGCCTCTCCCGCTGCGGAGCACAGGCTCCGGACGCGCAGGGTCAGCAGCCGTGGCTCACGGGCCCAACTGCTCCACGGCATGTGGGATCTTCCCGGACCGGGGCACGAACCCGCGTCCCTTGCATCGGCAGGCGGACTCTCAACCACTGAGCCACCAGGGAAGCCCAAAAGTCAACTTATTAACACAGCAGCCTGTGGATTTTGCTGCTTGCCTGGCCTCACTTTGTCTGCTCTGTGTATGTGAAACTTTATTGCATTACTAAGAAAATGTCTTACATAGTACGTATCTCAATCCTTGAAGTGTTCATTTAATTCATCTTTTATGAAACCAATAAAAGATCCTCTTTTAATATTTGACCCAAATTCTGAAGTGGAAAATATATACTCTATAGAATCTTAGTCACAGCAACTGAAAAATATATAAACTATATACAGTATTTTTTTCTTAACTGAACATCCAGTAAAGCTTATAATCAGAGGCTGATGTAGTATCTCTGTCTGTTGAAGTCTAAATTCCTCCTCTTCTCTCTTTATACAAGTTCTGCTGCTCCTTTTTTGATGGCACATAATGTCCTCATTTCAGTTTGGTCTGCCCTGGGTGTCACTTCCTTGTATCAGGACCGTGATTGCTTAGGCTATGCTACTTCACTTACTCTGCTGTCAGATTTCAAATAAAGGAGTAACAACTGTATTGTTCAGAAAACTGCATCTCTCCAATATGCTGTGAAAAATGCCTATCCTTAATTTCAGGTACCATGAAATGATGTTTCTTTCAGACTTTTGATGTTCTAATATAATTGGTATGTTTTACATTCTTTGTCACACTGCAGTGATAGAGAATGTTACTGTATTTCATTTTTTATGGTAGAGGAAATAACTTCCAATTGGGGTCTGAGTTAAAAATCAGATCCTTCACTGGACAGAAATAATATAATTCAACACTTTATGTTCAATACCATTAAAATATGTCCTTCTGGCTTCTGGAGATCTTTCTGTTTTATCATTTTATCCTAACGATCAGTTTTCTTACGCTGACAAATCCCGACCATCAAAGGTACATACTTATTTCACAGTAAGACATTAAAGCAGGAGAGTCATTTACAAAGAAGTTAGATTGCCCATTACCAGACATTTCTCTTTTCATATTTCTCAACTTCCGGACCCTCTTCTACTGAAGACGCTCACAGCATTTCTTCAATCATTGTGCACATCACCTTTAGACTCTCAACTCTCTGTCTCTGAGTATAAAACCTGGACCTATCTCAGGTACCCCAAAATAACCATACATACAAAAGCTTTCAAGCAAGTACATGTGTACTATGTCTAGAATATATGATGAAGCTCAGGCGAAGGTCTGGACTCAAGATGTCCATTTGGGAAACATCAGTGTGTTGGTAATTAAAACTAGGAGAATGGCTAAGGAGTATGTGCTTTTTGGTGAATCACAAGGGACACCAAAAATGCAAGCATAAACAATGGAAGAGGTGTTCACAAGAGATGCAAAGACGTGAAAATAACTGGGAAATTTTGTGATAATGGAAACTGAAGGAATATGGAGTTTTAAGGAGGATGAAATGTGCAGTGCTGTCCCAAGGAACAGTGATTTACAGTGTGATAAGGACTCAAATTATCTTTGTAATCTGCACTGGGAGATTTTTGGTGACTCTGATAAGAATGATCTTAGTAGAGTGAAGTTACAGGACATGTTACTGTGGTGAGCTAAGGAAGTGAAAACAAAGTGTGTAGATCACACATTTAAGAAATTTGAGTGGCGAGATTATAAAGCAAATGATATCAAATGGCCTAAATTATTTCAAAATACTAGAATAAGCATGCAGATAATACTCTGAAATAGTCATTTCAGGGAATAGAAGAGGGTTTTGACCAAGGACCAGTGAAATATGGTAATAAAGATTCAAATGAGTTCTCATTTGTTACAGTAACAAGTCTTCACTAGACCTTCATGAGCTTGGTCTTCATGAAACTTTCTTATTGAAGTTAAATGGGGTACTGGACTAGAGAAGGTATTTTGTAATGTAGATTTACAGTTGGGTTTTCCTGGGTGACTATATTAGAAACATATAGTAAAGAGATATAGTAAATAAATAAATAAATAAAGTATTAAAATGAAGGCATAATAAAGTTAAAGTTCCTGGTGAGAAAGTAGGTTATGTGCTCAACCAAATGTTATTACTAATTGTAATAATAGCAAATATTCACATAGCATTTACAGTGTGCCCAGCAGTCCTCACAGCATCCTCCAGAGGCAGCTACTAGTTCTTATCCTCACGTATCAAATGAGGAAGCCAAGGCACAAGGAAGGGAAATAACTTGTCCAAGGTCTAACGGCTACTAAGTACTACAGCCACGATTTGAACCGAAGAGTCCAAATCTAGACTCTGTACTCTTAAAAACCAGCAGATGAATGCCTTCATAGTGGGTATAATTAGTTGCAATACATTTTGGCTAGTTTAATCAGAAGCAGAACTTGTTAAGAATGGGCTAGAATGCTTAGAAGCTGTGCAAAACAGAAGAGCAACCAGAGCCACCCCACGAAGTGGCACAGGAAGGTATACAACTTTCCAGTGTACACACACTCCAGCACAGATAACACACAGATAACATCACGGGTAACATCTGTGATAACGCAGAACTACACAGATGACATCACAGTGAGAAGCAACACTGGATATCAGTTTCTATCAGTAGAACCTCACTCACAGGCTCCACTGAAACTGGATGCAGTTCAGGCTACCTTTGCCAGCCTAGTTTCTATGTGGTGCCAGTTTTTCTCATCAGTTTTTACATCACTGATTTCCAATTTCGAAATGAGAAATTTCTAAACCAGGCTAGGAAGCAACCCTATCTATACAACAGTGTCTGGGAAAGCAAGTGTCTAGGTTCTAGGCAAGTGGCCATAGGAACATGTCCAAGGGTCTCAGCAGCCAAAGAGAAACAAAATGAAACAAAAAGGCAAGTGTCGGCTGCACAGGTAATTCCAGCTGGCTAGGATGGCAAAGAAGTGAGAGGAGGAGCTCAAAGGACTATACATGAGGTTAAAGAGAAGTTAGAGAGGTTGTGAGAGAACCAGGAAAAAAGCGTGCTGTCAACAGAGTGAATTATTCGAGTTTAAGGTATGTAATGTAGATCTAGTCCAGGTGATGACCAGATCTCAGGTTTGGCCCTGGAGGTCGTTTGCCAAAATTAATGGAGGTAAAGTCATCACATTAGAGTTGCACACTTTAATACTAGCTTGTTAGATGAATTTTCCCTGTGGACTTCGAAATCTCTCAACTTTGTGATAAGATGTCAGAATGCAAAAGGGAAGACGTGGCCGGTTCTCAAAGGCTTCACTGAATGAGGGGTACCGATTTCAGGTGGATGAGTGACAACAGGGAAAAGTAGGGACTGCTAAAGTCCCAAGGCACTAGCCTCAGACAAGAATGAGTGCTTTCAGAAGTTGTACATATATACAATGAAATATTACTCAGCCATAAAAAGGAATGAAATTGGGTCATTTGTAGAGATGTGAATGGATCTAGAGACTGTCATACAGAGTGAAGTAAGTCAGAAAGAGAAAATCAAATATCGTATATTAATGCATATATGTGGAACCTAGAAAAATGGTACAGATGAACTGGTTTGCAGGGCAGAAATAGAGACACAGATGTAGAGAACAAACATATGGATACCAAGGTGGGAAAGTGGCGGGGGGGGGTGGTGGTGGGATGAATTGGGAGATTGGGATGGATATATATACACTAATATGTATAAAATGGATAACTAATAAGAACCTGCTGTATAAAAAATAAATAAAATTAAATTAAAAAATTAAAAAAAAAAAAAAGAATGAATGCTTCCACGGCAATGGAAGCACCTTTGTTTGGAGAGGAAGGATTGCAGCTATGGGAGTTGTGTGCATGGTTGTCTGCCCTTACTTATCCCATCATTCTGCCCCCAAATGATCTCAGCATTTCAGGCTGTATACGAGCTGTTCTCAAGGAAAAGTTGAAAACCACTATATGGTTGTACTTCAGGAATTCCCACCATTCTTCAGTTCTTCTTTCTTTATCTTTTCATTCATTAATTGATTCATGTATTCACTCTAGCCAATAGATAGATGAAGAGATAGAGGATATTTATGATGAGCTATAATGCTGTGTGAGACACTGGGTACACCACCATGATCAGATACGTTGATGTACTTTATATAAAGAAAACTTACAGAACTAAGAGAGGAGGTAAAAGAGAGATGTAATTTAGACTGAAAGGGCAGAGACGACTCCCCTGAGAATTAACAGTTCAGCTGAAACCGGAGGAAGAGCAAATGTAAGAGACTTACAGGTGCAGAAACCATCATGTGCAAAGGCCGGTAAGTGGGGAAAAAAATGACTTGTTTGAGAAATTAAAAGAAGTCCAGTGTCTGAAGTATTTACGTTTCTGTTTTCCCTAAGTCATTGATTATGTTTAAGTATCTTATGACCTCAGACCACATATTATATATAATGGGAGGATTTAGAATCATAGTCTGCCCTGAAGAAACCCTGTAATTTCCTAAATCAGAAAAGAAAGGGTATATTCTATATACCTTTCATATGTAATATAAATATATTACTCATGTATAATTATATAATATATAATATATAGTAATATGTATTATAAATATTAAATCGATTACCATATATATGTGTGTGCATGTTTTTGTCTATATCTGTATCGATGATCTGGTTTGATGGGTCAGGGTATTCCCCTCAACTTACAAGACAGTATACTCCCTTTGTAAGTCATGTAGGAAGTCTATAAGCTGATATGAAGAAAGGCGATCTCTCTCTATATAAATTGATGATTAGTTCCCTCAAAGCCAGCATTTATGTACCATCATTTTGTTGTGTGTTGAAAGGCAGGCAGATATGAAAACATGATATGAAAGCACTCAGATGAGACAGGCAAAAAAATCAATAAGAGAGAGCACAAGTGCAAGGGAACAACAATTCAATCTAGGTGAGAGGGCGCTGAAAATGTAAGGGAGGCACGGTCTGCATAGTTGAAAGCTCATGAGGAAATCTCATAAGACATCAAAGCTCAGCATTAATGTACTCTGTGCAGTGGGGTTCTGAAGAGTTTCACATCAGAAGTAGATTTTAAGGACAATGAATCTTAATTCTTCAGAAGAAATGTCATCTACAACTTTTATTTGTTATTTTAAAATGTTTAGCATCGTTTTCTCCCAAGCCCATTTTCTATGAGACTAATCTTACTGCCACACTTTCAGAAATAGCAGTACTTTTTGAAAGGCAGCAAGGGATTCGTGTCCTTTTTTCTTATCTCAAATGAAATAATCCTTTGGGCTTTAACGTTTCAAAGCATTAATATTTTATATCGCATTATAAAGTAAATAAACAGATTTGTTTGGTGCATTGATCTTGATGGAGGGAAGAATTGATAGATAAGACAAGACACCTGGTGGAGGTAAAGAGAGTTGCTACTCATTAAAGAAATGTCCCTTGATACGCACGTCCAGGACTGCAAGGACATATTTTACAATTTCTGAAGTGTCTGATCAGTGAAATGATAAAATATTTGTATGATAGCTACTAAATGGATGGGTATTATGTTCTTTACCTGCTTATGGAATACATATTTATAGATTGCCTCTGTAATTCTCTTTGTAGAAGCTGAAAGTTGAACACTATGACTCATTATTTTGGGTCACATACTGCCAGCTCATATTTTTAATATAAACACAGTGTATCAGCCAAAGCCATCAGCCATTGATTATTTGATTAAGTTGTATTGTTACAAAGACCATAATTACACTGTCTTCTAAAGAGACCATAATTTCATTTGTTTTGGTTCGAATGTTTTGTTTGTAAAACAGAAACCTAGAGACAAGCAAAACAGGAACTTATATAAAAAAGAAAGATAGGGCCTGAAAACAGGAATGCATCTGGATTGTAAGAAATATCTGAAAGCAGAGAATTAAATGTCTTCCAGGTCCTTCTATATCTTTCATTTCTGCTTCTGCCTGGGTATCCATTTACATGTCATGACAACCAGCAATCTTTTTGGTTCTCAGGCCCAGGTACTAGGGAAGGAAACCCTTGATGCTCTTATATCAGAAGTCACCCTGGACCCATAACATAGCCATTACATGTAATGGCCATTACGTGGCCAGGGGAGCTATGTAATAAATGCTGGAGGCAGCTCCACTCACATAAACAGAAAATCCCACAGAAATGTTAAGGGGAAATCACCCAATAAGTTTCCACTATACCATTTGGTGGAAGCATAAAGTGAACTAACATTTGTCAGCATTTAATATTCACCAAGCACTACATGGATAGTCTCTTTTAATACTCAGTACAACTCACTAAGTATATGCAGTTATCATTATATAGATGAAGAAGCCAAGCTAAAGGAAATGTGAAAAAAAGTCCAAGATCACATATGTACACATTTAGTTGAAGCAAATTTAAATACAATTATTGTGTTTCCATCTTGCTAAGCAGTGTTCTAAGGTTTGAGGATTCAAAGTTCTCAGATATGATCAATTCATGACCTTGGAGAGCTCATGGCCAATTGGAAAAGAGAAGAGAAAAAAAAGATAATTGTAACAAAAGTGGTTAAGCTTTCTATTTTAAAGAACGAATGATGTTTCAGAGGTTTATGTGTGGGGCATGAGACCTACTGTGACCCAGGCCAGCAGAAAAAAAAATATTTGGGGAAAGGAGTATTCAAATTTAAAAGAGGAATTGATATTAACTGGATGAAAAAGAAAGATAAGTGAATCCATGCAGAACGAGCAGGCAGAATGACCATAAAAATATGGTCATTTTAAAACAACACAGTATGTTGTTGGTGAAACATAGGCAATTTGGCAGGGATGGAATATAGGAAAAAACAGGCAGAGAACGTCAAGCAGTGAGAATCAAGAGAGAAGTGGAGGTTAGATTTTGATTAGCATTGAATGTGTTTAGGACTTAGTTGTTATGAGGAAGCAATGAGAAGTTGTGGAAAGATATTTTTAATAAATTTATTTATTTATTTATGGCTGCACTGGGTCTTTGTTGCTGTGCCTGGGCTTTCTCTAGTTGCAGCAAGTGGGGGCTACTCTTCGTTGTGGTGCATAGGCTTCTCTTTGCAGTGGCTTCTCTTGTTGCAGAGCATGGGTTTTAGGCACACAGGCTTCAGTAGTTGTGACACATGGGCTCAGTAGTTGTGGCTTGTGGGCTCTAGAGTGCAGGCTCAGTAGTTGTGGTGCACGGGCTTAGTTGCTCTGCAGCATGTGGGATCTTCCTGGACCAGGGTTCAAATCCGTGTCCCCTGCATTGGCAGGCGGATTGTTAACAATTGCACCACCAGGGAAGTCTGAAAGATTTTTAAAAGAGTATTGCTCTTACATGAATTGACATTTAAAACCAAATTATTCTGGCAAATATTATTAATTAATGGGCTGGAAGAAGGAAAGGCTATAGGCTAGAAAGTAAATAAGATTCAGTGGTGGAAAACTTTGAAAAAGATAATTAAGTTCTGTCTGAAAGAAGCTGAGGCAGTTGGTGAAGCTAAAATTCTAGTCACGGTGTGGGTTTTTTTTTTTTTTTTTTTTTGCGATACGCGGGCCTCTCACTGTTGTGGCCTCTCCCGTTGCGGAGCACAGGCTCCGGACGCACAGGCTTAGCGGCCATGGCTCACGGGCCCAGCCGCTCCGCGGCATGTGGGATCTTCCCGGACCGGGGCACGAACCCGTGTCCCCTGCATCGGCAGGCGGACTCTCAACCACTGCGTCACCAAGGAAGGAACCAAGGTGTGGGTTTTTCATGACCCCACACACCCCCCTCCATTGTTGAAACAAGTGCAATGGAGATTGAATTCAATTTGGAAATTTCACCCCCCAACCACCAAAGCAAAAAATATATATATATATTACAATGCCTGTCATTTATTTTAAAATAATTCAGCATAGACAGTAATTGAAATGTGAATATTCATTAGTTAAGCAACATGCAGGCAACAGTCATCTGACCTAGTGAGGAATTCCCTCTCAAGAGGTAGTGCTACACATCATAAGAAATTATACTCTGTGATAACTTCACTAGACAACTTTTTCCATCCTAAACATTGGGGTCAAAATATGGTTTGAAGGAAAACAGTAGCTTTCCATTAGAATTCTTTAAATTTCTTACCCAGTTCAGCAGTATGATCTGAAAGTTATCAAATGTTTTCCATATAATTTAACGTACCAAATAATCCTAGTTACTTCAATATTTCTTCTGAGATGCCTAGGGGCCCTTTGGAGTACTCTAGTTAGCTAGAGAAAGAAACTTACAATCTGTTATCAAAAGCAGTTCATTATTCCAGGAAATCTTTTTTCTCTTAACAGGGAGAAAGAAAAACCAAATTCCAGTCTTGTACCAGCTTACTATTAATAACAAAATTCATTTACCTAATTAAATCCAATCTAATCTTAATCACTACTAACAACATACAAAATTCTTTTTTCAAAGTTCCCTTTTCTCACAAACCTTTTATTACTTTTTGTATCCATATGATTTGTCCCATATTTTTCTCCATCCAGAAAAAAATAGCTCTAGGACAAAATTATTATCATCATTTTCCTCAATAAAAATATCTCCATTTTTTATACCTCTGTCAGCAACAACACATATCCTACTTGCTTTACACACTGAAATGCTTCGCTTATCATTTTTAGTAGCTTTAATTACATATTACAGTTTTTAAGCCTTAAAAGCCTTAACGAAACCAAGAAACAAGTAATTGAACTGTTATACCAGCATTTACTGATTGGCAAACTTAAGAATATATTCCATAACCTCTAAAAACATACATTTTTCTCATAGCATAATTTCTCTTCAATGTGGTACAAGATGCGTTAATAAACCCAAACATCTTTAGTGTTTTTTCTCTCAAAAGAAGGCAAAAGTATGTAAACTTAGATTTGTTCAGCAATGGTCCAGTATTTTATCTTAAAAATGATTTAGACATTCAATTAATTTTATTCAGTTAACTTAATTTAGCAAAACTCTAAAGTTTCAAGTTACCAAAAATCTGGAATAAGTATTTTTAGATAGACATCCCCGAAGCATAATTATTTTCAAAGAGTTTATCCAAAAGCTTTTGATACATTTATGACAATATCACATATAGACATATGATATTCAGAGATTTCAAACCAGATATTTCAATACAGAACTTGTCAGCTTATAAATAACAGTTGGAATAAGTTCAATTTATTCACTTGATTATAAAAGGCTTCTCCCACTCCCCCCCTTTTTTTTTTTTACCTTGGCTTGAAGTTCTACTAATTAACCCAAGACTGAAGTCTCAGGCAAAGTGGGCTGTGTTTGTATTTTAAGGACAGGATAAGAGTTAACTTCAAGCTTTCTCCTAGGCATATTTTTGTTCTCTCAGGGTCAGAATTCCAAAAACAGTATTTATCAAGCTAGCTTTCTCTAACTGCATATGCAAAAAGAAGCCGTTTTGGAATTTCAAAAGAATTTCATCTTAACCAATTTTCTCTGGAGTCTGAAGAATACTGTTGGCAACACAATGTTAAAAAAATCATCTTTCTGTTTTTTTAGTCATAGTTTCATAGCTTAATTTTTCTAATGAATTGAACCTGAATTTCCCATTTTACAAAAGGCAACAAGAATACCAGTCATACAAATGGAATACACACTCATGCACCAGAAGACAGAACTGTCACATATCTTCTGATAGGATGACCAAATGACCAATACAGAGTCCCAAACAAATACTTCCCCCAAACAAATGGTCCCCAAAGTCAGACTTATGTCAGAACTAATTGGAAAAATGTCCAAATAGCACTTCGTGCTCAAAAAAGAAGTTTGTCCAGGTGCACAACTGGTGGACTTACTCGATTTTGGAGCTCATCAGCTCATCCAGATGCATGTTTCTGTTCCACCAAGGAAAAGCGTTAAGTTGGCAGACAGTGGCAAGAAGGGGAGTAACAGGGAGGAACCCCGAAACAAATGGTTTTGGCAGCTGCTAGGAACATCCCCCCAGATTTCCCTCTCAGGACCAGCTAGCCACCAGCAGCCGGCCCCTCTCAGCCTTTAGGGCTAGTTGTCATGGCTGCGGCTCTACTCGGGAAACCCCGGGGAGCCAGATGTCATGAGAGCGCAGCAGCCCCACGTTGGGTGGCAAAAAACTGTCACCGAAAGTGGAGCCCGGCTGCTTGCCACTCTGAAGCCAATAAAGAGGCAAGGTTGGTGGAAAGGAAAGTTTGTTTTATTTTGGAGGTTGGCAACCATGGGATTCCTGTCCACCTGCTGACTCTCCCCACTGACAGTCAGTGGGCAAGAGCTTTTATAGATGGAGGGAGGGGGCTACCTGCAGGAACAACATGGTCAGCTCTGACAGTCATCTTGAAATGGGTCATGCAGTTGTCTGATCAGTGTCACCTCGATTGTTTTAAGTACAGTTAGCCTTTAGTTCCTGGGTCAGTTTGTTCCCATTTCTTTGGGCCAGTTCTTGGAATCGTGGCAGCTTATGTCACGGCTACAGTCTGGTCGTCATGTAGTTAACTGCTTCCACCTGGTGGGGTTTTCAGCATCTATAAGACAGCTCACAGGATGTGGCTCAGAATATTATCTACAGCCCTTGAAGAGGAACTAAAGGTCCTTGTGGTGGGCAAGGACCATAAGGTTCTGCTTCATTTCAAGAGGACATTTCTTTATTATCTATTTCTTCTCATGGGTGTTTCTCATAAAATCTAGTGATAATCTTGATAATGTGTATAGAATTAATATTAGGTGCACCAAAGCCAGTTTTAGAAGAGAACAACATAAACATTTAAAATTCTTTTGTAAAGATCACCTAAATCGTATCCAAAAAAATTAAACAAAAATCAAATGCATCTATTGGTTAGCTATGTGAACAGAACTGTAGAATGGTTTTATTTGATCCTGCCCTCATTTTTGCAGTCAGACCACCTTGTCAGATCCTTTTTACCGACCTGAGATTGTTTTCCTTCGAGACTTTTATCTTGAATTCTAGCACTAAATTGTTTGTTAGAATTTTTATAACTCCTTAAAAAGGACTCTGAGAACATTTCACAGTAATGAATACCGAGCCAGTTTTGACAACCTTGAATAGATGAGGCAAATTATTAAAGTGTATTTGCCACTTTTATAAACTTACTCAAATGCTGAAAAATCATTAGAGCACAAAACACTGATTCAGTATAACTTCATTCTGTCATTGATACATTTACATGTATATCTTATTGTTAACTTTCTTCTTAACTCATATTTTAGTATATCATGTGATGTAAGATAATTCTCATTTTTATAAAGATCACAGAGTTGCTGAAAACAGTAATTTTCATTGATTGTACATAAAATACTCATAAGAAGTCTAGTTTATATGCTTGTGTGAATGTTATTTCTATCATTTTTAACATGCATTATCTCATAAATTTAACACATGCCTCGAATAGCATAGATACAGGTTATTTGATGTTCATCAAACATTTAACCTGTGACTCAGATGTTTCATTCTAACAGTTATTAAAGGAAATATTATTCATCCTTAATGATAGACAAGTTCTTCTGCCAGTTTCTTATTACCAAAATAACACATATTAGTTGTGAAGAATTTGAAAAACCTTACAGAAACTCTCTTACTGACTTCTGCTTAACTGATTACCGAGTATAACTTTTCATGTTCTGAGACCAATCTCCCAATGTGAGTGGGGAGAGTGTTCCCCACACCACCAAGAAATCTCCTACACCAGCTGGATTTCCTACAATTCAGCTCAATTCCGTCATCTACCCAGAGGTAGTATCAGATTCCACAGGTTAAGGGTTCAGTCCTATAAGACTGTCCCCGGCCCCTTCAGATGCCTATCTCAAGCCCAGGGTGTTACCTATGCTTCTGACCAACTGGCTATAAATCAGAGGTTCCCAAGACCCCCTCCTTGGGTTCAATTAATTTGCCAGAGCAGGTCAAAGAACTCAGAGAAATAATTTACTTGCTAGATTACTGGTTTATTATGAAAGGATGTAACTCAGGAAGAGCCAGATGCAAGGAGTATATAGGATAAGTTCTGTGGGAAAGATCTCAGAGCTTCCACGTCATCTTCAGGCACATCACTCTCCCCAGGTTTCCACGTGATCACCAACCCAGAAGCTCTCCAAACTCAGTGCTTTGGGGGTTTTATGGAGGCTTCACCACACAGGCACAATTGGTTAAATCATTGGTTAAATTAATTCAACCTCAAGCCCCTCTCCCCTCCCTAGAAATCAGGAGGTGGGATTGAAAATTCCAAGCCTATATTCTCTGTGGTTTTCCCTAACCAGCCCCATCCTTAGTGCTGGCCAAAAGTCTCTCATTATCATAAACCCAGTTGAGGTAGAAAGGGGTTTGTTTTGAATAACAAGACAACATTTTACATTTATGACTCTGAAGCTTTTCGGAAACTGGAGACAAGAGACCAAATATTATGACAGAAGATGCTCCCACTGATTCCAATTTTGGACTGTGATTCTGGAACTGTGGACATAAATTAAAATAAATTTTAATAAAAATAAATTGTTTATACATAAAATTTTTTCTTATAAATCATAATATCACAATAAGCAAGTCTCCACTGCCTCCATAAAGTGCTGAACACTCAAGGTTAGTAGGCCCCAAGCCATTGGAAATGTTTGCTTACTAGAGTTTGCTAAATACGGGTACATTCTCCAAACTCCAAGACTTACTTGATATTGCAATTATGCAATGCAGTTCAATAAAACTGTGACACATGATTGTCAGAAGAGAATTACTTTCACAAGAATCAAATTTAAACTAAGAAAATAATAAATAATAGAAATTTTCTTGAAAATAAATTGCAGATGAAATAGGCATGAATGAGACAACCATAAAATATTGGCAAGAAAATTATAAAAATCTCCAAGGAGTCTCAATTTAGATTTCTATACAGATGTCTATAGTTCTTGCTACACATAAGAGAAAGCAAAACTTGGAATCATAAACATAATGCAAATTTGGCAATGTCAAATCACCTGTTGTTGGTTGCTTCTGCAATATTTTGTTTGATTTTTTTTGTTTTCCCTGGTAATAACCAATCTGAATAAAAAACAACAGACTTAGTCATAAAGAAGAACAGAAAACTTTTTTAATGTTGAAACACTAATCTTACTTAAATGTTTACCAAAACAGTTACAAAAAAAATTTTTTTTTTTTTTTTGTGCTGTACGCAGGCCTCTCACTGTTGTGGCCTCTCCCGTTGTGGAGCACAGGCTCCGGACTTGCAGGCTCAGCGGCCATGGCTCACGGACCTAGTTGCTCCGCGGCATGTGGGATCTTCCCAGACCGGGGGCACGAATCCGTGTCCCCTGAATTGGCAGGCGGACTCTCAACCACGGCGCCAACAGGGAAGCCCACAAAAAATTTTTGACACATAAAATATATTACTTTAGTGTTGTAATAACAATAGTTATTTAGATGATGAAAGCTGATGTTTCTGAATGGTTGTGTTCATTGTGTTCATTTCTCTATCTGACTATGAGAAATTATACTTCTATTAAGATGGTCAGCCTCCTTAACATACATGTTACTTGTGCTTAATTATAGCTTATAAAGTATAGAACTCCAAATACGGTGTTTTCCAAACATACATTATCAAAAGGATAGAATCAGGATGCTTCTGCCAAAGTATAGAGGTCTTTCCATGTCATATTAATGAAGTAAATTAGAATTTAAAAAATTCTCTTGTCTGCAATGTATGAGTACCAAAATACGAACCATTCCAGAGGATATAAGCTCTACTTAAGCTACCTCTGCACTAAACCATTTATTTAACAAACATTCATTGAGTGCAATGTATCCCCCAGGCTCTGCTCAAAGAACTAGTAACAAAAGAATTGATGACATGGTAAACTGATGCCCTTGAGAAGTCATTGGTATTGTATGCCAATGAAAAAAATTCCACTGATGCTTACAGGTGTACATGAGGGTGCCGTAATAACAGTGCCAAAGAGAAAGCAGGAAAAAGCAAGCAACGTGACAAAAATAGAGTTCAGCTCTCAAATCTACCCATTTATCATCATTGGTTTGCACACTGAAAAAACCATCTGCAAGATATATTCATGTATTACCACCAAAGAATATACCATTCTCAATTACTACCTTTAGCTGTTTTTCCTTTAAAATCTTTGTAATTATTTCACTCTTGAAACCTTGCTCAAAGCCTAGTTTTGTTTTATTTTGTTTTTAATACATAGGAAATAACCAAATATCTAATACTTTTTTCATTACATTCTATTGAAAGCTATGAGAAATACTTGAAAGTATATCATATTCTTTATTCTGTCAGTGCCAAAGCAGGATGTTCTCTTTTCAAAATATGTACTCCTTATTTAGGTTACTTCATACTCTTAAAAATCTATTTATTTATCATTCAAAGTATTTATATGCAGCCAGGAAAATATTTTTCTGTAATTATTTTTAATCATTCTGTAATTTTCTGTAATCATTTGCCAGTAATTCTGGCAAATAAACCAGAGTGAGAGGCACATGTTCCTAAGTTATTATATAAAAATCACCTTTCCAAACTATATCTATAGTTTGAAATCATAGAAAAAATTAAGAAAATCAGAATGTGTTTTAGAGGAAGGCCATCCCATATTTCATGACACGAATCACCAGAAAGTACAATTTAGATTTACCTCTACATTTAAAAATATCATTAAATACTATGTAAAAATACATTTCATTATTTTTAAAATGATAACATTAAATGTAAAACCCAACTATTGCACACATAAAGTTTATGAGACTTAGGGATATATTGACCCAAATTCATTATTTAAATGGCTAAAATAAAAAGATGAAAGAGATATTATGATACTTTGTAAAGATGGCTTATATTGTCATGTTATTAATAACATAGATTCACTTAACATTTTATTAGCAACATCATTATTAAAAATTATGCTATAATACAATGAACATAGAACCATTTTTATATCAGAGATTCCAGTTACTAAGGCCTGGTGAAGATTCCTCCCCTTTTGTGGAAATTGAATTATTAAATCTACTCTACCCTACTAATGTCAGAAATAGCCTCAAAACACCAATATCACATAATCAGGATTGGCATGGAAAATAAAACCTATTTGAAAATAAAACCTATTGTTAATCCAGTATAAAGTACATCTTTCAGAATTAGGGTTACGTAGGGTCTACATTTCAGGCCCTTATGATTAAGGAAGGATGCCAAGCCCTTTCCTTTCCTATATCAAAGTCATCCCCATTCTTCCTGTGGTATATAAGGAAAGTACAATCATGTTGGAGTTCAGTCACCCTTACCCTTAGGCCTGCTATCCAGAAATTACCTAGAATGGAACTGTAACCCCGAAACTCACTGTGCAGAAGAGTCTAGTGTGAATGTGGAAGAAACTAGTGCATGAGTTAGGAGAGGAATAATAATATTGCATTAACTGATTCATCACAGAGAAAATGATGGAGGCAACATCTAAGATCTCTTAGGACACAACTTTCACCTCGCTCTTCTGCTGTGAACTGAATTGGCTGCATGGCCCACCTGGGTTTCTGTATTTATGTTTCATGCTCAAAGTGCAGATTGAAAGAATCAGGTGAACATATCATAGTTATCTGATAAAGTGTCAGAATAGTTTTCTATACTTAGATAACTAGCTCAGTGCTTCCTGTTGGAGCCTTGGAGAACAATGGTAAGTAGGCCTTATGGGAAAGGCCACAGAAAAATGCCACCCTCACATCAGAGAAAAGGGGTTTCCAGGAGGTGTTTTGAAATTCACGAATGCTTCAAACTATGTAGCTTTTCTTTTTTTTAGGTACAATAAAATTGTGATACGTTGAGAGTGTTTTAATATGCCAAGGTCAGTTTTCTCACATCAAAAAAATTTCATGTGGTAATTTTGAGAAAATGATTTAGACTTCCCTAAAAGTAATTAAAATTTTATTTTATTTTACAAACAACTTAATTGTTAATGAAATACAACATATTGTTTAAGATACTATTTGAGGCTTTTAATCTGTGAAGAAATATCTCTTTAGTAATAAGTGTACTTTAAAATTATGATATAGATATCTTATAATATATAATTTAAATTTAAATATAATTTAAAACTCTATTTTCATTTATAAGCCAGTAGTACAGCTTACTATTAAGAAATGCTAATATTAAACTTTTGTTAGTTATATCTCTCAATCTTAGGCAGTAGTCAAATAGTTTTAAATATAATTATTGAACGATTTTCGTTAGCAAGATCCTTAATTTTATAAATGACAAAACTCATCACTTAGAATAAAGTTATTTATTATACATAAACAGCTACAGAAAGTAAGGATCAAAAGATAAAGTAGCATAATTACTATATTAAAGCTAAATATAGACAAAATTAGAAAATGATATTAAATAAAAATAAATAAAATCTGTTTTAATATTTTATTTCTCTTTGGTGGATGTTTAGAAAACCTTGTTTGGTACATGAAATTTTATGATAGGACAGTCTGTGTGTGGGTGTGATATGGGTGTGTGTTGTGTGTGTGTGTGTGTTTTGAAAATTCATTGTGCACTTGGAAGGTTTAAATTTTTCATTAGCTATGATGTTGTTATTTTCTCCTTTGGATTTCTTGTATTCAATATCTGGTATTGATAAATTATTTATTATCATATTCTCTCCATATCCCAAATGGAGAATCGGTCCTATATATTGCTACCATGAAAAAATATGGTACACTGATTTTCCGTTTCTTTCTTAGAGCTCAACCTTTTATTTTTCCTCATCATTTAATGATCACTCTCCCAAACTAAGCTCATTTCCTTTTCTGAATTCATGCTCTCAACTCTTTCCAACCTCCCTGTACACCTGCCTAGACTTATTTTCGTGCTGAATTTGCCATTGCCACTACATTTCAGAGGTTCTAAATATAAAAGACTGAAAATGTAGAAAATACTAGTATGTGCATGTTTGGGTTATGGTATGTTCTTAATGTGAGGTTTAATCCCTTAAAAATAGGTAATTTTTTTCAGGAGAGGCAATGGTTACAGAAGCTCAATGATATAAAATCATTAAAAAATAATATAAATAGGAATCTAAAGGGATGAGGGTTGATGTGAAGAGTCAATAGGAAAATCTGCAGAAGAGTCTACAATAAGAACAAAACCAGTAAAAACCAAGCAGTAGTAGGGGACAGGGTAAATGGCTGAAGTTAAATAAACAGATTGGGCTATACTTAATAATGGTGGGTGAAAAATAATATAGTTTCTAGAATTTTCCTAAATAAATATTTATTAAATAGTTTTACAATAGTTCAATTTTATATATTTTCTAATCTTTTTATTTTATAATTAGTTTATAAATTAATAGTGATGATATTTGGCCTCACTTTTTTCACTGTATTATTTTTTCTGCCTTTAATGCTTTGTCTTATATCTTTTGCCACGTAGATTGTTTCTGGTTTGGGGCATGTGTAAGGCCAGTAAGTGTGTGTGTGCATGGGGGAGTGTGTGTGTGTGTTCATGCACACATATGTGCATATGGTTTCTTTTCACTTATAATTATTTTTTCCCTAGCAGTAGTCATTATGTCACTTATGTACTTTATTTATTCCTGTCAGCCAAAAAAGAGAAACAGGAAGGAAAGGAGCATGGTCCTTCTTTTTAGAATACTTCCCCTAAATTTCACTCAGTTCTTTCATCTATACCCCATTGTCCAAAATTTGGTTATTTTCTCTCACTTAGCTGCAAAGAGGATGGGGGTGGGGTGTAGCTTTTCATTTGGCAGTCATATTCCCAGCTATAATTTTGAGTGCAATTACTGAGGACAAAAGAGGAAGAGATTAGGAAATAGTGAGCAAACAGCCTGTCACACATGACTACATGTATGTTATAACAATCTGGAAATTAGATAATGTGCTTTGAATTTAATAATCAAAGTTTTCACAAACATTCCTAAGTTTGTTTTCATTTAATCATCTCAATGTAAAAGACAACAATAATTTTTAATCCTTCTGACAAAAGACATTGTATTTCTGCTTTTGTTCTTTCCATCCTCAACTCTTTCAACTTTGCAAATTGTTTTACAATCATCTAAGGTCATAAATCCAATTTTTAAAAATTTCTCTCTTTTTCATGTTATTATTTTTTTTCATGTTATTTTTAATAACAAGATATTCTTCCTTCAGTTGTGGACACCCAATGTCTTAGGTAGACATAAATCTAAGCCAAGGGAGATCATTGGAAATCAAACCCTGTGAATAAAGATGGGAATAAATAACCCCAAATAAGTATTTGTGTTTCTCAAAAATGTGTGCAGGTGACTCGTCCTCAGTGGATTCCTACCAGAGCAAGAGTAGCATCTCTGAGTTTGACTTAGGGCCCCCTCAATCAAATAAAAATAAAAATTAAATAAAACCTTCACTTGCAAACCCATCTGTGTGGTCTTTTCAGTTTCAGAATCTTTTCCCTGACTGCTTTATACTTTAAACTATTTCTGTTTCTATGGTTTAAAAACATGAAGATTTACCACCACTGACCTTTAATTCTTATAATTATTAGTTACATAAAAAGTTTTTTATACATTTCTGTATCTTTTCATCCTACTTTAACACCAGCTATCTCAGAGAGAACTATATTTTCTGATTTCTCTTACGGTGATCTCAAGTGTGTCACTGAACATTCACCAGAGGCTTTCATTCCTGAACACCTGTATTTTCAAATGGTTGGTAGTATTTGAAATGATCATTACTCAACTCTTTCAGTGAAAATTTTATAAATATTATATGTTTTTCTTCAAAAATTTATTTAAAAAAATTATTTTACCCAAGGAAAGATCTGAATCTAACTTGATTTTAGTGATCTGTAGGCAGTCATTTCTAAAAAACGTTTAAAGTATTTATTATTACCTCTTACTCATTTTTGACAACTGATTTATTTTCTTGCATGTTCCCATGACTTTCACAATTCCAAGTAATGGCTGTCCACCTCAAACTCGATGTTAATGGCACTCTTCAGAGTTGTACAGTGTATAGTTTTCAGGCCATGAGAGCTGGCCCGAGTTCCAATCTGATCATAAAAGGCTTCTTCACTTATACCTTTGATTATTAGTTCTGATAATTAACTTATATTTAAGTTTTCTTGTTCTTCAATCGTACCTTAGATTGCTATGGTTAATTTTCTATGTACACTCACTTCACTCAAAATTTTCATTTCTATTTTTTCTTTTTTAGATTCTGGAAATGCTTTAAAAGTCTACTTTATTATTGTTAATTTGAATTTCTTCAGTGTAAATCTGCTTTTTAGTCTTCCAGCGAATGTTCTATTGGGCAATTATTTCTCATTGAATTTTGTACTTTTCTTATCCAGACCTGTCCTTGTTTAACAGAACTAAAGCTTTCTTTTATATTACTAAGAATAAGAAACAAATGTGTTCTGCATTTTCTTTTGTGTCATGAATTCATTTCAGGGGAGGATTTTCCTCTGAGTCATTGCCATTTCACTTCTCTTTCTCTATATTTCATAATGCCTTCTTATATACCAGTTGACATTTTCTATTAACTCCTGTTAGAACTTGATTTTGTAATATTTGTTCATGTCATGAGGAAGGCTGATGCATCTTATTTTCATCTCTTTCCCCTGGATCTTATTGCAAAAGAAGGAAATGATTCATGCCCGGTGTTGGGGGAAAGTAAGGATGTGGGTTTTCAATACTCATTCCACAGTAGTTTCCTGGATGCTGGCAGAAGCCCCCAGTTGACTTGAAACCAGAGGACAGAGCATCATGTAATGCAGGTAGAACACTGGTGCCCACATCGTGGCATTTAGCGAATGTTAATTTCCTTAGTAACTCTGTGTGCCTTTTCAAATTGTTCAATAAATACAACCACCTGCTCAATAATAAGTGAAAAATAAATTTCTATAGATCTATAGTTATGGTTCAGAGAACAATGAGAAATAGGCCAGAGGTTATTGATGCTGCTCCCAGGTATATACCTTACAGGGCTTATAGCTGTGACTAAAAGGCTTAAAGGCAAAAAAGCATAAAGTACTGGAGATTTTTCATTATGTGACTTCCTATGTCAGTGTTAGCCAGAGGCAGTTAAGGTCATAAGCCTGGAGAATTAGTTGTGCAGACTTTCATGGGCAGAGGCCAATGCACAGACGGTCAGTGGAAGCTGGTAATGATTATTCCTAGTATATTTTGGTCAAGAAAAATGTCAAAGAAATAATAGAGGGATGATTTTTATTTCTAACTTATCTGCATAAATATGCAGATAAATCTGAAATATGCTCACTTCTTACTTCTCATTGCAAAGATATTAATCTGCCTTTCATTTCCAGATAGAATAATGACTGTTTTATTTATAAATAAAATGAAATGAAAAGCCAGGAGCAAGTGTTCCTGCCAGGTCCACTCACTCTTCCATCTTTCTTTCCGGAGGTAAAGTATGCAGAAAATGTGTATCTCCTAGTTAATATTTGGGATCCCTTCCTCCAGAAACTACATCAAAAAACCAAGAATGTAGACTCCAGAAGAACAAAGATTACATTTGAAGATCTAGCTGGAAGGAGGGAAAAAAAGCTGCCTTTGGGAGAAGATGAGGAAGCACATATTGAATAGTTTAAAAGCCATGGTACCTGCAGGAGATGAAAGGACATTGTCAAACCTGAAGCAAATCACACGGGACACACTTCCGTGAGCCTGGGGTGACCAATAGAGGGGAGACTGGCAGCATAAGGGCTTCATCAATTAGACACTGAGCTCTTCCACACAAAGACAGACAAAAATGTGTCCCAGTTATCCAGAGAATTCCTCCACAGTACTCGTAGAGGTGAGATTACACAGAAGACTGACCTACCTAGAAACCCTTAGATCCCAGCAAGGAACATGCAGGCTAGATGTGCACTAGGTAGGTGTCAGGTTCCACTCCAAGCCAAAGGCAAATCATGAGGCAGAGTCAAGAGGAATATTAAGGATTTGGCGGGAGAGCGTAGAAACTGAGTGGAGAAAAATGTCAAATACAGGTCTGAAGATGTAGCTAAGAACCAAGGAAAATTTAACCAGAGAGAGAAAAACATTGGGATAAAACCTATATAATTCTGTTAATTTTCTCTCTCACCCAGAGCTAATTTTCATAGTCTACTCATGCATGCAATGGTTTTGGCTTAATGGCATCTTAGCAATGACGCACAACATTTGACAGTTATCACTTTGTCTTGATTTTTTTTTTTTATCGTTGATGGCATCATCAAGAGGATATGAAGATGTCCAGATTAAAATATTATGAAAAATTTTTAGAGACAGGAAGAAAATTCCCCTGAGCAATTAAATGACCTTTCTGACAAGGGGTGTGTACACACGTGTGTATATAGAATTCAACTTACTTAAGGGGCTGGGCTAGAGGCACATCCTACACATAAATGTTTTGTGGTAGAACTAAAATGTCACAACTTGTACACTGAGACTAGGCCTAAAAATAATTCCTGAATAAAAAATAGTAATGTAATATCAATGTGATTAATAATGCTACTTAGCATATTGCATACATTCAGTATACCAAGCTTTGTAATAGGCATTATATAAGCATTTTTATATCAGGTTTCTAATGTTTTTTTTAATAGTTATTATTACTCCAAGGAAACTTGGAGAAGAATAATCAGCCAGCATCTTAGTGAAGCTGAGAGAATCATACACACTCCTCACATCATACATCAAAAAAAAAAAAAAAAAAAAAGCCAATTCAACCATCTGGAGAACAGTTTAGCAATTCCTTCAGAATTGCTAAAGTTCCCTTCAGCAAAGTTCCCTTTAGAAGATCTTTTCCATACCATATTCTCTTGGGAGCAATGGATAATCATGGTGATGACAGTTTTTCTGAGCTGGATCTGATCTGGCCACACAGGTAATAGAGAAAATATGGAAAAAGTTTTGTGTAATTAGTGCAGGAAGAGTCATCATATCTGCACTGGAGGCTACTTGTCAGTTTGTTCCTGACACTGCAGTAAAAGAAGAAAAAGGCTTTATTTCGGTTTTTGTTTGTTTTTTTAATTAATTAATTTATTTATTTTTGGCTGCGTTGGGTCTTCATTTCTATGTGAGGGCTTTCTCTAGTTGCGGCAAGCAGGGGCCCCTCTTCATCGCGGTGCGCGGGCCTCTCACTGTCGTGGCCTCTCTTGTTGCGGAGCACGGGCTCCAGATGCGCAGGCTCAGAAGCTGTGGCTCACGGGCCTAGCCGCTCCACGGCATGTGGGATCTTCCCAGACCAGGGCTCGAACCCGTGTCCCCTGAACTGGCAGGCAGATTCTCAACCACTGCGCCACCAGGGAAGCCCCAGGCTTTTTTCTTAAGGAAGAAATCCTCTAACATATAGAGCTGGACCAAAAGCAAGCACATGGAAACAAGAAAGACAAATAAAACAAAAAACCGGAAGGAGAAAGACACAAATCCCCCTCATGTATACAGAAGGTAAAGTTCTCATAGATATTAGCGGCCCCTTGTAGTCCATCTATAGGCAAAGCTGCCTCGGAGGAGGGATGTGGAATCAGATGTAAGCCAAACAGTAGCCTTGCAAATCCATTGTTACCACTAGTGTCACCTTCTGTTGCCATGGCACTACTTTGACTCCGACTCAGCTTTACTCCCTCCAAGAAGCTAATCAAAGCAGAGATTCCAATAGCTCCATTTTCTTCTGACTGGGCTTTTTTTTTTTTCAATTTAATTCTTCGAATATTTTCTATTGAGCCATTGTTAATACACCAATTTCACACTTTAATGAACACTCCCTGGGTAAATATATTAGTGAACCAGAATCTTATCAGATTCTTCCCTCACCTTCAAAGTACTGAGTGAATAAATGAAATTTATTAAATTATGGCATGGAATAACAAATATACCTATTCAATAAATAAGAGTAACTTGAGGAATGTAACAATAAAGCACCTTTTTTTTTTTTTTTTTTGTCTCCAACTGTTCATTTGATTTTTTTAGTGGGGTTAGATTTTTTGTCTGTGGATGAAAACTCAAGGATGACCTATGACATATCTGATCATTCATAGGCAATATAATTCCTTTTTCTCAGCTATGCTTATAAAATATGTATAAATTCAGTACTTAAAAGACTCAGACTTGAGAATTCCAGTTTCAGGGCAGTGATATAGAGCTTGAAAGAACATCACTTCTACCCTTGCATAAAGAAAAAGCCTGAAAAAAACCTGCAAATTTTAACAGTTTTTCTTGCACCTATTAGAGAAATGAAGTTTCAGGGAACCATTTAATCTGCAATCTGGAGAAAGACAAATGCTTGCAGTGAGAAACAGAACCTGATCTTAAATATAGTGAAGCTTGTCCTAACATAATATTTGTCAGTAAAATATCTGCAATCTCCTTTTAAAAATTCTCTTATTGATAAATTGATGAATCTATTAAAATTGAACACATTTAATCAAAATGTAATAAATTTCATTGCTTCTTTTCAGATTCATTACAAATATAATAAATTTAGACAAATAAAAGTTACTTTCTGCTACTTGCAACTTTGTATATATATTAAAGTTATGATTTTAACTATTTTCCCTCTCATGCAGCCAGACCATTTACTAATTTACTAGACTCAGTAATATTTAATAAATAAAATACGTACTATTGTCTTGCATCCACATTCAAACATTTCTGCTACTATACTTCCAGTAGAATCTTAATCACCCGTATTAAATATAATTTGTATTCTAAAGAGCTACATCTACTTTACAGAGAAAACCGGGAGATAGGTGTTCAGTAATTGTCATACAAAGCATCTTAGCAAACCAGTAAGACTCATAAGCACGCACAATATGTTGACCTAAGTCCACTCACGTTCCTCCTACATATTTTCAAAGTGGTAAAACATGAACATATCCATTAACATGAACCATAAGAATAAGCACTCTGTAACATTACAAAGTATTGATAAAAAGCAAAGACACACACGCACACACACACACACACACACACACACACACACACACAAACACACACACGGAACACAATCAACTAATTACTTGGTGACCAAAGCTTCAGTATTCTATCTAACTTGGGAAGTATCTGGTTATCAAAATAATGCCCATGAATTACCTTCATTTAATATTAGTTTGGGATGTTAAATTAAGGGTCTTGGAAATTACATTTAAGTCCATATGCTTCTGAACCACCCTTCATATAAAATGTCTTTATAATTACAAATAAATTTACTTCAATAAAATTTAACACTTTTCAGGGCCTCCCTGGTAGCGCAGTGGTTGAGAGTCTGCCTGCCGATGCAAGGGACATGGGTTCGTGCCCCGGTCTGGGAAGATCCCACATGCCATGGAGTGGCTGGGCCCGTGAGCCATGGCCACTGAGCCTGCGCGTCCAAAGCCTGTGCTCCGCAACGGGAGAGGCCACAACAGTGAGAGGCCTGCGTACAGACAAAAAAAAAAAAAAAAAAAAAAAAATTAATAAAAATAAATTAAAAAAAAATTTAACACTTCAAAATCATAAGCATTATGTAGAAATTGTCTTACCTTAACTGATAATAAACCAATATACTAAATTTAAGGACTCAACAGGTTAACTAGTCTCTTAGTGAAAATACAAATCTTACTTTCAAAAAATTCTATATTGTATACAGAGAAAATCAAAGAAAAAACATATAGTTATTCTCTTGAAAGAAGAAAACATTAAATCAGTCTGAATTGTTCAAAGTTTTAGCCTTTCTTACATGTATTTGGATTCTTACATAAAACTTCTGAGCTAGCATATTCTATAAAATATAATCTCTTTTAAAAAGACTATCACATTTAGGGCTTCCCTGGTGCCGCAGTGGTTGAGAGTCCGCCTGCCGATGCAGGGGACACGGTTTCGTGCCCTGGAGCGGCTGGGCCCGTGAGCCATGGCGCTGAGCCTGCGCGTCTAGAGCCTGTGCTCCGCAATGGGAGAGGCCACAACAGTGAGAGGCCCGCGTACCGCAAAAAAAAAAAAAAAAAAAGACTATCACATTTAAAGAATGAAAAGTTTCTTTTCTAGGTATTTGGTGGGGATTATTAGATTTATTTATTTATTATTATTTTTTTAATATTTCATTTTACATTTTTAATCTTTCATTCTTGTTAGGGCTAATTTTTTTAAACATCTTTATTGGAGTATAATTGCTTTACAATGGTGTGTTAGTTTCTGCTTTATAACAAAGTGAATCAGTTATACATATACATATATTCCCATATCTCTTCCCTCTTGCATCTCCCTCCCTCCAACCCTCCCTATCCCACCCCTCTAGGTAGTCACAAAGCACCAAGCTGATCTCCCTGTGCTATGCAGCTGCTTCCCACTAGTTATCTATTTTACATTTGATAGTGTATATATGTCCATGCCACTCTCTCACTTTCTCCCAGCTTACCCTTCCCCCTCCCCATATCCTCAAGTTCATTCTCTAGTAGGTCTGTGTCTTTATTCCCATCTTGCCCCTAGTTTCTCAATGACCTTTTTTTTTTTTTTTAGATTCCGTATATATGTGTTAGAATACAGTATTTGTATTTTCTTTTTTCTTTCTGACTTACTTCACTCTGTATGACAGACACTAGGCCCATCTACCTCACTACAAATAACTAAATTTCGTTTCTTCTTATGGCTGAGTAAAATTCCATTGTATATATGTGCCACATCTTCTTTATCCATTCATCTGTTGGTGGACACTTAGGTTGCTTCCATGTCCTGACTATTGTAAATAGAGCTGCAATGAACATTGTGGTACATGACTCTTTTTGAATTATGGTTTTCTCAGGGTATATGCCCAGTAGTGGGATTGCTGGCTCGTATGGTAGTTCTATTTTAAATTTTTTAAGGAACCTCCATAATGTTCTTCATAGTGGCTGTATCAATTTATATTCCCACCAACAGTGAAAGAGGGTTCCCTTAGCTCCACACCATCTCCAACATTTATTGTTTGTAGATTTTTAATGATGGCCACCTGACCAGTGTGAGATGATATCTCATTGTAGTTTTGATTTGCTTTTCTCTAATGATTAATGATGTTGAGCATTCTTTCATGTGTTTGTTGGCAATCTGTATATCTTCTTTGGAGTAATGTCTATTTAGGTTTTCTGCCCATTTTTCAATTGGGTTATTTATTTTTTTGATATTGAGCTGCATGAACTGCTTGTAAATTTTGGAGATTAATCTTTTGTCAGTTGCTTCATTTGCAAATATTTTCCCTCAATCTGAGGGTTGTCTTTTCCTCTGGTTTATGGTTTCCTTTGCTGTGCAAAAGCTTTTAAGTTTCATTAGCTCCCATTTGCTTATTTTTGTTTTTATTTCCATTTCTCTAGGAGGTGGGTCTAAAAGGATCTTGCTGTGATTTATGTCAAAGAGTGTTCTGCCTATGATTTCCTCTAAGAGTTTTATAGTGTCTGGCCTTGCATTTAGGTCTTTAATCTATTTTGAGTTTATTTTTGTGTATGGTGTTAGGGAGTGTTCTAATTTCATTCTTTTACATGTAGCTGACCAGTTTTCCCAGCACCACTTATTGAAGAGGCTGTCTTTTCTCCACTGTATATTCTTGCTTCCTTTATCAAAGATAAGGTGACCATATGTGTGTGGGTTTATCTCTGGACTTTCTATCCTGTTCCATTGATCCATATTTCTATTTTTGTGCCATTACCATACTGTCTTGATTACTGTAGCTTTGTAGTATAGTTTGAAGTAAGAGAGCCTGATTCCTCCATCTCCGTTTTTCTTTCTCAAGATTGTTTGGCTATTCGGAGTCTTTTGTGTTTCCATACAAATTGTGAAATTTTTTGTTCTAGTTCTGTGAAAAATGTCAGTGGTAGTTTGATAGGGATTGCATTGCATCTGTAGATTGCTTTGAGTAGTAAAGTCACTTTCACAATGTTGATTCTTCCAATACAAGAACATGGTATATCTCTCCATCTATTTGTATCATCTTTAATTTCTTTCACCAGTGTCTTATAATTTTCTGCATACAGGTCTTTTGGCTCCTTAGGTAGGTTTATTCCTAGATATTTTATTCTTTTTGTTGCTGTGGTAAATGGGAGTGTTTTTTTAATTTCACTTTCAGATTTTTCATTAGTGTATAGGAATGCAAGAGATTTCTGTGCATTAATTTTGTATCCTGCTACTTTACCAAATTCATTGATTATCTCTAGTAGTATTCTGGGAGCATCTTTAAGATTCTCTATGTATAGTATCATGTCATCTGCAAATGGTGACAGCTTTACTTCTTCTTTTCCGATTTGGATTCCTTTTATTTCTTTTTCTTCTCTTATTGCTGTGGCTAACACTTCCAAAACTATGTTGAATAATAGTGGTGAGAGTGGGTAACCTTGTCTTGTTCCTGATCTTAGTGGAAGTGGTTTCAGTTTTTCACCATTGAGGATGATGTTGGCTGTGTGTTTGTCATATATGGCCTTTACTATGTTGAGGAAAGTTCCCTCTATTCCTACTTTCTGCAGGGTTTTTATCATAAGTGGGTGTTGAATTTTGTCGAAAGTTTTCTCTGCATCTATTGAGATGATCATATGGTTTTTCTCCTTCAATTTGTTAATATGGTGTATCACACTTGATTGCTTTGCATATATTGAAGAATCCTTGCATTCCTGGGATAAGCCCCACTTGATCATGGTGTATGATCCTTTTAATGTGCTGTTGGATTCTTTTGCCTAGTATTTTGTTGAGGATTTTTGCATCTATGTTCATGAGTGATATTGGCCTGTAGTTTTCTTTCTTTGTGACATCTTTGTCTGGTGTTGGTATCAGGGTGATGGTGGCCTCATAAAATGAGTTTGGGAGTGTTTCTCTCTCTACTATATTTTGGAAGAGTTTGAGAAGGATAGGTGTTAGCTCTTCTCTAAATGTTTGATAGAATTTGCCTGTGAAGCCATCTGGTCCTGGGCTTTTGTGTATTGGAATATTTTTAATCACAGTTTCAATTTCAGTGCTAGTGATTGGCCTGTTCATATTTTTTATCTCTTCCTGGTTCAGTCTCGGAAGGTTGTGCATTTCTAAGAATTTGTCCATTTCTTACAGGTTGTCCATTTTATTGGTGTATAGTTGCTTTTAGTAATCTCTCATGATCCTTTGTATTTCTGTAGTGTCAGTTACTTCTCCTTTTTCATTTCTAATTCGATTGATTTGAGTCTTCTCCCTGTTTTTCTTGATGAGTCTGGCTAATGGTTTATCAATTTTGTTTATCTTGTCAAAGAACCAGCATTTAGTTTTATTGATCTTTGCTATCTTTTCCTTCATTTCTTTTTCATTTATTTCTGATCTGACCTTTATGATTTCTTTCCTTCTGCTAACTTTGGGGTTTTTTTGTTCTTCTTTCTCTAATTGCTTTAGGTGTAAGGTTAACTTGTTTATTTGAGATGTTTCTTGTTTCTTGAGGTAAGATTGTATTGCTATAAACTTCCCTCTTAGAACTGCTTTTGCTGCATCCCATAGGTTTTGGGTCATCATGCTTTCACTGTCATTTGTTTCTAGGTATTTTTTGATTTCCTCTTTGATTTCTTCAGTGATCTCTTGGTTATTAAGTAGTGTATTGTTTAGCCTCTATGTTTTTGTATTTTTTACAGATTTTTTTCTGTAATTGATATCTAGTCTCATAGCATTGTGGTCGGAAAAGCTACTTGATACTATTTCATTTTTTTAAATTTACCAAGGCTTGATTTGTGACCCAAGATATGATCTATCCTGGAGAATCTTCCATGAGTACTTGAGAAGAAAGTGTATTCTGTTGTTTTTGGATGGAATGTCCTATAAATATCAATTAATTTCATCTTGTTTAATGTATCATTTCAAGCTTGTGTTTCCTTATTTATTTTCATTTCAGATGATCTGACCATTGGTGAAAGTGGGGTGTTAAAGTTCCCTACTCTGATTGTGTTACTGCCAATTTCCCCTTTTATGGCTGTTAGTATTTTCCTTATGTATTGAGGTGCTCCTAGTTTGGGTGCATAAATGTTTACAATTGTTATGTCTTCTTCTTGGATTGATCCCTTGATCATTATGTAGTGTCCTTCTTTGTCTCTTCTAATAGTCTTTGTTTTAAAGTCTATTTTGTCTGATATGAGAATTGCTACTCCAGCTTTCTTTTGATTTCCATTTGCATGGAATATCTTTTTTCCATCCCCTCACTTTCAGTCTGTATGTGTCCCTAGGTCTCAAGTGGGTCTCTTGTAGACAGCATATATATGGGTATCATTTTTGTATCCGTTCAGCCAGTCCATGTCTTTTGGTTGGAGCATTTAACCCATTCACATTTAAGGGAATTATTGATATGTATGTTCTTATTACCATTTTCTTAATTGTTTTGGGTGTGTTATTGTAGGTCTTTTCCTTCTCGTGTTTCATGCCTAGAGAAGTTCCTTTAGCATTTGTTGTAAAGCTGGTTTGGTTAAGCTGGTGCTTAATTCCCTTAGTTTTTGCTTGTCTGTAAAGGTTTTAATTTCTCTGCCATATCTGAATGAGATCCTTGCTGGGTAGAGTAATCTTGGCTGTAGGTTTTTCCCTTTCATCGCATTAAATATGTCCTGCCCCTCCCTTCTGGCTTGCAGTTTCTGTTGAAAGATCAGCTGTTAACCTTATGGGGATTCCCTTGTATGTTATTTGTTGCTTTTCCCTTGCTGCTTTTAATATTTTTTCTTTGTATTTAATTTTTGATAGTTTGATTAATATGTGTCTTGGTGTGTTTCTCCTTAGATTTATCCTGTCTCTCTGTGCTTCCTGGACTTGATTAACTATTTTCTTTCCCATATTATGGAAGTTTTCAACTATAACCTCTTCAAATATTTTCTCAGTCCCTTTCTTTTTCTCTTCTTCTTCTGGCACCGCTATAATTCGAATGTTGGTGTATGTAGTGTTGTCCCAGAAGTCTCTTAGACTGTCCTCAATTCTTTTCATTCTTTTTTCTTTATTCTGCTCTGCAGTAGTTATTTCCACTATTTTATCTTCCAGGTCACTTATGTGTTCTTCTGCCTCAGTTATTCTGCTATTGATCCCTTCTAGAGAATTTTTAATTTATTTATTTTGTTGTTTATCACTGTTTGTTTGCTCTTTAGTTCTTTTAGTTCCTTGTTAAAAGCTTCTTGTATTTTCTCCATTCTATTTCCAAGATTTTGGATCATCTTTACTGTCATTATTCTGAATTCTTTTTCAGGTAGACTGCCTATTTCCTCTTCATTTGTTAGGTCTGGTAGGCTTTTACCTTACTCCTTCACCTGCTCTGTGATTCTCTGTCGTCTAATTTTGCTTAACTTACTGTGTTTGGGGTCTCCTTTTCACAGGCTGCAGGTTTGCTGTTCCAGTTATTTTAGGTGTCTGCCCACAGTGGCTAAGGTTGGTGCAGTTGGTTGTGTAGGCTTCCTGGTGGAAGGGACTAGTGCCTGTGTTCTGGTGGATGAAGCTGGATTTTGTCTTTCTGGTGGGCAGGTCCATGTCTGGTGGTGTGTTTTGGGGTGTGCCCTTGTTATTATTTTAGGCAGCCTCTCTGCTAATCGGTGGGGTTGTGTTCCTGTCTTGCTAGTTGTTTGACATATGGTGTCCCACACTGAAGCTTGCTGGTCATTGAGTGGAGCTGGGTATTGGCATTGAGATGGAGATATCTGAGAGATTTTCGCTACTTGATATTACATAGAGCTGGGAGGTCTCTGGTTGACCAATGTCCTGAACCTGGCTCTCCCACCTCAGAGGCACAGCCCTGATGCCTGGCTGGAGCACCAAGAGCCTGTCATCCACACGGCTCAGAATGAAAGGGAGAAAAATAAGAAAGAAAGAAAGAAGAAGATAAAATAAAATAAAGTTATTAAAATAAAAAATTATTTAAAAAGTAATAAAAAAAAGAAGGAAAGAAGAGAGCAATCAAACTGAAAAACACATCCACCAATGATAACAAGCTTTTAAAAGTATAATGAAAAGAACAAAAACAAAAACAAAAATGGACAGACAGAACCCTAGGACAAATAGTAAAAGGAAAGCTATACAGACAAAATCACACACAGATGCATACACATACACACTCACAAAAAGAGAAAAAGGCGAAAAAAAAAATATATATATCGTTGCTCCCAAAATCCACCTCCTCAATTTGGGATGACTCGTTGTCTATTCATGTATTCCACAGATGCAGGATACATCAAGTTGATTGTGGAGCTTTAATCCACTGCTCCTGAAGCTGCTGGGAGAGATTTCCCTTTCTCTTCTTTGTTCTCACAGCTTCAGGGGCTCAGCTTTGGATTTGGACCCGCCTCTGTGTGTAGGTCCACTGAGGGCGTCTGTTCCCACTCAGAAAGGACGGGGTTAAAGGAGCAGCTGACTGGGGGCTCTGGCTCACTCAGGCCGGGGGGAGGGAGGGGTACAGATGCAGGGCGAGTCTGCGGTGGCAGAGGCCAGCGTGACGTTGCACCAGCCTGAGGTGCACCGTGCATCTTCCTGGGGAAGTTGTCCCTGGATCACAGGACCCTGGCAGTGGTGGGCTGCCCAGGCTCCCAGGAGGGGAGGTGTGGATAGTGACCTGTGCTCACACACAGGCTTCTTAGTGGTGGCAGCAGCAGCCTTAGCGTCTCATACCTGTCTCTGGGGTCCACGCTGATAGTAGCGGCTCGCGCCTGTCTTGGAGCTCATTTAGGCAGTGCTCTGAATCCCCTCTCCTCCTGCACCCTGAAATGATAGTCTCTTGCCTCTTAGGCAGCTCCAGACTTTTCCCGGACTCCCTCCCAGCTACCCGTGGTGCACTAACCCCCTTCAGGCTGTGTTCATGCCGCCAACCCCAGTCCTCTCCCTGGGGTCTGACCTTTGAAGCCCGAGTCTCAGCTCGCAGCCCCGCCCGCCCCGGCAGGTGAGCAGACAAGCCTCTCGGGCTGGTGAGTGCTGGTCGGCAACGATCCTCTGTGCGGGAATCTCTTCACTTTGCCCTCCGCACCCCTGTTGCTGTGCTCTCCTCCGCGGCTCCGAAGCTTCCCCCCTCCGCCACCTGCAGTCTCCGCCTGCAAAGGGGCTTCCTAGTGTATGGGAACCTTTCCTCCTTCACAGCTCCCTCCCACTGGTGCACGTCCCATCCCTATCCTTTTGTTTCTGTTTATTCTTTTTTCTTTTGCCCTACCCAGGTATGTGGGGAGTTTCTTGCCTTTTGGGAGGTCTCAGGTCCTCTGCCAGCGTTCAGTAGGTGTTCTGTAGGAGTTGTTACACATGTAGATGTATTTCTGATGTATTTGTGGGGAGGAAGGTGATCTCCATGTCTTACTCTTCTGCCATCTTGAAGCTCTATATTGGATTATTAGATTTATGTAGGTAGATTACAAACTCTCTATACTAGTAAGAACATAGCTTTTTTATTTTAGTAATAATAACAATGTCTAATAATAGGTATGGAAGTGGAAAAGTATTTCACAGAAACACACAAAAGAAGTAAAGCCTTTTCTGACTTATATAGACAAAGAACGCTTATAGTTCCATTTGTCCAACCTCCAACATGGGTCAAAAGTAAACACTAAACACAAAACTAACTAGATCAGTGTGCAAAAATCTGTTCTCATTTCCAGTTGACACGAAATATTTTCTTATTCAATTTGAGCTTACAAATAAGGATAATAGACAAAATAACCAAAAATAGATTAACAAATGTTATTCTCTCTTGTCCCTCATCCAACAGAAAATAGGCATCTATTTTCCTAATAGAAATCACCAAATTGTCAGATGATAAAACCAGATTTTCAACCCTTGTTGCCACTCATGGGGAATAACTTCTTCATCTTGCACAGATCAGATATATACAGAGAAAGCTTTCTCCGTATATAGTTGAGACCAACTCAGTGTTCTGAGACAAGAGTCACTAAGTCTCTGTTGTAGAAAGAGACACAGCAATTACTTTGACTTAGACAAGAGAGGGAAGGAATAATAGACTTAACCAGAAACAAAAACGAAAAGAAAACATTAGAATATTAATAACAACAACAACAACAACTAAAGAAATGGAATGTCAAAAAAAGTAAAGTGCTCCTCCTACTTGGGAATCACTCTGAAAGCCAAGAAAACAAACCTGAGCATCAATTGCCCATGAGGTGCACTCAGTCAATGCACTTTAACTGTCTCCATCAGGTAAATCCACCTGGAGAATTTCAGCATCTTGAGGAACTGGCCATTTACAAGTATTATTTTTAAATAAAATGATTAGAATAAGATTGTTAAGTTAAAAATAAAACAAATCAATGGCATACAGAACAATAAAACTATAACCTTTGGAATTCTCTTTCCAGCGGACAGAAGTGTACAAGTGGACATGTAATTTCTCTGTGTGTGGGCTCTGAGTAGTAGAACACGGGTGTATTCACCTAGATAATTAAATAATCTTCCAATCTTCCTTTCAAAAAAATGCCTCAGTATGGTACATACTCTGTTGTCTTATTTCCAAATTTTTGGTAACTTTTCTAAACACTAGAAAATTCAGTCTTTCTAGTTAGTGGTCATTTGCATATTTTATTTTTTAAATAATATGTAATAGAGATTCTTTTTAAACCTGACTAAAATTGGAATATGTTTCTCAATATGTTCATTTTTATGTTCTGAAATTATTACTTTCATTGTCTCATTGTTCAAGATTTCATCTTATACACTAATCATTAAAAAGCTCAAGAAGTTGGGACAAAAATTGATTTAAATTTAATTCAATTTGAATTATCATACTTTTCTAATTCAAAGGATATCAATGTGTCCTTCTTGGGGAATGAAAAGTAATTACTGTAAAACCCATAAAAACAAAATTTAGTGATCACACAATTTGATATACACACACAGTCTGCCAGAATTTTTGATATATATGTAGATATATATCAATGTTATCTACATATATGCATATATATCTAAAATTCTGGTATGGATATCATACATACACTTTACATAGATATATAAGTAGATATATACATATGTCATGTATACATGTAAAGTAGTATTTTAATATATGTTTAGGTGTTTAGTATAGTTATATATATTTATATATTATACATTTTGTGTATTTACATAAATTTAGTATATAGATTTAGTATATTTATATATACATAAACTTAGGGGGTTCATACCATTATTTAATACTCTTATTAGATGTTTAACACTAACCTTCATTTTTGTCATTTTCTTTCATTCAAAATATTGTAAATTGAAAGTAGCCAAGAATTTTCAACTATTAAAACACAATATGTTCACAAAACTTACTTTGCAAAGGTAATGTCCCTCTTCTCATTGACAACATATGGAGGTAGGTATCTGTTCCTGTTATTTATGTCTAGTGTATTTAAGAAACAGAGAAAGAGATAATCCCTGGAGTTACCATCCATAATGAACACTTGAACTGTTTCATATAACAGTTTCATTACTTTTGTCAAGAGCATTATTCTAAAACAATGGAAACCTGAAGAAAATCTCCCACCTCTTTGAAGGGAATAGATTTTGAGACTAAAAGAGCATACAGAGAAGGAATACTAATCTTTATTTCTATTTTTAAAAGCCATTGTTTTAATAAATGCTGGAGAGGGTGTGGAGAAAAGTGAACCCTCTTGCACTGTTGGTGGGAATGTAAATTGATACAGCCACTATGGAGAACAGTATGGAGGTTCCTTAAAAAACTAAAAATAACACTACCATATGACCCAGCAATCCCACTAGTGGGTGTATACCCTGAGAAAACCATAATTCAAAAAAAGTCATGTACCACAATGTTCACTGCAGCACTATTTACAGTAGGCAGGACATGGAAGCAACCTAAGTGTCCATCGACATATGAATGGATAAAGAAGATGTGGCACATATATACAATGGAATATTACTCAACCATGAAAAGAAATGAAATTGAGTTATCTGTAATGAGGTGGTTGGACATAGAGTCTGTCATACAGAGTGAAGGAAGTCAGAAAGAGAAAAACAAATACCATATGCTAACACATATATATAGAATTAAAAAAAATGGTTCTGAAGAACGTAGGGGCAGGACAGGAATAAAGATGCAGACGTAGAAAATGGACTTGAGGACACGGGGAGGGGGAAAGGTAAGCTGAGATGAAGTGAGAGAGTGGCATTGACATATATATATATATACTACCAAATGTAAAATAGATAGCTAGTGGGAAGCAGCCGCATAGCACAGGGAGATCAGCTCGTTGCTTTGTGACCACCTAGAAGGATGGGATAGGGAGGGTGGGAGGGAGATGCAAGAGGGAGGAGATATGGGGATATATGTATATGTATAGCTGATTCACTTTGTTATACAGCAGCAACTAACACAATGTAAAGCAATTATACTCCAATAAAGATTTTTTTTAAAAAAAAGCAATTGTTTTTTCTTATCTCAAACTTACACACATAGAGGAATGTGTTCCATAAATAATTAACAATTTTTTAAAGTGATTTCTATATTTGCACTATTATCCTTTTATTCTTCTTATTCTTTTTTCTTATTGTTTTTATGAGAATTGAATAGACTGTAAGTCAAGTAAAAGTAAGGGAATTTTGCCTATCAATTTCCTAATTATTTTTATATACTTGCTTGCATTTCAGGTTAGACACTCCCATGCCTACTTCTTGAGAATAATGGGAAATTTGCTTTGGGCTGTATATTGGCCAGTAGTCACCAATTTGGATGAGGGAGGAGATAGGAGAAGGGAAGGTATTAGTCAGGTTCTTCTGCCCTGGTGGAATGCCAAGAAAGATGGAGAGGGTGTGGGCTGGGCTGGAAAGAACACTCTATGTTTGGTTTATAACAAATTGCTCTTTGAAAGTTTTATAAAAATCAAAAATAAGAAGTGAAATAAACTAGGCTAAATAAATTAGACTTAGAGGTTCACATGTTCTCCTATGGTTGCTGGAAAATTGCTTTTTCTAAGCAATGCTGAGACTTTATTATAAGGTTGCAGAAAGCTCATTAGGCAAGAAATTCTTGGAATCTCTTTTTTGGTTTATAGCAATTAGCTGTTTGAATTCAGCCTTATTTTTTTGTAGCAATTAACTTTGTGGAAAAATCCCCTGTTAAAGTATCTTTGGACAATGTTCACAAAACTATCAGTGATTGTTTTCTTATAACTCTTTGCTATTTCTTTGGCCCTTGTGTTGCTGTTGTTACAAAATAATTTTTCCACATAAGAGGGCCAATTTCCCATTGTTGTTGAACTAAGAGACTAGAAGGATGGGATTATAAATGCATTATATATACATTTCCGTCTGCTGGGTTAGCTATGAAAAACAATGTGGTATTCTGACTGTCACAATCTTGTGACTTGTCATTTAATACCATTCCCTATGAATGCTGTTTCCTAGAAGAGGAAATCAAAAAATGTTCTTTTGACCACTGAGAATTTAATTCATATTCATGAGTCCTCAAAAACTACTTCTAGGTTATTAAGATTGATTGAGCTTGATTCTTCCAAAGATGAGGGGCATACCTCCTAATTATTGAGACATCCAGTTATAGAATAATGTCATTTATCTATCCATAGCCATATCTTTATTAGTTTGTATCTATCAATATGCAGCCATCTACTTATGTCTATCAAAGCTGATTCTGAAATATCTATCCATAATATATCTATCATAATACCTATCCATAACTAATCTATAGTTAGCCTGTTTCTTTTGCTTTTACTCCCTTTGCCCATTATGGCTCCCAGACAGGGACAGAGCTAATATATTGGAACAGAGAAAGACAGGCTGAAATGTCACTTTCTTCCAGTGGGAAGCAATGGAAAGTGTACCGGTCCACTTCAAGTGGACTTCGGAAGGGAGAGGAAGACAGAAGCAGAGCTAGGAGATAAGATGCTGCAGTCTTTTCTCACGGTCTTGTGAATCAATCTTGGGTAGCATGTATGGAGCTAGGCAACACCTCGATAAAAATTATGAGGCATCGGGCTTCCCTGGTGGCGCAATGGTTGAGAATCTGCCTGCTGATGCAGGGAACGTGGGTTTGTGCCCCGGTCCGGGAAGATCCCACATGCTGCGGAGCGGCTGGGCCCGTGAGCCATGGCCGCTGAGCCTGCGCGTCCGGAGCCTGTGCTCCGCAACGGGAGAGGCCACAACAGTGAGAGGTCCGCGTACCGCAAAATAAATAAACAAACAAACCAATAAATAAATAATGAGGCATCTGTGGACATCAAAGCGACAGGCCTGTTTCTCAAACACACTTTATGTTACAGACTCCTTGAAGAAATCCAACAAGCCCAGGTGGAGGTGGACAGATGAATTGGAAGCCATGTTCTTGGTTCCCATAGTCTGTAGTGGGGTGAGGATTATTGGTGGTTGAGGTTCCTACTTCTTTGGTGGGGAAATAAGGAAATGCTGAAATGATCAGTGGACCAGTGGAGGATCGATGTAACCATGAAGGCCTGGGGTTTCCACAAAGACAATATAAGGGACAAGGACTTCCCCAAAGTCAATATGCTTGTAGGATTATGCAGTGCAGCAGGGTATGTCTAAAGGGGGCCCCAGAGTCAAAGAGGATCTTAGATAGAAAAACATCATATTGAAAATCAGACTGCATGTGGGTCTCTTTCCTCCATAAAACTATGAAAATTCCATCTACCTGTACACCATCTTACAGAAGAACATGGGGAAGCTGAGACTATCTTTACTTTTATGTTTAACACAATGCTCTGAAGGTTCAAATGAAAAAAAATATGACAAATAATTGAATATATTTTTTCATGTATAAATTTGGATCATTTTTTATCCTGACAATTTCACTCAAGTCCAAGACATTCCAAAAAGGAGATTGTAACGAAAAGAAACATGTAAAGTGAAAGACGCTAAAATACTGACGCATTTTAAAAGTCTCTTTCCCTCCTCAGTCACTACTCAGTGATGTAGGAATCATGAGAAATGTTAAATAAGTTGTAGGAATGATTGGAGCTAACTTTCCTTTCTCACCTAAATGATAGTGGATATAAATTTGTGATCTCACATATACATAATATATATGAAAAGCTTGGAAATCTGTGTAGATGGTGGAAGATAAAGTAAGAGGCTTTTAATTTTATTTATTTATTTTTTTGCAGTATGTGGGCCTCTCACTGTTGTGGCCTCTCCCGTTGCGGAGCACAGGCTCCAGACGCGCAGGCTCAATGGCCATGGCTCACGGGCCCAGCCGCTCCGAGGCATGTGGGATCTTCCCGGACCGGGGCACGAACCCGTGTCCCCTGCATCGGCAGGCGGACTCTCAACAACTGCGCCACCAGCGAAGCCCGAGAGGCTTTTTAAAATTATTTGAAAAAACTGTTTTGAAAAATGTCTCTGAAAGCCAAATTAATATATTCCCATTGTAAAAAATTTAGAAATACAGAACTTCATATAGAAGAAAATAATCCGTGAATACCTTGTGTTGTAATCTTATTGGGAAGAGTGTGAATGAGGAACAGTACTGTATTTCAGAGAATTCAATAATTACAGCCACAAAGCTACTTCATTTTTGTAGCTTTTCTTTGTTCACATTTCGGGTAAATTCAGGCTCCTTTTACACAAACCAATAATCTGTTTCGAGCTATTTTAAGACTCCCTTTGTGTCTTGGAAAGTGATTTTGCCTGAGTATGAAAATGTACCCTCATCCCCGTTCAGCTTCTCTGTGATGAGTTAGTGTTGGATTTGCAGGTATTTTTTTTTAAAGTGAAGTCATAAGAGGAGGAGGCTGGTTCTGTAGGCCACTCAACTACTTAGCTATCGGAAGAGCTAAAGCCACGTCTGGTGTCTCCTGACCACCTGTCTGTGTCCTTTCCAGCACACTGTCCATCAGACAAGTTCATGAAACATAATTTCCAAGTCCAACCCAAGTTAGAACTTTCTGTTTAGAAGGATGAGCCTTTCTCACCTCTGGCAATGCCTGGGAAATTCTATCATCACTACTGGTGGCTTCTGATGACAGGAGAAATCTGCTCTGAAATAGCCCAAATACACTGGTAGGCATGGTTCTTTGAATGGTTAAGCTGATCTCTGCAAACCTCCCGGTAGAGATGAAGCAGAGGAAGGCACTTTATATCCTTCGTTTCCTTAAACTGCGTGGGGCAGGCAGTATAATGGGCTTTGTTAGTATTGATAACTGGGAGCGTGTCCCATAGGGAAGTTTCCTCTCCCAAACATTCTCTTTCCACTATTGTCTCCACTTCGTTCCTCCTCTACTCTCTTCCTAGCCCTTCCACACCTCTTCTATCTAGTATCTTACTTTCATTAGGAATTATTACCCTTCCCTGAACTAAAAGAAGCTCTTTTAAATTCAAAGATAGTTTCCCTAATAGAATGATGGGGATTGCAGATGTTTTAATTCAACCCTCCACAAAGAAATAAATCGTTTTCAAGCACAGACTTAAATATGGACCACGTTAGAAAGATTTTTTTTGCTGTTATGTATTAAATTGTGTACTTTCCTGCATATGCATGTGATATAGGTATGAACATTCTCACATAATTTCTTAGTTAATGAAACAAGTATCTAGTGTATTGTTCTAATTAGAGGTTGAAAAATGGTTAATGATATGTGTGTCCTTATTAGAAAGACCATATTATCCATGTAGAAGTGACTAAGAGAGGCTAACAACAGACACTGTCTCAGTGTTTTTATCGTCTTTATGAATAATGACACTAAATGATGTGCACTGAAGTTTCACTGCCTTCACAGCCCCAGGACAAGGTAGCAGCAGTACCACCAGCTGTAATTTGGATTCTGAATACCATCACACATGTTGTTCATAAGCATACAAAAGATAATTTTCTGGTTCTCAAATACAGTATTTTTCTTAAAATCCCAAAATACTCTCAAGGTTCATATGAAAGAAAATATAACAGTACTTTAAGGTAATTTCCATGTATAAATTTGCTCCAGTTTTTACCTTGAGAAATTTTAAGTTAATATGGGTTTAACCTTAGTAACTATGCATGGAAGCAACCTAAATGTCCATCAACAGAGGAATGGATTCAGAAGATGTGGTACATATATACAATGGAATATTACTCAGCCATTAAAAAAAGAACAAAATAATACCATTTGCAGCAACATGGATGAACCCAGAGATTTGTCATACTGAGTGAAGTAAGTCAGACAGAGAAAGACAAATATCATGTGATATCGCTTATATGTGGAATCTAAAAAAAGGATACAAATGAACTTATCTACAAAAGAGAAATAGAGTTACCAATGTAAAAAAGAAACTTATGGTTACCAGGGGGTAAGAGGGGGAATGAATTGGGAGATTGGGATTGACATATACATACTACTATATATGAAATATATAACTAATATGGACCTACTGTATAACACAGGGAATGAAAATGATTGGATATATGTATAAGTTTAACTGATTCACTTTGCTGTACACCTGAAACTAACACAGTATTGTAAATCAACTATACTCCAATAAAAATTTAAAAAATAAAATAAAATCTGGGGACTGAGAGTTTTAAAATATATATATAACAGTACTTTAATGGAACTTCCATGTATAAATTTGTTTCAGTTTTCACCTTAAGAAATATTAAGTTAATATGGATTTAACCTTTGTAATTACTCAAAAACATTGTAACTGGTATGAAAGGCTCCTTGATCATATTATATATACATAAAACAACAGTCAAAATAATAGCAAGGGAGAGCAACAAACTCAAAACTACTTAAGCAAAATATATATATATATAGGTATGAACTATATATAGCCTGTCTAGACATGCAGACTTAAACAATGTCATCAGTATTCTATTAGCTTTCTTGGTGTTTAGCTCTGACCATACGTCCAGTAGAAATGGCCTCTTTCCAACAAAAACTCCACATTTCTCACTGGCTTTTATTGGCCTGTCTTGGCCCTCGTGCCCACACAGTGATCACTGTAACTGGAGATACCCTATGTAAGGCATAGAAATCCCTTCAAACAGGGTAAGTCACAGACTCAGAGTTAGAAAATAGTGTTCCCAAAGAAATTTGGAGTACTATGACAAGAGGAAAGAAAGATGGTTGGTAGGAAGGAGAGAATTGCTGTTCATTCACTCACTTATTTAATTAACATTTATTGTATGTCTATGATGAGCAAGACACAAGTCTTGGCGCTGGGAACAAAGCAGTGACTAGAACAAGAAAGCCCGGGTTCTCCAGACACTTTCATTTGTATAAGAGGATGGACAGTAAGCAAGTACTCAGATAACAATATAATAGATGAGGCTAAGGGGCATGAAGAAAAGTAAGAGACTAGAGAACAACAGGCCACATTATGTTCAATAAAGTGGCTGTTAAACAGTATTCAAAGAATTCACAACAATATTAAATGTAGGGTATACTACTGCTTTTCAGTTGTAAATTAAAATGAAATAATTCTAAAGTATAAATATATTTCTACTAAGCCTAAAAGAAATGTTTGAATACCTGTGATTTGCAGTAATTTATATAGATTTTTCTCCACGTGTATACACACAGACACATATATTCCCCTAAGTATGTATGTATATGTCCGAGACAGAATTTAATATGAGAGTGCATGTAATAAAAATTGTATTATGAATTATCTTCATCATTAGTGAGTTATTTGTAAAAAACTATCTGTGGTGGCTAACTTGCCTTTGATAGAGAACAATATAACTGGACTTTACATGTATCAACCCTGTGACTTAGCCAACATGCTCTCTCAAAGAAATAAATTTTGAAAATATTATTATGAGTTTACTTCCATTAAAAGAAAAGTAAAATTATAATAAATTCATTTGGGGACATAAATAAAATATTTAAACTTAATGTTGTTAGTTTTAATAAGCTTGAGACTTTTTCAACATTTTTGAATTGCTATAATGTTCTGAAAAAAATTAATCATGAAAATGCATGTAAACACTGATATAAGAATATATATTTTTCTTTTTGCCTTATTTTCCAATATGATTTGAAAGAGCTAGCACATAGAAGATGTTCAAAAAAGGATTTGTTGAATGACTGCATGAACAGGTAAATCGTAGCCTCCAGTTACATCATTCATGGAAAGGAATCCTAGGCTTCTGTTGAAATTTTTTGCTTTCATTTCTCATCTTAAAAGTCCAAGTCGGGCTTCCCTGGTGGCGCAGTGGTTGAGAGTCTGCCTGCCGATGCAGGGGACACGGGTTCGTGCCCCGGTCCGGGAAGATCCCACATGCTGCAGAGCGGCTGTGCCCGTGAGCCATGGCCCTGAGTTTGCGTGTCCGGAGCCTGTGCTCCGCAATGGGAGAGGCCACAACAGTGAGAGGCCCGCGTACCGCAAAAAAAAAAAAAGTCCAAGTAGGCCAGATATTTAGCTTACTAAAGAGTAGGTAATGAAACAAATGGTCAGAATAGCATCATAGCATGAGTTAAGAAAGTTTTATGACAATACTTTGCTCCTGGGATATTAATTTCATAGTTCTTTGTATGGGACTAGAGTGCATTTTTGGTATTTTAATATTACTATTAATTAATACTTATGGAGCATTTACTACACTGTCCTCAGTCCTTTACACACATTGAATATAAAATCTTTTTAAAACTTTAAGAGATGAGGAAATCGAGTTACTCAGAGGCTAAACAACTTCACACACGTATTGGGTAAAGTCTGGTACAAACCCAGAGAGTGGGGCTTGAGAGTCAGCGATATTAACCATGTTGTTCCTATTCTGCCTAGGTGTATCCAGTTTTTTAAGTAACCATAAAATATTACACAAAACATTGACTCTTACAAAAAAATAGTCCGTATTTTCTTCTAGTGACAAAAAAAGACTTTACCAAAAAAAAGACTATAGGCTTCCTACTGAGTACAACTAATCTTCTTAGAACTCCATAAGATTTTAATAAACTAAAAAATTTATTAAATATTATACAGACTCCAAAATCAATATTTAGCACACATACCTGGATAACACAGGAGTTTCTTTTTTTTTCTCAATAGAGCAAACAGGTAGAACCTAATAATTTCATCTTATTTCCATAGCGTTTTTAACATGGTTTCTGAAGACTGTTGCTTGCTGTTCATAAGATTTAAAGATAATGTTGCAGGGTTGTCATAGACATAGCTAAATAAATGAACTAAGAGAGTTTTCTGACGGCAGTGTTCTCCTGAGCTTATAATATTTTATGGCTCTTCATGGTCTTAGGTGAGATACCCTAGACTCTTTCAGATTTAGTTTGAGGCTTTGTTTTTGTTGCTTAAGCTATTTCAAATGAGTCTCCACTTGAGTACGAAAGAACACAGACATATGTGAGATGCTCTTTACACTAACTTAAAATTTTTATAAAATTAAAAAATGTCTATTGAGCACTAAGCTAACAGTTCTACACTTGCCTTGTTTCATCTGAGAAAAGTACAACTCAGAGCCCATTTCACAGATGAGGAAGTGGACACTTTTGTAAAGTAGCAGGTGAAGATACAGGATTTGGGTCTCAGTCTGTCACACTCATACTTCAGAGCCCAAGCGTTTCATCATTGAGCCCTACTGTCTTTCCAACTTTATTAAGTAAAGGATGGAAGTTTTTCATCACTGAACATTGACATGTTCTCAGATGTTGTATAGTGAAACTAAGGCAATATTTTCTCTGTAAATGGGTACAGTAGTTAAAATCATTATTGTTTATAGAGTTTTAAAATTTCAAGAACTAGCTTGACTTGTATGTGAAACTAAGAGGTAGAATTAAAAGAATTAAAAAGAACATTTATTTAATTAAAGAGAATGGGGATCCAATGATAGCTGCCTAGGTGGTCGATTTGCTTAATGAGCCTCAACTTCACAAGAGGGGTAAGAATGATATCTATATGAAGGATTTCCTGAAAAACTTAAACTTACGTACATAGATTAAATGAGTGTTTTGTGTACCAAGCACACAGTAAACACTCAATAAACATGATTGTCACTTTCCTTTCTTTGTTTTATATCTTGAATTCTTGTGTATGGAACTTCTAATTTTCTTGGCATCCAAAGACATTGTTTTAGTGATTGATTAAATGTGCACTACATTTCAAGTACCATGCAAAGCACCTGAGTTATTTTATACAATCCTCTAAAGCTATGATGTAGGTACTGTTCTCATTCTACAAAAAATAATCTAAACCTTAGAGTGTTTAAATAACATCATCTAAGGTCATTCACTTGTAAACGTAGGCTTGGATTTAATATGCTTACATAGACAGGCATTTATATCAAAAAACTACCATTTACTAGCAGATATCTTGCATACAAAACATGTGAAAGATATATGTTAGATTCTGATTCCCTGCTCCAACACTTCCTCACTGAGGAAATGATTATAATCTAATCAAAATAAACATCAGAATAATATCAGGCTAGTATGGGTTTGGTTTCTGTGTATCCCATTTTGCTTTATCCCATGTTTTATTCTCTGTAGTATCTGTTTTTGGGGGGCAGAAAAATCTTTTATTACCAATTACCAATTTGGTTATGAAACTTGCTTATAAAAACAGTCTTTTAGAATTAAATGTTTACCGATTTACTTCTAAAGATATACTCCCCTACAATATGCTCTGTAAGATGTTTATTATCACCTTGTAAACTTTTCGTTCCTCTAACCTTTCATTTAAGTGTACATTTTATGTGCTATGAATAATCTTCCTTTCGTGATGTAGTGATGAATCAGTATTTGAACCCTTTCTTGGCTGGAAGAATATCATCCTGAATCAAATATTGTACAAGCATGATATTATAATCAAAAGTCTTGTAGCTAATTTTCTGGAATAGTTAAGACATGTTAAAGAACTCTCAAGTGTATGGAAGCAAACACTATTTTCTTATAATGCATTGTAAAACAGCTAAAGAAAAGTGGGTTTATCTTCAAAATCCTATTATAGGAATAGGTTTAATATAGTTAAACCTATTAGGTTTAATAGGTTTAAATATAGTTTAATTTACATGGACTATTAAACCTTTGATTAAAGTTGGAAACTCTTCTGAGTTTAGAATATTAACTTACCTGAATGTAGAAGAAATTCTCACTATGTTTCAAGAGGCAATTATCCTACGTCACCTCTTTTTATGGTTCAAGTAGAGTTAGTTGCATTGCTCTCCTTTAAAATGTATGTTTTTTTCACAGACAAGTTATGTCATTATGACTGAACCTTTTCTCAGAGACTTCTATCACTTTAACAACTTGAGATTTCAAACAAAATTTAAGAAATTATTTTTAATGAAATTTCTGTCAGTCAGAGGACTCAAGATGTACTAAAAGCACAATAATTTCAAACACATTTGATTTTAAGCACTTTACAAATGATGGAAATCTTGCTCTTTTAATATATCAACACAAGTATTAATTTTTTATGGAAAATACCATTTTTGATTAATGTAATTAAACACTAATGATAATTACAAGCAAGTTCATCTTTTAGGGTATGAGTATAATGATTTTTAATAATCACTCAGTTATTTAAATTCTTATGATTTTAGTGTGTATTGAAATTATCTGTGAGGCTTAAGATGAAAAATGTTTGTGTCATTTAAATTTCTTTCAGAAAATGGATTCATCAAGAAAAGTGTTTAAAAAATCATTGATAGGACTCTGACAGAATAAGTAGTCATTTACAAAGCAATTTGGGGGTCATGGATTCCTTTAATAACTTATCAACACATACATGGTGAGTATCTGCTGTCTGCCAGCTCCAGGGCTGGCTTGGAGGGTGTACAACCCTTTCAGTCACACAGGGCCCCATTCTCAGAAGCATCTCACACATGATTTAATGCTGCTTCTGTTTTGAAATTCTTAGTAACTTCTGAACAAGGAGCTTCACATTTTCATTTTGTACTAGGCCTAGCAAATTATGTAACTGGGTTTATCTGGCCCTGTGTTCTGCCTGAGCTCTGACCTCAGGAAGTTCCAGCCTACCTGAGAAAGACAGCAAAGAAGTAGACAAATAAATCTGTAATTAAAAATTACAGTGAGTATCATGAAAAAAAAGGAGTGTTATTATAAAGATTAAGGGAAAGAATGTTAATCTACTTTAAATTGTTTGGTCTAGAATGGCCTATTTAAAACAGTGAAATTTGAGGTAATACCTGAAGTATGAACAGGAAATATTCCTACAATAATTCAGGGAAACAGCCTTCCATGCTTAGGAAATACATTGAGCGAATGGCCTAAGACAGGTATGACAATCAGAGTGATGTTCTTTTGAGGAGCTGCCCACCTGTTGGACTATTCCAACCATCAATGCCTTCAGAGTCTACCTCAGCTTCAATGAGCCACCCCTCCCAAAGTCCATCTCCTTTGCAGGGCATACCACATATTGCACGTCAAACTCCATCTTAACTTCTACTTCTGGAGAACCCAACTTGTACCAGTTGGTACCAGAAGTGGTCCAAGAATTCAGACTATGGGTGTTACTACAGTCCATATATTGGAAGACATGAAAGCTGATAGCTTTGAGTGGGACCCAGGAGGAATTGTCTCTATAGCAAGTCTAGGCTACAGTACAAGCAATCTGTGGTTTGGGCCATAAGATACATAAGACCCTATGTTGTTGGGAAAAGGTGCCCATAGGGAACTTATGGCAAACCCAGGTGAGAGAATTAGATTGGCCACTGTGATTCTATACCAAGGCCATGATATCTGGATCAGGAAATTATATATGTTTTGAACAATAGCTGCTGGCATATTACTTGGCCCTGATAGCGATAGAATGTCTGACCAAGGGACACCAAGTGACCATGAAGCCAGAACTGCTCTCCACGTATTGGGCCCTCTCAGACCCACCAAAACATAATCGAGAAGACCCAGCAACAATCCAATGGAAGATGGAAGTGTAACATTAAGTATTGAGGACAAATAGGTCTAGAGCACACAGGCAAGCTGTCTGAGGAGGAAGATGGGGCCCCATGACACACACCACCATTGCTGAACTCAATGGCTCTCCCTCAGCTCATGCCTGTGGCTGTATAATGGACCCTATACAACCAGCTGGGAGAGGGGAAAAAGGCCAAGCTTGTGTTCTAGATGGGTCACCTTGGCATGTGAGTACAAGCCAAAAATGAACAGCAACTACACTACAGCCTGGTCTTGAAAGATAGCAGCAAAGGAAAATCACCCAATGGGCCAAGCTTTGGGTGGCACACTTGGTCATACACTTTGTGTGGATATAAAAGTAGCCTGAGGTTAGAATATATATGGCCTGGCTGGATTAATTATTGCTTCAGTTCCTATAATATAATCAAATATAACTATGACTTTCAAAAAGAACATTGATTGTTTTAACATCCAGGCTTATTCACCATTTCATATTGAGAAAGGTCTAAATTTACTATGCTATATTATACTATACACAATATATATATTATACATGCTAGTGTAACATATATACTATACATATGATACTATATTTACCTAATTTACTATGTAGGTTGAGAGTTAAATTTTGCATAAAAATAAATATATACGTGAGATGTTTGCACAATTTAAAAAGAAAATACATGATTAAAATTGATCAATTTATGAGCTCTTTGAATTGAATAAACTCTTTGAATATGGCTGATTTGGTGGTAGGACATATATTTAACAATGTTACTTTTAATAACTGTAGCAAAATATCGTGAATTTTTAAATGATTTAATGTTAAGGAAAACATTAGTGCTGATAAGTGTCATTCATTATTAGTGTTTTGCTTTGAGTATATAGTAGTATTAGCTATTACTTGTTGCACTCTCACTATATGCCAATTAGTTAGGATTTTATTATTCTTGTTTTACAAAAGAAGAAACTGAGACTTAAGAAGCAGTTTCCCAAGATTACACAGCTAGAAAATGGTAGAACTGAGACTGAAATATGGTTGCCTTTGCCAAAGCCTGTGCCCTCATGTACTGTGCTGTTCAGTGCTAGTGCAGGGAGTTTGAATGGATTTAACCTAATATAGTTTTTAGAAAATAAAGTAAATTCTCATCAAAGACCTAATTATCTAAATAATTCCAAAAATTGTAATGTTTAAACAGATGGTATAACTCTGTAATAGAATTAATGTTTTCTCATTATACTTGTAAGTTTATAATTAGAAGACTAAATATATTGGTATAAATGTACCTTCAAAAGACTTACAATATGATTAGATTATTTTTCTGTCCTAATAAAATGGGGCTTTGAGAGGTTTTATTGTGGCACGTTTGTGAGTTTTGTAATTTGTCATAAGTTGTTCCACATTTCTCTTTGGGGTTTGAGTCTTGTTTGTTTCAGGAGAGAATGAGACTGTCCTTCACACTGACTAGAAGACTATTGTGTTTAGTTTCCCTGAAGGGCAAAGTATCCTGTACCATAGTAGTCACTGTAAGCGGACATGGTAAGAAGATTTAATGGCTGTTTCCACAATTGTTTCCATTTAAATTATTGTAGTAGGCTCTGATTAGCCACCAGATGCTAGAAGCTGTTAAGGTGCTAATGGCTTACCTCATAAAAGCATCACATAGGAAACTGAAATATATACAAGCAAAATTCCTTGATATTTTCATGAGGGTTGATTGGTTTCTTAGCAATCTTTATAGTCATCCCTAAACTTACTTTTTTTTGTAAGGTTTTTTCTAAGCTAAATAACATAATTGTTTCCAGATACACCAAAGTCTTAAGCAGAAAACATGTCCACACACAAACTTGAAAGGTAGTAAGGAATTCTGATTCATTGGACCATATCTGAAAACATACCCGAGACTATCTCTTTTGTACCATCTCTTTTGGCACTTCTGGAGTTTTGAAACTATGCTGATCCATCACTTCAGAGGAGAATATTCAAAGTGGAGGGTTTTCTTGATAATAACTTTTCAACGTGACTCAAAGAACCTCTAATACAAGGTGTCAAAGACATGGCTCGGTAGTGGTTATTTGTAATATAGCACAATATCTTACAAGGAATCTTTATCTGTCCTCAACTGAGCTTGAGAAATTTGTGAATATGAATCTTATCTGAACTTTCGCAACGATATCCGACTCCTCTGTAAGAACTATGAAAACTGTGAAGGTCTACATGAAGCAAACTGTCCGCAAGACAGCACAGGCCTCTTCCCCTTCCAAACCAGAAAGAGAGATCGATTTCTTGGTGTTCACATCACAATGTTATATATGATCCCCTTTTACACTGAGTCAAGAACATCTAGAAGATTGAAAAAGATTAATTAAGGCCATGGCTCCACCTCATATTATCTTTTTTCATTGTTATTGCTGGAGTAGCTTTTACTAGAATTATGAGTTGCATAAAGATGGATTCTTGCAGTTATAACTGGGGACACAAAACCTTTGTAATAGAAGACCAGAGTAAACTTTAGTCAGTCACTAACTACGGGAGGGATTTTCAGGATGAGGATACATATAAAACCCTTAGAAGTATATCTGAGTACACTAGTAATGGCTTTTGATTATGCATGCTGCAGTGTTACAAAAGAACTATGTCTTCTCTGATAACTCTGGGGCAAATTCTGAAAATGTAAGTACTTGATTTCTATATCTATTACTTATAACAAAGAAATGGCTTTGTAAATGTTTAAAGAGTTTGCTTAGCTAAGCAGAAATACTAGTTTACAATACAGGGATTCACAACTAGAGCTCTTTTTGGATTTTTGTCATGGTTACTTTGTTGTTTGGTTTACAGGTTGTTTTATAAGTTATAGAATTTTAAGTGTGGCTTATTTCAGAGTATTAGTTGTAACAACAAAGCATTGCTTTCTTCAAAATTGATCTTGTTCTGAAGTTAATTCCAAACAGTATCTATAAAGAAACATTGTTAGTCTTTTCGGGAGTGCTATTTTGTGAGTATCTTAAGGTTAAAGATTCTGAACATACCTTTAAAAATAAATTTGTGAAACTTTCACTTTGAAAAAAAATAATTTTATATTCACATCATCTGTTCCTGTGTTAGAAGCAGAAAGCCAAGTTCAGTAGAAGAAGCAACCGTTAAAAATCAACAAATTATACTCGATTTCAGAATCAAAATTTTCTCAACCCATCAGTCAAAATTCTAAGAAAATATTTGTCACATATTGAAATACTCATTGGAATTTGGAATATGTCTTCAGTTTGAAGCCAACCCACCACTTTCAATATTAATGTGTTAACAGCTGCTATAAACCTAGTAATACAGACACTGAGAGATTTTGAAATAATTTTATAGAGTTGAAATAATATTAATAACATAGAAATTATATATCTTTGGGACACAGATAAGTTTGTTTTAAGTATAAATATAGATTAGCTTTCTTTAAATATTTTTTAAATCGAATTCAATGCAATGTCTCTTAAAACTTATCCCATCACATACTTAATTTTTTATTTATGCTGAAATCTTCATGTAGATTTATTATTCAGAAGGAGAAATGTAACATTATTATTATGGGTCTTGAAATCCCTCCTAAAGCTTGAAACTTTGTATAAGAAAATTTCTCCTGAACAGAAGAGAATTATTCTTTTAAGACTATGTGTGCAATGCATCCAAAGAGGAATGTGTAATCTACTATTGTGCTACCATAGTCACCTGCAGGTCTTAGAAAGAGGGAATGCTAAAGGCCATCTGCTCTTCTTGATATTCAAGTTCATTTATTTAAGTATATCTCCCAGCGTAAATCACATAGCCTCTCACAAACTTCAAAATAGAAAAGGAAAAGCATGAGAAAAATATTTCTTTCTCTTTTTTAAGACTATGTGTGCAATGCATCCAAAGAGGAATGTGTAATCTACTATTGTGCTACCATAGTCACCTGCAGGTCTTAGAAAGAGGGAATGCTAAAGGCCATCTGTTCTTCTTGATATTCAAGTTCATTTATTTAAGTATATCTCCCAGCGTAAATCACATAGCCTCTCACAAACTTCAAAATAGAAAAGGAAAGGCATGAGAAAAATATTTCTTTCTCTGGTAGCCTTGAAGAGTGAAAAACTCAATAGCGTTTCTAACTCCTGAATCTTAGTATTTTTATTGATTTTTCTTGAATTATTAATGCAATAATACTTAATTTTATGTCTTTCTTCTTTCCCAGACTGTGTGCGTATGTTCCATCTGTACCTCAATACCAAGAAACCAAAAAGTGTTTAATTTTAGAGATAAGATGAGATACATTTCTAATCTCTATTTGTATACTTGTCTATTTGCAACAAGTGGTTTCTAAAAAGTTATTATCACCTTCATAATATGAAGGTGTTCCAGTTCTATATTTTTGTACAATAAACCATCTCAAACATAGAAGTTTACACAACAATGTATTATTATCTTTCATAGTTTGGAGGGTTGACTGGGCTCAGCCGGATGGTTCTCACTAGAGGTCTCTCATGGAGTTATATACGGGTGGAGGGTAGGGCTGGAGTTATTTGAAGGTGCACTGCATTAAAGATTCAAGTTGTCTGCTTCGCTCAAATGTCTGGATCAGAACTGAGATAGCTGGAAGAGTCAGGGGCTGGCCAGTCATATCTCTAAGTGGCCTTTCCAGATGGCTAGCTTGGCGTTCCTCACAGCATGACAGTTTCAGGGTGGTAAGAATTATTACATGTCATCAGCTAAATTCTCCCAAAGCTAGCTTTCTAAGAGACTTAATGCAGAAGATTCAAGGTTTCTTCTGTCCTTGCCTTGGAAATCACTCAGTATCATTTTCCCCATATTGTATTGGTAAAAAAAAAAGTTACAAAGTCAGCCCAGACTTAAGGCAGTAGAGGAGAGCACACAGACGAATACCAGAAGGTGAGATTCATCGGTGGAGATGAGCTACTACACAGGATATGATAAAATTAAAATCAGATCCTTAAAAACCATTAAGAAACTCAAAATAGCTTAATTACTTTCATAATATCCAATTTGACTCATTAAAAGAAAAAACCATTACCTCTCCCTATTTTATCAGTGACAAATTGTAGCCAAGAAGATGAAGTGATCTACTGAAATCAAGGTAGAACCTGGTTTCCAACTCCTACATTAAGGATTTAGTTGAATTCATTAAAAAAAAAAGTTTGGTGTACTTCAATTTGTTTTTAATTTTAAAAAGAGTTTGTTAATATTTTGAATTTAATTTATGTATTCATGTGGCTACATGCACCTTTTTTTATTTTACAGGGATTCCTCAGGATTACTGATCATGAACTTTATCTTATTATGAGAGTGGGCAGCTGCTAGATTCAATCAGATGCTACTTAGCACAGGAAAAGATGGAAATGTTAACAGAGATTCTCCCTCTCTCCCAGTGCTCTGGACTAACCACCACCTGCTCAGGATAAACTAAACTCACTACAGGTTTAATTCTGTGTTCTTGTCATCAGATGAGAGAAAAATGCCAGAGTGCCAAACAGTGAAACTAAACTCTCCAAGTTGGCCATTCCATTTTCTAAAATGAAAAAGTAATGTTTTTACATAACAGAAATGTGTTGAATAATAAATGTTGAACAGCTCACTAAACACATTAATCATCGTGAAGTAAGAATATTAACTTAAGTTTTAATAACCAGAGTAAGTGGCAGAAGTAGTCCTTTTCAAAACTTTTTTTTCCCCTCCAGGAAATCAGAGGTAATTAAAGAGACTTGAATGATAAACAAGGGAGCCTCAGTTCACGTACATGTTATGAAGCATGGAAAATATTGGAAACTGTTTCTACATCTTCTTGATCCTTGGATGTAGATTTTCATGGGAGAGAGTGATGAGCTCTACAGTTGAAAACCATGAGAGTCCACCAAGAAAAATAAAAGACTTCAGTCACCATGATCCCAGGATAATGGCATGGCTAGTGGCTTTGAGAAGGCTGAATACTATGAAACTTTATGGTATTATGAAACTCTGCTTTCCTAATTCAACTCAAGAAGGTTATAAACTTAACCTTTCCAAGTTTTAATTTATGTTTTGATTAAATGGAGCTAGAAATAATACTGCAGTTAATGACATAGAGCATGTAGAGGAGCTTCATGTGATGACTAGAAGAGAGTTTATACTAAATAACTGGTTGTAGCAGCTATAGGATTAATTAATTAGTTCTTCTAAAAAAAAGACTGTGCTCTTAAAGTAATATCTATTTTAGAAAGCTGTATATTGAAGACCTGTGAAATACCCATCAGTTGTAGACCAAAGGAAATAAATTCATTTAAAAAATGTTATTCATTTGTCTAGTATTTGTTGAATGACTTCTTTGTGCCAAGCAGTGCACTTGGTAAGTAAAACAAATTCCCTTCCCTTTTGGAGCTGAAGACAATGAGTAAACAAAAAATCAGCTGTAAAAGCCCAAATGCTATAAGGACGCAGATTATCCTGAAAGACTAATAGAAGGAGGGTTTTTTAATTATTATTTACTAAAAGTGACCAAGGAAGTTTCCTTAGAAAGTGATATTTCACCTTATTCAGTGATTTGACAGTTGCTAACAATAGTTAATTGAAATAAAAGCTTTTATCAAAGCAAAAACTGTATTTTCAAAGGCTCTAACAAGAGAAATAGCCAGTACATTTTAAGAAGTAAGCAATGTTTATGTAGAAGGAATGTGGAAAAAGGGAAAATAATATGAGATTGGATAAGTTAAGATGAGCCAGAGGAGCATTCAGGGTCCTGAATGCCAATATTAGAAATTCAGATTTTCTCTGAAGGAAAATAAAAAGCCATTGGTAAATTTTACTAGGATATCGTATGGTCCAATTTGTGTTTTTTAAAAAATATTATTCCACAATTGTTTGAAGAACGAGTGAAATAAAAGTAATAGAGGTAGGGCTTCCCTGGTGGTGCAGTGGTTGAGAGTCCACCTGCCGATTCAGGGGACACGGGTTCGTGCCCCGGTGCGGGAAGATCCCACATGCCGGGGAGCGGCTGGGCCCATGAGCCCTGGCCGCTGAGCCTGCGTGTCCGGAGCCTGTGCTCCGCAACGGGAGAGGCCACAACAGTGAGAGGCCTGCGTACTGCAAAAAAAAAAAAAAAAAGTAATAGAGGTAGAGTGCAGAGACATGAGAGGTGACTAGGGCCATGCTGGGAATGATGGAAAAATGTACAGATGTGAGATATAGTTTAGAGGAAGAAATGACAGGACTTGATAGATTGGACATGGGGATAAAAGTAAAAAGAAGAACAATTTCCAGGTATATTGATTTTGGAACTGAATAGATGGTAGTTCTATTTACTAAAATATAGTAGATGAGCCTTTAAGAGTAAAAGCAGAAATTCGGTTTTAGAATTTTAATTTTGAGACTCTAGTCTGACATCCAAGGAAATTTTCAAATATATATAATTACCTGGGTCTGGACTGCAGATATAAATTTGGGGATCATCAAACTACAGATGGTCTCTAAACCCACAGGATTAGGACAGCTCAGCACAGGAGAGGATATACAGAGGAGAAGAGACCTAGTACTGAGTCCTGAGGGACTGCTTGCTGTATTAGGGAGAGGGGATGAGTTCAAACGTAAAGAATAACCAGAGAACTGGAAGAAAAACTGGAAGAAAATGGTGTTATAGGATCTGAAAGAGGACGGTGTTCCAGAAGGAGGGAGTGGTATATCCCGCCAAATTCTGTCAGGAGATCAAGAGACAGGAGGACAGAAAGATAAAGATACCCATTGAATTTGACAACAGGCAAACCAGTGATGATGGGTGCAAGTCATAGAGGCCCCCAGATGGACTCCCATGTGGCTCAGGCTCATTTTAGTTACCCAATTAAAGACATTGTCAAGTTGCCAACAATAATTAAAAATCTTGAAGCACATTTATATAAGAATATTAAGGGATATCCAATTTATAACCTAAAATGAAAGTTCTTAAAACCCCAATTTTCTCTCCATTTCCACTCTCTCACACACCCGAACTTTCTCACATCCTCACATCGGCTGCTCATTTTCTCATACTCTCCGTCTCAGTTCTTTTTTTACTTAATAGATAAAGTTAAAAATCTCTGAATTTTTGTTGATTTTTTTTGTGTGTGTGGTTGTTGTTTTTGTTTGGTTGACTTTATGTTTTGAAAGAACAAAACTTTACTTTTTCCTGTTCTTTGTTTTCTATTCCCATTTTCTTCAATAAAGGAAGGCCTGGGCAATATTGCAACAAATAATACGATTATAGTCTTTCCAGCTCTTTCTTTGATCTTATCTTACCCTGATAACATGTTTTGACTTAAGGCCACCAAAAAGCTTGGGACGCAGGCTGACAAGAACAGACCTTTTCTCAGAGGACAATGGGAGAGTAGTAGAATGAAGAGCCAGAGGCACAAAGACAAAATTCATACCATTACAGAGGAGGAAAACCTGTAAATATGTAGAAGTTAATAAATTTTGTGATTGTCACATGACAATCATAGAGATTTGCTACTCTAGGGTGACCCAGCCTGGAAGAAGCATCAGTGTCAAACTTGCTTCAAAGAGCCAATTCGTTGCCAAATTCAAGGGAAGAGGAGAGAAACGTGATCTTTCCTTATAACTCATTTTAATGGAGTGCAAATTATAGCTTATTACAAGAGCTCTGGCACAGTTAGTTGATGGTCTTAAGGCTGAGTGATGGCATAAGTTATTTAAGAAAAAACAAGACAGCAGTGTGGCAAGCAAAGTATAGCCTAAAACTAAGCAAGCATATTTAGAGGGGGTTCATCAACTCAAAAGTTAGAAAGCCAGAATTTGAGATATATTCAAAGACTAAAAGCATCCTGGCATTCAGCTTTTGGTTTTAGGTGTGTGTTCTAGAATACTGAAACTCTCAGGGCAATGAAAAGCTACACTTACTTGGAATATGACCCACTGCTATAAAAATGGGATTTACCTGTAGAACTCCAGACCACTGCCTCTGGACACCAACTTAATCATCAAAAATAGTATCCTAATGAAGGTTAGCAAGTGGAGTAAGCTGTGGGTGATTTTAGATTCAAAACTGAGTTGTATCAAATATCTATTTTGACACATCATTAGAAATAACATATTCTCCAAACCAAAGATTTAAAACATTTATAGTTTCCTTTCTCTCATTTTACAGATAACTAAGACATATTAAAGATCAATGACTAAGAAGTTTGCAAAACAAGAAAAGTGTTAAAAATGTTCAAGTATTCCTTAACTAAAAAAAAAAAAAAAATGATTAGTGAAAAAGAAAACCCCAAACAGAGAAATCTTACATGATTATTGCATCCCTGCAGCCTTTATGAATGGGAATTATGAGAACTATGGATACTAGTAGGTTGGAATTTTTGATTCTTCTACGCAGATGTTAATTACATTTTTGTAGTTAACTAAGGTAACTTACTAATGATGTTCCCAGATATATAATGGCTCTTATCATAAGTTACTACCTAGGTGTCTACTATTTTATTATTCTAAGTATCTTAATTTTATTCCTATCCTCATTGATTAGAATTTTGAAGTTCTTTTGGCCCTGATTTTCTTCAAAAACTTTCAGGTGGCAATATGACTCTAGCACTGACAGAGATATGGATTTTATACCTTGTAATTTTGAATTTTTTCATTTAACTCAGTGAATATTTTATCATCTGTAGCCCATCATTTCCATATATAGGAAAAACACAGACAGAGAGGATTTGATGGCAAAAGGAACTATTCTAGGAAATAAATTGCATGTTATCTGAAGTTCTATAGTTTTTGTATTTTTAACTAAAATTTGTGGAAAGGGGAAGAGACAGGAAAATGTGACTGTTAATTAAGAGAAAAATATAAAATAGAAGCAGCTCCATGGATAATCCAGAGAATGGATTTAAAAGTCAAAGGCTTTAAAATAATTATAACTAACATATTTTTTAAAATACAGAAAAAAGATACAAAATAGATGAAAATAGAATTTCAACAAAGAATCAAAATGTACACAAAAACCAAAAACAAATGGACATCCCAGAACTGAAAAATCCATAAGTTAAAATTAAGAACTCAATGGAGGGGTTTAAGAGGAGAATAAATAAAACAAAAATTAAATTAGTAAACATATGACAGATTATAAGAATATATTTCAACTGAGACAAGAGAAAAAGCTGGAAAGAACCAAGCCTAAGAGATATGATGATCAGTCAAATGGTCTAATGTATATTTAACTGGAGTTCCAGAAGACAAAAATAATGAAAATGGGACAGAAAATATTTGAAGAAATATACGTGGAGAATTTTTCAAAATTGATGCAAGGCATTTGTCAATCCATGAATCCAGAAGTTCTGCAAACCTCAAACAGGATAATTACAAAGAAAGCAAACCCTAAGTATGTTGTAGTCAAGTTGCTATAGCCAATTGAACATGAAAAAAAACCTTCAGCTAGAGAAAAAAGAACCATTAACCTCAAAGAATAATAATGAGTGATAATTGATTTTTAATGAAAGCCTAAAAAAGTGGAATATTAGTATTAAAATGCTGAAAGAAAGAAACATAAATTACTAGCCCCAACTTCTATAGCCAGCAAAAATATCGTTCAAAAAGTAAAGTAAAATAAATATGTTTGTATGCAAACAAAGGCTTAGGCAATTCATCACCAAGATCTGCAGCAGAAGGAATATTAAGGGAAGTTAATTCAGGCTGAAGGTAAATAAACCCAGAAGGAAACACAAAACTTCAAGATGGTTATGGTGAGCAGGTGAACAAGGGATGTGCTACAGAAGTCTGGTTGAAGTTGCAAAGTTGCTCTTGCCTTGAAGAGGAAGGAAGGGGTCATGAGTCAAGAATCTGGGCAGCCTCTAGAACTTGGAAAAGGCAAAGAAATAGAAACAGATACTCCTGAAAGGAATACAGCTGATGCCTTGATTTAAGCCCAGTGAGACCATATCAGACTGCTTTCTAAAACTATTAATTGTATAGTAATTTGTTAGAACAACAGTAGAAAACCAATACAGAAAGGCAAATTGAAAATACAATAAAATACTATTACACACCCACCAGAACTGCTAAAACAATGTTTTGGCAAGAACGTGGTATGACTAAAACTGTCCCATTGCTGGTGCCTGTATAAAGATGGCACACGTACTATTGAGAAGTTTGGCATTTTTCTCCTAAAGCTAAAGCATACCCAAGTTATAACTTAGCAATTTCATTTCTGAGCATATATCAAAGAAAACTGAGTAAATATATCCACAAAAACACATGCATATTATCAGTCATTTACAATAGTCAAAACCTGAAAGCTCAACAGAAGAATGGATAAAAATTGAAGTATACCCATAAAGTGGAACACTACATAGCAATTACAAAGAATGAGCTACTCATGTACACAATAACATCTCTCTCTTTATATATATGTATAAATATGTATGTGTGTGTGGGCATGTTTATGTGTGTGTGCATAAAATCAAGGTGAAAACCCAAGATCAGAGCACTTTATGCACCTTTTTGTATTTTATCCTTCAATAAAAATACAATGGCCTATGGAATTATAAATTACATAGCGATGAAATAAATAGCAATGAAGGGGAGCGAAATCTGCCACCCACCCCCAAAAATATGTCACTTTAGCATGTTGATTATTTTGAATTAAATTTACTTAAGAAATACTTACTTTCGCTAGTATGCGAAAGACACTCTGACCCTCCTTTGTCTTTCTGAAAGCAGGAAATAAATCCCCCATGTGAAGGTGCCCTTCCTATACCAGGAGGGTAGAAGGCATCCTTATCACCAGAGATAGGGAATTCAAGGCTGAAGAGGCTGTATAAACAACTTTGTTACTTCTTTACTGATTTGCTACCACAAACCCAAACCCCTTTGTCAACTCTTCACAAATATTTGTTTGTCTAAAAGGTATAAAAGCTTTCTGCTTTGGTCACTTCCTTGAGTTTCATATTTTTATAAGCTCCATATGTACAAAATTAAATTGGTTGTTCTCCTGTTAATGTGTCTCATGGCCATTTAATTATTAGACTAGCAAAGAACCTAAAAAGGAAGAAGGGAAAAGTTTTCCTCCCCTACACTAAGAACAGCAAAAAGGGCAAGAGACAATGCATGCATTAAATCATGTTAAGTTTCTTGCAGAAAGCCATAAAAAACATTTAAGGTAGATTGTACTATGTCAGGGGAATACATTAAAGTATAGAGAAATCATTAAGAGTAATCCAAGAATAGGTTACTAAAAGGCTAGTTCAAGGAGAAAAATAGAATAAAAATACTTGCTTAACCCAAAGTAAGTCAAGAAAGGTGAAATAAAGAAACAAGTAACAAAGTGAAAAAAAATTGCCAGGTGATAGACATGAATTATTACATCATTATTATATTATTACATTGAATGAGAAGAAACTAAACAATCCAATGGATATTAAACACTTTTGAATGAGTAGAAGCTGAAAGTAGATTAAAGTTAGATATAAGCACATAGCACAGGAAAACTACTCACAACAATAACAAAAAGTATCATCATCATTACAAAGTTGAAGACAAGAGCATTATTTTAGTAGTTTAGCAGGATAATGTTAAATGGTATTACCCTAGACAAAAAATACAGAATTAAAACAAGAAGACAAGAGAGTTTTCCTTCAAAAGAATCATTCAAGTGGAAATCAAATTAAGGTTCTATAAAATGGTAATTGTAACTAGGCATCCATTATAGTTTCATTTCTTAAAATAGTTTTGAATACCAGCTCTGGCTTTCAGAATTGCCTTCATTGGCCTAACTTTTGTAGTATTGCTTTTTCAAGAATTAAATCTTATTAAGGATATGAAAAAAGATATTACCCCTATCTTATTCCATATGTCTTTCTTAAACAGATATTATATTTATTTTAAATTATTTTGAGAGAATTATCCCTTTGACATCATGAATAGGGCTATATCCTTTAGTGATAAATTAGTCTACTTTGAAGAAAGGGATTAATCTTACTGTCAATCAACCAGTGTCATGTGTTGAGATGGGAAATTGAAACATACAATTCAGGTCTTATATACGTGTGCTGAAGGGAACCTATTTCTCTTTCTGAGACTCTTTCTCTTGGCTCTAGATTTTGAAGAAGTGGCCAGATTTTAAATGTCTCATAAAACCTTTATCATACAAGGGAGGCTAGCATCCTATAGGAGAAATCAAGTTTAAGATAATAGAGCTTTATATTTAAGCTAATAATCTAGTTATATGTTTGTTCTATGTTCATCTTTTTGGTAGTTAACCCTACTATTCTTTGGTAATAGCCATTTTATTTCCAATTATTAGGCTTGTGTCATTTACGTCCCTGGAGTAATGTGAGTGATGGCAGAAATAAGTAGAGAAAGCCACATGAAAGCTGGGCTCTGGAAATCAAGCACTGGATCTACAAGCTTCAAATTACCCTACTGACATGCAAATTCTCTGTCCATTACCAACCACTGAGGAACAAGATTTGATTTCAGGTAGAAATATACTGGTTTTCTTTGCAGGATAGACAAAGGAGATTTTAATTAAAGAGTGGAGGTTGATGAACGATTCCACTTAACCCAAATTGAAAATTTTATTTTTGAAGGAAATAAAGTTCTTCCTCTGAGTCATCTTGACTAAGATTTATAAAATTGTCAAAGGTATACAAAGGGAGGCTCAGACACAAAATATGGGGTACCTGAAAGCACTAAGACTTGGTTCCTAACATTTCCAAATAAAGAGCAGGCACGGATGAAGAATGGATGAAAGCAGGATACAGAGACTGATTTAACTGTAAATAGACTGACATCTGTTGCTCTGTGAAAGTTAAATGTTTGATATTATACCATTGACATAGAAAGAGCTGGAATGGATAGCTTTTGCTGAGATGAGTTAAAACAACTTTACCTTAAAAATTAAACATCCTGTGTGATCACACTCTCATGCCAGAAAAATCTGCAGACTCTATAAAATCCATAAAATTAATTCACTAAGAACCTCTTTCTCTATTCCATGTTTTCCTAAATAAACACAGATTTAGTTTATTGAGTGCCTCTGCTGTCATGTGCAAAAAATACATCAGCTACAAAATGTATTAAGTGTATTTTATGATTTTATAAATGCAAGATTTTACTCAAAATATATTTTAAGTTATGGGAAATCATGTCTTTTCAAAAATGAATAGCATAAGGTCATTATAAGATAAAGGGATGATTTCTAGAATGAAATATAGGCTTCCATATAACATTATAAGCCTTCATTTTAAAATAAGGGGCCTACGATCTAAATAAGCTATGTGATTTATAAAAGATAAAAAACTAAATAAACTAAAATCTACATCTTCTGATTCACAAACATGTTTTTAAAAAACGACTATACTGTGTTAATATACCAAATTATTTTTTATAAGTAATGACAAAATACATGCTAAGCCCCTGGGAATTCCTATCTGCTTCTTCTCATGGCCCTTGAAGCCTGACTATCCCTCCTCAATATTGTGCTCAGGCTGCCCTGTGACGTCTCTCAGAAATTCTTTTTACTCTCGCAACTGATTTCATCCCAGCTTGCTTAACTCACTCCTCCTTCCCCCAAATCTGAACTCTAATCCCAATGTGTTTGTCTTTAATCACCTTTCCACATGCTCTTCTCCTTGACACATCTGTTGGCGTTTTGGTTTCATCTTTCTCCCAAGTCTCTTTGACTCACAGCTCTAATGTCAGCATCATTGGCTGTCTTGGTTTAGGACTCCCAGTTTCAGCCTAGTAAACCCCTATGGGCTCCTGATAAACCTTCCAATCTGTGGAATGAGAACATTAAGGATAGCAGCAAGTGACTGTTTACTGATTTAGGCACTGTGCTACCTTGATAACGCAGGAATTTCTTCTGAATAGTTTGTCGTTTCTGCTTCACTGGCAAGTCCTTAAGGGCAGGGTCCTCATCTGCATTTTTTGCTTTTGGAGCCTCAGTGATTAGAACAGGGCCCTGCCCAGAGTAAGCCTTCAATACGAGATTAGTTGGTGTAAATCTTCCGGTGTTATTATCTCCACTTTTTACTCACTAGCCATAGAGAAGTTGAGTAGCTTGCTTGACTTCTCCAAGTTTCCTTTGGACTACAAGCCATGCTTCCCAGGTCATTTTGGGGGCAACTACTACATCTTTCTAAAGATGTCCTTCTAGTTCTTCTAGTGCTTAGGGAGCAAGCACGCAGTAGAGAATAAGAAAAAGTTCCTGTCCTGTGGGGTTTGCATAAGCAATAGGCAGATAAATATGTGTAACAGAAAATGCCACAAAGTCATATGTTAAACCAGGGCAACGAAGGGTGTGCCATTACAAATGGGGTGGTCAGAGAAGTGATGGGAGATGGTACTGTATAATTGTAACTAAACTGCCCGGTTAGCAGTACCTGTAACCCATGTCAACCAGTTAATCGTTTTTTACTTTCTTGTAACTGAGTCCAAAACATAAGGATTCGATTTAAGAGCTCCATCCTACCTTAAGGCATATGCCAGAATAACTCATTTTTTTGTTGACCTCATGGATAAAAATCCAAATTTCCATGAATAAAAGTTAAAAGTGGTGATTAAGGAATATTACAACAAATATTATTCATGTTTTTCAAATGATTGATTTATATAGCATTGTTATATAAAGTGAGCAGTGAATTAATTTTAAACCTAACAAATTTGTGTACACGTAGGAACCACTATATTGTGAAGGGAAGCAGTGACTTTTTGTGTACCACTGAGTTTACACTACAAAAAAATGACCTACTTAGAGCATGTGTTATAAAATTATGGGTAATCAGCATAAAATTATTGACCCTAAAGTTGAAAAGGACCACAAAAGATCAACTAGCTAGAACTTGTGAAGGTCTGAAAGATTTAGCAACATACTCAAGGTGACAAGCAGCTAATTAGTTGGGAATCATGGAAGGGAAAGGGACGCAGACCCCTAGCCTCCTCCCTTTTATTGTGGAGACTTAGAACAAGCGTAATCCCATACCAGCCATATAAATTGGCAGGAAATTTTAGTTGGGAAATGCAATGAAAGTTACTGCAAAAGGCTAAGGAAGACACATTCCTAAAGGCTCTTGTTTTGTTTTGTTGCAGTATGTTTTTGTATTTTGTTTTTTGGTTGAATGATTATAAGAAATCCTATTTCTTCCTCTGTTCAAGGACATTCTGTTCAGGTGGTGCCTGCTTTACATTCATATCCTTTCTTCCTCCTTGCATTGTTCAAATTCAGTTAAAGTATCTTTTCATGCTTAAGCAGCCTACTTATCAACATAGCTCAGTGCTATACTGAAAAAATGCTAATGCACATTACTCACAGAGAAACAGTACTTTTATTGTTTTTAGGAATCAAACAGATCTTTTAAAAATAGGATTCTAGTTTTTATTTCATAAAAAGTGAACATTTTAGGAATTAAAATGAAGTTAGACCATAATCTTGGGTGTTACAATGTTTCCCTGGACATTTTATTATATTGATATGTGGAATTTTTCTAAGCAAAATAATTTATTGTCTAGCACATTTCATGAAACTATAATATATAAAAGCAAAAAAAATAAGCCTTCACTTATTTAAAGTATTAGATATTATTTATGAAAATACAGAATCTCATAAATTGGCTGTTAATTAGATACGAAAAATAATCCCTAGTGTTGCTTTGGCAGTGTATTTGCAGGCTATGTGGAACATTTCCTTTCCATCTCCTTTTACCGAAAACTCAGATATCCATTTTTCTATGACTGAATGGGGTCGCTCAGCACTGCACTGCAGTCTGGAGGGAAAGGGTTTCAGACGGAATGGCTGAGCAAGCAACAGCTGCTCCCCTGCACTGGCTCCATCTCCGAGGGTCACATGTCAGGGTCTTGAACAAATAATGCACCATTGTCCACATTTACAAAACTGAGGGTCTGGCCTTGGGACGTAGCGAGGCATTTGAGCTTAAGGAATTGTGCTCACACACACCAGCATGCTATTCAATGCCTCACTGATGAACTTTAAGGAGGAGAAGGAGAAAGCAGTCAAACCCCTCCTAAAAGTCCACGCTTGAGCTGTGTTGCTACTTTATTTGCTATTTGGCATAGTAATTTTTTTTGTATCATGGAAGGTAGCTAATAAACATCTTTGTTTAATTGGTTTGACTTCAGCAATTTTTCTAACATTTGTAGAGTAGTTTCTAAAGCACAATCTTTAAGAATGATCCAAACTAACTACTTCATTCATTCTACTTTTCTATCTAGTCCACTGTTTCACACACAGTCACCACCAAATGGATAGCTGGAGGAGTGCGACTTCTATTCTTTTAAGGATGGCATTTAGCTGTTGATAATTTAGCAAACAGACTTTATCAATTTGACCTAAAAGTCTCTGTAACTATATGACAGGAACTCCTGCTGACTGGCTATATGGTTTTAGAAGCGTGTGCTACAATTATTTCTTTTGTTTCAGAAGCTCATGCAAAATTTGATATTCACAGCTGCTAGGCATCAATTTGGTTGAGAAACAATCTCACCACAAAAAAACAAAAGTGACTGATTCCAGATTATTGCCAGATCATGCATTGTAGTGCTGGAGAGGATTCAAGTTTAAGTGCTACAAAAGTAACCATGACCCAGGTGGGCTATAAGGTTTCGGTAAGTCATGCCAGACTCCTGTCTGCTGATACTGCTTGATAACATCTGGGAATTCCTAGGAGTGGAGTTAAGTATGGTAGCTACAATTTTTTTCTCCTCAGAATGACTACATTGAAGCAGACAACTGATAGAGGAATTACAAGATTGAAACTAATACACATTTGTTTGCTGAGAAACTCAATCAAAATTCCTATTTACAATATTAATAAAATTGAGACTGGACATTACAGCATGAAACCTATAAGTAAGCATCTTTTCTACAAACTGATCTGAACTAAGTTAAGAAACCACATATAGAGAGAGCCCTGAATACAAAGCAGGAACATTGTTTAAAAAGCATTTTTATTATTATTTTAATTGCATCTCTTTAAATACCACTCTTTGAGCATTAGTTAACAGTTTAAGAGAGGAACAGTTATACGAGAAAATCATCCTAGCCTCATACAAAGGTGGAAAGTTATAATGACAAACAACAAAAAGGGAGAAAAAGTATTTACTGCACTCTTTGGTATTACAATAGGAATTCTTATCAATAACTGTTCAAGAATTAGGTTCGTTTTAGGGATTACTCATGTCCAACAGTATGTGTAGTGTGTTTGTTGTACAAAAGACTTATTGCTGTAAGATAGATTAAGCATACTAAAAATAATAAATATAGTTTAAAATATCGAACTTTTAAAACTTTAAAATAGGCATTAATTTAAATGAAAGCATTACTGAAAAGATTTCTACATAAACATTGTTTTGTTTTTGTTCAGTATGTGTCCTGGGCCCTTAGGAGAAGATATCTACTTCATTTTCTGTCCTTCTGTTGTTACACAGAGATTTCCAAGCACCATCATTACCATTTCCACATGTTTATGGACATTACTTACATGCATTTCTTGTGCTTCCACTCCGCAGCCCCATTCTAGGCATGTCTGATAATAATTTCATTATTATAAATTATTATATATTATTATATATAATAATATTATATAAAATATATTATTATAATATACAATAATAATAATATATATAATAATATTATATATTATAAATTTATTATAAATAAATTCATTCCAAGAAAGATTTCTATCGAAGCAAAATAAGCATTTTTTAACTCTCTATGTGGCTTTTCTTCAGTCATCTACCTATCAAATACAGGAATGCTAAAAATATCCAGAATAAGAAATACTCAGAAATGCTGAATCTAGATTCCCAAACTCTGCTGTGCTGTGTCCCTTGCTTTAATGGAAGAGTGATATTTCAAATAAAATAAAATGAAAGAGGGACTTCCTTGGTGGTACAGTGGTTAAGAATCCACCTGCCAATGCAGGGGACACGGGTTCGATCCCTGTTCCCAGAAGATCCACATGCCATGGAGAAACTAAGCCCATGATTCACAACTACTGAGCCTGTGCTCTAGAGCCCACGAGCCACAACTACTGAGCTCACATGCCACAACTACTGAAGCCTGCGCACATAGAGCCTGTGCGCCGCAACAAGAGAAGCCACCACAATGAGAAGCCTGTGCACAGCAACAAAGAGTAGCCCCCGCTCACCACAACTAGAGAAAGCCCGCACACAGCAACGAAGACCCAATGCAACCAAAAATAAATAAATAAATAAATTAATTAATTAAAAAATGAAAGAGTACGTGATTGGAGGAACAGGAAATCAGGAGCCGAATTTGCTGTGTGCTGTAATCAAGTCAATTTCCTTACATGAATCTTACATGACTTATATGTAAAATAAGGAAGAGGAAAATATGGTCTCTAAAGTCTTTTCCAAATCTAGGATGCTGGATATCATTAATTCAACAAACATCTTTACACAGCATTATCATGAGTTAGAGAATTCAAAGATGAACAGGATTTGGTCCTGCCTTAGCCAAGCTTTACATATAGATAGATATAGATATAGATGATATATAGATATAGATACAGATACAGATATAGATGATATCGATACCTGTGTTGTTTTGCCTTTTCTCCGCTAGGTTTCTATTAAATATCTATTCTCTCTTTTTTCTTTAATGAGACATATGACTGTATTCAGGTTTGCGATGTGTCCTGTTAAAATTCTTAGTTCCCAAAGCCTCCTTGTTCCTAAGGATAGCTGTATGACAAGATTCTGAGCAACAAGATTTAAGTTGAAGTCAGCCAAATGGATTTTTTTGAAAGCAAATTATTTTTTATATTACAAAGTGACAGGTCTAGCTAGGAAATGTCACCTTTGCAATCCACTTTCCTTCTGGGGTATGGAATCAATGTTTGGAGATAAAGCAGCCACCTTGCACCCATGAGCAGGGAGTGAGGTGGAGCCTGTATCTCAGTGTCTCCTCTTGGATGGCTATCCAGTCCTGGACCACCTACAATTTGGACTTCTTCTATGAAAATTAAACTTACAAGTGGTTTCTATATTTTCTATTTCTGATGTTTGCAGCCTAAGCAAACCTAACTGGTATATTTGTTGTCATATTTTTCAAGCAGAAATAGTTCATGTTCTGTGTACAAGCAACATATTAGGTATTGATAGATTCTTTAGAAAACTTAAAATCTAAACATATACACACAATTTTTTATGCTTTCACTAAGTTAATAGCTTTTTTATCTCTCTAGAGTGTCTGTCTTCATTCTGTTGGTTGCTCTTATATTGTCATATTTTTCTTTCATTCAATATTCATGTTAGAATTTCTAATTATTTTATCAAAGAACTTAGGGAATTACTATTTTATTTACATGTTTGTCAAATACTATATCTGTTTCCTCAAGGAACAGATGGCCACAAATTTCCTATGCTTTGTTATCCATCACTTTCTTATTCTATTGATTTAGTACAATACCTCACAAATGCATTTGATTTGTTTAGCATCTCAAGGTACACTTTATCCTAATCAAAGAATTATTCATAATTAAAAAATTTTTTATTTCCTTATGCTTTATTTCCAACCTTCATAATCCTTGGCTTTTATTTTTCCATATTGTTGTTTCTTTCCTGTGTAACTGTCACCTGTGTTCTCATTTCCCTTTGAAATTATTTCTGTGTGACTCTGATCATCTGCATATATGGCCATATTTTTCAATTTGTCATTTTGGACTGTCTTTATTATGTATATTGCATTTTAAGACAATAGATGAGCAGAATGTACATAAACATTCTCTGTGGCTTATGTACTAAGGAGGGAGCTCTTGTCTATTATAGACCTTTGGTGAGTAGTACATAACTTAAAAGGATTGTTGTGGTTTTCTATCCTGGAACTATTCTTAAAAAATGTTGATAAGAAAGACGGGATTATCTAAGGTATATAATAGCCTAGAAATTATGTCAAATGTTAGGATACGTATCCTGAGAACTATAATAAAACTCACCAAAATTTATTGATATGCTCTAAAGTATAGTTATTGATACAAATCAAGCTTAGTATGAAGCAACAATTTGGAGAAGTATTAGAAATTATTTTATAGTGTATACACATTTAATTTTTAATTTAACAAATTTTATTAACTCCTCCTATCTTCCAGGTGCTATGCAAAACTCTGCAGATCAGAGGGTAAGCAGGACAGATGAGGTCTCTGTCTGCATGACACTTAAGTTTAGATGGGGTATGTAAGCTAAAATGCTGTGATTGGTCTAATTCAAGGATAAGTAAACTATAGCTCACATTCCAAATCCTACCTGCTAACTTTTTTTGGTAAATAAGTTTTACTGAAACACAGCCATGCCCATTAATTTACCTATTATCTCTGACTGTTTTCATGCTACAACGGCAGAGTCAACTACTTGGGACAGAGACCTTATGACCCACAAACCTAAAAATACTCAGTATCTGGTCCTTATAGAAAAAGTTTGGGGATGTCTAATCTAATTGTTCATTCAGTAATTAAATAACAGTAACTGGTTATTTTAGTCAGCTGTTTAAAATATGATCAGCATGTGTGAAAGCAATGGCCATTGAAGGTTGAGTTAATCAAAAAGTCATACGAGCTTGTACAACAGCCTTTATTCGGTGCCACCATTGCTGCATTAATTTGTTCATAACTCTCTCCCAAATATGCAACATCATCAGTCTAAGGATCTTACCAATTTTGTGATCCTCCCATTGAGGTGCAGACACAATACTGTAATTAACATAACAGCTTGTACTTATAGTCATTATATTAAGTATCCTGGAGAAATATCCAATAAGGTTACTGTGTCAATAGAGCACCTTAGAAGAATTCTTTTCTCTTAGAACTCACAATGACTTTGAGGTGTTTTAATCTGTAAAGATAAGAACATTTAGGGACCTATTTTTCGTTGAGCAAATTTGCTGATGTTTATGGAACCTTATAGATTCTAGTTGTAAAATATGATTGACAGGAAAATAGCCCTTTTATGGAATGAACTCTAAACTCCCTCACATTTTCAGGAAGTCTGTAGCCTAAAGCACATTCTTCTTCCTTCTCCTAGTAATTAGCTACTTAAATAGCACTGATAAAGCCTCCCAGGTGTCCCATCAACTCCCTATCTAATTTTATAGCAGGGTTTTTTTTATAAAAGGTGTACAGGGAATAATCAATTGTTCCTTTTGTTTTCAAAGGAATGTATGTTTCAAGCATTATTTAATCTTATGTCACATTAGATTTCCAAAGAAGTAAACTTATTCAGTTGATAGAAAACTTGCATGGAAATAAAAAATAGTTATAGCTTTATCATCATTAACTAACAGGTAAAAAATCCCTGCCCCCAAAATGATAAATTTGTAGTGGACTCTCCACTCTTTCAAAGATATAGCTGGTGAAATATTTTTGAATTATGTTTACTGATACAAAAAGAAATGACCTTTCCATAAATATTTTAGAATAGCTTAACATGGTTATATTTCTTTCTTTCATCATTTAGAGTGCTGCTGTTAATTATATTATTTAAGGTCCTATATTCTCTCTGTGCACAAGATAGTATATGTGAAAGCTATAGAGTTACCCTGGGCTACAAAGGCATCATAAAAATTGATGTAAGGGGGATGGCAAAAGAAACAAGAGTAGCTAACACTGACTGATTTCTAGGCAGACTTCTATATCCCTAACCTCTGTTATTTCATGTGACGAAGACAACTTTATCTTTCCCACATGTTCACTCTGATATTTTAAGGATAAGAAAGAAATGGAGAAAATTGAGATTCAGAAATATAAATACCAATATTTTTGGTTAGTAAATGGCAGAGCTAATATTGCAGCTTTTATTTTAGCACTATATTTTTCCCTCTACAGTATGATGCTGCTCTAAATTAATTTAAAATATTTGAATGAACAGGTTTCAGTATACTTGTGTTATATGGAAAATAAATTTGGACAATTTTCATGCAAAGAATGGGTGGTGACCTCATAAATATATTTGCAGGCACATCTTCCTCTCTTAATTATGTGGACAAATAGAAGAGCAAATCCTCAAGGTTTCTGCTAATTACAAAGATCTATAGTTTCTCAAAAAAATTAAGTTCACAATTGAAATTTAATAACTCAAGAAGTGGAATATTGGAATTTTGATTAAAAGTGAAAAGTCTTTCACTGTATAAATATATATTGAACAATAAAATACATATTCTCTTTACCAGTATGTTAATTATATTTTTAAAATTCCAGAAAAACTCTTCAATAATACTTTTAAACTTTATTTTCCCAGAATGGATGAAGATAAGCATGACTTGAACAACCCAATGTCATATAACTAATATTTGATATTTGGGATTAGATCCTGCCATTGATATTTACCAGAAAGAAATAAATTAGTATGGATTTGGATAACATGCTTATGTTATCGATTCCAGTATTAAGTTGCCACTATCTAAACTTTATTCTATTTTCAGTTATATTCTCTGATTTTTGAATTTTGAGGACATTTTGAACTCCATTTGTGAAGTCAGCTTTCTTATTCTATGATTTTCAGTAAAAGTCGATGTTCAGAATGTAAGATAATGGTAACGTAAAAACATTATTTCTTTCGCAAAATTATCATTAATAGTGATTTCAAATTATTTTATCTTGAAAACCACTTTTTAAACTATTGAGAATAAAACTGTTTTAAGAAAATACCACCAGATTTCAACAAATAGTTAAAAGTTAATGCTACTTTACAAAATAAAATCAGAAACAATTTTAATGAAAAGATGTTCAGGAGCTTCCCTGGTGGCGCAGTGGTTGAGAGTCCGCCTGCCGATGCAGGGGACACGGGTTCGTGCCCCGGTTGGTGAAGATCCCACATGCCACGGAGCGGCTGGGCCCGTGAGCCGTGGTCGCTGAGCCTGCGCGTCTGGAGCCTGTGCTCCGCAACGGGAGAGGCCACAACAGTGAGAGGCCCGCATACCGCAAAAAAAAAAAAAAAAAGTTGTTCATCATCACTAATTATTAGAGAAATGCAAATTAAGACAACAATGAGATATCACCTCATACCCGTCAGAATGGCTATCACCAAGAAGTCTACAAATAACAAATGTTGGAGAGGATGTAGATAAAAGGGAATCCTTGTCTATTGTTGGTGGGAATGTAAGTTGGTGCAGCCATTATGGAAAACAGTATAGAGTTTCCTCAAAAAACTAAAAATAGAACTACCATATGATCCAGGAATTCCCCTCCTGGATATATATCTGGAAAAAACGAAAACAGTAACTCAAAAAGATACATGCACCCTAGTGTTCATAGCAGCACTGTTTACAATTGCCAAGTGCCCATCAACAGATGAATGGATAAAGAATTATATATTTATAATATATGGTCAGAATGATCATCATCAAAAAATAAACAAACAATAAATGCTGGAGAGGGTGTGGAGAAAAGGGAATGCTCTTGTACTATTGGTGGGAATGTAAATTGATACAGCCACTATGGAGAACAGTATGGAGGTTCCTTAAAAAACTAAAAATAACACTACCATACGACCCAGCAATCCCACTACTGCGCATATACCCTGAGAAAACCATAATTCAAAAAGAGTCATGTACCACAATGTTCATTGCAGCACTATTTACAATAGCCAGGACATGGAAGCAACCTAAGTGTCCATCGACATATGAATGGACAAAGAAGATGTGGCACATATATACAATGGAATATTACTCAGCCATAAAAAAAATGAAATTGAGTTATTTGTAGTGAGGTGGATGGACCTAGAGACTGTCATACAGAGTGAAGTTAGTCAGAAAGAGAAAAACAAATGTTGTATGCTAACACATATATATGGAATCTAAAAAAAAAATGGTTCTGAAGAACCTAGGGGCAGGACAGGAATAAAGACGCAGACATAGAGAATGGACTTGAGGACATGGGGAGGGGGAAGGGCAAGCTGGGACGAAGTGAGAGAGTAGCATGGACATTTATACACTACCAAATGTAAAATAGCTAGCTAGTGGGAAGCAGCCGCATAGCACAGGGAGATCAGCTCGGTGCTTTGTGTCCACCTAGAGGGATGGGATAAAGAGAGTGGGAGGGAGACCCCTGAGGGAGGAGATATGGGGATATATGTATACGTATAGCTGATTCACTTTGTTATACAGCAGAAACTAACACACCATTGTAAAGCAATTATACTCCAATAAAGATGTTTAAAAAAATAGATAAACAACAAGGATATACTGTATAGTACAGGGAATTATAGCCGTTATCTTGTAATAACATCTAATGGAGTATAATCTGTAAAAATACTGAATCACTTTGCTGTACGCCTGAAACTATAATATTGTAAATCAACTATATTTCACTTAAAAGTAGAAACAATTTTAGTGGTATTATAGCTGCTAATATTCATAAAATCAAAGAGAAAGTTTATAAATGCAATTTGTCTTTGATACATCATACTTGATATAATGTTAAAAAAATATTGGAACATTCTCATATATTAGATTTTTTTAAAACTACATCTTAAATAATTAGATGAAATAAAATTTCTATTTTGAGGTTATGAAAATGTTAACACAAAAATTTTACCTGCATAAAGTAGGTACTGAATAAATATTTACTGAATGAATGAGAATGTAACAAGACAGAATGGGGAAAAAAACAACCCAGGCTGAGACTGCCAAGCAACATTAATACAGACTATGAGAAAGGCACAGAAATGCATTTGAGGGAAATATATTTATCTTTGTCTTGCTTTTACAGCACTGCATATATTTTCCATTCCTCCATCCTTTGAGGATTGAGAAGTAAGCCATAAAAAAGTGTAAAATAAAATAAAATATAAAAAAATTAAAATCTCTTTTTATCAACAACTAATGATGACTGTTTGGAGAGGCAATCTGTCGTAGGATCTGCATGTTCTTGCTGGGTATTCTAAGAATTTAACACCCTGACAAGCTCTTTACCTGAGCCATTTCTCAAGGTAGCGACTGCAGTGAGAAGCCTTGAGAGATGAGGCAGCATCACTCCCTCGACAGAGAGCAGGCTTGTTCTCACATGCTATAAAAGCAGTAAATCCCCCAAGTTGGGTATTCCTCTGCTATAATACAATCCACTGCATGTGTAGGAATCCATGAAATCTGGAGGGCATGGGGAAACTGACACAAATATGAAGCTCTGGTTATTGCTTTTGCTGTGAGTAATAAGGTCTTTTGTCTCTGATCCAGGAGTTTCATGTTTTCTGTCAGCATATATTAAACAGTAACAGGTTAATTTTCTAGCAAGTAGGGTAAAATCTCAAACCCTGTACAGCTCTGGACAATGATATCATTATCAAATTTGTGAGTGTGTGTGTGTGTGTGTGTGTATACACATACAATTCTATACATATAACTTCATATACACTTATATACATGTACAGCTATATCTCACGTCTAACTTTTTTTTTAAGGTAGCCTTTGTAACATAATGTTAATGGCATACAATCTTCGGTCATTTATTTAAAGTCTCTGTCCCCTATTTTCTTCAACTATACATTGAGAATACCATTGGTAGATAACTCACAGGGCTGTAATGAGAACTAAATTGTGTAATGAATACAATATTCTTAGAACAATATTTGGCACTCAATAACTCAATATTCTTAGAACAATATTTGGCACTCAATATTTGGCACTCAATAACTTTACCTTTGATCGATCTTTTAGAATCCATCATTTTTCAAAGATATTTCACTGAAAGTAGGTTTATAATCCTTCTATAATTATTGAAGAACAATTGATTTTGGGGAAAACAAATATGGTGTGAGGAATAACATCTATATTTGTCATTTGGTATAAATGACAATTTTAAAATAAAGATTTCACATTTTGCTTTGAGTATTAAAAAATCATATTTTATTTCAAATAGGCTGACTTCACAAAAGATAATACACATTTTTCTCCTATTTCTAAAATCTATTGCTTTTGAGTTACTCAGACACTGTATTTAAAGATTTCCCCTATTGAAGAGACAACAGTGGCCTCTAGTGATACAAAAACTAAAATAACAGGATGGAAATCTAAACCATTCAAAGGAAAATAAATTTAAATGATTTAGTGAAATAGTCTAATTGATGAGAGATTAATATAGTCTTCACAGAAAGTCTCTTCCCTCAAAAAATAACTCCTTACACACTGATAAATTAATGTACACACTTTTTCACTCAAACAGAAACTGGCATCTTCACTTCTACTGTTTATAAGGGACTATAGACTCATACATAGATAAATTGTACATAATCACAAGAATACTAATTTACTTGTCAAATACATTTGATCAACAATAAGTTAGATCTTGCTTGTAAATAGTAGTATTGCACCAGCATTTGGAAACTCACCTAAGATTCAATCTATTAAGACTTGTTCAGAAAAAAACTGTCATGGAGGTCCAATCGTTAACTGTTTATATAGATTTAGAGTCAAATAAATTTATTATTATTTTGTCATATGTAAACATATGCACATGTATCATGCAGGTATATATACAAGAATCACATGTCTACATGCTATATACTTGCAGATGTACACATGTATCATATCGATAACATATTCCCTCAGAGGTATAAATACCTTTTAATAACTATAAATCACTTTGTGAGAGTTAAAAATACTTTCATCTTTTCTAAGAATTATTCTATAAGATACCTGGAAGTTAACATTTACTCCTTCAGCAGAAGAGTTTCTAAAGGAAAAAAATAAATAAAAACCTATGGAGGAGAATGAATATTTGATGCATATCTAGACAAAAACTAGACCAAAACAATGCCTAGACTAAACAATAAATCAGCATTATCAATATTTTAATTTTCCTTTTAACTGTTCTAAAATTTAGTTTCCACTCACTGTCTTACAAAAATGAATTTTTATTTTTTGTCATTCTTTATTTTTTAAAACAGTAAAATAAAATTGACTGAATCTACCCTCTAGCTAGACCTGAGAGGTTTATATAGCCTGAATTTCATTTGGATAATTGATACAATAACTAGTTTTTGGACACATTCTAGGGGCCAATACGTAGGTAAATAAAAGATCAAATGGAGTATGTTCAGTGTAATGGTCTTTAATCACCCAGAACACCTGAACACACAGACTGCTGAGCGCCAACCCCAGAATTTCTGATTCAAGAGGTGGTGGGGCACGAGGTCTTGCATTACTAGCAAGTTCCAGAGAAATGCTGATTCTGCTGTTCTTGGGAAGACACTTCCAGAACAACTGATTGAGTGTGTTATACTGGTAGGGCTTAGCAAGGGTGCTGTAAAATGGGCGTTAACCCAGACCTGGAGAAGTTAGGGAAGAATCCATAGAGGATTTGAACACTGAATCTTGAAGAATGGTGAACAAAGCCAGATGAAGCCAGGCAAATTTTACTGTTGCAAGAGCCCTATTGATAGCTGAGCTTTAATAGCCTACTAATCCAGACCAAACCGAGGCTTCCACTGAGCTGGGAATTTTATTCACTTAAAAAGAATAGCAGTTATCCTTTTCTGACAACTGCAGTTTCAATGAGGTTGAAAGTATGCATGATAGGTGTAAATGGAAATCTGATCTCATAAGCTTTGGCTAAGCTGGGGTATTTTTGGTCTCAAAGAAAATTTAATACTCAACTTTTCTGAGAGTTGTAGTCCCAAAGGGCTAAACAGGACTTTTGACCTTAAAAGAGGAGGCTTTTATGTCTCTGAACAATAATTTGCTATGCTTCCTCAAACAAAAACAATTATTAAAATAGTGTTATTAATAAATTAATTAAGTCAACCATTTTTTTCATATGTTTGAGCAATGCAATGTGTAGCACATGTACAAGTCACTAAGGCAAAATAGATAGGAACTAATATAAAGGCAAATATGCAAGATACCAAAGAACCAGAAAAAACAAAGAAGAGAATTAAGATTAGCCATTTATTTAGTAAATTTCTTAGTCTGTTCTTAGCACAACTCCTAAAACCATTGGAACTTCCTGTGATGAGAGGAAGAAAGGTTTCTTTTGTTATGTTAATTAGGTGATCTTTGGATTTGTCTAAGGATGGGGTCTGGTTGCCTGGAGAACCAACCTGTGATTAGGGGGCTGGAATTTTCAGTCCCACCCCTTGACCTCTGGGGAGGGGAGAGAGGCTGCAGGTTAAATCCATGCCCAATAGCCAATGTTCTGATGAGCCATACCTTTATAATTAAGCCTGTACAAAACAACCAAAAAGAAGGGATTCACAGAGCTTCCAGGTGGGTGAACGTACATGGAGATTTGGAGGGTGGCACACCAGGAAAGAGAACGGAAATTCTACCTTTCCCCATTCCTTGCCCTATGCATCTCTTCCATCTGGCTCTTCCTGAGTTATATCCTTTTATAATAAACCAGTGATCTTATAAATGAAATGTTTCTCTGAGTTCTGTGAGCCACCTTCTAGGAGGGTGGAAGGGTCAGAATGTCAAGGGAACCTCTGATTATAGGCAGCTGGTGAGAAGTACCAGTAACAACCTGGACTTGGGACTGGCATCTGAAGTCCAAGGAGGGGGTTATTGGAACTGCCAATCTATAGCCAGTCAGTCAGAAGCACAGGTAACAACCTGGGTTTGCTATTGGCATCTGAAGTGGGGGCAGGGAGAGAGCAGTCTTGTAGGACTGAGCCATTCACCTGTGGGATTTGATGCTATCTCCAGTTGGGTAGTGTCAGAATTCAGTTGAATTGTAGGACACCCACGGGTGTCACAGAATTGCTTGGATGTGTGGGAATCCCACCCCCATCCCCCCGGCACATGATTAGAATTGGGTGCAGAGTCCTTACCTTGTTATTCTCATGTAGTTATAGTATCCAATTCTGAGTTTCAGAAATGCAACTTCTGAAAGACCAAAGAGGAGGCCAGGCACTGAGTTTGACAACAGCCCAGGGAATCCCTGTCAGAGAGAAGTTGCACCTAATCTTTAAGTTTTTGTCCAATACTCAGAGTCCCTGATTCTATCTATTACAACTTCCCTATTTTCTATCACACATTTTTATTCTTTAATTACCCATGAAATTTCCCATGTATTTTATTAATATAATCCCTCTTTTTATCAATAAAAAAGTATAATTACCTGGAAAACATTAAAGGGAAAATAACCTCAACATCTTAAGCAGAGTTCTTAGCCAAAACTACAATCTCAATTATTTGAGTGGCTCTGGACAAACTATACTAAAGGAAAATAAAGATGAAATGTTTCAGCATGAATTGTTGATAAATCGGAACAAATAATTTATTGAATAAGGTAACATGTGGAGTAAATACCCATGATAAACATCTGCTCATTAATATCTAATAATCTTACTGGGAAGAACTCACTAATAGAAACCATAATACATTTTTATATATGATTTTAAAACCTCCATATATCAAAGACTACAATAAATAAACTTAAAGGGGGAAAAACATTGAAAAATACTTATATACACAGCTAAAAGTTATCAACATTAACATATAAAAAGATTTTTATTAAGCAATACAAAGATAACCACTCAATTGAAAAAATGAGCAAAGGATGAAAAATGGAGTTTCATATAAAAAAAAATGGCCAACTAAGATTAACCTTAATAGTAATAAAGACATACATAAAACAAGATATTCCATATACGGACATATTTTACAAAATTAAAACTCAATGTTGGTGAGAATATAGAAGAAAGGCATTCTTCAGCCCTGTTGGTAAGAGGGAATTAAAGTGAAAAATTTTGGAGGAATTTGTCAAAGTATACTAAAAGCTAAAAAGATATATCCTTTGGCATAAGTAATTCTAATGTTAGAAATTTATCCAAAGGGAAGTAATTGGACAATTGTACAAAGATTCAGGCATATTTATCATAATATTGTTTATATAAAAATAATTAAAGCATTGTAAATGGCCAGTTATAATGGATTGGTAAATAAAATTTGATGTATGCAATATAAAAAAGAATCTAATTATCTTCACCTCATTTTATATTTTGAGATGCTCAATCTGTTGCATTATTTTGAATTTTTAATACAATAATTAGTCTAAGGTTTTATAACAGATTTCCATGAATTCATTTGAGGTATGTCTGGACTGAAAAAGATATGAAAAGAATATCCTCAAAGAAGGTGGGGACTGTACATTCCTCTCTTCACTGAGCAAGTCTAGTGTTGTGATAGCAAACAACCCTCTTCTTTCCTAGAAGAGACTCTTGGGATTACTACTGATAATTTACAATTGTATCATGTGTTAAATTTTCTAGAAGATCTGGGACAAGAATGATCTCTTTAGAGTAAACCAAAATACACACACATACTTAATTTTGAAAACATGGCCTGATTTGACTCATTGTTTTATTAAGATATGTGTTGTTTAGAAACCTGAGCAAGCACATGTTTAATCATTATTCGTATACACTTGTCTCAAAATTTGTTATAACCTTTTGTTCTAATCTCCAGGAAGCACGTTTCTTTACATACCTAAGTGAAATAACTAACACTTACTTTCAAAAAACGTATCAGTATGTAAATTCTTATCTATAAAAGAATAAATAATCTATTTTACACTTCAATATTATGAGGAAATATTTTATATCTTAAGTTTCTTCAAGTCTGTAATTTAGACATGAGATACTAACATCCATTCTAATATTTTATTCTTTGTTTGCTATCAGCCACCTTGTTTTCAGAGCAGTTCTTCTGATTTTCCAGTATTTAACAGAGGTAAAAAAAATTCAGGTTCTTCTTCAAAATGCATGCATTCCATTATTTATCTATACAATTATTGAAAGCCTATCTTATGTAAACACATAGTGGTATGATAATGGAAGTTTACAGATATAAACTCTATCCCTAAGGAACTTCTTATTCATTTAGAATGAAAAGTAAGACATGCATAAGTAATTTAGGACTGTAAAAGGCAGAAACTAATAAATGCTAGATGGAGACCTTGATAAAACACTGTGAGAGTTTAAAGGAGAGACAGATAACACCCAGCTGAAAGAATCAAGGATGGGCTCATGGAGGCCATGATATTTCATGCTGGACTCAAAAACAATGACATTTGTATAAGCAGTTGGAATGGAAACTCCAGGTAGAGATAACAATGTAAGAAATAGCAGTAGTGAAACGAAACAAAGAAGAGAGAAGGGAGCTACATCAGCCAGTGCATTTTGGTAATTATTTTACATTCCCCATCAGCTTGAAATAATATAGTTTCAATGCCTATGGCCACAGCTCTATAGAAAGGATTCAAGTGGCAGTCAAGAACACTATATATGCCCAGAGAGAGAACTTTGCCCTTTGTCTATTCTTCTACCACTACAACTACAACTGTCTGCTCTGGGGCTATCTGCCTTGGGACCATCAAGACCAAGACCTTTACTCACTTTTCTCCTGTTTTTACAGATAACCTCATAATTTGCCAGTCTGATGGGGAGGGTGACCATATAATATAATTTGCCTGAGAGAGTTCCAGTGTATGCTTGTTATCTTGGTGTAATTATTATTGGGGTCTCTTTTTAGGTTTTGATAATTAATTATATGGTCTTGTTGCAGGAAAGAAAGTGGGGTGCAAGAAGATGGTCAAGTCCCAGGTCTCAGGCGAGTCCCGGGGACAGCCACCAAGTGTTGGTTCTTGGCTTTGCACAGGAAAGAATTCAGGAGCAAGCCATGATAAAGTGAAAGAAGGTTTACTCAGGGAGATACAAGCTCCATAGACAGACTGTGGGCCATCTCAAAAGGCAAGAGGCCCCGAAATATGGCATGGTTAGTTTTTATGGGCTAGGTAATTTCAAAGGCTAATGAGTGGGAGGATTATTCCAACTATTTCAGGGAAGGGGCGGGGACTTCTAGGAATTGGGCCACCACCCACTTTTTGACCTTTTATGGTTAGCCTCAGAACTGTCATGGCACCTGTGGGTGTGTCATTTAGCATGCTAATGTATTATAATGAGAATATAATGAGGCTTAAGGTCTACTGGAAGTCAAATCTTCCACCATCTAGGACCTAACTGGTTCTAACCAGTGTATGTGTGTATTCAATGGCTGTAATTCTTTTCAAAGTTGTGCCTTGCCCACTTCCTGTCTTATTCTTGCTACTCCTAGGTTCTATAAATAACAATTCTGGCCTCATTTCCCATATCTCCCTAAACTCCCAACACTCTCTTGATACTTTCTGGATTAATCAGGGTCAATTACCTGAAAAATCCCCTCAAATCTTTCTCTGAATGCTCTTTTCCTCATTTGATCTAACCTCACCTCTGAGTATATATCTAAGGCTCACCTCTGAGTATATATTTCCGATAAAGTCCCCTCCACTGGTGTGGTGTCAAAGGCATCCTTCTTCATTGTTGTGTCCAGGCCCTTCTCTCTTATTCTTCCCTGAAACCATCACCTCAGAATTTTATGATATAGGATTAATACAACAAGACTATCCCTCATTGTTGTAGTCATTTACCAACTCCTGGTTCATTTTCCCTTTTTCCTTAAAGATTTAGTGTTTTGTTTCCTTATACATATCTACAGTCACAATTCAGGGAAGGAATCCCCCAAAGCTTGACCTCTCAGTTTCTGTCCTCTCTCCACAGATAATCTTTCTCCCCTCTGCCCCCCACACCTCAGCCACATACTTTCTTAGTCATAACCTAGACCTTGTCAATTTTAGCAGCTATAATCTCTCCATAGCCATGATCTTAAGCATCCTAAACTTCAACCCAATCTTCAGTTCACTTTCCACATTACCCTGACTCCAATACTTTGTTAACCCCACTGGGGCTTTGACACTGCCATCTTTCATTGTTTCTTACTCCTTTCGTGTTCTCATGTGCCCCTTACCTAGTTTGTCTCCTGATCAAGAATTACAATCACTGTCTTACTTATACCCCAATGCATGTTCTATTTACCCCATGCCCACACACCTATGTTATTTGGGATAAAGGAAACACACACACACACGTTGACCTGTCCTACCTCAAATTTGTGACCACTGACTCAGATTGCACCCTAACAATATGACAATCAAGTTTTCCTAATCTACTCACTCCCCTCCCCTAAACAACAACTTCATTTTAACTCCCCATTTCTTAGTTCACCAAATGATCTTGCTTCCTGTTTTTTTTTTTTTTTTATAAATTTATTTATTCATTTATTTATTTTTGGCTGTGTTGGGTCCTCGTTTCTGTGCGAGGGCTTTCTCTAGTTGTGGCAAGCGGGGGCCACTCTTCATCGCGGTGCACGGGCCTCTCACTGTCGCGGCCTCTCTTGCTGTGGAGCACAGGCTCCAGACGCACAGAGCTCAGTATTTGCGGCTCACGGGCCCAGTTGCTCCGCGGCACGTGGGATCCTCCCAGACCAGGGCTCGAACCCGTGTCCCCTGCACTGGCAGGCAGACTCTCAACCACTGCGCCACCAGGGAAGCCCCTTGCTTCCTGTTTTGATGAAACTCTCTGAAGCCTCAGAAAAGAAGTACAACAATCAAATATCTCCATCTAGCCACATTCAGTTGCTATCTCTCTTGTTGCCGTATAAGAACTGTTGATGTTCCAATTTACAGAAAAACCTCCTCATGTGTACTCTGTCCCATTAACCCTCATCACCATTCAAGGGCATTTCTCCTGCAATTCATGCTTTCTCCTGCAATTCATGCTTTCTCCTGCATTGTGAAGTTTTCCTTCTCTCTTGCATCTCTCCATAATATGCCACAACTTCTCTCTTTAAAAGAAGAAAACTAAATAAGACAAAAACAAATCCCTTCAAATCCACCTCCCTCTTCAACAACCACTTTAATTCTCTCATTCCTTTTAATAAAATTCTTTGAACCCAGTTTTCTATATTCACTCTTTCCAATTCTTCGCCTCCCCTTCTTCTTGGAACACTTGACCAGACTTTCACCATTGTCTTTCTCCTGTAACTGCTCTCGTGAAAGTCTTGAGTGACCTCCTCATTGCCGGCCCTTCAGTCAATTCTCAGTCCCCATCTTACTTGATCTGTCAGCAGTATTTGATGTAGTCAGTTACTCTTTTCTCCTTTGAAACACTTTTTTCTCTTGGTTACCAAGACATGACCCACCTCATGAATTTCCTTTCAACTCACTGGCTGTGTTTATTCTTTTCCTCTATGAATGAGTTACCTCCTTCACCTGCTAGTGTTGAAATGAATCATGCCTTAATCTGAGGTCTCTTTTCTCTTCTATCTACACTCAATTCCTTGGCAACCTCATCTTCTTTCTATATGCCAATGACTCCCAACTCTATATCTTCTGAGTAAACCTATCCCCTAAATTCAAGACCCAGGTATCCAATTGTTTACTCAACATCTTCACTTGCGTAGGCATCTCAAACGTAAATGTCAAAAAGTGAGCTGCTGATTCCCTCACCTTCAAGACCTACTTCTTTTTCAGCCTATATCCCACTTCACTTAAAATCAACTCACTCTTTCATGTTGCTCGGCCAGAACTTTAAAGTCATTTTTGACTCTTGTCTTTGTATTTCTCTCATTCAACAAATATGCGTATCATGTGCATTCTAAGTTCTATCTATTCTTCTATGTGCTGAAGCTACAGTAGTGAACAAATTAGACAAAAATCTTGGTCTCACAGAGCATATATACTATTAGAGAAAAATAAAATTGTAAAATATAGTACTTTACATGTTACTGGTAGCATGGAGAAAAATTATTAAGGATGGGGGATCAAAAGTGTTATGGGTATAGTTTGAAATTTTCAATAGGATACCATGGAAGCCTTCACCAAGAAGGTGACAGCTGAGTAAAGATTTGAAAGATGTGAAAGATTGAGGCATGTGAATATTTAGGAGAAGAACATTCCAGTAAGAAGAAATACTAAGTACAAATGTTCTGAGTCAAGAGTGGTCCATGTATTTCCTTGAAACAGCAAGGAGGCCAGTGTGGCTAGAGCAGTGGGATCCCAAGGAAATGAAGGTAATAAATTAGCTCAGAGCTAGATCACATAGGGACTTACAGGTCATTGCAAAGACTTCGGTGTTTACAAAGTGAGATAGGAAACTACTGAAGGGTTTTGAGCAGAAGAAAGGCATTATTTCACTTCCCTTTTAACAGAATTACTGTCTCCTCTTTGGAAAGAACCTATATGAGGGCAATGGTGTAATCAGACAGATGTGTTTCACAGCCACTGCAGTAATTTTAACTTTATATAGTTCATTTTATTGAATTCTAACAACAATTCTTTGGAAGGAATATTATTTTTCAAGAATCTTGGTGAAGGAATATTCAAAATATGTAATAAAGGGTTAGTCCCAGGCACTTACTAACTGTAAGAGTCACCAGTCTTAATCATCTAACAGAGCCGTACCATGCAAATGAGGTTAAGACCAGCCCCACTTGGCTGAATGTAGAAAGTATGATGACCTCCTAAATGAAAGAGATTGGAGCTCCTATTCTGTAATACTTATTAAAATATTTTTATTGTAGGGCCTTATAATATATAGTCAACCTCAGTTCATTGCATAAAAGTTGAGCTTTCAAGACAATTCTGTAATCTCTAGAAGTTTAAATGTCCCATATGTGCTAAAAAACTAAATTAATTATAACACAGAGGCAGGGCATTTAGCAAAATTATTAATTTTTAAAATTCATCAGCCACTTAACAGAATTGAGATCCTATTCTAAATAAGTTTTTAACATTTAGTTTCATTAATTTTTTAATACTCTATGCTATTTTATATACATATCACTAAATGAGAATTTTAACACACACTGCACCATACACCATGATTTTAATGACTTCAGAGAAGGAGGATTGATTCTTCACAGGCTAAAATTCCCTTGATCTAAATATCATTTCTATATTTAGTTAAAGTAACTTATTTTGTCAGCAAAAGTAGATGAATACCCCTCCTACATTTTAATTACTCTCTTTGCAACGTTAATTAATTGAGTTAATACATTTTTGCACCTAAATGTTAATCACACATTTTGTGAATTGCTTGCCTCACCAGAGAATTTAAAGCAACCCTAACTACATTCTTGGCTACAAACTATCTATAAATAGCCATATTGCTATAAACCAAGCATGTGAGGTCAAAATTTATGATACACTCAATAAATCCTACTTTATTTTTTAATCTTCCTATTATATTGTGATGATTTAAAATTATATTTTACAGCTGTCTTTTGTGTAGACATACTTCTATACATTTTCCCATGCTTATAACAAAATAAAAAATGTAGAGATGCAGGTGATTTTTTCTACAGAAATGAGATTATACTATTCATGTTAATCTGAAAAATTATTTTTTTTCCCTTTACACAATATATCACAGTCATTTTTCCAGGTCAACACTTACAAATCTAACCTAATATTTTAAATAGAAGCAGAACATTTTCTATAGATATTCAGATTATTCCTTTTTAAAATTTACTTATAGGTTCTCCATAACTTATTTGCAATTCCAAAATTAATTTTTTTTCTAATTCATTTGTTGGGAAACCTGATCTGAAGCAATATGAGGCTATTTATAATCTTTAGTTAAGCTACTTAATTTAAATATTCTTACATTTTGCTGCAGAAATATAAATATGTTTGATTATGAGACATTGCCCCAGGCACCCTAGTGGTATTAATAATATATAGAATATGCTTCATATTATTGTTATAAAAATCCATAAATATCAGAATTCTTAAACAGATTTGGCCTCAAGAGTTTTAGTTAATTGTTTGTACATTTGTATAAAGAATGATGCAATAAACATCCTCTGACCCATGCAATTAAAGACTGGGATTTTTGTTTTTATAAATTAGATCTCTAGAAGTGACATTACTGGATCATAAAACATGGTGGCACTGCTTCAATTCTTACATGCCCTAAATTGCTTTCAGAAATGTTGCAATTCATACTTTTATCAAATATGTGTTAACATGTTTCTATTTCTCATGGTTTTACTGGCAAAATATTTTGACAAACCTTTAATATAATAACTTCATAGACTACCTTAATTTGTATACTGCTATTTCCCATGGTGAATCTGCCCTTCTATAAGTTCCATGCACAATATTTCATAAACAGTCCTGATACACCACAGACAATTTAAAAGAGGCAACTCAGGATGCGTAAAGCATAATAGGTCACTTGTTTTAGTAGTTACATTACAAAGAGGTTTTTCTAACCATTTCCAACATCTGCTTGTTACTTCATTTCATTTATTTTTATGCCCTGGATTACTGTCCTTTCTATGCTGTTGTCTGTTAACTGTGAGACTAAATACTAACCCATATTAGTCGGCTGTCTCTTCTTCCCTCCCACTTCTCTCCCTTCTTCATTTCCATTTCATTTGGATATTACCATTTTTCCAAAGCACCTTAACTTTTGATGTTCCCTATTTGCTTCCCCAGTGGTCTCGCTATGTGAGCATTTTCACTTGCTATGATACAGAGCTAATAAGCCCATATTTATTTCTCTAGAGTGAACTATTCTCCCTGTTTCACACACATATTGCTATAGGATGTACAGTAGAGTATGAGTGTTATATATGCTATTAGAATATCACATAGGCATTTCATACCCATCTTTCTCTCAGCATCTGCCTTCCAAAAATGCCCATTTTACTCCTATGTACTCCAAGAGCTAGCATTGCCTGGCATTTAATGAACTCAATAAATGTTTAATAAATGCATAAATGAAAAACAATAGTGGTTTAAATTTCTAGAAAACATTTTCACAGTCATAATTAACATTAAAAACACAATCCTAATAATTCTTTGGTAAGGGCAGAATGTAATTTCAAAGAAGTTAAGCAGCTGGAAAAAGGATATAAGACTCAAGTGCGACAGAATCAGGAATAAAATTGAGTCTTCTGGTTTTAAATCTACCTCTATTTCATCTTGTAGATTTTTAACTGATAAGCCCTTATTTTATTCATCTTGATGAATTGTATATTGATTTTTGTGTTGCCCTGTAACTTAAACACATTGTAAAAAATATATTAAATGCTAAATAGACTAATTGAGAGTGAACAATTAATGTGAAACATTTAAAAGTATTACATGTATTGTGTAAACAAAAAAATGTATGAATATGAGCATGCATTCTAACTTCCATTATTCTTGACTTACAACAATTTTCACTGGAAATCAAAGGCAATGCAGAGCATTCTGAGCTAGAAGATGATGCCTTTTGTGTTCATCTGCCTGTGTAGTATCTAGTGATTATGTAGATAAAAGTATCAATAGATGGAACTGATTTTTCAAAGAGAATATATTTTATTGTATGCAGCATGAGCTTGCAAATAAATACCGCTTTATTCTTATGACTGGTACATATGAATCAAAATCAGTTCTCTGAATTTTTTCAAAGAGGTCAAAATCAATCCAAGGGTACAACCTTTCCTTATTTCATAATATTCCTGAACGTGTATGACCAGCAGCCATCACTGTGCCTGTTTCCACATGTGGGAACTCTGCATCACATCCAGGAACCAGTTGTTTCTTGTTTCTTCCCTACATTGGCAGAATAGAATTTTCCCACGCTGGTTTTCTTCAGATGACTCAGTAAATCTTTCAGCTCATCCATAAAGTTCTCTCACACCACCCCCCTCCCAGAGTGTACAGAATGCACACCTGTGGTGCATACATGTTAGGATTTGATCAAGAAGCTGAAAATGGCTCTGTGCCCGGTTGTATTTTATAGTCACAACAGACGTTGGGCAAAACCATTATTCTGTAGACTTTTTACCTGCCTGGAGTGTTATGCCACTTCTGAGCTCACTGGAGTTCCAGAGAACTCCTTGGCCTTTCTGACTTCTTCTCAGCCTCATCCAGATCATCATTTCTCACTGCATTTTTAGAGATATTGCTCATTAACGACCTTTTAAAAAAATCAGGGAATTATGAAGATCCATAATCCCTTCAGCAAATCTAACAGAAACTTATCTGAAGATAAAACCTAACCTGACTAGGCATGAGGTTATTTGTGATTGCTATCCTATTTAACGCGACTATGCATTCAGGTCCCTGCAGAAATATGAATCTGTTTGATCACGGTGCCCCCCAAGACATAATGGGTAATGCTATAATAATATACCATATGTGTAACATAATACCTTTCCAAAATTAAAAAGAAAATCTGAAATTCAAAACACATCTAGTCCCAAGGGTTTCAAGTAAGGGAGTATGGACCTACACATATATGTTGAGCTACATCTATGTACTAGCCTGAAAACATTATCATGATATATTAGATTTTTAAAAGTCTTTTAAACGTATGGCATAGTCCCATTAAAAACAAATACATATGTAACTTTGTGTGCATAGGATGTATGTATACATATAAGTATGAACAGATAAATGACTAGAAGTACATATTATTCTATAGTATATCTTATTTTATATTGTTTTATGCATATCAATGTCTTCATATGCAAGTACAGAAAATTTCCTTAAGCGGTTGGATTAGGTTAGCAGGGTGGTGTGCAAAGGGGTGAAGGCAGTTACACAATATTCTTTTACTACAAATATATTTCTAATTCTGCTACTGTTAGCAAAAACATTTACGAAACACTTACTATAAGGCAGATGTTAGAATAAGCATTTGCATTGATTATTTAGTATTCAGTACAATTTTTTAGAATAGGTATTATTATTATTCACATTTCATTTATACACTTTTTACTTTCTGAACTTCTTAGAGGTGACCAAAAAGCATAGGACCTAAAAACTGGCAGAAATTTCCACTTTGACTGTATAAAATTAAAAAAAATGTTTATTATTTTAAGCTGCTTTGAAAAGAGATATAAATTTTTAAATGCAATAAACCTTTCTTAACATATTTATCAGAAAGTATTCATAAATAAGAGTAATAAGTAGTAATGTTTAACAACCAGCTTGCAGGGTGTTTGGGGAGGGAGTGGAGGAGGAGAAGGTAAGGGAACCCTGGTACATTGCATTTTTTCATTTATGTGGTACAAGTACTCCCATTACGGTCAATTTCAAGCTATTTCAACATGACACCACTGAACATGGAGTTGCAATGAGATGTGAATAATTGCTCTTGGGACCCAGTGCAGCCTGACTCTAGTGCCCCTTAGAAGGATAACTCAATAACCCTAGAGATGATGAAGTTAATTTTTACAGCATAAATATAAATGCCAGGGCTAAAATGTTTTAGATGTGCTCATTAAAAAGGAAAGAGAGATACAAGTAAGACAAAGCAAAGCAAACAAGTACAAGCAAGATTATTCTGCTTAAGTTCATTATATTTTTTAACATACAAATAACTTTTAGACAAGAGTTTTTAAAAAAACAAACTAGGAGCTATAATTATTGAATATAATTGCATCTATCTGAAAAGTCAGCATGATTAACTATGTTAAGGGGTTTTAAGATGTGGGTTTCTTTGTGGTAACACTATATACTTCAGTTCACAGGATTCAGGGAGTGAGCACATACAAACCATGTCACTTCAACAGCATTTTCAAAGCTCTGATTCCTTAGGCTATTGCTTATAAAGTTCTGAAACATGTCACCTAGTTTCTCCATAATAGACATTTGGAAGCTTCTTTTAAGTAGAGTGAATGAGAAGGTTAGGAAGGAAAAGAAATTCTGGCTGTCATATAGACTCCTTAAGGTAAAGATAGAATTGCTTAGATCTTTAAAGTGCTATGGGTAGAGTCATGAATTTTAGAATCCAGGTAAATTTTTCAAGTGAATTGGTACATAAATATTAATGAGATACATGAAAAATAGAATTCCCTTACCCAGAAATTACTTATGAAATGTCAGATTAGTACATATGGATTTCTTCTAAATAATAATTTAGATATAGAAATATTCATAAGAAATAACACTTATGAGAGTTAACGTTATATGTCAACTTGATTGGGCCATGGGATGCCTAGGCATTTGGCCAAACATTATTCTGAGTGTGCCTTTGAGAGTATTTCTGAATGAGAACAACGTTTGAACCGGTAGAATGAATGAAGCAGAAACGGCCTCTCTAATGTGTGTAGACCTCATCCAATGAGTTCAAGATCTGAACAGAACAAAAAGACTGAGTGGGGAAGAATTCCTCCTGCCTGACTCTCTTGGAGCTGTTACATTGGTTGTTCTTGTCTTCAGACTCAAACTGAAACATAATTCTTCTGGATCTCCAGCTAGCTGACAGCAGCTTTGACTTGTCAGCTTCCATAATTGCCTAAGTCAATTCATTTTATATATGTATATAGTCTATAGGTTGGTTCTGTTTCTCTAGAGAAACCTGACTGGTAAAATATTTAACTTATTTTGTTTGAAAAAATATCAATGCGGAAGACTAAAGTGAAGATGAAATCCAAAGTCCTTACTATGGCCTACAATGCCCTACATGATTATCCCCTTCCACCTTGTTAGCTCTCTGACTTCATCTCTTCGTCCTTCCTTTTGTTTGTTTCACTCTTGCCACATTGGCTTCCTTCCTTTCACTCATGTCAATCAAGCCATGAAAAGACATGAGGAACCTTAAAAGCATATCACTAAGCAAAAGAAGCCAATCTGAAAAGGCTACATACTATATGATTCCAACTATATGACCTCTGGAAAAGGTAAACTATGCAGACTGTAAAAAGATCCATGGTTGCTAGGGGTTGGGGGGAAGGAAAGATGAATAGGCAGAACACAGAGGATTTTTAGGACAGCGAAACTATTCTGTATGATACAACAATGATGGATAAATGTCATTATATATTTGTCCAAATCCAGAGAATGCATAACACCAATAGTAAACCCTAAAGTAAACTATGGACTTTGAGTGATTATGATTTACCAATGTAGGTTCATCAGTTGTAGCAAATATACCACTGTGATGTGTAATAATAAAAAGGGCGGTGGTGCTTGTGTGGGGACAGGGGTACATGGGATTTTTTGAACATTCCTCTCAATTTTGCTGTGAACATAAAACTGCTCTATAAAATAAAGTTTATTGAAAGAGAAAGAGAGGAACTATTGAGAAGCCATCTATGAAAATAATACCATTCGAGTTTCAAACAGACACTCTGCCATGTAGATTGTTCTCTATTTGTTCTTTTATTCTCACTTTCCTCATTTCCTATTCCAAGAAACCAGAACTGTTTCTAAGTCTCCGTTTTGTCTTTTCGTATATTGATAGTAAACTTACATAGATTCAAACAATTTCCTCCATATTTTTTCCTAATTTTTTTCACATATTCATCTGTGTTGTATATAGCATAGTAATTCAAACACAGCCAATATCTATTAAATAAGTATTGATTGATTTTTATAAGACATATACACATATTCACTGATTCCATTGCTTGCTACTAAATTACAAGTTCATGCTCGAGTGTATTCCCTACTGTGATGGTTTTATCTTACAAGGTACATTTTAAAATATTAGATTTAAAAATAAATCTTTACCTGTATCTGAAGATCTCCTTATTTCTTTAAAACAGCCTCAAAGGAGGGTTTTTGTTTAAATTTTCTAGGTCTTATTTCTAAAATTTGGCATCACCAACTCCAAGTTGCATTACATGATTTTGAAAGATACCTCAATTTCTACAATGATATAATAACGTGATAATAGAACACTTCGCATTCATTTCATTTTAATTAAGCAACTGAAAAATGATGATTTACTTCCCAGGGCACCATACCATGCTTCAGGATCTGTGAATTCTAAAATCGGTTCTTCCACTTGCTAGCTGAGTGGTTTTGGTGCATTGCTTTACTTTTCTCTGCCTTACGTCTTTCATATGTTGGATGGGAACAGGTTATTTCTAAAGTTCCTCCAATGCTAATACTCAATTATTCCAGCTTAAGAGAATGGACATTTCTAGGTACTAGCCTGCAAACTATGTTAAAATACCATCAACACAATGTAATAACATGTATTCACTAGGTTTAAACATCCCCAAGTTTTTACAAAAGTCATTTTCTTGTCTTTTGTAACTTTCCAGGATTTACAAATTCGGCCTATAGCAATGTGAAAACAGTGCCAGAGAAATTTTAAAAGTGCCTTGTAATTAAGCAATTTTCTTCCTTGGCGTGTTTGCCTTCTTTATTTGTCTTGCTAAGAGCCTCGTTTTTCTATTTTATTACCTACAAACCCTATGCCCTCTATTCCTAGTTTACTATCATTACTTGCTAAATGTTGCTTTTGAAAATTTTTGCTGGATTATTTTTAGGGCCCTAAGGTAGTAAGAATTAGAGAACTACAAGTAGGGTTCAAATAAAGATGTTTGCCTTTGTCTTAAAGAATATTTGAACCTTAAAAATCTGTAAATACTGTGGGTCTATAAACAAAGAGAAATAAGTCCTTTTCAAGGCAGTGAATTTTTTACAGGAAATTTCTATTTCTAATAGAAAATACTGGTCTAACTGTTATAACCAAATGGCTATAAACAGAGTCCTTCATTCATATAATCCTTATTAAAAATATATAGTGCTTCCCTGGTGGCGCAGGGGTTGAGAGTCCGCCTGCCGATGCAGGGGACACGGGTTCGTGCCCCGGTCCAGGAAGATCCCACATGCCGCGGAGCGGCTGGGCCCGTGAGCCATGGCCGCTGAGCCCGCGCGTCCCGAGCCTGTGCTCCACAACGGGAGAGGCCACAACAGTGAGAGGCCCGTGTACCGCAAAAAAAAAAAAAAAAAAAAAAAAAAAAAAAAAATATATATATATATATATATATATATATATATATATATATATAGTGAGCTTCTTTCTTGGGAATAATGTTACTTGACAATGTATTAAAGAACAAAAAAAAGATATGAACTCTTCCCATAAAGAAAACATAGTCTGACTGGTTGATGGAACATTAAAAAAGGTAAGTAACAATACATGCACAATCTTAGAACAGCAAATAAGTATTAAGTACAAATGCGTATTGTAGATATGATATAATGTTAAGCACTGGGAAAGAGACTTTTCACAGTTATCTTGACCTCGGTCCTTTAGAAACTAGACCCTGAGGCTTAGATGAAGTGTTGACTCCTTACTTATTTGGGAGGTGTAAGCCCAGACAAATGAGGTTGATGGAAAAATAAATAAATAAATAAATAAAACAAGACAGGGAAAGATGAAAAGCTGTATAGTATGATAAGAAGCATTACAGTACCAGCCCCTTCTTCAGGACAATCTCTGGGACACAGCAGCTGCTGGCAGGCGTGTTCACACAGCACATGTGACACTGGTAAAGGAACCGTAAAATGCAACTGCTCCTCAGAGGGGTCCACAGGAGAGAGAAAGGAAGAGGAATTTATCTCCTATTTTCACCAGTCAAGGTTCAACCCATGGGGAGCCACTTCCTACATGTCTGCCTTGCTCAGCAACCAGTATCCCAAGCTCCTAGGGGTACATTTCCTTCACATCTGCAAGAGGAGTGACTCAGCTTGGATGGTATGCCGACTAAGAGAGAAAAAGGAAGACATTAAGGAGATAAGTCTGAGAATACAACAGGTTTGAAAGGTCAGGGCTTAAATATGGGCTTTCAGATGAGAGAAATTTGGATAACTAAAGAAAAGAGAGAATGTGTTTAGTAGGGAAAACAGTACAAGCAAAGTAGGAAAGAAAAGAATGCACACGTGGAACATTATAAACACACTGAGTATGGTAGAGAGAGAGTTTTGGATAAAGATATGACTGGACGGGGTGTTTGGTAGAGTTTGGACAGTATTGCGTGTTAGGCTAAAACACTTAAATTTGACTCAGTCCAGGAAGGCACCACTAATTCCTAAGTAAGCTAAGCTAAGCTAAGCATGTGGGATGTTTAGAGCATCAGTTTGAGGAGTGAGAGCATAGTTGCCGAAGAACAATGAAATGGAAATATTTTTAAAATCATCATCTATTAAATGTGCTTAATGTGCTAGATACATGTTAAGTACTATTACGCATTATCTCATTTAATTCTATACAACAAACGTGAGGCAATTCCCTCTTACAGATGAGGAAGATGAGGTTCTGAAAAATTAAGCACCTTGCGCAAGGTCACAGAGCTAATAATCTCACTCTGCATTCAAACCTAGACCTACTACAAAATTTATATTTTTGCTACTACATTAATGGTCTAAAAATTTTTTTATTGCACATCATTTTTAACTTAATAAAATCCTAACATGTATACATAAAGTTTAAATATGAAATTTCCATTGTATTATAATTTCATCAAAGTCCCAAATACTGAGATCAATAAAACAAATCCTTAACACCATCATATTCTAAAGTGAGATCATAAACCACCTACTCAGAACATTGTGAATTTATTTTTGTCACATCAGCCCATTACCCACACCTAGCCTACAGAAGAGAAGATCGAGTGAATGTGAGGTTCATTTGAAAAAGCCCTTTGTGTCTTGCCCTCCCCAGTCCCCTACCCACCATGGAGAGAAGGGCAGTATGCATTTTACCCTAGGCTAAGCCAGAGGGAGAGCTTGACATGTGTGCCCTGGAATTTGAGTAGGAAAGAGACAGATCTGGAAAGTTTGAAATCAAAGTGTTGTTTCTGGAGTGAATGGGTTGTTTCTGGAGGAGAGCTTTCTCTGGGAGTGAGCTATACTTCCACTGACAGAGAGCCAGAGGCACATTCTCCATGAGTCTTACATGGACATCTGTGTGCTTGAATAGGATACATGAAGAAAGTTTTCCTGATGGGAGGGGGGTGGCCTCAGCAGAGAGGGCATGCACATTGAGATAATGGGGCAGGGAGTTGTAAGTGAGAAGCCAGAAAAGGCAGCACCCACAAGAGAGCTTCACCTGGAGGCCACAGCAGGGAGTCCCTAAGGAGCCCTGAGAAAGGGTCAGCTGTGGACCTCTGTCACCTCTGATTACAGTTCTGCCCCTCAAGAAGACTTTTTCTGTCCTTCACTACTGCTCCTCCCCACTCTACAAACCTGGAGATGAAGAAGCACAAATAGAGTTGAATAAAGAAACAAAGAAATAGTCAACGACAACCCTTTCACCACACTGCAAGCACCTTTGAGGCAGGCCCAAGGTGGGGCAACAAAAGGGCTTTAAATTGGTAGAGGGTCTGAAGATTTTATATTAGACTGGATTGAGCTTGAAAATATCCACACCTCTGCAACTCATCAAGATTCTATCCAAATGACTGAGGAAATAGTAGACTGCAGATGGGGTCCATGGAGTGAGCAGAAATGAAAAAGAATAAAGTTGCCTTCTGCTAGAGCCCCTCAGAGACCAGTGTTTTCAGTTACTGGCTAAGATGTTTATTCACTTATACTGCAGTTACTTCTCTAGTACTTTTAAAACCAACGAACATATAAAACATAAATAATATATGTCTTCAATATATTAAAGATAAGACTAAAAGTAGAAATTCTAACGTTGTAATTCCACTTTGAAAGTCAATCAGTTGTAATAATCCTTGTATATATTGAAGTATGTATAATATGTTGTAATAATCCCCATATAAGACAAGGATATTGTATATATGCAGGGGGTGATGTGCAATGAGAAAGAGATGGTTGTTACATGCCTATGAAAGAAAATACTGACGGTTAGGGAAAATTACTTTGATATGGCAAAAGGCAAAAATCTAGATGAGTAGTAGATGACTACTAGAACATATTGTGATATATATCACATGTGTGTTGAGCATTTTAAAAACTTTTTAATGAAAATGAGACATTAGAGAGTATAAGTCGTAAAGACAGATTAATAACCTACTAGTCTTTGTGATTTTAACCCCAATATTCATGTTTTTAAACTCATATTACAATTGATCTGTCCTCTTAGGCATAACCTGTCTCTACCTGGTCAAAAGAAGAGATTCAGAGGAGAAAAACTATACAGTGAAAGGAAAGACCCATTTCTTCCACTCTACAGGACAGCCTTTGGGGAGAGAAAGAGGCCCCCTATCTGATACCAAAACAAAACTCTCTGATACATGAAATTCTATTTCTAGGTTTTTAGACTATAAAGATGAATAAGATATAGTGCCTTACTACGTTTAATTTTGTGAACTTTTGTCTTTTACAAATTGTCTAAAGCAAAATATGATACTGCAAATGATTTTTAAGAAACATTTGTCCCTTTTTGGTTAAAGGCTGCCACCAAGTGGCTAATTTAAAAAACAACATTTTCAGAATGATTTTTCTTAAGCATTTAGATCTAGAAGGGAAAATAGGAGGGTATGCAATACACAGTGTGCGCTTCTGTCTTTGTTAATCTAATTTAATCAACATAGAACATCCGTTTGTGGTAATATTATTACCATGCAAAACATTCCACATAAGTTATTTATTTCTTCCTCACTACCAGCCTTTGAGGTAGATACACATGACATCTCTATAGTCTGCAAGTATTATTTCTGTCACCTCTTGTAGAGTCCTGACACAAGCCCAGGAGAGAATCTTCACATTCTAGATTGGTCTCTAATGTCAATGAACTGTATCTATAGCATCACTTGACTATATGTGGCAGAACTGGATTTTAACCCACTACTGTCTGACACTGGAACTATATATATCAGGACCTAAACTTTTTTTCCCCATGTCTTGAAGTTTCTAGCTGTTTCTTAGAATATTAATTACATTTTTCAAATAACAAAAATATCTAAGCTTTACTTTGTACTAGGATGACAAAATTAATAATAGTGCTAGTATTAGTATAGTGTAGCACTAATAGTGAAAGGAAAAAATTATCATCTTATTAAGAATTCGTGCCTAAGTATTTCAATTTTTTTCACGTTATGGCAAACAAACCACAAAGGAAAAATAAAAATAACACTCATGAGCTAAATAAAAATGGTATCAATAAATACACATAGAATGCTTGTTTTGTGATCTTCTTACTGAAATGAGATGAAAAATTATTTTCACTATGTAGTGTAACTAATTTTACATAAGAGCAATCTATAACAATATACTTTGATTAAGGATTCTTACTAATTGTTGAGATTTATGTTTTGGACATAACAAATTTTGTAAAGGCAAGGTCACCTACTTCTTATCCTCATAATTATTCATACCACAATGATGTCTCTCCTCTCGTAGAATCACATGGAAAAAAAGAATCTATTTCTATACAAACTAATTGTATATGCTTTACATTTCATTGCAAAATTATTTCAGTTGTTGTATAATTTAGGTAAAGGATCAGTCAAGGAAAAGATGATTTATAATTCCAAATGCTTTTCCTTTCTTCTTCTTTATAATGTTATAGCAGAAAGGCATAGAGAATAGTTACCACTCTGTTTCACTCCCTCTTAAAAATTATAGGTTGAGGGACTTCCCTTGTGGTCCAGGGGTAAAGAATCCACCTTACAATGCAGGGAACACAGGTTCAATCCCTGGTCAGGGAACTAGGATCCCCTGTGCCGCGGGGCAACTAAGCCTCAACTAATGAGCTCGCGCACCTCAACTAGAGAGCCCGCGTGCCACAAACTACAGAGCCCACGCACTCTGGAACCTGCGTGCCACAACTAGAGAAGAGAAACCCCACATGCACAACTAGAGAGAAGCCCACACACCACAACGAAAGATCCCGCATGCCTCAACAAAGATCCTGCGTGCCGCAACTAAGACGTGATGCAGCCAAAAATAAATAAATAAATAATCAATAAAACTTTAAAAAAATTATGGGTTGAGGAAAGTCCAAAACGTCTTACATAAGGGTTTAGAGTTTTTTGTTGACCTTTTCTCCAAAAAAATCATTGACAAGAACTGTGGACTCCAGAAAAAATATCTGAAAAAATGTGAATACATTTTTCATAAGTCACAATGAAAAATCACCAAATCTAAGACTTACTGTTCTGATTTGATCTTTCTCCACTTTTTTAAGCCTAAAATATACACTTGTAAAGTTAAGGTACAACTCTGTTGCTGTTAGTATTTGCTATCTCAGGATTGAAGTTGATTTGGCACTAGAGACATCAGTTGCCAAAGCAATCTTGAGAAAAAAGAACAAAGCTGGAGACATAAGCCTCCCAGACTTCAGACAATACTACCAAGCCACAGTAATCAAAACAGTGTGGTATTGACACAAAAACAGACACGTGGATCTATGGATCAGAATAGAGAGCCCAGATATAAGCCCACACAACTATGGTCAATTAATCTTCAACAAACGGGATAAGAATACACAGTGCAGAAAAGACAGTCTCTTCATCAAGTAGTGCTGGGAAAGCTGGACAGCCACAAATAAATAAATGAATTTAGAACATTCCCTTACACCATACACAAAAATAAACTCAAAATGGCTTAAAGACTTAGATATAAAACAGGACACCATAAAACTCCTAGAAGAGAACATAGGCAAAACATTCTCTGACATAAATTATACCAATGTTTTCTTAGGTCAGATCCCAAGGCAATAGAACAAAAAGTAAAAGTAAATAAATGAGACTTAATCAAACTTACAAGCTTTTGCACAGCCAAGGAAACCATAAGCAAAATGAAAAGACAACCTCTGGACTAGGAGAAAATGTTTGCAAATGATGCGACAAACAAGGGCTTAATTTCTGAAATATACAAACAGCTCATACAACTCAACAACAAAAAAAAACAAACAACCCAATTAAAAAATGGGCAGAAGGCCTAAATAGCCATTTCTCCAAAGAAGACATTCAGATAGTCAATAGGCACGTGAAAAGATGCTCAACATTGCTAATTATCAGAGAAGTGCAAATTCAAAACTACAATAAGGTATCACCTCACACCAGTCAGAATAGCCATCATTAAAAAGTCTACAAATAACAAATGTTAGAGAGGGTGTGGAGAAAATGGAACCCTCCTACAGTGTTGGTGGCAATTTAAATTGGTACAGCCATTATGGAAAACAGTATGGAGGTTCCTTAAAAAACTAAAAATAGAGTTACCATATGATCCAGCAATCCCACCTCTGGGCATGTATCTGGAGAAAACTCTAATTTGAAAAGATGTATGCACCCCAATGTTTATAAAAGCACTATTTTCAATAGCCAAGACATGGAAGCAACCTAAATGTCCACAGACAGATGAATGGATAAAGAAGATGTGGTACATATACACAATGGAATACTACTCAGCCATAAAAAATGAAATAATACTATTTGCAGCAACATGGATGAACCTAGAGATTATCATACTAAGTGAAATAAGACAGACAAATATCATATGATATCACTTATATGTGGAATCTAAAATGTGATGCAAATGAACTTATTTACAAAACAGAAACAGAATCACAGACGTAGCTTATGGTTACCAATGGGGGAGGGGGGGAGGGATAACTTAGGAGTTTGGGATAAGCAAATACAAACTACTATATATAAAATAGATAAATAACAAGGTCCTACTGTATAGCGCAGGGAACAATATTCAATATCTTGTAATAATTTATAATGAAAAAGAATATATATATGTGTGTGTGTGTGTGTGTGTGTGTGTGTGTGTGTGTACAACTGAATCACTTTTCTGTACACCAGAAACTAACACAACATTGTAAGTCAACTATACTTTAATTAAAAAAAATAGAGTATCAATACTCTATGAATCTTATGTAAGGATTAAGTGACATGATCTAAATAAATGATCAGTATCATGTTTAGCATAAAATAAGTACAGAAATAGTATTGGACCATTGGGTTTTGGGTATCTGAAGATATTAAAGAAACATTTTAAATTTATTTTAAGTCTGGTAATGGCAACTGGATATGTAAAAATGAATAGCCCTTAAGAACTAGAGATATGTATTAAATTCTTATCAATGAAATGACATATTATCTGACATCTGTACCTGATAAAACTTTAAAAAATATTTTTGAAGAGATAGATGAAATAAGATTAGCACAATGTCAATGATTTTTTTTTTAACATCTTTATTGGAGTATAATTGCTTTACAATGGTATGTTAGCTTCAGCTTCACAACAAAATGAATCAGTTATATACATACATATATTCCCATATCTCTTCCCGCTTGCGTCTCCCTCCCTCCCACCCTCCCTATCCCACCCCTCCAGGCGGTCACAAAGCACCGAGCTGATCTCCCTGTGCTATGCGGCTGCTTCCCACTAGCTATTTACCTTACGTTTGGTAGTGTATATATGTCCATGCCTCTTTATCGCTTTGTCACCGTTTACCCTTCCCCCTCCCCATAACCTCAAGTCCATTCTCTAGTAAGTCTGTGTCTTTATTCCTGTTTCACCCCTAGGTTTTTCATGACATTTTTTTTTTAATTCCATATATATGTGTTAGCATACGGTATTTGTCTCTCTCTTTCTGACTTCACTCTGTATGACAGACTCTAGGTCTATCCACCTCATTACAAATAGATCAATTTCGTCTCTTTTTATGGCTGAGTAATATTCCATTGTATATATGTGCCACATCTTCTTTATCCATTCATCCGATGATGGACACTTAGGTTGTTTCCATCTCCGGGCTATTGTAAATAGAGCTGCAATGAACATTTTGGTACATGACTCTTTTTGAATTATGGTTTTCTCAGGGTATATGCCCAGTAGTGGGATTGCTGGGTCATATGGTAGTTCTATTTGTAGCTTTTTAAGGAACCTCCATACTGTTCTCCACAGTGGCTGTATCAATTTACATTCCCACCAACAGTGTAAGAGGGTTCCCTTTTCTCCACACCCTCTCCAGCATTTATTGTTTCTAGATTTTTTGATGATGGCCATTCTGACTGGTGTGAGATGATATCTCATTGTAGTTTTGATTTGCATTTCTCTCATGATTAGTGATGTTGAGCATTCTTTCATGTGTTTGTTGGCACTCTGTATATCTTCTTTGGAGAAATGTCTATTTAGGTCTTCTGCCCATTTTTGGATTGGGTTGTTTGTTTTTTTGTTATTAAGCTGCATGAGCTGCTTATAAATTTTGGAGATCAATCCTTTGTCAGTTGCTTCATTTGCAAATATTTTCTCCCATTCTGAGGGTTGTCTTTTGGTCTTCTTTATGGTTTCCTTTGCTGCGCAAAAGCTTTTAAGTTTCATTAGGTCCCATTTGTTTACTCTTGTTTTTATTTCCATTTCTCTAGGAGGTGGGTCAAAAAGGACCTTGCTGTGATTTATGTCATAGAGAATGATTTTTTTTGAAGCTGGGTGATAGGTAATATTATCTGTATTTTTGAGTATGTTTTAAAATTTCCGTTAAAATTAAGAAAAATATATTCTGCAAGCTAAAATTGAGCACAATAATTCCAATACTCATTCACCTTTAAGGAGGATAAGAGAAGAATTGAAATCTCTGTAAGAGAACTGAAATCTCTGTAAGACAGGAGATAAAGTTCAAAAATGAACAGTTTAATATTAGCTTAAATTACATCCCTGTGACATTTATTATCTAGTTGGAGGTTGGTACCTCTTAATCACCATTACCATTTTACCCCCCAACCCCTCCCTTCTGGCAATCACCCTTTTGTTCTCTGTATCTATGGGTCTGTTTTCATTGTTTTGTTTATTCCTTTGTTTTCTTTTTTAGATTCCATATAAAAGTGAAATCATGCAGTATTTGTCCTTTTCTGTTTGATTTGCTTCACTTAGCATAATACCCTCTACATCTATCTATATGTTGTCACAAATGGGAAGATTTTATTTTATATGGCTGAGTAATATTTCATTGTGTATATATATATATATATATATATATATATATACCACATTTTCTTTATTAATTTGTCTATAGATGGACACTTTGCTTCCATATTATGGCTTTTGTAAATAATGCTGCAGTGAGCTTTGGAGTGCATATTGAATTAGTGTTTTTTTTTTCTTCTGGTAAATATCAATAAGTGCAATTATTGGATCACATGGTAGCTCTATTTTTAATCTTTTTTTTTTTTTGCAGTACGCAGGCCTCTCACTGTTGTGGCCTCTCCCATTGCGGAGCACAGGCTCCAGACGTGCAGGCTCAGCGGCCATGGCTCACGGGCCCAGCTGCTCCGCAGCATGTGGGATCTTCCTGGACCGGGGCACAAACCCATGTCCCCTGCATCGGCAGGCAGACTCTCAACCACTGCGCCACCAGGGAAGCCTTATTTTTAATCTTTTGAGGAACCTCTATTCTGTTTTCCATAGTAGCTGTACCAATTTACATACCTCCACAACAGTGCACAGGGTTCCCTTTTCTCCACATACTTGCCAACACTTATTTCTTGTCTTTTTGATGGTAGCCATTCTGACAGGTATGAGGTGGTATCTCATTGTGGTTTTGATTTGTATTTCCCTGATGAATAGTGATGTTGAGCATCTTTTAATGTGTCTTTTGGCCCTCTATACGTCTTTAGAAAAATGTCTATCCAGGTGCTCTGCCCATTTTTAAATTGTGTTATTTGGGTTTTTTTCTTTTTTTGATGTCGAGTTTATGGGATTCTTTGTATATTCTGAATATTAACCCCTTTTCATAAGGTTTCTTAAGATGGAAACTTAGATTATTGATTTTATATCTTCTAGTACATGCATTTAATGTTACATTATTTGTTGTATAATGCTATATAAGTTTTCCTCTAAACACTGGTTTTATTGCAGCCCACAGATTTTGATGTTATATTTTCATTTTCATTGATTTCAAAATATTTTAAATTTTTCTTGAAACACTGCTTTGACCCAAGTTATTTCAAAGTGTGTTGTTTAATTTTCAAATATTTTAGGATTTTCCAGCTATCTTTCTTTTTTTTATTTCAAGTTTAATTCCATTATGGTATGAGAACATATTTTGCATGACTCCCATTCTTTTAAATTCATTAAGGTGGGGCTTCCCTGGTGGCCCAGTGGTTGAGAGTCTGCCTGCCGATACAGGGGACACGAGTTCGTGTCCTGGTTGGGGAAGATCCCACATGCCGCGGAGTGGCTGGGCCCATGAGCCATGGCCGCTGAGTCTGCGCGTCCGGAGCCTGTGCTGCGCAACGGGAGAGGCCACAAGAGTAAGAGGCCCGCGTACCGGGAAAAAAAAAAAATTCAATAAGGTGTGTTTTATGACCACTTATATGGTCTACTTTAGCAAATGCCATTTGACCTTGAGAAGAAGTCATTGGAGAAAATTAGATCAAGCTGATTGATAGTGTTGTTCAGGTGAATTATATCCTTAATGGTTTTATGCTTCCTTTGTCTATCGATTACTAAAAGAGGAGAGTTGAAGTCTCTAGCTACAATAGTTGTCTGTCTATTGTTCCTTTCAGGTCTATCATTTGCTTCTTCACGTATTTGGATGCTTTGTTGGTAAGTACACACATGTTTAGGATTGTTATATCTTCTTGGAGAATCAATCCCCCTATTATTATGTAATGCCCCTCATTATCCCTGATAATCTTCCTTGTCCTGAGGTCTATTGTCTCTGAAATTAATATAGCTACTCTAGTTTTCTTTTAATTAGTGTTAAAAATGTTATACTTTCTCCATCCTTTAATTTTAACTTTTCTGAGTCTTTATATTTACAATGGGTTTCCTATAGACAACATATGGTTTTATTCTGTCAATCTTTCTCTTAAGTGGTGCATTTAGACCATTATCATTTAAATGATAATTGATATAGTTGGACTAATATCTCCCATATATGTAACTTTTTAATATTTCTTGTACTTATTCTTTGTTTCCATTTCCCCCCCCCTTTTTTCTGCTTTCTATGGCTTTCATTGAGCATTTTATATAATTTGAATATTGTCTCCTCTCTTAGCATATCAATTATACTACTATAAAGTTGTTTAATGGTTCCTTTAGAGCTTGAAATAAACATTTTAAATTAATCCAAGTCACTGTCAAGTAACACTTCATCTGTAACACAGGTTTCTTAGAGTGTATTCCCCATCCCTCTGTCCTTTCCTTATAACATTTCTGTCACTCATTTCACTTATCCATATGCTATAATCACCCAATACATTGTTATTATTCTTAACAGTTATATTTTATATCTATTAAAATAAGAAAATTAAAATATTTTATTTTTATTCATTTGTTCCTTCTCTAACCTTCTTCCTTATTTATGTAGATCTGAGTTTTCTGACTTACATCATTTCCTTTCTCTCCAATTCACTTCTTTTAATATTTCCTTCAGGATGAGTCTGCTGGGGATGAATTCTCTAAGTTTGTGTGTGTGTATGTGTGTGTGTGTGTGTGTGTGTGTGTCTATGCACAAGAGCGAGATAAACAGTCTTAATAGCCTTTTGAAGGACATTCTTCTGAAGGGTAATTTCACTGGGCGTAGAATTCTAGGTGCTTTTTTTTCTTTCAATACTTTAAATATCTCACTCTGCTCTTCTTGTTTGCATCATTTCTGATGTGAAGCCCACTGTAATTCTTATTTTTTTTCCTCTGTAGGTAAGGTGTTTCCCTTCCTTCCCTTTGACTTCTTCACAGATTTTTGTCTTTGTCTTTGGTCTTCTGTAGTGTGAATATGATATGTCCAGGTGTAGTTTTTATGAGTTTGTTTGTTTTGCATTTATCCTGTGTTATTCTCTGAGCTCCCTGGATCTGTAGTTTGGTGTTTGCTATTAATTTTGGAAACATTTTGTCCCTTATTACTTAATATTTCTTCTGCTCCATATTCTCTTTCTTCTTGTTCTGGCAATCCTAATACATATATGTTACTTTTCAAAATGTCCCAAGTTCATGGAGTTTCTATTCTTTTTTTAAAAAAATTCTCTTTACCCTTTGCATTCCATTTTGGGAAGTTTCTATTGGTCTACCTTCAAACTCACTGAATCCTGCCTCAGCTGTGTCTATACGGATGAGATGTTTAAAGGCATTCTCCATTTCTGTTGCAGTGTTTTTAATACTTAGCATTTCCTTTTCATACATTCTTAGAGTTTCCACCTGCCTGCTTACGTTAGCTATCTATTCTTGGATATTGTCTTTTTTTTCAATTGAAGCACTTATATAATTCACAGTTATTTTAAATTCTTTTTTTTAATAATTCCAAAATTTGTGTCATGTCCAAGTCTGGTACTGATGCTTGCTTTGTCTCTTCAGATATTATTTTTCCTGCCTTTCGGTATGCTTTGTAGTTTTTTGTTGAATGCCAGTGATGTTGTATTGGTGAATAAGTATTGAGGGAAATAGGCTTTTAGTGTGAGGATTTATGCTAATCTGAATACGAGTTGGGCCTAATTAATGTTTGCCGTAGCTGTTGGTGCCAGTGGCTTCATATTCCTCTGGGGTCCTGATTTTTGTCCCTCTTCCTCATTGTGGGCTTCCCTCAGTACTCCCTCCTCAGGGTAGGTCTGCATCTTGCAGCTCTGTCAGCTGTATTACACTGTCATTTTCCTGGAATCCAATGTGTGGTGCAGAAGACCAATACTGTCATCTTATGATTCAATCTCAGTCTTTTAATGTGCCTGAAACTCTGGGCTAAAACACTGACTGGTATTTCCACAGTAACTGTTTAGCTTCCCTCCACCCTCTAGGCTAGGCAGGAAGGTGAGAGTGATCTGGGTCAGGCAGCATTCCCTTCTGCTGCCTGGGATAAGGCTCTGGGTAAAATTTTTCCCCTTGAAAAGTAGGTCTTTGTTATGGAGAATCCTCTGGACATATTACACAATGATTACTCATATCCCCTCCTCCAGCCAGAATCACAAGGTTAGAGAATTTGTATGTGCAGTAGGAAAACCCAGGGAGGGTGCCCCTGGAGCTAAAACCTGTGAAGGTATGGGGGTCGTCACAGCCCTTATGGGCTTTTCCCTCTCATTCTAGTCCACACTCAGCCTCCAGCAATTCATCAAAATGATTGTTTAAGTATCCCTACCAGTTTATGGCTCCAACAGCTTCTGCTCCAGGTAAGCCGATCTCATCTGTGACTCTCTGAATTTGCTTGTCTCTACAGATTTCAGGGTAACAAGTTTCCTTATAATCTCAGGTCTCTGATGAGTCCAAGAAAAGTCACTGATTTTCTGTTTCTTCTTCCTCTTCTTGCAGGCACAGGAATGACAGTTTACAAGTTCTTTGCACATTGGAGTTTAAACACTGGAATTCTGTAACCTGAAGACTTTTATTGTGGTGTTCATCAAGTTTCTTTTTATGAGATAGCATCTTCTCTATGAGTTCATCACATACAGACGGATTTCATGGAGAAAAACTAATTACATAGGGTCTTTTAATTTATGTTTATCAAACAAACACACAGTGTACACTCTAATACTGTTGAGCATTTTTCTTTCATAAAGCTAACTATCTTTTTATACAGTACTGCAGCCTTTGGTTTTAGGAGGCTTGCTGTTTCAGCTCTCCATGGACACATAAATACTTAACAACTATGTTTATGGTTCCACCTGCATTTTGCAAATGCTCTCTGAATATCTAGTTGACCTAAGTTGGGATCAGCTAGTGGGTGAAAGATAGAAATATCAAACCCCCATGGACAGTCACCCTCTGGAGAATTATCAGTGATAATCACTATAGACTTAAATGTGTCATCTTGATAAAGTCATTGCCATATGAATGCTACTCTGAACCACAGTAATGAAGAGCTATAAGATGGCTACTCATAGACACCAAGTAACTTCTGCTTTACAACCAAGAAGAGAATACTTCAAGAAGAGAATATTCCAGAGAGAAGGGTCTGTAAGAAACATGGGTGCCATTTGTTTATTGCTGGGGCAGGAGATACAGTCTTAGTTATGAGGAAAGCAATTTGAAATTAGAAGGCAGCTGTATTTTTGAGCTGTACATGGTGTTCTGGTTTGTAGGTCCCCTGTGAAAATATTCTCCTGACCACCAGATCTTTTGCACACAGTGCTTGTAGACATGCTCCAGAAAATGGTTCATAACGTGTATTTCAAACAAAGAAATGAAATGATCTGTGTCACCAATTTAATTCATGCTTGGCATACATTTTCTAGTTGACCTGTGGCATCCTTCATCTCGATGACTTCAATACAGTGCTCTCTGCACTTGACTCTCCAGGCCCAACAGCGTATCTGGCCACAGTGCAAGCCTGCCGCTGCCCACTCCCCTACCCACCATTCCATCCTATATGAATTATTTTTAACTAAGAAAGTTATTAAGAAGAATGGCCCAAATCAGGAGAGGTGCATATTGAATTCATCAACAGATACACAGCAGGATGCTGTAATTAAGGCTTCACTTGGAGCCTAAACTCTGTGTTGTAATCTTGAAATCAATATCAGTTCTACCACCCATTTTCTAGTCTGAAATAATAATAGTTATAAATATCAATACACTGTGAACTCTAAAGTGCTATGCAAACCTAACATATTATCTCCTTCCAGTGCTATATTACTTAAAAATTACAATAGAGTTCTTTTTCCTCAAATGTTTTAATTAGAAAAAAAATATTTCTCATAATATAAGGGCAGCAAGAAGGATTTTAATGAATTTAAACCATGAAATATAGCCACTACTTTATAATTTTTGTTCTCATGGAGTGTGGTCAGCAGACTCTAAGGTGGCCCCCATCATCATGCTGCTGGTGTTCATGCCTTGTCTGATACCCTCCCCTCCAGTGTATGTGGGACTTATGAATTGCTTCTAACCAACAGAATATGCCGAAGGTGACATGATGTACTAGATTATGTGTATATATTACAAAAGATTGTAACTCATCTTGCTAAGAGACTCTTTCTTTTGCGGGACTTGAAGATGCAAGCTGCCATGTTGTGAGCTGCCATGTGGAGAACAGCATGTGGCAAGGAGCCGAGGGTAGGCTCCAGCTCAGAGCAAGCAGGAAACTGAGGTCCTCAGTCTGGAAAACTGAAAGGAACTGAATTCTGCCAATAACACTGTGAGTTAGGAAGCTGATTCCTCCCCAGTCGAGCAACTTGGCCAACACCTCGATTGCAATTTTGAAAGACCCTGAAGCGGAGGACTCAGCTAAACTGTGCCCAGACTCCTGACCCAGAAAAACTCTGAGGAAATACATGTGTGCTGTTTTAAGCCACTAAGTTTATAGTATCATTGTTAAGCAGCAATAGATAACTAATACACTGAGTTTTACCATGTTCTTTTTAAAGACTGAACATAACTCCTGTGATTGATTTTCTTCATTTGCTCCAAATGAGCACTCCTGTTGAATTTTGCCATATGAATAGGAAAAATAGCTAATATTTATTGAACTCTTCCTTGCATTTAGTACTTTACAGACATTATCTCATTGATTCTATTTTCAATATTTTCCAGCATGGAAGATACCGCTCTCTATCATCATTCATTAAATCAATCAATCAATCTGAAAATCACAATGTACCTCCAGGACAGATAGAAAAGAAAGCACTTAATTCTAAGAGATATCTGGTGGACTGTAAGGATTAGGATTCACTGAGAACAAAACCGAACTATTAATAATACAGAACGTTGCAAACAAGCAAAATTATCTCAAACTTTGCCAAAATTATTAAAGAAATAAATAATTGGCAATGAACTGGTATGGCATTTAGATCATCTTATTCAATCTTCTTAATAGCATCAATTTAATGTCTTGAGTTATGAAATTATATGATAAACGCAATCATCAAAAAGGGCTGAAAAACAGAGACAAATTTACCATTTGCAAGCAGTAGTCTTCAATGAGGCAGTAATCATAATGCACCTTCCAACAGGCAAAGATGAAACACAAGTTATCAAAGCAAAGATGCTTATTTCAAATCATAGTATTTTTTTAAAAGAAAATTCTTTAAAAAAGAAAAAAACATGTCACAGACTCACTGGGGATCAGAAAGAGTTTGGACTACTGCCTTAACATGATTGATGTAAACTTCTTACTACCAATCTCCTGACTCAAAAGCAACAAAACATTTTTTACAAAATATGGTTCAAATTCAATATATAGATTCCCCAAAATAACTAGTGATAGGACTATAGAGTAGTATTTTGGTTGCAGTATAGTAATTCAGGACGTATGTGGTTTTACCGCAAGTATTAACATGACAGTGGAATTTCTTTAAATGTATTTTCAAAAAGTTGGAGCCAACAAAACTTTTAGATTTTCTGAAATATTTGTCTGTGTGTTGCTATGACTACTTATGTAGGCTCTGTTTCAACTTTATATGGGTTATTGTTTCCTTTGAACTAAATTTTTGAACAAATTGTTCCATCTGAATCTACTCCATTGAACTTATTCAAATTCATTTAAAAATAAACACACTATTAGTATTGTCTTTCACACAACCATATTATAATATTTGACTTTACCCATAAATATTTCAATATATTTATTTTATATTATTTTTATTTTTTGTTCCAAGGTTTTTAGAAATTTATGATAATTCTTGAAATTCTATACATATAACTATGCAATGCTGTTTTGAAATGAATAAAACTGTTTCTCTTCCATGAAAATTAAAATTATATTTTCAACTTTCCCTCAGTATAGGTATGATTAACAGTATTTAACTTTTATCTAGAACTTTTTCTAATTAAATTGAGGTATGTCTCTTGCTCGGATAGATGATAATCAACTTACAGTTACCACGTGAGCTGATTTCTCTCATTTTACAAATGGAGAAGTCAATTGTGGAATGCTGAAATGACTTACAGTTGACCCTGTAGAGAGGAAGAAGCAGAGTCAGTAGGATTGGATCCAGTGATTGTCAGATTCTAAAACTGATCTTCCTTGAAGAGCAAAAATTAAGTCTTAACCACAATAATATCCTATCTGTGATTGTCTGTTATTTTAGCTGAACATTGTTTTGTAAATATTAAACTGTCACTTTTGTTTGTTCTTTCAGAAACCTCTCCTTGGTATAACCATACAAAGTATTTGAACTGAAAAGTAGTTCATTTTTCTATGCTTTGCTTGTTTCTTTTGTGTTTACTATTTCCTTGAGTCTTGTTGTAAGTTCATGAGTAGGGTGGAGAGGAAGGGGTTAATATGTCTGCCACTCTGAAATTACTACCCACAACCGAAATCACAGCTTAGTTTCTCTCAAAACACATGTTTGCCATTTTTAATCACAGACTCAGTGATTAAGAATGGAATGAAAAAGAGACATGACCAAGGAGCAATTCAAATAAACAAAGATTAAGATGTTGTGATATGTTTATAAAGACTAGAGACATCTGGAATATTCCAGCTAAATAGTACAGATAATGCACCCTTTCTTTTAATAAGGGCTTTGAGTACCATAAAATATCAAAATGCTTAAGTACTACTTCGATCCTCTGTTATTTTTCCTTTGTCTTCTAGTATATGCCAAGTCCTGAGATTTTTCTTTATTCCAATTATATTGTGCACACTACTTCTGACTCATTTTAGATTTTAATCTTCTTTAATTAAGGAGACTCTATATTGTGTTCAAACAGTACCATGTTAATCAAATCTCCATCAATTATGCTTGTCATATGTGTCTATTCACTTAGAACACTCTCTATCCAAAAGGAAGATATGTGATGTTAAAGAGGAGGTAAACATTCTGATTCTAACCATAGAATTTCTCCTTTACTTGAAAGAGAAACGAAAGTGGAATAATTTTTATCACTTGTGATTGTATCAGCCAACATCCAGTTGCAGGAACTGTTAGGCAGTCCAGCTGTTTCAAGAAGAACATTTAGGGAAGTAGGTGCTTTCAGAATTGTTGGGGGCATGGTGATAGAAACAGAAAAGCCCCACTGTGGGCACTGTGACTTCTGCCACAATCAGCAAGGTAGAAAAACAGGAGGTCACCATTGGAATAATTAACTTCACCAACACACCATAGTAGCTGCAATTCAAGGGTTAGGAATTTGTGGCAACAGCAAATGATACAATTGTTGGTTCTCTACACACATAGACTGGACACTTGCACACCACTGTGGAACTGCATCCACGATTGTGCTAGCTGGCAGAGAAAGGGCTAAAGTAAAATGAAGATGGTCTCTGCCCATGTTTGCCTAACAAATTCCAAGTGCTTGCATTTAAATAGAGGACCATTGCATGAAGAACCGTGGATGAGAAGGTGTCTGAAGAAAAGCCTCTAGAAATGTACACTAGAGGTAGGCTGGAAGGTTTGAATGGAAGGTGAATGTCAAGCCACAACACTCACCATAGTGTTTTGATTTTTTTTTTAATGTCTCCTGTTTTTTACTCTTTTCAATACCCTCTTCTGAGCCCCCTGGAATCATCTGTGAGTACCACCCTTTACCACATTTTAGAAAACAATGTTTTAGACTGTAGAGTTCAAAACACTTATTACTGCTTTTTAAAATTATATATATTTTAAAAATTTTAGGTATCCTATCTGGGATGAAATTGAGCAGACTTCTGTTGAATACTTCCTGAATTTCAGACATGATGCTAGATTCAGAGAAAAGAAAATTATTTATCTGCTCTGCTCCAGTGGCATTATGCCAATTGATACAACATAATTAGGACAAAGAAGTAGAAGGAAGAGCAGAAAGAGGAAACTAGAATTAAAGTTTTATGAATAGTCTCTGGATAAAGGAAAGAATTAAAAATTTAAAACAAAGGTAGGTGTTTATAAAGGAGAACAAATTGATTAACAATATCAGCAACAACCAAAAAAATAGATCTGAGACCCCAATTGATTAAATCGACAACAAACATGAATAATTTCTTCTAAAAAAAGGAAAACAAATAGATCATATATGAAAAATATAATAGAAATCCATGTTGAAAGAAGACACGTTTTTAATCCCCTGTAAATAGACCAGGATTTAAGACATGTTATATTCAAATGTATTTGTTTCTTTGTTTTGCTGGGAGGAGAACTCTGATATACTTTGGTTTCAATTATAAATTGATACATTATTTATGGAAGGTGACTTGGCAATAAGTAATAAAGGTCCTTAAAAGTTTAAATTATTTTAAAAATGTCTGCAATTTGACTAAACATGGCAGAAGCTGTGTCTGTTTTATTCATTATTGTCTTCTCTCTGTAGCTTTTAAAGTACCTGACACAGTTACTTTTCAATAAATTTTGTTTGGAGGAGTGACAGATAATTATCAAAGCATGCATTTAATAGCAAAATAAGCTGGAAAAATCCTGAAGGTCAACATTGAAGGAAAAATTAATAATTTTTGGCCTATTCATATTACAAATAGTATCCATCTAATAAAACAATATTTACAAAAAATTATTACAATGGCAAGGAAATGCTCATTAGGCAATAACACAAAATAAAGGTATCTTATAGTAGTCTATATTTCATCATCTCAAATAAAGTTAAAATAGAAAAAAGATAAAATGTTAGCTGTGGGCCAAGATTATTTGTTTTCGACTCCCTTTTTCAAGAGCAACAGAATCACAACTAACTGCTGAAAAATCATCGACAGGAAGACACTGGAACTCACCAAAAAAGATACCTCACATCCAAAGACAAAGGAGAAACCATAATGAGATGGTAGGAGGGGCACAATCACAATAAAATCAAATCCCATAACTGCTGGGAGGATGACTCACAAACTGGAGAACACTTACACCACAGAAGTCCACCCACTGGAGTGAAGGTTCTGAGCCCCACGTCAGGCTTCCCAACATGGGAGTCTGGCAATGGGAGGAGAAATTCCTAGAGAATCAGACTTTGAAGGCTAGTGGGATTTGATTGCAAGACTTCAACAGGACTGGGGGAAACAGAGACTCCACCCTTTGAGGGCACACACAAAGTAGTGTGTGCATCAGGACCCAGAGGAAGGAGCAGTGACCCCATAGGAGACTGAACCAGACCTACCTGCTAGTGCTGGAGGGTCTCCTGCAGAGGCAGGGGGTGGCTGTGGCTCACTATGAGGACAAGGACATTGGCAGCAGAAGTTCTGGGAAGTTTTTTACAAAATATGGTTCTCTCAGAGTCTGCCATTAACCCCACCAAAGAGCACGGGTAGGCTCCAGAGTTGGGTTGCCACAGGCCAAACAACCAAGATGGAGGGAATCCAGCCACACCCATCAGCAGCCAAGCAGATTAAAGTTTTACTGAGCTCTGCCCACCAGAGCAACACCCAGCTCTACCCACCACCAGTCCCTCCCATTAGGAAACTTTCAGAAGCCTCTTAAATAGCCTCATCCACCAGAGGGCAGACAGCAGAAGCAACAAGAACTATAATCCTGCAACCTGTGGAACAAAAACCATATTCACAGATAGACAAGATGAAAAGGCAGAGGGCTATGTACCAGATGAAGGAACAAGATAAAACCCCAGAAAAACAACTAAATGAAGTGGAGATAGGCAACCTTCCAGAAAAAGAATTCACAATAATGATAGTGAAGATGATTCAAGACCTTGGAAAAAGAATGGAAGCAAAGATCGAGAAGATGCAAGAAATGTTTAAGAAAGACCTAGAAAAATTAAAGAACAAACAAAGAGATGAACAATACAATAACTGAAATGAAAAATACACTAGAAGGAATCAATAGCAGAATAACTGAGGCAGAAGAATGGATAAATGACCTGGAAGACAGAATGGTGTAATTCCCTGCCATAGAACAGAATAAAGAAAAAAGAATGAAAAGAAAAGAAGACAGCTTAAGAGACCTCTGGGACAACATTAAACGCAACAACATTCACATTATAGGGGTCCCAGAAGGAGAAGAGAGAGAGGAAGGACCCGAGAAAATATTTGAAGAGATTATAGTTGAAAACTTCCCTAACATGGGAAAGGAAATAGCCACCCAAGGCCAGGAAGCATGGAGTCCCAGGCAGGATAAACCCAAGGAGAAACATGCTGAGACACATAGTAATCAAATTAACAAAAATTAAAGACAATGAAAAATTATTGAAAGCAACAAGGGAAATACGACAAATAATATACAAGGGAGCTCCCATAAGGTTAACAACTGATTTCTCATCAGAAACTGTACAAGCCAGAGGGAGTGGCATGATATACTTAAAGTGATGAAAGAGAAGAACCTACAACCAAGATTACTCTACCTGGCAAGGATCTCATTCAGATTCGACAGAGAAATCAAAAGCTTTACAGACAAGCAAAAGCTAAGAGAATTCAGCACCACCACAATAGCTCTACAACAAATGTTAAAGGAACTTCTCTAAGTGGGAAACATAAGAGAAGAAAAGGACCTACAAAAACAAACATATAACAATTAAGAAAATGGTAATAGGAAAATACATATCTATAATTACCTTAAACATGAATGGATTAAATGCTTCAACCAAAAGACACAGGCTCACTGAATGGATACAAAAACAAGACCCATATATATGCTGTCTACAAGAGACCCACTTCAGACCTAGGGACACATACAGACTGAAAGTGAGGGGATGGAAAAAGATATCCCATGCAAATGGAAATCAAAAGAAAGCTGGAGTAGCAATTCTCGTATCAGACAAAATAGCCTTTAAAACAAAGAATGTTACAAAGACAAGGAAGGATACTACATAATGATCAAGGGATCAATCCAAGAAGAAGATATAACAATTGTAAATATATGTGCACCCAACATAGGAGCACCTCAATACATAAGGCAACTGCTAACAGCTATAAAAGGGGAAATCGACAGTAACACAATAATAGTGGGGGACTTTAACACCTCACTTGCACCAATGGACAGATCAACCAAACAGAAAATTAATAAGGAAACACAAGTTTTAAATGACACAATAGACCAGATAGATTTAATTGATATTCATAGGACATGTCCTATATGAATGTCCTATGATATTCATAGGACATTCCATGCAAAAACAAAAGATTACACTTTCTTCTCAAGTGCGCATGGAACAGTCTCCAGGATAGATCACATCTTGGGTCACAATCAAGCCTCAGTAAATTTAATAAAATTGAAATCATATTAAGCATCTTTTCTGACCACAATACTATGAGATTAGAAATAAATTACAGGGAAAAAATGTAAAAAACAGAAACACATGGAGACTAAAGAATACATTACTAAATAACCAAGAGATCACTGAAGAAATCAAAGAGGAACTCAAAAAATACCTAGAGACAAATTACAATGAAATCATGATGATCCAAAATCCAAAAGCAAAAGCAGTTCTAAGAGGGAAGTTTATAGTAATACAAGCCTACCTCAAGAAACAAGAAAAATCTCAAATAAACAATCTAACCTTACATCTAAAGGAACTAGAAAAAGAAGAACAAACAACACCCAAAGTTGGTAGAAGGAAAGAAATCATAAAGATCAAAGCAGAAATAAATGAAATAGAACCAAAGAAAACAATAGCAAAGATCAATAAAACTAAAAGCTAGTTCTCTGAGAAGATAAACAAAATTGATAAACCATTAGACAGACTCATCAGGAAAAAGAGGGAGAGAACTCAAATCAGTAAAATTAGAAATGAAAAAGGGGAAGTTACAACGGACACAGCAGAATTACAAAGCATCCTAAGAGACTACTACAAGCAACTCTATGTATGCCAATAAAATGGACAACCTGAAAGAAATGGACAAATTCTTAGAAAGGTATAACTTTCCAAGACTGAACCAGGCAGAAATAGAAAATATGAACAGACCAATCACAAGTAATGAAATTGAAACTGTGATTAAAAATCTTCCAACAAACAAAGTCCAGGACCAGATAGCATCACGGGTGAATTCTATCAAACATTTAGAGAAGAGCTAACACCCATCCTTCTCAAACTCTTCCCAAAAATTGCAGAGGAAAGAGCACTCTCAAACTCATTCTATGAGGCCACCATCACCCTGATACCAAAATCAGACAAAGATACTACAAAAAAAGAAAATTACAGACCAATATCACTGATGAATATAGATGCAAAAATCCTCAACAAAATACTAGAAAACAGAATCCAACAACACATTAAAAGGATCATACACCATGATAAAGTGGGATTTATCCCAGGGATGCAAGGATTCTTCAATATATGCAAATCAATCAATGTGATACACCATATTAACAAATTGAACAATAAAAACCATATGATCATGTCAATAGATGCAGAAAAAGCTTTTGAAAAAATTCAACACCGATTTATGATAAAAACTCTCCAGAAAGTCAGCATAGAGGGAAACTACCTCAACAAAATAAAGGCCACATATGACAAACCCACAGCAAATATCATTCTCAATGGTGAAAAACTGAAAGCCTTTCCTCTAAAATCAGGAACAAGACAAGGATGTCCACTCTCGCCACTATTATTCAACATAGTTTTGGAAGTCCTAGCCACGGCAATCAGAGAAAAAGAAATAAAAGGAATCCAAATTGGAAAAGAAGAAGTAAAACTGTCACTGTTTGCAGATGACATGATACTATACATAGAGAATCCTAAAGATTCTACTAGAATCTGCTAGATTCTAGAAAACTACTAGAGCTAATCAATGAATTTGGTAAAGTTGCAGGATACAAAATTAATGCACGGAAATCTCTTGCATTCCTATACACTAATGGTGAAAAATCTGAAAGAGAAATTAAGGAAACATTCCCATTTACCACTGCAACAAAAAGAATAAAATACCTAGGAATAAACCTACCTAAGGAGACAAAAGACCTGTATGCAGAAAACTATAAGACACTGATGAAAGAAATTAAAGATGATACAAATAGATGGAGAGATATACCATGTTCTTGGATGAGAAGAATCAACATTGTGAAAATGACTATACTACCCAAAGCAATCTACAGATTCAATGCAATCCCTATCAAATTACCAATGGCATTTTTTACAGAACTAGAACAAAAAATCTTAAAATTTGTATGGAGACACAAAAGACCCCGAATAGCCAAAGCAGTCTTAAGGGAAAAAAATGGAGCTGGAGGAATCAGACTCCCTGACTTCAGACTATACTACAAAGCTACAATAATCAAGACAATATGGTAGTGGCACAAAAACAGAAATATAGATCAGTGGAACAGGATAGAAAGCCCAGAGATAAACCGATGCACCTATGGTCAACTAATCTATGACAAAGTAGGCAAGGACATACAATGGAGAAAAGACAGCCTCTTCAGTAAGTGGTGCTGGGAAAACTGGACAGCTACTTGTAAAAGAATGAAATTAGAACACTCCTTAACACCATACACAAAAATAAACTCAAAATGGATTAGAGACCTAAATGTAAGCCTGCACCCTATAAATCTCTTGGAGGAAAACATAGGAAGAACACTCTCTGACATAAATCACAGCAAGATCTTTTTTGATCCACCTCCTAGGGTAATGGAAATAAAAACAAAAATAAACAAATGGGACCTAATGAAACTTAAAAGCTTTTGCAAAGCAAAGGAAACTACAACCAAGATGAAAAGACAACCCTCAGAATTGGAGAAAATGTTTGCAAGTGAATCAACACACAAAAGATTAACCTCCAAAATATATAAACAACTCATGCAGCTCAATATTAAAATAACAAACAACCCAATCCCAAAATGGGCAGAAGACATAAATAGACATTTCTACAAAGAAGACATACAGATGGCCAAGAAGCACATGAAAAGCTGTTCAACATCACTAATTATTAGAGAAATGCAAATCAAAACTACAATGAGGTATCACTTCACACCAGTTAGAATGGGCATCATCAGAAAATCTACAAACAACAAATGCTGGAAAGGGTGTGGAGAAAAGGGAACCCTCTTGCACTGTTGGTGGGAATGTAAATTGATACAGCCACTATGGAGAACAGTATGGAGGTTCCTTAAAAAAGTAAAAATAGAATTACCATATGATGCAACAATCCCACTACTGAGCATATACCCAGAGAAAACCATATTTCAAAAAGACACATGCACCCCAATGTTTATTATAGCACTATTTACAATAGCCAGGTCATGGAAGCAACCTAAATGCCCATTGACAGACGAATGGATAAAGAAGTGGTGGTACATATATACAATGGAATATTACTCAGCCATAAAAAGGAATGAAATTGGGTCATTTGTAGAGACGTGGATGGATCTGGAGACTGTCAAACAGAGTCAAATAAGTCAGAAAGAGAAAAACAAATATCATATATTAACTCATATATGTGGAACCTAGAAAAATGGTACAGATGAACCAGTTTGCAAGGTAGAAATAGAGACACAGATGTAGAGAACAAATGTATGGACACCACGGGGGGAAAGTGGCAGTGGGGTAGTGGTGGTGTGATGAACTGGGAGATTGAGATTGACATATATACACTAATATGTATAAAGTGGATAACTAATAAGAACCTGCTGTATAAAAATATAAATTAAATAAAATCCAAAAATGCAAAACAAAATTGTTTTCTTAGAATCAACTCTTCTGGCAGGACTCTCATAATTCTCCATACACCTATTGTTGATGGAAGTTACAGTTCAAATTGTTCTGTATTTCCAAATGTTTTCACATGTTACAAGTCTAGTAAACCTAGAGTGAATATCATATCATTTTACTTATCTCTTCTCCATGACAAACATATATATGTGTGTGTATATATATATATATATATATATTAGAGGTATCTATTTTCTTAATTCTCTTTATATTCTAGCATGAAATTCAACATCAGAGTATTTTAATGCAGCCATTAATTATTACCCATATTAATATATTTTTGTTTGAGATAAATTGTATACCTATACCTAATCAAGATTAAAATATAACCAACCCATGATATGCATATTTCAACAAAAGAGTAGCTTGTCACAGTTGTTGGACTGAGCAGTTTCTCCAAATTATGGTAGGTAATTACTAGTTTGTGGCAAATGCCACAGTATTCAGAAACCTACTCTCACATTTAGTGTAAGCAATTTCCATTCCAGTGGGTTTGCTCACATATTCACATGTAGTATATTATGAAGGATTTTAAAGCTAACCCTTCATTTTGTTTCTCCCATAAGTGTGATGTTAAAAAATATGATTTTAGTTTCCATGATGTAGTTTCAGATTTATTTACATACACTGGTGGTTCCACAATCTTTGGAAATTGAACACTGGCCAGAAGAAGATGGGTAAACATATATATTGTATAATTTTATATATATATATATATATAAATTATATAAAGGAGATATGGAAAATGGAAGGAGAAAGCTAAGCACCAAGTAATAAGGGCCAGAAAATTTTTATAGAGACTAGAAAAGATAAATGTTTATAAAAAAATAGTTTTTGCCTCTACCGTATGTTGCCTTGAGGCTATTATTGTCTGCTTCACTGCAGACACTGGCAGCAGTAGCCAAGACAACAGTGTTCACATGAAATAAGTGCATTCTGAAGAGCTGCCCTTAGGTATTGAATATCCCATCTTACTCTAAAAATCCCTAAGACCATGGATTACAATTTAGGGAGATTGTCACTTCCCAATCATACTATACCTCAAAGTTTAAAATTTAAGATTACAAAAGGTCAGATGGTAAAAAGAAAAGAAATGCAGTGTTTGTAAAACAGACAGAAATTTTGAATCATATTCAAAATACTGACTCTATATACGTGTACATATATATGTAAAAAAAGATTACAAATGGGAATGACCAGCAATGGTCATCTGGTGGAGTTTTCAGCACAAGGCTTATCTCTTATGCTCTAAAACAGTGGTCAGCAAATGACAGCCTGCAGGCCAAATTGGGCCTGGTTCCTGTTTTTGTAAATAAATTTTTATTGGAACACAGCCATACCCAATAATTTCCATAATATCTATAGCTGCTGTCACATTATAAGGGGAAGTTGAAATGGTATGACAGAGACTGTCTGATTTTCAAAACCTAAAATATTTACTATCTTCTCTTTCACAGAAAAAATTTGCCAACCCCTATCTTAAACTCACACACTGAGATCTGACCTTTGATCCCTCCTCAGCACAGATAGACAATTAATGGATAGACATTTATTATCAATATAAAACAAGAATTAAATTTCATTTAAAAATGAGTGAAGTATAAATATTTGGTCAGTACGAAAAATTTTGAGTTGATGTAAAGAGAACAAAAGATTAAACAGTGGTAGATTGGATATACCTGAAGACCAAATTAGTGAGTTGGTACATCAGATTGAGGAATTTTCCCAGAAAACATCAAGAAAAGCTAAAGAGACCTGACTTATGGATACGTACCAAATGATAAGATTTCTCAAAGGAGAAAAAACAAATGAAAAAAGGAAACTATTTGAAGAAATAAGGAAGATAGACTTCCTATTCTGGTAATATGCCAGGCTATTATTTACCACTAAAAACTACTAAAATTACTAAATTTTAAAATATTTTCTTAAAAGATCAAAAAGCTGACATGATATTAGAGTTAGGAATTATCATATCTAGTCTAGATAAGAAGCCATAGAGGTAAGCTCAACATTGAAGTAGTTTTTGCCTTAAGGACATTTACCAAACTTCACAAATATGAGCTTTGACTTTTAAGGTGTGGTAGAGTGTGAGAGCTAAGAGAAAAAGCCCAGGCTTCTCTGAAGGTGTGGAGTTTAATAAGAAACTTCTCTTATTAAAGTTGGAGCTCCTAAATCATAAGTCTTAAGTTAACTAGTCCTAAGATAACTAGTTATCTACGCAGGTATACCTAGTCACCCTGCCTTCTCCAAAATATTGAAAATAATATTGCCTTGGCAATGATTAGACTGAGGTGTGGAGAAGGGGGAAACCATCCCTAAGAAGTTGAAGCCCCAAGGCAGCACTCAAAATCACATTACTGAGGAGGTGCAGAAAAAAACCCTCAAGTTGTAAATTCACCATATTTAATTATTCTAAGATTCAACATGTTTTTGGTCCTATTTTAATATTTAGCAGTTAGGATGTATATTATATCTGCTAAAGGCCTGGCAGCAATTGTGACTTAATTATCATCGACTATATAGCAAACATGCAGTGTTAGTAGGTTAGAAAAAAATCACAGACAAAATGGAGCACTTTTTCAATAAATGCTATACCACTTTGAGCTGGATTTTCAATGTGAAAAAGATCTAAGATGGCCTTGTTCAATTTATTTTGCTTATAGTTTCCTTCTCATACATATAGAAGAATGACATGACAAAAATCTAAATGAGGGTAAAACTGTCTTTAAATAAAACTCCAAAATGATGAGAAAGCATTTTTTATGGTTTACTTGGCAGTGTTACCTTGTGATTCATAAAGTGTTATTGCTCTTTTGCTGTTGCCATCTTAGCTTCAGTGAAAACAGTAGTTGTTGCAGACTAGTAGCAACTCACAAGAACCTAATGGAAGCATACTCAGCTCTTCTTTACAAGAGCACACCAATCCCAATCCTCAAGGAATAGCATAAATAACTTACCAATTAAAATGACCACTTCAGGGACTTCCCTGGTGGCACAGTGGTTAAGAATCTGCCTGCCAAAGCAGGGGACATGGGTTCAATCCCTGGTCTGGGAAGATCCCACATGTTGTGGAGCAACTAAGCCCATGCACCACAACAATTGAGCCTGCTCTCTAGAGCCTGTGAGCCACAACTACTGACCCTGCATGCCACAACTACTGAAGCCCACATGCCTAGATCCCGTGCTCCACAACAGGAGAAGCCACCACAATGAGAAGCCTGCACACTGCAACAAAGAGTAGCCCCCACTTGCTGCAACTAGAGAAAGCCCGCACACAGCAACGAAGACCCAATGCAGCGAAAAATAAATAAATTTATTAAAAAAAAAAAAGACCAGTTCATATTCAAACGTAAATACTCACACAAGGAAACAATTTACTATGAGCTAAAACTAGCAATAAAAATGGAAAGCATAGGGCTTCCCTGGTGGCGCAGTGGTTGAGAGTCCGCCTGCTGATGCAGGGGACACGGGTTTGAGCCCTGGTTTGGGAAGATCCCACATGCCACGGAGCGGCTGGACCTGTGAGCCATGGCTGCTGAGCCTGTGCATCTGGAGCCTGTGCTCCACAACGGGAGAGGCCACAACAGTGAGAGGCCTGCGTACTGCAAAAAAAAAAAAAAGGAAAGCATAAACATTAAATATGCCTGATACTGGAATCTTCAGATACCTATCTAAATAACATCTAAAACTATGTTTAACATGTTCAAAGGAATAAAAAACAAGCTTGAAAATATCTGAAGGGGATAACTAATTTCAAAACACATCAAGATGTTAAGGTATAAGAATTCAGTAATTAAACTTATAATTAAATAGATGAATTTAAAAGTAGGTTAAACATAGCTAAAGACAGAATTAGTGAACTGGAAGACAAGTCAGAAAAAATTATTCAAAATTAAGCATAGAGAAAAGAAAAGAGAAGATATTAAACTGATAATTGAGATATACAAGATATTGTGAGAAGTCTTAATATGTGTCTAAGTAAAGTTCCAGAAGGAAGAGCAAGGAGAAGAAAACAAGGAGTAATATCTGCAAATACAAATATAAAGGCTGAACATTTTTCAGAAATAATGAAAGAATGATTTGCATCATGAAGACTTCAATTTCCAGGCAAGATTACAAAAACATTTTACACCTACACATATACCAAAGCAAAACTGCAAAACATCAAAAATACAGAGGCATTTCAGGAAGAATCAGTGAAAAGTGACAGATTACCTTGATCAAGAGATTAAAAAGAAATAAGAATTAGATTGACAGAAAAATGAAAGCCAAACTTCTGTATAACTAAACTGTGCTGATAAATATAGTGATGATTCTGAATCATGTGAATTAAACTATCAATGTGTAGTATTAGAAATACCCTAATTTATTTCCTTTAAATACCCTTTTTCATATTTGCACTAGAATGGCATATGACAAAAAATTTATATCTAAATGACTCATTAATTTTGAACTTATAATTTTATTCTTAAAGAAAAAATATTTCAAGAATGGGGCACTATAAAGTGTTTCTACCAACAGCTTCCATTCCAAAGGAAACTCAGAAAAACGTATTTCGGGCAGAACGCAAGAGATCCAGGATAGGATGTTTGTGATAGAGGAAAGATCAAAACACAACAAACTGTGTTAAATACATTATTGCCTTTTTAAAAATAAAAATGTTATGCAAGATTAAAATTTAAATAAAGAATTAAAAAGCAACACCAAATTAAGAGGTAAATTGAGAAGTAAATGAATGTATTTAAAAATTTATTGTTCAAGAAGTGCCCTTTTTCCTTAAGGCATTGAACTATTTAAGACTTTGAGAAGAATTTTTTTTTTAATTTCTTGAAGTAAAATGAAAATAGCCAAAACAGAGCATATATCACCCAAAGTATTAGCAGAAAGTGAAAGAAATATCTAATTAATTTAAGAAAAAGGAGAGAAGCACAGAAATAAACAAAAAGATAAAACTGGAGAAAAACAGCAGCACACAAAGTTAGATAGGAGATTTAAACAGGAATGTGAGTAGTTATACTAAATGTAAATAGACTAAATGCTCCAGTTAAGAAGCAATGATGATAAAAAAATATCAGTGAATGCATTTTCATATATAATGCTGTGTCAAAAAGACTTTTAAAACATTAGGGTACAGAAAATACGAGGTGAAAGGATAGGAAAAAAATCTGTCATGATAGTACCAAAGAATGCTGGTTACCTGTACTTGTAACAGACAAAAATAGACTTTAAGGAAAATACATTATTTGGGATAAAGATAGTCACATCTTAACTAGAAAAGGTTTAATTCATGATGAATATATAAAATTATATATATGTACTTATAAATATATAAACATATAAAATGAGGAATAAATAAAATATAAAATATACATACTAAAATATATATTAATATGCAAAACAAGAATATGCAAAACAAGAATAGCTACATAACTATAAGGAGATTTAAATTTGCAATCACAATGCAGATTTAACATGCCTCCATGCCTCTTTTAGTATCAATACATGAAGCCAACAGAAAATTAGTAATGATATATAAGATCTGAATAGCATAATTAACAAACAGCGTAATGGATGTGGACAGAACACTGAACCCACTGCACAGTTCACATTCTTATCTGAGTGTAATCAACTTATTTGAAGACTCGCTACAAGATGAGATCACCAAGAGGCAGAGTTTGGAGAATGGACGGTGACAGTTTGTCCCATGAGCCCTGAGGTGCTACATAGTAAAATATCTGAGACTGAAAAGATGAGGCAGGATGGCATCCTGGAAGGGAAATTAATAAAGGTAATCAAGGAGAAGGAAGTGATCAACTGAGACTTTGATACGAAAAATTTTGGAGGATCGCTTTGGGTAAAACTGATTGGGGTGGGTTAAGATAAGAAGAGAGGACAGAAATTGGAGACTTTTTTTTTATCACAGATACTTTGTTTTGCTCTGTTTCTTGATATTTAACATTTTTTTTGTTTGTTTTGAATTTGTGTTAAAAATGACTGTGGTACACCGGCATGCTGAATTCTTAGACATGCACAGTTACTGTTCCATCTGGGATGTGTTCAGCAACCTTGCAATTAAAAAATGTTTCACAGTCAACCTTTAAGAAGGAGGAGATGCAGAAGAATGAGAAGTAGAAGTGAGTGGAAACCACTTACAAATTAAGTACAAATTGAGAACTTTTCATTGCTATCATATATTCCTTCACATGAGTATTCCGTGCCGTTTGAATGATAGAATTCGTTGAAGAAATGCCACCAGATGGCAGGCACCTTCCCTTTGTATCACAGATACTTTGAATATAACACAATGAAGAAACAGTAACAAAGGGAAGGTGGTGAAAGGCAGCAGGATTGTTGAAGGAGAGGGCTCTTTATTACTCAACACATATTTAGAAATGTATTTATATATTAAATACAATCTTGTGCTACAGAGGAAACCATAAAATAAGTTACTAAATATTTAAAGTTAAATAAAAGTGAAATCATTACACGTAGCATTTTGTAATTAATATTTTGTGGAGTAAGGCTCATACTCCACAAAATATTAATTAATTAATACTTTGAGGGAAATTTATAGCTTTAAATATATTTATCAGGAAATAAGAAAGTCTAAAATACTGAGTTAAACATTTAGCAAAAAAATCCTATCCATCTGTGTCAATGATACCAAGAGCCAATTATAAGAACCAGTGTTAAACCCATCCCAAATCATGTTAAATTCACATCGGTAATCACAAATATGAAATTTAGCCAATCTGCAAAAACTACAGTCTACTAATTTCAATTCCACATCCAAAAGTTAACCAATATCCAACCCTTCCTACTTCTGAAAGTTTGCCATCTCTGAACTCCATGCTTCCCGATCCTAGGATCAGTTGTCTTCTTGTTCAGAAACACTGCATCCCACAAACACAACTCTCTCTTGTTTAGCAAACAATCAGCTCTTCATTTCAGATATGGAATGGAGGCCTCTTCCATTCTCCACTACATATCCTTAAACTATTCATTTCCTTTTGAGGACAATTACAAGGATGTTGTTCATTGCAGACTAATCTTTGATGTCAGGGAGTTAGAGGCAACCTGGATGCCTATAACCATGTAAATAGACAGGTTAAGAGTTATGAATACATACCTTACAGTAAAAGGCAAAACTCAGAAACAATAATTTAGAGGAACACATAACAACATGTGTAAACCTTAAAAATAGCTCTTTGTAGAAAGACACAAAAGAGGATGATACACACACACAGTATAACCCAAACCATTTATCTCAATTAAAAATACAGGACAACTAAATAATACATATTTTGCAAAAGCATGGAACCAAAAAGTACACATTCCACTTATTAGAATGTTTGCCTCTGGGAGTCCTGTAACAGGACTGAAGAATGATAAGGAGAAAAGAGGAAAGCAGAATAAGGTAAGGTGAGCAAAGTATAATAAAGAGTAAAGTGAGGGACGGGAGGGGAAGGATGGGAGAGGAAGGGAGAGGAGGGGAGTGGAGGGGAAGGGAAGGCAGGAATTGGAAGGGAAGGGAAAAAAGAAGGAGAGGAGAGGAGAAGGAAGAGAGGGAAAGGAAGGGGAAGAGAAGAGCAGGGAGAGAAGGGAGAAGAACGGAAGAAGGGAGAAAGGAAGGGGAAGAAGGGAGGGAAGGGGAGAAGAGAGGAATAGAAAGGAAGAAGCAGCGGGGAGAATCCTTTTCTGGGACGATGTTGCTAATGTGATATGAATTGTAGAGTATGATTAACCTAAGCTTCTTTACCTAGGGTCTAAAACATGAAAGTAATTTCAGACATTTAATGAAGTAATGATGGTAATTGTGTACAGACCAGGATAACAAATTCTTACAAAAACTATTTGTTTTAATGTATGCTCTAAACTTCAAATGAGCTGTGTTCTCTAGTTTCTTTCATGCTTGGACATAAAAAAAAAAAAATTTTCCCCTACAGTTTACTAAAATTGATGAATATCTTCTCTCTTAGAAGCATGTAATTTTATGTTTATTGAAAGTTTTCACTAAATAACCCTTTTCTTAAAATAATTAAGCTTTTTGTGGAAAAGCAAAAATAAACTTTGCTTTTTCACACATATAATTACAATGTGTCTTGATTGATTTGATTTTGTTGGGGGCATCCTTACATTTTATCATGCATTATATTACTAGAATTTCTGAAATCCAAGGGAGAAAAATTAAATATAATAAAAGCTTTATTCTTGTCTTTTATTAAAACCATTCTCTATATTATACCTTAAATTATGTACCTATGTGTACATAGATTGTAATTTTATGTGTAGGTTTTATCTATAAACGAATGTGTTACTTTAATGTAGTTATCATGGAAAGTTTCCATTTATTTGAATAACCATGCCATTGTCTAAATCATTTTTGATAGTCTTCATTCAGAATGTTCAAAAAATTATTTTATGTACTGAATATATGTACATTTTTTGTATTACTTAACTTTGTCATATCTTGTTTTTTTACTTAAAAATATATATTGCACTTCCTATTCCACAAAATGAATGATTTTTACCCATTTCCCCAATATTAAATTCACTCATAAGTGATGCAAATTTAATACTATTGAGACTAAATATGAAGATGATCCCACAGGCTTTCCAAACAAACAATAAAACAGAAAAAAGTACCTGATCCCCTACAAGTATCTAAGTGTTTTCTTTCTACTGTTTCCTACCTGAATGACTGAACTGTGGCACATTAGTAAACAATATACAAGTAAGTAAGAAAACCCTCTTAAAATCACACATCATAGCCATGGTTTGTAAAAATTTCTGCTTTCACTTTAGTTAATCAACAAATCTTTGTGTGTTAATTTACATCAAAATAAAGACTATAATTTATTGGCAGAGATACGAGTTTTGAGAAAATGCTTAAAAATATCTCTCTTTTAAAAGAATAGCTTCCAATGCTTTCACAAGTTTTCAAGGCCTAAAAATACAAAAATGGTGAAATTTAACTTTCTTGTCTGTTTCCAATTCACCCATTATATGTACCATATACATCAGTATCTACAGTAGAGGAAAATGCAGAAGTAAATATTCTAACCTAAACAAAGGAATTGGTGATAGAGTTATTACCATTCATGTTTCCATATAACAGTTTTGGGCTACAGGCTGTCTGGATCAGAGGACTTGAATTTGCTCTCTGCCTTATTGCTTAAAAAAGGTTTTTGTTTTGTTTTGTTTTTAACCGTAAGTAAAGAAAGGCACTAGGAGATTCCTAAAGATCTTTTTTCTTTGCTACTATCCCTAGGCAAGAAGGAGGAATTAGCCTTGTAACCAGATCCTTCTGTCTCTGCATTTAATTTTAAGCAAGAAACCAGACTGCTAAAAATGTAAGATGGACAGAGAACAGCAGAGGGCAGTATTTACTCATGGCTGAATCATCTCCGAACTCAGAAGTTTTAAATTTGGAGGGGTCACTGTGGCTGAAACGTATGACACATGCCCTATATTTGCATTACTTGGCTTAAATTCTTATTTTCTAAACGGTTGTCCTTAAAGGGGAAATAATACTGACCTGGTTCCTAGTCCCTTTTTTTTTTTCTTTGAAGAACACCACAAAAATTAGCTACAGTAATCTGAGTAACTTGCGTGGCACGTGGGTCATTTTAAAATTTAAATTTCATTCTATTTATTTCTATTTCCTCATATCTGTCTTTTCCCCAGATAAAAACCAAACCAAAGCAAAAAGAAACAAACCTTCACCAGGATTCCTTTGGCTTTAAAATGTCTAGGGGGAAATACTCCAACGGAGATCAAAATTCCAAACTTTGCAATAGGAAGAGACCTCCATCTTTCCAAAGGGCTACCATTGTTATTGTTGAAACTCTAAGGTTTGGCTACTGACACCTGGGATCCATTTGGGACAGGAAACAAAACAGAGTTCCCCTGGCTTTTCCTATAGGAAATCCAAAGTGCGGTCGGTACCGAGGCCTTGGTGCCCCTACTCACCTGGAAGTGGAGACAGGCTTAGGGTTAGATCTGGACTGCAATTATCTCGCTCTGTAGACAGAGGAGGAATGGGGAAGATTTGGTTTGGATGCTGCCGGATCATACTGTAGAGCTACTCCCTCCCCTCTCATCGAAAGAGAAGGGGCAGGAAACGGTTAAAGCAAATCTGCGCTCTGCATTCCCAGACAGGCTTTGCTTAATCCTTCTTCCCGCTCTAATAGACCTTCACCCCCTGCCTTTCTTTTATTTCCCTCGACCCCCCCCTTACCCCTGAGTTATTACTAGCATAACAACCTAACGGTCTTCCCCCAGAACCCATCACTAAAGTTATTTATCTGCAAACCTGACCCCACCCCCATCTATTCGGCGGCAGCCTTTTGCTGTTATTGCTCAGATGCCGGCCAAGATGTGACCAAAAAGAAAAAAAAAAAAAAGGGTATAAAAAACCCCACCCCACCCCCTTCTCAGCGCCTCCTACCCGCCGAGCTCCCACACCCCACAGCCTACAATCCTCCGAGAGGCTGGAGTGATTAGCATCCCGAGAAGCCAGTCGGAGGCAGAAGAAGTCGGAGAGCGCTCGCGGTAGGAGTGCCAGGCGGGGCTGCTTTAGCTCCGGCCCAATGGGGCTGGGGCGAGGGAGGGGCAGTAGGTGACAGCACGGGGAGCTAGGGGGAGTCCGGGCAAACTAAAGTGCGGGGATCAATGAGTGGCGAGCAAAGTTTCTGAGTCCTGCTCCAGCTCGCGGTCTTCCCTCCCCCTCTGTTTGTGTTTCGACAACGCGGGGTGTGTGTGTGTGTGTGTGTGTGTGTGCGCGTGTGCGCGTGTGTGCGCGCGCGCGTGCGGCGGGGAAGGGGCGGGGAGAGTGTGAGGGAGCAGCCGGAGGTTGAGAGGGGCTCGCGGAGCTCCAGCTCCACAGCGGTACAACCTTCAGCCCGGGCAGGCGAGAGGGAGAGCGCTGACAGCCGCCGTCCCGAGCTGCCGCGGGCGCCGCCAGAGCCCAGCGCCGACTTCCCCGCCTCCACCGCCAACGGTGAAGGAGAAAGAGGGATCCACCACCCCCCCGCCCCAAACCAAAAGCCTTGTGGATTACAAAGTGAAACTGACACGGGACAATAAAAGCAAAGGCAAAGGGCACGAGGTCAGGGGCGAGGCGCACTAGAGTGGGCTTCTGACTGGGGCCGCCGGAGAAGGAGTCCCCTGGCATGGTGAGGGGAGGGGACTCGGGGACAGCGCGCTGCTCCTGCCCGACCCCGGCGAGGCCGAGAAGAAAGCGGGACCTGCGCTCGATTTGGATGTACAAATAATGGGTCGGCAGGCGTCCCGGCAGAGGTAAAAAAAAAAAAAAAAAAATGCTGAGGCGCGCTGGATTTTGCCTGTGCCCAACTAAGGGCTCGAAGCCGCAGCAGGGGCGGCGGCGGCTCCTGCTGGAGGAGAAGGGACGGAGCTGAGCGCTCCCGGGTACCGGAACCTAGCGCCAAAGCGAGCGCTTGGAACGCAGTTTGCTAGCTGCCCGCGCTCAGACGCCGCCGCCTGGGCCTCAGCGGCCACTTCTGCAGCCCTGTTGGAGGGGCGTTGCAGCCTCGTTCTTGAGGAGAGGGGACTCGAGGAAATCCCTCGTCTCCAGCTTTTGGGAAAGCAATTTGATAATCTCCAGGTTCCCCATCGCCCCCTCCCCAGTGCGCAGTTGTTCTTTCCACACCCCGCTACGGACGTTTGTCCTTCCCTCTTCAGTTTCTTCGCCTTGGGTAAGTTCTAAAGTTTCTGAAGACAATTGTTTGCAATGATTCCTCATATACCTTAAGTACAGGCAACCTCTCCCAACTCACATCCACCCAGCCGAAAACGCTCAGACTTTCTGGATTCGAGAACAAAGTGAAGGGGGAAAATATAGGAGGTTTGAGAAACTTTTCTGGGGACTCGTCAACAAACAGGAGTGCCCCGAGGAATGCCCTGCCGCTTTTCCTCAAGGCATCTCTCCCGCGCTAAGCGTCCAGATGGCTACCTGGAGCCTTTTGCTGATGCGACTTGCTTCTGCTGGACTGGAGGTTCTTTGAAATAGCAGAGCTCCCAGACAGATACATCGGCTGCATGTTTGCTGGTGCCTACTTGATCCCTGTCATTATCACTCTTTTTTGCCTCACCTCTTCCTTCTCTTTATCACACCGTTCCAGGGAGCCAGGACCATGGACTTGGCAGCAGACAGGGCTCCTGGCCGCCCGTGGCTCCCGCTGCCCACTTTATCATTATTTCAGCTCCTTCGCGTCTTTTGGCTGCTGTCACTGCTACCGCGGCCGGCCCGGGTCAGCGGGGCCGAGCAGCGCCAGGTGTTTGAGGTGCTGGAGGAGCACCCTCCCGGCACGCTGGTGGGTACCATCCAGACGCGCCCAGGCTTCACCTACCGACTCAGCGAAAGCCACGCCCTGTTTGCCATAAACAGTAGCACCGGGGCCCTGTACACCACTGCCACCATCGACCGCGAGAGCCTACCTAGCGACGTGATCAACCTGGTGGTTCTTTCCAGCTCACCCACCTACCCCACCGAAGTGCGAGTGTTGGTGCGGGACCTCAATGACAACGCCCCGGTCTTCCCTGAACCCTCGATTGTGGTCACTTTCAAGGAGGACAGTAGCAGCGGGCGGCAAGTCATCTTAGATACGGCCACCGACTCAGACATCGGCTCCAATGGTGTGGACCACCGGTCCTATCGCATCGTCCAGGGCAACGAGGCGGATCGCTTCCGCCTGGACATCACCCTGAACCCGAGTGGCGAGGGCGCGTTCCTGCATCTGGTGTCCAAGGGCGGGCTGGACCGCGAGGTCACGCCGCAGTACCAACTACTGGTGGAAGTGGAGGACAAGGGAGAGCCGAAGCGGCGGGGCTACCTTCAGGTAAACGTAACTGTGCAGGACATTAACGACAACCCCCCAGTTTTTGGTAGTTCCCACTTCCAGGCGGGGGTGCCTGAGGACGCGGCGGTGGGCTCCAGCGTCCTCCAGGTGGCGGCAGCGGACGCGGACGAGGGCACCAACGCGGATATCCGCTACCGGCTGCAGGACGAGGGGACCCCCTTCCAAATGGACCCCGAAACTGGGCTTATCACGGTGCGGGAGCCCCTGGACTTCGAGGCCCGGCGCCAGTACTCGCTTACCGTGCAGGCTATGGACCGAGGCGTGCCTTCCCTCACTGGGCGCGCCGAGGCGCTGATTCAGCTGCTGGACGTCAACGACAACGACCCTGTGGTGAAATTCCGCTACTTCCCTGCCACCTCACGCTACGCCTCGGTAGATGAGAATGCTCAGGTGGGCACTGTGGTGGCTCTGCTCACCGTGACGGACGCAGACTCCCCCGCGGCCAACGGGAACATCTCTGTGCAGATTCTTGGGGGCAACGAGCAGCGCCACTTTGAGGTGCAGAGCAGCAAAGTGCCGAACCTGAGCCTCATCAAAGTAGCCAGCGCCCTGGACCGGGAGCGCATCCCTTCTTACAACCTAACAGTTTCTGTCTCTGATAACTACGGGGCGCCCCCTGGCGCAGCGGTTCAGGCGCGCTCTTCTGTGGCGAGCTTGGTGATTTTCGTCAATGACATCAATGACCACCCTCCCGTCTTTGCCCAACAAGTGTACAGAGTGAACCTGAGCGAGGAGGCGCCCCCAGGAAGCTATGTGAGTGGAGTGTCTGCCACTGACGGCGACTCTGGTCTCAATGCTAATCTGCGTTACAGCATTGTCTCTGGGAATGGACTAGGTTGGTTCCACATCAGTGAACACAGCGGCCTGGTGACCACTGGGTTCGCTGGGGGCTTGGACCGTGAACTCGCTTCCCAGATTGTACTGAATATCAGTGCTCGGGACCAGGGGGTTCACCCCAAGGTTTCCTATGCCCAGCTTGTAGTCACCCTCCTGGATGTGAATGATGAAAAGCCAGTATTTACCCAGCTGGAAGGATATGAGGTGTCTGTGGTTGAGAATGCCCCAACAGGGACTGAACTACTGGTGCTTGGGGCAACTGATGGGGACCTGGGTGACAATGGGACAGTGCGTTTCTCCCTCCAAGAGTCTGAGACTGACCAGAGGTCCTTCCGCCTGCATCCTGTGTCGGGGAGGTTGAGTACTATCTCCTCCTTGGACAGAGAAGAGCAAGCTTTCTACTCCCTGTTGGTTCTGGCCACAGATCTGGGCTCCCCTCCCCAGTCATCAATGGCTCGAATCAATGTGAGCCTCCTGGATATTAATGACAACAGCCCTGTGTTCTACCCAGTCCAGTACTTTGCTCATATTCAGGAGAATGAGCCTGGAGGTAGCTACATCACCACAGTGTCTGCCACTGACCCAGACTTGGGTCTCAATGGAACTGTCAAATATAGTATATCAGCTGGGGACAGGTCTCGGTTTCAGGTCAATGCTCAGAGTGGGGTTATTTCTACAAGAATGGCCCTAGACAGAGAAGAAAAAACTGCTTACCAGTTGCAAATAGTGGCTACCGATGGTGGCAATTTACAGTCTCCAAACCAGGCAATAGTAACCATCACTGTATTGGACACTCAAGACAACCCACCTGTATTCAGCCAGGCTGCCTACAGCTTCGTGGTCTTTGAGAATGTGGCTCTGGGATATCATGTGGGTAGTGTGTCTGCATCCACCATGGATCTCAATTCCAACATCAGTTATCTCATTACTACTGGGGATCAGAAAGGTATGTTTGCTATCAACCAGGTCACTGGGCAGCTTACCACAGCAAGTGTGATTGACAGAGAAGAGCAATCCTTTTATCAGCTGAAAGTAGTAGCCAGTGGGGGCACAGTGACTGGAGACACTGTGGTTAACATAACAGTTAAGGATTTAAATGACAACTCTCCCCATTTCCTTCAGGCAGTAGAGAGTGTGAATGTGGTAGAGAATTGGCAGGCAGGTCACAGCATTTTCCAAGCCAAAGCTGTGGACCCTGATGAAGGTGTCAATGGCATGGTACTCTATAGCCTGAAGCAAAACCCCAAGAACCTCTTTACTATCAATGAAAGGAATGGTAATATTAGTCTGCTAGGACCCCTGGATGTTCACGCTGGTTCCTACCAGATAGAGATCTTGGCATCTGATGTGGGTGTTCCTCAACTCTCCTCTAGTTTCATCTTAACAGTTTATGTCCATGATGTAAATGACAACCCACCAGTGTTTGACCAACTTTCTTACGAGGTCACCCTTTCTGAGTCAGAACCTGTGAATTCTCGATTCTTTAAAGTGCAAGCTTTTGATAAGGATTCAGGAGCAAATGGTGAAATTGCATACAGCATTGCTGAAGGCAATACAGGGGATGCTTTTGGCATATTCCCAGATGGTCAATTGTATATAAAAAGTGAACTGGACCGTGAACTTCAAGACAGATATGTTTTACTGGTTGTTGCTTCTGACAGAGCAGTGGAACCCCTTAGTGCTACTGTGAATGTTACTGTAATTTTAGAAGATGTAAATGATAACAGACCTCTTTTTAACAGTACCAATTACACATTTTACTTTGAGGAAGAACAGAGAGCTGGGTCGTTTGTGGGCAAAGTAAGTGCTATAGATAAAGACTTCGGGCCAAATGGAGAAGTAAGGTATTCTTTTGAAATGGTGCAGCCAGATTTTGAGCTGCATGCAATTAGTGGGGAAATTACAAATACTCATCAGTTTGACAGGGAGTCTCTTATGAGGCGGAGAGGGACTGCAGTGTTTAGCTTTACAGTCACTGCAACAGATCAGGGGCTCCCTCAGCCTCTCAAGGATCAGGCCACAGTACATGTTTACATGAAGGACATAAACGATAATGCTCCCAAGTTTTTAAAAGACTTTTACCAAGCGACAATATCAGAGTCAGCAGCCAACCTGACACAAGTCTTAAGAGTATCTGCCTCAGATGTTGATGAAGGTAATAATGGACTTATTCATTATTCTGTAATAAAAGGAAATGAAGAAAGACAGTTTGCTATAGACAGTACCTCTGGTCAGGTGACACTTATTGGCAAATTAGACTATGAAGCAACAGCTGCCTATTCCCTTGTAATTCAAGCAGTGGATTCAGGGGCAGTTTCCCTCAATTCGACTTGTACCTTAAATATTGATATTTTAGATGAAAATGACAATACCCCTTCTTTCCCTAAATCAACACTATTTGTTGATGTTTTGGAAAACATGAGAATTGGTGAACTCGTGTCCTCTGTTACTGCAACTGATTCAGATTCAGGTGACAATGCTGACTTACATTACAGTATTACTGGGACTAACAATCATGGAACTTTCAGCATTAGCCCAAACACTGGGAGTATTTTTCTTGCCAAAAAATTGGACTTTGAAACACAGTCTTTGTACAAATTAAATATAACAGCAAAAGACCAAGGAAGGCCTCCTCGTTCATCTACAATGTCAGTGGTTATACATGTGAGAGACTTTAATGACAATCCTCCTAGCTTCCCTCCTGGGGATATTTTCAAGTCTATTGTTGAGAACATTCCCATTGGAACGTCTGTCATTTCAGTGACTGCACATGACCCTGATGCAGACATTAATGGGCAACTCTGCTATACGATCATCCAACAGATGCCAAGGGGCAACCACTTTGGCATAGATGAAGTCAAAGGTACTATCTATACAAATGCTGAAATAGATCGGGAATTTGCTAATCTCTTTGAGTTAACAGTAAAAGCCAATGATCAAGCTGTGCCTATTGAAACTAGACGGTATGCTTTGAAAAACGTGACCATTTTGGTTACAGACCTCAATGACAATGTTCCAATGTTTATATCACAAAACGCCCTGGCTGCCGACCCTTCAGCTGTGATTGGTTCTGTTCTGACAACAATTATGGCTGCCGACCCAGATGAAGGGGCGAATGGAGAGGTGGAGTATGAGATCATCAATGGGGACACAGACACCTTCATTGTGGATCGTTATAGTGGAGACTTGAGAGTGGCTTCAGCGCTGGTGCCTTCTCAGCTGATCTATAATCTCATAGTCTCAGCAACAGACCTTGGCCCTGAAAGGAGGAAATCAACCACTGAATTGACCGTCATTCTTCAGGGCCTTGATGGACCTGTTTTTACACAACCCAAATATATCACTATTTTGAAGGAAGGAGAACCCATTGGCACCAATGTGATATCAATAGAAGCAGCTAGCCCTAGAGGATCTGAAGCCCCCGTGGAGTATTATATTGTTTCAGTCCGTTGTGAAGAAAAAACTGTGGGACGTCTCTTTACTATTGGACGACAAACTGGCATAATTCAGACTGCAGCCATTCTGGACCGCGAACAAGGAGCCTGTCTTTACCTGGTGGATGTTTATGCCATAGAAAAATCAACTGCTTTTCCCAGAACACAGAGAGCAGAGGTAATGATTTTTTCATCCCTTATGATTATTTGTTGATGTGTTTTTTAGGAAGATTGTTCTCTTTATATTTACTTTCTATAGTAATTTACCTTTACTGTTGATTGTTCATTTTACTGACAGGAGCATATAAAAATGTTCTGTCACACAGACTAACAAGAATTACATGCAATTTAGCCTCAATCCTGATCAAAACCAAACAATGGACAGTTTTTACCTTATATTTCATCTCACACCATGATATGTGTAAGGCTAATGAGAGCTCTTTAGCCATTTCAGAAGTACAAAAAAAAATATTCATTTATCTAAGTTACATCACCGCACTAAACTAAACACCTCACAGTAAGGAAGTCTACCAGAGAATGAGCAATTTCAGACTTAAGGAATCCGTATTCCAAAATGAAGAGCTTTGGTAGAAATCAGCATTATAGCATGGCTTTCAAGGGGGAGTGGCTGTGGACTGACAGTTTACATCAGGACGGTATTAACTTTCACATCCTCAGCAGTCTTGGCAGTTTCTTTATAGACAGTGACTAATTTCAATGTGCTGGGCCAAGTTTGGGGAGATTCCTGATTTCATCTGCCTTCACATTTTAGGCACTATCTTCTGACTTAGAGTAATCCTCTCTCTTCCCTCTTGAACTAAAGCATGTAATGTGCTGTGAATGATCAGAGATTAGAAGCTGTTTCTTGAGACAAAACTGTGTTGTTCAATGCCATGGTAGAGGTACAAGTTGTTCTGTCTGCTGATGAGCAAGAAACTAGTGTTTCAAAGCGTAAGCCAAAAGATTTCAAGCTTGGCCTTTCCCGGGGTATATTTTTGGCTGTTACTACCTCAGTGTTTCATTGATTTGCTTTCTGATTGAACTACTTCCAATGTTGTTCTGATAATCAACTAGAAATGATATAGCTGTACTCTGGAAAGCTCGTTTGCCATTTCCTGAGTTCTCTCTCCTCACTCCCTTCAAAGAGATCCTGGTGTCACTCAGCCAAAAACACTAAATATCAAATGTGGTTGTGATACTCGGCAGTAACCCAGACACAACATGCTAGTGAAACTGAGGCTCGTGTGTTTGTTTTCTTGCTTTTTTTCCTTGTGAGGAAAAAGAGGTGAGGGGTTTTCTTCATTTAAAAATGTTCATTTATTATTATTATCTTTCTGAATCCCCTGTGATTTTTTTCTCATGTTAGCTAGCTATGTCTGTTCTATGGATGGAACAGTATATTCATGGCCTAGAGGATATTAGAGATATAATTAGAGATATAATTCTTAATAGAGATATAATTCTTAGAGATAAAATTTTAAGTGGAATTCAGTTTTATCTTATACACATAGACCTGAAGAAACTTTTAACCCATATGTCCTCTTTTACCTAATTAGTTTTTTAAAGATCTTAACATACGTCTTACTTATTGAGCTATTTGGTTTAACTCAGGCTATGATTTACATGTAATTTTATTTTGATTTGGGGTTATTCCTCCCTTAAACCCACTCCCTGGCTCTACCTTCCTTCTCTGGAATTATTTCTTAGATGAAGAGATTTAAGCAGCTATTAAAGACAGGCAGTTAAGTCATTCTAGACTTTAAATTTGTTAAACTGTAAAACAAATTATGTTATTGGTTGTTTGGTTCAATGCATTACATTTTCTCTGCAGTGAGAATAAATGTCCATTGTTTTCATTAAAAGATTTATTTAGTCTTATTATTTATCCATGAGATATGCAAAGATTAGCTTAGCTTAAATTTATTAAATAGTGCTGTTTCTGCATTAGGCACGAGGACTAAAAATTAATGATTATAAACCATTTTGTTAGTAATAGGGGATTATATGTCTGTTACTTTTTTTAACCTCAAATAGCACCGATATGAAAAGTTATTTATATTTACTGTAGCCTATTTAAAAATCTGGAGAGAATTCATCATGATGATTTTTTTATGAGAAAAAAATTGTTTGTCAGGGTACCTTCTGTGAACTGAAGTGCTGAAATTGTAAACCAAGTTTGAGTTCCCAAGCTCCAACCACTCCTAAAATTAAAAGCAAATGTGTTTCTCCAAAGAATATTGAAAGCAGTAGTTGGGAGCTAGAATTTCATATTATTATTGGTTGTATCTTTCAAGTGTATACAATAAAGTTTTTTTCCTTCTGCTCAAACAGTTAATTTACCGTGATTCTGCAAAAAGAAGCTGTAAATTACCTCTGGTTGTCAGAGGTGATATTTCAATTGTTTGTTTCTAAGTGTAAACTTTGCTCCAATGCATTTTTTAACAATTTATTCATGTACACTGATAGGAGTCTGGGTTGCTTACTCAGGTTTTTGGCTAGAGTCATGGCTGATCACATTCCGTGGACAAACAGAGGGTCAGTGGGTAAAAGAGAAATGATTTAATCTGCATTCTTTTTCAAGCTCTGACACTTGTGTGTGTGGGGGAAGGGGGCAGTGCTGGGGACTTGGCTCTGATACTTCTCATTCCAGAGCTCTGTCCAGTTGTACACCTTCACTGCCCCTACCTGTCATAACTAAAACTTTGGCATGGATGAGAGTGTCTTTGAAGGATGGCTTTTGTGTTGCAGACACAAGGTTTATTATCCTTTTATTTTATATCTTTGTATTCTAAGAAGAGTCTTGATTATGTTAGAATAGCTCATATACACTTTGTACCACTTCTTTAGGTTCAACAAAAAAATTGGAGATGTAGCACATCCATAAGCATTTCTCTTTTAATATGTGTTTTATGGGAACATGCAACTTAGGGACTGGGTTGGACTTCTTGACAAAGGCTTTGTCTCATTGGTCTTTATTTCTTTTATTTTTATTTTTTACACCTTTATTGGAATATAATTGCTTTACAATGTTGTGTTAGTTCCTGCTGTACAACAAAGTGAGTCAGCTATGTGTATACATATATCCCCATATCCCCTCCCTCTTGAACCTCCCTCCAACCCTCCCTATCCCACCTCATTGGTCTTTATTATCTCCTAGTATTATATCTCCTTGATAATAATATCTCCTAGAGCCTGGTGTATGGTAGGTGCTCAGTACATGTTTGCTGAATGAAATGGTAGAAGAGCTAAGACTGGTGTGTGCATTCTTGTGCTTCAGGAATAATCAGCAGAGAGAAGCCGGGGGAATAAAGGAGGTTAGTAAATTTGATCTTGATCATTATTTGAACTAAGGACGTAAAGACATACTAATTATGTCTGTTCTACAAATGAACTGAGAATTGTCAGAAGACTCAAAGAGGAAAGAGGAATTTAGGTGGGTGGTCTCACATGGAACTTAGGGTTTAAATGGAGAGAAATACTGTATATGCTTCTAGGTTGCAGTTCTCAAATTTGTCGGTCACAAGACCCCAAGAGCTTTTGCTTGGGTGTGTCTTATCTATTAATATTTATATTTTGAACATTAAAACTGAGAAAAATTTAAAATGTTTATTAATTTCTTTAAAATCACATTAACCATATAACATATTTTTATTTTATTTTATTAAAAGAACTTAATTTTGCCAAACTTAAAAAATAATGAAAAGAGAGACATTATTTTACATTTTAATAAATCCCTTTAATATCTGGCCTAAGAGAAGACAGCTGGATTCTCAAATCTTCTTATTCCATATACTGCAATATTTCTTTTGGTTAACGTACATGAAGATAATCCGTTCTCACTCAGATAGACAAAGCTGGATAAGGGAAAGATATTTTGATATCCTTTTCAGATAATTGATGATTTTCTTTTGATACTACACCGGAATTCCACAACTGTCTGTTTCTTAAAACTTACTTGCAATTAGGAATCTGAAACCCTACCATTGAACTTTTCATACTTTGTTGAATGAAAATACTGATCTATCTTGCATTCTGAATGGAAATTTTACCTATGTGTGACTTAGAAATATCAGGCATTGATCATTTGGAAAATACTGGTTATAACTGATAAGGATCTTATCAAAAGAGTCGTTAAATATATTGACTCACAACCTCATGGTGATGGTTTGAAGTTTTCCAAATTTGAATTTTCACTTATAAGCTCAAATTTTATCATTAGTAATTAGTTAGTTGTTGTCCTGATGTATTAGGCTTCCTTTGTCCATTTTCAAACAAACAAAAAAGGTCTGTCACATACCAAATCTAAAAAATGTGTAGTTTCTCTGTCAGTTGTTCTTTCAAGTAAAAATTGTATTCTGTAAATAAAGCACCTAGTTCAGCCTTCAACTCAATCCATCACACACATGCTTTTCTTTGAGGCTACTTACAGTGGTACAGATTAATGGTTCTTTGTGCACGTTTCACTATTTGTCACCCAAATATTGAAAAGACATCAGGATCTAATGGTCTAGATTTAATAATATTAATCATTTTACTGTTTCTTCAAGGAGAGTTCTTCAGTTTTTAAGTGAAACTGGCATTTCATTTTTACTGTGCCTAGAAAGTGAAGACTACAATTAGGGCTGAATACTTTGGAACTACTGCTTTGCTTTGTGCTAAGGCACCAGCAGCTTTACCTGCCCTTTGCTTTTGCACCTCTAGTGTAAATGTCAACATAGTGAAAAGGCAAACAATGTTTTGTATAATTATGACCACAGTTTTTTTAATTTCCCAGGCATCTTTAATGGGTCTCTGGTATGCCTAGGGCCCCATGTTCCACAGTGGGAGAACCATTGGTCTAGGCACTGAGATTTTTGCAACTCAGTAAAAAAAACAACAAAAAAAGCAACTAGAAATATTCTATTAAAAGTGTGTTTAGAATGTTAAGTGAACAAATTATGATTGCGTTTAGATTAGAAATGAGTTTTAGCAATTGATAATAAATAAATTTATATTTACAGTGAAACCATCAAGAGTTCCAGGAGAAATGATGGAGGCGTTTGTAATATCAATACTGAATATCAAGTTTAGAAATGATTTTCTTCCAAAGGGTTTAGAAGAAGAGTTAGTGCACCTTATATTAAATGTATGTATATCTTGTGTGTCATTACTCACAGGCAAAATATAAGCAACAGAACTGAATATTTAATAATAATGATAATAATAATAATTATTATAAAATTTATTGCATATCACTATGTTCAGTCATTGACCTGAGTGCTAAGTGTTTCTTTAGGGATTTTTATCATTTGAGCCTCACAACAACGTTAGTCATATCACTCCCACTTCTTAGATGTGGAAACAGTCTCAGAAAAGTTAAATGATTTGCTTAGGTTCAGATTGATAGAAAGAAAAATCACATCCAGACTTGCATAATCCATTATTTGTGTTCATAGCTACTGTCCTATAAAGACAGGGTAATCTGTGTCTTTGTTAAGAGAGGGGCTTTTTTACTCCATAGATAAAAGTATAGATGTATGCTTTTGCTAATCTTGTTTTCACACCCTTATTGGTGTTAAAAACTCTTTGAAAAGTAGTATTATGTATTGTCTGAACCAAGAGAAGCATGACTTTTGCTGCCTCAATCAAGGCCATCAGCAGATGCTGTACATTCCTATGGGTCAGTTACTGGTAGCAGCAAGGATTCCAAGTTGAGGACCTGTGGAGGTGTTTTTGGAGCAGGGAAGAAGGGTGAGAATATGAGAGAGGGGCACTGGAGACAAAGGAAGCACACACGTATATGCAGTGACTCTCCTAATTTACAGTACTGTACAGGTTGCAAACAGTTGCTGTACTTTATTTGTGGAGAATAGGTGGAGAATCTATTTTTGGATTTTCAGATGATAAGTCTTACTCTCCTAAGGAATAATGATGAAATTGTGTGGGTGGAGTGTGAGGATTATATTCAAAGGGAGAAAACATTTTCTTACTGCCTCGACTTTTGACTTCCCCATTGTTTTTTTTTTAAACAATCTATGATTATTTTCTGATTCTATTTTTTCCCTGTTGGTATGTGTTTATTAAATTTATTAAACTGTGACTTAAAGGCCTCTATAAGTTTTCAAGACATGTATAAATGTGTATCACAGACAGGAATATTGATGGACAATTAAGCTCATGTTGCATAGTTCATATATGGCTTCAGGATGCTTGATTTGGTCTCTCTCTTTTGTTGATATATTTCCATAGACATAGTTTATTTTCTGACAGAGTTATTGTTTATCTCTCTCTTTGCCTTTATTAAAACCCAAATTATTTTAATCCTTTATTGTTCCATTAGATTTTGAGGCAACTACTCTAGGATTAGTTTTGAAAAGATATTTATATACTTCATATTTTGTGGAATCAATTTTCCATTGCACTGTCTGCAGCTTGCACTTTGCCATCATTACAATGAAAAACTGCCAAAGAACCTCATTAGCTGTGAGGGACTGTTGAGTTAGTGACTGTAAAGGATTCCACAGGCCCTGAGGTATGTCCTCTCTTCCAAGAATTAATATGTCTAAGGTTCAGCTCTTGATGAATATCCATGAAATTAGGTAGTATTCAGAATAAGGAGCTTGGGAGTGGAAATTGAAGAAGAGTAACTGGCAAGTGACATGGCCAAAATGAATTAAAGGTTGCTTAAAGCCTCCTAGATATGGAATATGGTAAATATATTCTAATGCTTTCAGGCTTTAAGTAGTCTGTGACAACAGCAACCAATTTTAGTAGTACAATGAATAAGGAGGAGAGAGTATGAAGAAGGCAGAGAAGTGAAAAATTTTAAAACTTCTGTTAGACAAATATCATTTATAAAATATGTGCATGTAATATATATATATATATATATATATAGTACCATGTACTAACATGTATGCAACCATTGTACAAAGATTACTGGATTTTCCCTGGTGTTAAAATTCTGAGACAAAATGGGACAATAAAGTCATGAAGATGACAGAATCTAACTGGAAGATAATTTACATGTGGCAGTCAAGAATTGTCTCTAGGGATGCAGTTTCCAGACATGTATGCATATTTAGGAAACAATTAGGGAATAAAAACCAAGTTTTAAGGTATTGAGGAAATGTTGAGAGACATTTATAAACCCTGTTTGACAACTGGCAACTGGGAGCCAAGGGCATTGTTATGGATTATTTGTTTCAGATTATTGACATTTTTCTGAAATGTTTTATCATGTATAGATTCTAACATATATAAAGTGTTTACATTATGTCAGACACTGGTGAGCACGGGGCATTGTCTTGCCTTCACCATAATCCACGACATCTCACCATTTGACAAATGAGGATACCAAGGCTAATGGAAGTCAAGTTTATGGAGCTGGTTTATGGTGGAATGGAATTTGAACCCAGCAGTCTGACTTGAGTATGTATGTTTAATCCCAACACAACATGTTATAAGAAAGGTTGATACTTTCTATACTCTCATAGGCATACAAGTTTTACTGTGTAAAAAGTTGTTTTCATATTTTTATATTTCTTCATACTGGTGACTGAAGAAATATAGGGTAAAGTGAAGTTTAGTTAATGACCCAATAGTAGGATTACTTTAGGTCCCTATTAATCTTTATTTAGGTTAGGCTTCAATAAATGGACCTATAATGTCAGTTCTTCATTTTATTTTGCGATGTGCCGTGAGAATATATTTCCATTCTTCCAGTTACTGGCTCATTTACTTTCTTCCCTTTTCAGCAAAATTTTTGAAAGAGTTGCCTTTCCTGTCTTCTTTCTTCTCATTATCTCTTAAATCTACCCCCATCAGGCTTGGCTTCTGCCACTCTAGTAAAATTGCTCTTACCAAAGCCACCATGATAGCCACATGTTTACATCCATTGGGCAGGTCTCAGTGCCCACTGTATATATACTTCTAAGTAATCAAACTCTCAGGATTTTTATTCTGTTTCTTGGACCAGCTCCTTTTCAGCCTCCTTCACCAGCTTCTCTCCATGCCCTCAAATTTGTTGGAATATCCCTAGAATCCGTTCTTGAAAACCTCTTCCTTTTTAATCTACACTTATTCCCTTGAAGATCTCAATCAAACTCATGATTTTAAATAACATATGAACATATGAGTCCAAAATTTTGTCTCCACCCTGTATATCTCTCCTGAATTCCATAGTCATATAACCAACCACTTACTCATTACATTTGATTAGTTTCTTAATAGATATTTTAAATTAACATTTCCAAATCTAAGCTCTTGATATCTTCCCCAATAAAAACTGACTCAAGAACCCTCAGCCATCTCCTTTTCAATTGATGGCAACCCCAATCTTCTAACTGCTCGGGTCAAAAAACTTGGTGTTCTTTGACTTCTCACTTTCACACCCTATGTGCACTCTGTCAGTTAATCTTGGCTCTCTCTTAAAAATATATCTAGGACTTCCCTGGTGGCGCAGTGGTTGGGAATCCGTCTGCCAATGCAGGGGCACGGATTCGAGCCCTGGTCCGGGAGGATCCCACGTGCCGCGGAGCAACTGAGCCCGTGCGCCACAACTACTGAGCCTGCGCTGTAGAGCCCGTGAGCCACAACTGCTGAGCCCGCGAGCCACAGCTACCGAAGCCCATGCGCCTGGAGCCCATGTCCCACAGCAGGAGAGGCCACCGCAATGAGAGGCCCACCCACCGCAGCGAAGAGTGGCCCCCCGCTCTCTGCAACTAGAGAGGGCCCGTGCACAGCAACAAAGACCCAACGCAGGCAAACAACAACAACAACAACAATATATATATATAGGGCTTCCCTGGTGGCGCAGTGGTTGAAAGTCCGCCTGCCGATGCAGGGGACACGGGTTCGTGCCCCGGTCCGGGAAGATTCCACATACCACGGAGCGGCTGGGCCCGTGAGCCATGGCTGCTGAGCCTGCGTGTCCGGAGCCTGTGTCCGCAACGGGAGAGGCCACAACAGTGAGAGGCCCGTGTACCGCAAAAAAAAAAAAAAAAAAAAAAAAATATATATATATATATATATATCAGAAACTGATCTTTTCTCATCACTTATACTGTTACTCCCTTTGTCTAAGATGCAATCATCCTTCCCTTAGATTATTGAAGACAGACATCTTCTTACTGATTTCCATCATTCTTTCCCACTCTTGTCTTTCCTTGCTCATCTTCCTTACTCATACTAGCGTCTTGCTAGTCCCAAAACTTGCTAGGAATACACCTGCCTCAAAGCTCTTGCTCCTGGATCCTCACTCTGCATAGAATGCTCTTTCCTCCAGAGCACCTACTTGGATAATTTCCTCCCACGCTTGCAAGTATTTGCTCATATCTCACATTCTAAGTGAGAACTAACCTTCCTTTACTGACTTATTACTGTAGCTCCCCACCCCCTCATCCTGCCTGATCTCCATTTCTCTATTACAGTGTTTCATATTCCTCCCCCGTAGAATTGATCAGCCTCCTTCCCCAGCTTCTTCTCATCTCCTGAAATGCTAAACACTGGGATGCCCCTGGAATCAATTCTTGCAATTCTTCTCTTTCTAATCTACTCTATTCCACTGGGTGACGAGCCCAACCAATCTCATGACTTTGAATAATATATATACACTATACAGGTATAAGCGCATGTGTGATATAATTTGCTGATCTGTAATTTTGATTATATTTTATCTGTCTTCCTCCTGCTAGAATGAAGTTCCACAAGGGCAGGTGTATTTATCTGCTATGTTCACTGGTGTACCTCAAGAGTCTAGAACATTAGTTGGAACATAGTAGGCACAAAGTAAATTTTTGTTGGATGAATGAATGAATAAATGAATGAATAACTAATGAATGGATGAGTTGATTTCCCTGCTTCTGTCCTTCATCTCTGTGATTTAGTCTAGCAGGTGGAATGATCCTTTAAAATGTAGGTCAGATCATTTCACTCCTTTGCTCAAAACCCACAGCTTTCCATTTCACTCTTAGTAAAAGCCAGATCCCTACAGTGAGCCCCAAGGCCCTTTGTGGCCTGCTCTCATCAGTCAGTCATTTCCTGACTTCTCTTCTTCTTGGCTGTCCCTCCCTAAGCTTGCTCAGCCGCTTTGCTGTGGGCTGTGGCCCAGCCTCGGGAGCTCCTGCCTCACCGCCTTGGGCTGCCTGGGCTCTCAGCCTGGACTGCTGGCTTTGTGCTTCTCTCACATCTTTTCTCAAAGTCACCTTGCGAAGTTCTCATTCCCTCAACCTTCCTTCTTCTCTTTTCTTCTTTTCGTTTCTTCTTAGTCCTTATCATCACCCAACATAACACATATGTTACTTCTTTATTTTGTTTATGGTATGTCTTCCCTCTAAAATATATGTTCCACCGGGGAAACGTTTTCATCTGTTTATTATTGCTGTATTTCCCATCACCTTCAATAGGGCTGGATCAATGCAGATGCTCAGTAAATCTTTGATAAAGTAAGGAATTACTGTTGAACATGCTGCAAATATGCTGCTTAAAGGCCAGAAGCTCAGTCAGTGATGCGTGCTGAAGGAAAGGAGTCATTTTTCATGTCTCAAGCCAAGCCATGGAGCTTCTTCTGAAATCAGTGAAGCTAGCTAATTGGCCAGGACTGATTTTCCTGGGTAGAATGACCGTGGCTGCGTGAATTGACTGGCTAAGAGCCTGTAACTCAATATCCAGAAATCTGTACTGTCTAAAGTACAGTGAGATCACTAATGCTTATTTTATAGACATTTTGGTAAAGTAGAACATTTTAGAGTATATATAACAATGTATGCTACTCTATTACCATGTCTTCTCATTTCCTTAGAATTTATCAAATTTTGCTTTAGAGAGCAAATCTTAACTTACTGTAAACCATGTTTTTCTTTCTGCAAAAAAGCAGGATAACAATATTCTACTTTGGACATTGATACGTTTAAGTACTGTCATTTCTTTCTCAAATTTACACCGTTGCTCAATATTTAACATCAACAGTATTAGTAAACTTGATTAATAAAATATAGCAAATCAAATATTGTTTAACATTTCATTCTGACTGAAGTTTATGTGAAATAGTGCATGCTTTTGATTTGGAAGAAGCATGATTCAAACTTTTTCATGGTTACTCTCTGAATTTCATTTTTCTCATCTGTAAAATGGAAATGATTACCTGTTTCATGGCTTCTTGTGAGGGTGGAAAAACAAGGTGCTCACTAAAGTTTGTTAGTTTCCTTCCTTTTTCTCCAAAATGCAGATATGCACAGAACTATTAACATTTTAAAAAATGCTTTCTATTTCCAAAGTGTTTTAGAACTCTATTCCTCCTTTTTTTTTTTTAAATTTCCCTAACAAGTCTGTACAGAGGCATATCAGGTGTTTTTTGCTTCATTTTAAGGAAAAGGCACAGAGAATTTCATGATTTGCATGTGATCACAAATCTAGAGTAACATTTAGGTTTTTTCTGACTTTGGTCCACATGCTTGGCACTAAACCACACTGCCCGTCTGTGGTTAAATTGATGCTATTTACCTATCCATCGTTTTATTATTGTTGACATAATTCAGTAATAGTTATAGTCTCTTAAGGGAATTAATTTACTAATCCAGAAACTTTGAGAGGCTTAGTTGCTTATGAAACAAGCAAATTAAAATAGATTATTCAGTGTCTGTTTCATTTTAAAGCCTTCTCTCTCATTTAGATGAGAAATGTTCATCTCTCAGTTGTCAGATATTGATTACCATGAAATCATGTGTGTTTATCTGAGAACCTAATTTGAAAAAAAAATTTTTGTCAATTACTTAATGCAATTCTATTAATTGAAGTCAAATTGGCTGGTCCCATCAAATATAGGTAAAACTATCTTTTCTTCAAAACTACTTTGTTTTTTACAAAACATATAAATGCTGGTAACTTCTTAAGTGAGAATTTTCTAATTCATAATTAAAATATTTCCCTGAAAAGAAAAATGTTTTATTACTTTCTGAAATTGTTCAAAAAAAGCAAATACCCAAAGAAGATGTGCTTACCTTCTGCTTGACATAGTGTTCTATAGTATGTAACTTTGTTTTTTAGTCAAGATATTTACTCTCTGTTTCTTTCTCTCTCTCTCTCTCTCTCTCTCTCTCTCTCTCTCTATATATATATATATATATATATATAATATATATGTGCGTGTGTACATATACATATGAAGCCACTTCATGCTACAATGGGTTTGAAGCAGGTTACAAAAGTATATATACAATGAAAGGAAGATAAAATTGTTAAACTATAGGAAGTAAAAATAAGTGTAGCTAAAAAGTAATCCTGGAATATGTAAGATTAGCATACAGAAATGTATGACTTAGGTAGTCCACTAAGTTTAATTTTCTAAATGCCAAATCAGACAGAGAAATAAGATCAGGTAGATAAGTCATGGTGTCCTAGACTAAACAAGCACATACATAAGACAGTTAACAAAAGAAATATAGATTTTCTAAACCTTAAGGACCTAAGAGGAATTCTCACAGATGATCAAAAGAGATCTATTTTTAAGTGATGATTTTCTCAATGGTACTTTTACTAGTACAATGACAGATTTTCAATGTCTCCTATTATTGTGATGTCTTTGATTTATTTATTTATTTTTCCTCCCCCGGTTCTCTCTCTCTCTTTTTTTTTAAACATCTTTATTGGAGTATAATTGCTTTACAGTGGTGTGTTAGTTTCTGCTTTATAACAAAGTGCATCAGTTATACATATACATATGTCCCCATATCTCTTCCATCTTTCTTCTCCCTCCCTCCCACCCTCCCTATCTCACCCCTCTAGGTGGTCACAAAGCACCGAGCTGATCTCCCTGTGCTATGCGGCTGCTTCCCACTAGCTATCTATTTTAAGTTTGGTAGTGTATATATGTCAATGCCACTCTCTCACTTTGTCCCAGCTTACCATTCCCCTCCCCATATCCTCAAGTCCATTCTCTAGTAGGTCTGCATCTTTATTCCCGTCTTGCCCCTATGTTCTTCTGACCTTTTTTTTTTTTCTGTTTTAGATTCCATATATATGTGTTAGCATATGGTATTTGTTTTTCTCTTTTTGACTTACTTCACTCTGTATGACAGTCTCTAGGTCCATCCACCTCACTACAAATAACTCAGTTTCGTTCCTTTTTATGGCTGAGTAATATTCCATTGTATATATGTGCCACATCTTCTTTGTCCATTCATCTGTTGGTGGACACTTAGGTTGCTTCCATGTCCTGGCTGTTGTAAATAGTGCTGCAATGAACATTGTGGTACATGACTCTTTTTGAATTATGGTTTTCTCAGGGTATATGCCCAGTAGTGGGATTGCTGGGTTGTATGGTAGTTCTATTTTTCATTTTTTAAGGAAGTTCCATACTGTTCTCCATGGTGGCTGTATCAATTTACATTCCCACCAACAGTGCAAGAGGGTTCCCTCTTCTCCACACCCTGTCCAGCATTTATTGTTTGTAGATTCTTTGATGATGGCCATTCTGACCGGTGTGAGATGATATCTCATTGTAGTTTTGATTTGCATTTCTCTAATGATTAATGATGTTGAGCATTCTTTCATGTGTTTGTTGGCAAACTGTATATCTTCTTCGGAGAAATGTCTATTTAGGTCTTCTGCTCATTTTTGGATTGGGTTGTTTGTTTTTCTGATATTGAGCTGCATGAGTTGCTTGTATGTTTTGGAGATTAATTGTGATGTCTTTTAGAATGTACTTATGACAAATTATAAAACTGCCATTCTAACAAATAATTTATTTATGGATCAAAAGAGATTCCCCTGTTGGTAGAGTGCTCTTGTTTGACTTTATTTCACGTAGTGGATTAATATTTTATAATCACATGATGAACATTCCTACTGAGGTTTTCACATTAGCGTATCTGCAGCACATCACAGGGGTAACCGGATGATAGGGTTTCGGTAAGATTATAACTTAATCCTTTGGTAAGATTTTAGCTTTACTTGTATTTTTCTAAAAGTTCATTTAAAGCAATTGGTTAAAATAGTTGGCCCACATCTAGCAACTTGTGTCTTAGATTGTGGCCATTTCTTAGAAACATAATTGAGTTACTAACTTCAGCTTGAATTAATTATATTGTTTTATTGTAGCATTTTTTCCTCACCGGTAGCTGTATGGCAGTCCTTTAATTGATACAAAAAGTTGACTCAGTCTCTTTTTTTAAGACGGTAACTTCAGTTATCCACTAAAAAGATTAAAGTACTAATTCATGTATATGACTAAATGGGACAGAACTGCCTGTGTTGCAACTACAGCTTAATATTTTATTACTTTGCATAATAAAATAGGGAAAGTTATTTATTTATCCATTGAGGTTGTAATTAATTACAAGTAACTAATGAATCCTTAGTATTTCATGTCCACAGCCTGGCAGATTTAGAACACACTTGACCCCAGACTTGCTGGAAAATGAAGGAAGTGGGAGTAAAAATTTTCTTTATAGGACAAGATGCTTTGGGATAGGAGGGACCACATAAACTTGCCAAAACTTTGGGTCAAACTGAGCACAGATGGCCATAGCTGATAGAGGTGTCTATTATTGTATTTTCTTCTAGGCACTTTTCTGCCTGTGTGTCAGTGTGTTTATACTTAAATGAAGAATTTTGGTTGCTTGGCAACCAAGAGAATATACATTTAGAGAAAACATTTTTGCTAAGGAAAAAGAAATTGGTAGTTTTAGATACTGGATAGTGGAGGTTAGGGAGGTGTTGCTTTGAGCAGTATTAACATTGAGCAAAGGCAATTTTCCAGGAGAAAGGTGTTTGCTATATATGTCTAAAATTAAATAATTCACATTGTACATTTACTTCTTAGCTTGTCTCTACCTTCTACCTCAAATACTATTTGAAAAAATAATGGCCTAAGTAAATGCATTAGGTTAGTTAATCTAACTTCTTATAGTGCACAGGGTAAACATTTGATGAAGTGAAACTCTAATTGAAATTTTATTTTCTGACTTTATTTTTTTCTAAAATTAATTATTTTAAATCCTCAATTAAAAGATTTAATGTGTACTTCAATTTCTGAAAGAGTTCTATGTTATTCTTAATATTGAGTATAGTTGTGCACTGCATGATTAAATACTGAAATAAACATAAATTTGAAAGTTAGACTAATTTTATTCAAATCCTGGCTTTACCCTTTCATGCTGTGTGACCTTGAAGCAGAAGTTAAACTTCTCTGAGCTACAGTGCCTTCATCTGTTAAAGGGAGAGAATTCTAACCATTTATCTTAACCACTGAACATAGCAGTGCATATTTTCCTAAAAGTCTGTTGGTTTACTTTTATTGATGCTGCATTCAGTTATTTACTCCTTGTGTGGTCAAGAAGGCAATGATTAAAAAGAAAAAAAATGTAAACAGCTACTGGGCATGTAAATAGCTACTGTTTATATAGGAACTGTGATGACATTTCTAATGATACCATGTAGATGGGAAACAAAACCAAACTTACAAATTACATTTCCTAATTTTAGGGAAATTACTCAGGAATCACATTGAAAAATACCTCTTTGGTTATTTTCTCATTCTACTATATCAGGTAGAAAAATAACTTTTAAATGATGGTGACTAATAAGCTGAAAGGTATAACTCAGAAAAGAAAGGTTATGACATAAGATAAGGAAATGGGTGTAGTGTTTAATTGTTTATTTGCATATAATTTAATTTAAGTAAATTTCAGGATTTGTCTTTTAATTTTAATATAATGTACAAACAGATAAGCATCTTCCAGTTTATGGACTGTGTTCTTTTAAAAGTATCAAATTTTGAAGTCATTTTAAAACACAGGCAGCCTACCTGGGGAAAACAATTAAAATAAAAACTTTGTTGAAAGACAGCCTGTTAGAAATTGGACTTCAGAAACAACCCTAAAACACCTTTATTTCAATTTAATACCATATCTGAAACATCTAGAAGAGACAGTTTTAAATATTCCAACAGTGCATTGTAAGCACTGCAACTTTACAAGTTTTATTTCTAAGAAAAATTATGTTAAAAACTGTTCATTTTACATGTGCTTTTCTGAATAAGGAGTCTTTCTGTTTTAAAAGAGGAAATGAAACATGGTACTGCTCTCTTAATGTGTTTGTTCTGATGTCAAGGCACTTTTATTGGAACAATTTTAAGCATACTCTGATTACAAAAGCAAATAAATTTAAGCAGATCTGGAGTGATAGGAAGATTCCAGTTTTTGTTGATTTCCAACTTCTGTAGCATACACTGTAGCATATACTTTGCAAATACATCATTTACTCCTCTTGAAAATTCTTTGAGGCACGTAACAGTATCTCCATTTCACAGATGAAGTATCAAGGGCCATAACAATTTGAGTAAATTGTTTTGTGGTACAGCTGGATTTGAGTTCATTTGGTTTCAGAGCTTTTGTTCTTTCCACCACACTCTACAGCTCTTTAATTATTATAAATCGCTGTCTGTTAATGTAATAGAAAGAATGAGATTAAAAGAAAAAAACCCATAAATATAAAAGAAAGCATTGGTTTGAATTCTGACCAGATATAACCAGATCTTACTTTTTTGTTTGGAATATTTATATACTGAATATTCACTTTTTAAATACTGAACAATACAATCAAATAATATTTTTTAAAGAGTTAATAATCTTGCTTCAAAGAACATTACTTGCTTCAAAGATTAACCATGAATCTCATTAAAAGGCAAGACATGCTGAGGAATCACAGAAAATTTCTGTTTGCTAATGGTTGAACTTATGATTAACTGAATTAAATTAGATGTTAACGATCTTTGATATACCTAAACCGATCTCCTAATTAAATAGTTAAAAATGAATGAATCCATTTTTGCTTTTAATAATGGCTCTAGAAGAAAGAAAAAATAGGATAATTAACGTCAATTTAGTAACTGATAATTAATATGGACTTAGTCATGGACGAAGGGGTAATATGGAGCCTGCACTTATAAATACATTTATATATTATAAAACACCTATGTACATATAACCAGGTATATTTATATGTGGGTTGCATTGAAGATTAGTGCTATTTCATGTGTAAAGTTTTCCTTATAAGAGCAGGTGAACAGGAAAAGACTGTTGAATTCAAATTTAGGAAACAGTGGGAAGAGCAAGGACTTTTGGTATCGACACAGTAGTACAATTCATGATCTTAGGGGAGCTGTTTAATACACTAGTGTGTCAGCTACCTCCTTGTGAAGTCTATTTCACAGAGCTGTTTGAGAAATAAAATAAATAAGCATACCTAGGATGTTCACCCCAAATAAGCATTAGTTCACTTCCTTCTCACCTTTTTGCATTTGCATAGATGCTAATTTTGTCATTAATCAGGCAAGATAGCAAGGTTACAGCATTGAGAGATGCATAAACAACACCTCAGTTTTTCATACCTGCTTTTAAATGAGACCAAGTTTGAGAGCTTTCTTGCAGTGTTTCTCAGAGGAGAATTCAAGCAACTTAGGATTTCCAGTTTTCTTCTGAGGTGGCAGATGGACACAGAAACAGAAGAGTTGTTAATCTTTTTCCTGGCCATTTGCCCAGATGTATATGTTCACCTTGCTAAAATCTTGTTTCTTCACATTGTCACATAGGCAATAATCAAAGGACTTCTAAATTAGAAGGGATGTTTTATTGTGAACAATTTATTTGCCTTTATATTGATTCCCATCCTTAACTTTCATCCCAGTATTCAATATGCCAGACAGGATGTTTCGTACTGGAGATTCAAATTAGCGTTTTACAGATCTGTGCCTTTGAGGGACAAACAGTCCAACAGGAAGACAAACGTCACATAAACCATTATCAGAAAATGTAGAAGGTTGCTATGATGAAGTAAAGTTTTACTAATTGATTATAGTAACTGGTTTCACACAATTGAGATGATTTATCTTACTTAAGAATTCAAAAAAAAAGAATTCAGTTATTGTACTTCATAAGGGGTTGTCTGCATATTTTAAATTATTTGAAGTGCAATCATTTTCTTGGTCTACAGTCTGAGAAGACAGCTATAAAACAATACCTATTTTTCATATTTTCCTGTTTTTAAAATATTTGATATGAGATATCATTGTGTAACTAAATAGAGTTTGACTTACAATATATCCATCTTGGGCCTCATCCCAGAGATATTCTAGTATCTAAGATACTCTTAGGTAGTTTGAGGCTGCCACTCAGTCCTACTGTGCCTTTCCTCCTTTCCTGCTAGGACACTGGTCCATTCTGGGCTGCATCTCTGCCCTTAGGAGCTACCTTTGCCCTTAGATGCCTCTATCCATGCTTACATTTGATGAATGTGTGTATCTTGGTCAGGAACTATATTTATTCATCTGTCTTCAACATTATTCCTATCTCAGGTAATGGTTATTAAACAATAACAGCATGGTTATTAAATAATAATTATTGAACAACAATGGCAACCACCCCTAGAACAATACAAACTATTTATTAAGAAAAGATGGCTATCTGTGCTTTTTAATCCAGATCTCAAAATAATGCTGTGAAATAAATGTTGTTACTGCCATTTTACAGATGAGAAAACTCAGGCCTAGGGAAAGATAAATTTACTTCCTTTGGGTCATACAATTAGCAAGGCATAGAGCCAGGACTGAAGCCCAGGCACTAACTCCAAAACTCATCCCTACCAATAGCACATTCTGACAAAGTTTCTGACAAAGATACCAGTATGGGAAATTTAAATAAGTAATTCCTGTTTTCACTGTACATGGTATATTATTTGTATAATTTTATATGTGTGTAGCATAGATGGCTTTTAAGATCACTTCAAGTCTCTTTTGGAATGAATCATAAGTTAAAAAATAGATTGAATGTGGAAGGAGAATTTTAATCAAATGAATCTGGAAAAACATTCTTTAAAGTATCACTGACTCATACAAAATATGAGGATGTATGAAAACATCTTCTTCAACATATTTTTTCAGTCTTTTATTGTTTCTGTTTTGTATATCCAATAAGCAAAATTCAAACTTTTGAAACTATTCCATTTTCATATGGTGATATGTTTTAGTTTGATTAGTTCTCAAAACAATGCATGTGAGGATTCCTTACGTGGATGCTTATTTAAAATGCTGATTATTGTTAAGAAGATTCAAGGAACATCCTTGAATCATGTCATTTTAACAAGTTGCTCAAGTGATTCTGTTGCAGATGGGCCCCTGAACTTGCTGTAAGAAACCTTTCTTCTTTAATTGGTTAGGATTTTTATGAGATTAATTATACTTTTGCAAATTTGGAAACTTCTCTGAAGTAATACTAGTGGTGGTAATAGTAGTAAGCTCAACACAGGGAGCCCCAGTGGATAATTACCTTTTCCCCTTTGATAGTGACTCAAAAATACCAGAACACTTTGGCTTTAGTTGACAACAAATATCTGGGGCAACTAATGAAATACTAAAATGTAAATTGAATAAATAAAAATGTACACCATCCTAGTTATTTATTAATTAAGCTCGTGTAAATGTGTTATAAATAGCTATGTAGCATTCAGAATCCCCTCCCTGCCTTGTCAGAAATTACCTTACACAAGATAGCTTTTAGTTATTTATTTTATTTAATTTATACATTTATTATACATTTAGAAAGAGGATGAGAGTAATAGATTTTTGTTGGTATAAGCCAAACTTTCAGATTAAATCTCATGGAAAGCAATATTTCCCAGAGAGATACAGGGAAAAAGAACAATAGGAAAGAACTAAGTAGTGTTCCAAGTACAAAGGGATGGCTCTATGAGTCAACCCTGGGAGAGTATATTTAAAAGGACCTGAAATAAGGACATTTTGCTTTGAACAGAATCTATGGGGTGTTTTTAAAAATACATGAGGTGGCCTGAGACAGTAGGTAGATGGCAATTTATGCTAATATTAAAGATTTACATTTAATAACAAATAATATATTCTGTACTTTACTGACTTATTTAAGAAAGACCTCTTAGTTTTAATATTATGGTTCTATAACTGTGGAATTACTATTAGCATAGAGGCCCAAAGTATTTCTTATTTCTGAAGTCTTCTGAGACACTGAAACACAAGGTATAGTAATATCCACTTATGAGAAAATTGATTAATAATTAATAATACTTTAACAACATTTTAGGATCCCTCATTCGCTCAGTTATATTTTCTAACTTTTGACAGTGTACTGCACATTGTCTTTTAATTCATGTACATTTTCCCTTATCCAAAAACATTTACATTTACAAATAAGAGTTTTTTTACCTGCCCACTCAAGATACAATCAGTAACATTCTAGATGTAAAAGAGTAAGAGGACACTTGAGAAAAACTGCAATTTAGCATAATTGAAACATGTGCCTAGCCATCTGGAGCACTTCTGCATAAAATAAAGACATTTGGCATTCTAAATAAAGGATTTTGAATTAAGCCAGAAATCTTTTGTGTCTTCCAAAGACATTGATTTATTGAGACTATGTGTGGCTTTCCCTCATATCCAAAAGATTAATGATTTCCTAAATGTTCTTTCATTCCTTCTTTTTATAAAATGAATACATACAGTTAAGCAAAATGACATCTTTGAGGTTGTATGCACAAAGGTGACAGAAATATTGCAAAGTATTTTGTTTCAACAATTTATCAACGGATACAAAATATAAATTTTTCCAAAGTAAAAAAAATGAGCTTGGCATTATTGAATGTTGATTAAATGAATGAATGAGTAAATATATGATTATCTTCATATTGCATAATATGTAAGTGATTTTTATGAAACACATTAAAGATACAGTAAAATAAGTCAACTTTTGATCTAAAAATTTCTAAAATATGAGCATGTGGTGATTGGTGTTGATAAACTTAAGACATCAGACAGATCTGGTCTTACCAATATGAAGTAGTTTACTTCTATAAAGGAATTTTCAAGAGTAAAATATTTATTAAGTTCAAATAATTCTAAATCTTATAGTTCAAGTGATTAAAATACCTTTTATATTATGAAATTGAAGTTGCTATAGTTTTTATTATAATAGCTCTTGGTATTTTGAAATTTTTATTGAGATTACATAACTGATGTTATAAATTTATTATTTACGGTCCAAATTAGAACTGAGCTGCTTCTTCAGTGGACTATATTAATGTAAAATGTTTATGTGGAGTGGTCACCAATGAGATAGATTTTTGTTATTTCTTGTCTAGGACATATGCAAATCTCCATAGTTAAACAAATTATATAGTTTTATATAACTGCATATACACAGGCTTGGGCAAAAGGATTAAGCCAAGAAAAACAGGAAAAAAAAAATTTAGGACCACTAACAAAAACCTGAAAAGCTACTTGAAAGTGAATGAATTTTGTCAATTCTTTCTTGGCTGATCAGAGCTCCCTTTCACTGACTGACATTTATATATTCTGAATAAAAAGTAGAACGACCATATTATTATGTTAAATCAGGGTTTTTAAACAGAGAAATGTTTTATCTGTGTGCAGTTCTTTTAAGTAAGTATTCTGAAGTAAATAAATCAATACTATACGATTTTGAAACTGCACAATGGGTTGTAATTAACGATACAGGCCAATATTAGTTGTGTGAGTGTTATATTTACTAGATAGCAAAACTTCTGCCAGACTTTAACATAAGTTAAGTAGAACATACGTAAGCTTTAGGTAGTCCATCATTTTGCAGTTTTAAATCCCATCCAGTGGATTCTTTGTAAAGAAATGCGTGGTTTTTATAATCGGGCCTCCATATTTTCCTGTGTAAGCTGGTACAAGTCATTAAATTCTCTGTGTCTACTCTTCTGCATACTGAGAACATACTCTCCTTTGTCAGTGCAGACATTTTCAGAAACAAATCAGTGTTTTATCCCAGTTGTGTTCAACTATCTTTACTGGTTTAAAGACAATGATGAATTAAGCACCTTCAGTTCATGGGCCTGGTTACTTTCCAGCTGCCAGGGCTGGAGACTCCCCTGCTTCACCTCTAGAATGTTACCATCTACTTACTGTTCTATTTTGACCCCTAAATCAGTCAAGAATTTTCATCTCATTTACAATTCCAATTGTTTAAAAAAAATTGATGAAACTTTAATTTTATTGATATTGTTTTAATAGCAGTTCTTCATAGTTTTATCTCAGACTTTTGAACTGATTTTTAAAAGTCTGGGTTTGAGTATTGACTATCTAATATGTGAAGAACTTCACTGCTCAAGAAAATAAATTGAAAATAAATATTGGCCTTGATCTGACAGAAAATTTGAGAAGCCACACTATAGAAAAAAAAGAAATGTAGCAAAAATTGTGTGAGTAGATGGAATAAATTAGTTAACCATATTATTAAACAGGTTAATTTGAAAGGCTTCCTGAAGAGAAGTTTGATCTTGGACTTACATGGATTGCTAAACATAAATGTGCAGGGAGGAAACACCAGGAATTTTCCAAGGGCGAATTGAACCCAGGACTGTGTAAAATGAGGACCAAGAACAGTTAACTGAGCTGGTCACAGGACCATATGGTGTCATAATGGAGGAACTGATACAGGTTTGGTTTGTGATGTGAGTTAGGCAAAGTGAGCAGAAGTACATCAGGACCAAGAGATTTTCTTGCTAAGTTAAGCAGTTTATACTCTTTAAAGTTGGAGGGGTTTCTCATAACTTAGTTACTACAGTGCAGAAAGTTTCTGATGAACGTTGAACAGTTCTATAAATTTTGCCAGAGCATATCCAAGACATACTGTATGTGGACTTTTAAAAAGATTATTTGCTTTATAAATTTATTAGTTTAATGTATTTTACGCTTCCTGTGATGAATGAAATTCCCAATCACCTTGAAAAATTCAGAAGCAAATTTATTAGGTAAAGTATTTCATTTTTGTTGTAACTGAACAAGTAGCGTGTGCATAGCAAGAGTAGGAGGCCTGGTACCAATTTAATTTACTTTTACTTGTGAGCTTACTCAAGTGGAGATGCTCCATTAAATCCAAAGGTTTCATCCTGGAAACTTCAAGAGCATACCCCAAACACCAGCCCTCAGTTCAGGAATACCTAATTGCTGCTGTTGCTTCTTTGCGTGCTCTAGCTGATGGACATTACTTACCTTTCCTGTTTGGAAGATTCCTTCTCATCATTCACTGTTTAGGTCAAGAACACCTATATGAAAAAATCGCCTCAGTTGCCCTCCAGGTGGAATTAATTATTCCCTTCTAAATTCCTTAACATTTTAGTCACGCTACACATGTAATGCTTACCATATTGAATTACAATGACTAGCATTCCCAACTGCCTCCCTTTCCAGATTATGATGTCTCTGTGCCTGGTCCATTCGTCACTCATCCCTGGATCTTCATGTCTATAGTGGTACCTGGCACATGGCCATGATCAGTAAATGCTGAGAGAATGAATTCATTGAAGTGAGTTGTATGAATAACTGGGTTTAGTTTTCTTGGTACTGTTGTAGCTATTATTTTCAGATTATTTCCCTTTTACTTTGACAGGTACATTTGTAATTTGGTCATATGTAAATTGTTAATAGAAAAAAAAGACTCTCCTTTATTTAAAGTCCTACAGTAGCTGACCCTTTCTTTTACACAGTATAAGTGATCAACAGGTGTTTGTGAAATTGGTGAACTAGGTGAATGTCCAGGTGCCCCCGGAGGAGAGTGAATGGAGTAAGTCACTGTCCTGCTTAATCACCTCAGTGTATTTTTTGCATTGGAGTAGGACTCTGAAAAGAATCTCTGTAAAAGAAAAATATTGGGCAGTGAAGGTGCTGCTAAGTTTGACCCTTCTGCGTTTTTGATTTGAAGGCTATATATTTCACATGGCACAGTGCACTTCCAGTTTCTTCCCTGTCAATCTTCTGCTTAAGGCCAAAGAGAAATATCTAAGAACCTCTTAGGAACCATTGGAAAAGAAAGGGAAAAGTGATGACAATGATTCATATTGTTTCCCTTTTAGTAAATTATTTTCCTTTAATTTTTTTCTGGTCATTTTTGATGTTGTTATTATAACCATTTAAATATAGCTAATATTAGAGATAACCTTTGATGCCACAAAAAGAAAAATTATATATCAGTTATTTTTTTCTTCACTTTCTTATTTGTAGGAGAAAGCCTAGCTTTTAAAAAAATTCTGATGTCTCAAGCCAATAGCTAGGGTGTAGACTTCTGGTAGCACTCCTGAATATTATTCTAGCATGCATTATTAATGGACTTTGATTTGCATTTGCATGTTGGAATTTCTTTTTGGCTTATAATTAAATTAGAATGCACTTAGAGTTTCAAAGTATTGTAGTTTACATAACTTACATTATTAGCTACAAATGAAGTTCCAGATTTATTCTTGAAATGAAGTCGTACTGACAGCTATATTTTAAATAAATCTATATACATAGAGTGCTTTAAAAGTTAACCAGGCAGATTTTCCCAGCTGCCCAGCCAAGGAGCACTGTACTCAGCGTCACAGTTCAGCTGAACTGTCGTTATCTGTATGAAATCAATCTTTTGGAGAAGGCGATGAAAGTTTTTTCTTGTTTAATTTGCTTTCAACCAGACCTTCTTCTTTTTTTTTAATTTTAAGAAATGCTCTTGGTAGGTCATTAGACTTTGAGAGTTATTCACTTTTAGGCGAAACACTAAAACCTTCTTTTAACTCTGATTAGTGACACTTTAATAAAGTCATTTGAAGTTCAGTGAGCTGAATTTTCCAACTTTTCTGATGTTTCTATGGTCACAGAAAAGCAACCTGTATTGAAGCTTGTATACAATCTTTTAAATGCAAATCTTGGAAAACTGTGCATAATCTTGTATATCTGACTTCAGCGCTGACTGCAAAATGTGAGGGATTAAAATAAAAACGATTGCAGTGTTTTCCTTTTTTTTTTCAAGTTGGGGTACAGTAAGTGGTGGGAAATAGAGAGGTTGTCACTTGACTAAACTTGAGTCTTTGTAGATATAAAGTTTGTAGGTAAAACTTTTATGGCTATACTTTTTTTTTGACAAGCCTTATTTCTTTCCCACATGATTAGATAATAAGGATAATGCAAGACTACTGAATGAAAAATTTCTTAGAGCTAGAGCCTTGAATTATTTTTTTAGAAAAAATAAAGGAAAAGTATACCCAATTGGCTATAATTAAATCATGCACGGTGAACTCACTTTGGAGGAATTAATGCATTTTGTATTGGATTGTGGACTTGAGTGAACATTTACAACACGTGAGAATGGAAAGGATGAAAAATTATGGTTGTCTTTTGGTTCACAAGAAGCCAAGGAGGCAGGTCATTGACTTGATTTTCATGGGAAGACTGATTCTTGCCAGCTCGCGTATTCAGGGCCTAAACAACCTGGTATTGACAGACGCGGTTTGGGAGGGGAACATGCAGCAAGCATTGTGCCATGGTTTGTTGAGGAAAAACAAGGGAAGATTTAAAACAAAGCTGTGAATAGGAACAGTAGTCCTTGTGTCCTGAAGCTGACTGATTTTCCTCTGTAGTGCTTCATGAAAGTGTTACCCTTTTCTCTAAATAAGGTCTATACTGTGCTAAGAGAAATGCTTAAGTTATAATTCAGTGACTCTCAGGAAGTGGAAGCACTTGCACTCTTTGAAGGAAATAAGATGGGAGAAATTAATTGCAAATGCTATAAAAAAAACATGAGCCTGAGAGGTAGGCTCAGGGCTAGTCAAGGAATATATAAAAATACTAATACGAAGAGGTTAATTTTTCGAAACCAAAAGAATTTGTAGCCTTGCATATTTTGGGGGGGATTTCTAAATCTTGACATTACCAAATGTGAATATTTGTATTACAAATTCAACTGTATAGGAAATATGGCTCAGCATTTAGTTATTGCCTTAGTGAATTTTAAAAGGCATTTTTTTTCTTTTACACCAACAATCTATGGATATTTTCTATGAATTAATTTTATGGAAACTCAACAGAAATGTTATTATGTAGGTGGGGTCTACTACCAACAATATCAATATATTCACTAGGGACTTAATCAGTGTTTGTGTTTAATAAGTGAGAACATCAATAAATTATGACAAGGTAATGGAGAAAGTAGTGGCTAAGAGTGAACATAGAAATTTGTTGCATTTTTAGTGAGTAATAAAGTATATTGTGCACTGATGAAAATGAATATTTATTTAGAATGAAGCAGTCTTCCGAAAACTGATAAAAGAACAAAGGTGTTCTTTGAATTGATATCTTGTGAGAATAACTGATAAGGAATGCTTTACTTTTGGTTCCTATAACTTCAATTAATGAACGTCAACTATAGATATATATTACCAACTTTATATAATATATAGTTTATACCCTATACATACATAATATACAACATATATTCTCTCTCTATATTTCAATCATATGAGTTATTTTATATAGAGAGATATAGACATATAGATGGGACAACCTACCAATTAATGGTGCTAATTAAAAATGATAGAACAGGGGCTTCCCTGGTGGCGCAGTGGTTGAGAGCCCGCCTGCCGATGCAGGGGACACGGGTTCGTGCCCCGGTCTGGGAAGACTCCACATGGCGCGGAACGGCTGGGCCCGTGAGCCATGGCCGCTGAGCCTGCGCGTCTGGAGCCTGTGCTCCGCAACGGGAGAGGCCACAGCAGTGAGAGGCCCGCGTACCGCAAAAACAAAAAACAAAAAAACAAAAGTGATAGAACAAAAGGTAAAAGAAGAAAGGTAAGAAATGCCAGTTTAGTAAAGTAGTAAAGTTTGCACATTTGCAATATCTAGGGTACATGCTTCGGAAACGTGGGGGGGATTCTTTCTGTCCTCATTTGTCCTCTCATCACTGTATCCCCTGCAGAGTCCAATGCCTGACAGCTAGAGGGTAATCAATAATGATATATTGAGGAAGTGCATAAAGAGCACAGGATTAGAGTGGGAGAAAATTCAATAATGTGAAAATTATATTCTTAACCTAGATGGCACACTGGAAGGGCTGCATTTTTCTCATGTAATTATGTAGAGTACTAATTCTGGAGAATATGTATATATGATCTAAGTAAATATTCAAACTTGGAACCATATAGTGCTGTCTACACGGATAATCTCAGCCAAAATGACATTGATAATACTATATTTTACTTGTGATTGAAGGCATTTTTTTCCCTAAAAGAGTGTGCTGTTTATTTGAAAATTGAGGATAGCTTATCTTAAAATTATCACATCCAAGAGAAAACTGCATTTGTATTTTATGAAGTTAAAGAATATGAGAGAATCTGGGAGTTCTATATTGATAATTCTCTGATCTGAAAATGTAGTTATTTTCCAAGATTCCAACTAAATTCAGGAAGAAGATTAGAAACTAAATGTATCATCATATAAGTAATAATGAATCTGTGCATCAAGAATACTGTGTATACTTTTGGTTGCTATAATTGAGAAAGATACAATGATACTGAAAAAGGACATAAATTATCTAAGCAGGTTTAGAAAAGTATAATAAAAATATAAAAATTAGGGCTCTTAAGTCTAGGGAAGAAAATAAAAGGCATTTTTGTTGAAATTTATAAAATGACGTAAAGTATTGCTGAAACTGGCATTTGTTAAGAATTTCCCAATATATTAAAGACAATGGCTAACACTTGTAGCTTGAAAGAGATGTATTGAGGAAAAGTAATATAATATACAGTATTCTATTATATATACTATATTAACATGTGTTATAGATTGAATTATACCAATATCATGAGATGAAATGGGTTGAAAGTATTGTATAAGTTTAAAAGAGGTTTAAATTAATTTGTGAACGGCTTTCACAGTCTTTCACAAATGGCCCAGCGCTCCCATAGCCAGAGGTAGAATATTGGGTCTAGTGCACTGAAGATCTGATATGCTAGGTTAACGTCATACTTAGAGAGGTTTATGGGGACTTAAGCAGGCAAATGACACAAATAGAATTATATACGTAGTATATGCAATGGCTTGATTTAATATATATGCCCACTTTTAAACTTTTAAATATACCAGCAGTGCATTTTGGAATATAATAATGAATTCGTTTAGAATATTGTCATTTTGTTTGACATTCATATGTCGCATAAGCTGGGTTCAAATCATACGAAGATGTACAAAGGCTCATTTCAGAAATAAAATAACAAATAACATTAATTTATACAAAGGCGAAGGACAATGAAAACTGATTAAAATCCACCTTAATTCAATTCAGAGTGCTTTCACAGGACCCTAAACTCAATGTGAAATTTCAGGCGTGTGTATTGAATTTACAATTACTGACTACATTGCATTTATTTTGCAAGTATGGTCAAGTTTTCATGTGTGAATCCATTAATTTCAATTAAATTTGGATTTAGTAAATTTCTGGTTGTTTAGCACTTCATAAAAATTCACATTTCACATAATAAGTGAATAATTTTCATTATGATCTCTTTTGGATAGGACAGCTTTTTTGAAGGAACACAAAGGAATTGTAAATTTCAACTCCCACAGTTCACACACTTTAGAACCAGTTGAATGCCTGAGTAACAGTGGTTGTGTTTATCTTTGGTCACACTCAGTGTTTTCTTTCTTCTCCTCAACGAGATGAGATAATTGAAGCATTTTCTGTATTTGGGCCATGTAAATTCAAAAATACCTGAGAAAACTATAGATTTTGAGTTGGCCCTATAATCTCTTTATCTTTATTTTCCAAGTACAAAAATCAAAACTTCATCCTACTTTATTTACATGATCTTCCCAAGTTCTGTTCCTTAATGCTGCTTAAATATATATATATATATATATTTATATATATATATATATATATATATATATATATCTGTTCAATGACTTAGTTTCTTGTGTACAACAGAAAGAATCCAGTTTGGTCTTTGTAAGCAGTGGAAGAGTAGGAAGGAAGTATGTGTTGTATAGCCAGTGTTTCGAGTTGGTAGTTTTTGCTTTTGTTTACTGTGTTTCTCATTCAGTCTGAATGTCCCTATCTGTAACAGCTTTGGAAAAGCACCTTTGTCCCCAGAGCTGGCCTCCAGGAAGGCTTGGATCCTTACAAGTTTGGAGAAATGGGTACTGGCTGTCATCCATAGGAAAATAGAACAAGTTTACAGAGCTCCTGCTGATTTCCTTGAAAGTTCTCTCTCCTCATGCACTGCAGTAAGCCATTTAATGTTACTAGGGACAGACACTAAGCAGAGATTTCTGAGGTATCTATTCATCCTTCCCAGCTAGGCAGTCCATTAAACTTGAAGAAGAATGCCTGTCCCTTAAGGCAGGGTGGTTCCTCATGTTTCCCTCTCTGACCATTTGGAATGAAAAGACCCTTAAATGATTTTTGGTGTTAGTATTAGTGTTTTTGTATTAGGGCATGGGAATGGTGACTGAGGTTTCTCAGTGGAAGATTCCTTAATCCAGACCTTGCATCACATGGTAGCCAACCACAGCCAATACTCAGTGGATTTGCATATGGTCATGTGATGTGGTTGATTGGCCAGATGGTACTAATTTCAATTTTAAATTCTGTTTTACACCATTTTTATTTAATTAACTTAAACTCAGAGGCAATGAATCATAAATTTCTAATTTTAAAATATTTATGAAATATGCTTGGTGCCATCAATTTGGAATTTAAATGTACAGATGAAACACAAGAACTGTTGCTGATACAGTGACTACTTTCGAAGGCTTCATAACTTTCATTTCCTGTTGATTTTGGTCTATGTGCTTTATTTTTTTTCACATTTAGTTTGGCAACTTTTATTTCTAGCAGTATTGGTCATAAATAAATGAGCAAAACAGTATTTTACATTTTTGAGAAACCATGACTAATGTGATTCATTTTCTTTTGTTATCTTCTACTGTCTTGACTATTTTTTCTAGTCATGTTATTTGTAACAGCCAGTCTGCAATATGATGAATCTTCACACTTCACTTTTTTTATCAGAAAAACTTTGATTTTATTGTGTGTACAAGAGCTCTTGTTCGTGCCACAGCTTTTTAGCTGTTTCAGGTGACAACTTGATTGGGCTAATATATAGACCTGAACTGCATGTAAAGTTAGCAAGTGCATAATGAGTGAAAGGGCAGAATTTTGTTATGATTTTTCAACACTGGTCAGTGAACATCAGAAATATTTGTTCAAATTTCCGTTTGATAATGACTGATAACTAAATTTTTGTATTCACAATTCTTCCTACCATGAGATATTATTCTTCATTCTGAGAAAGATGGGCTCTTCAGAATTCTTTGGAATTCCTCCACTTCCTACAGAATTCTAGACTCTTCCCAACTCAGGATAAACTTGTTTTTGAAGGATACCTTACTTTGGACACTGGATTTTGTGCAACAATTCAGACCATTTCAGAAAGATAGATTCTACCTGTTCAAACATTTTATATTGAAATTTCAACAAACAGTAGCTATATTAAGCTTTTAACTTTATTATAGCATAACTCTTATTTTCTCTCACAAAACCTTTTAATAAAGGAATTTAGATTGTTGCAGAAAGTTGTTACTTTAATTTTCAGGATTTGTATAACATATAGAATAGTTATGATGATGACTCATACATTGAAGTGCTGCTCTTAAATATAGCATAATTCTAACTGATTATATGAAGGGAAATTAAAATATTCTGGAAGCATTTTTGATTGCCTAATGCAGTGATTTCCAAACTAGAGCTGAAGAAGCCTCACAGGCTGGGCAGAACTTTGTCACCAACATTTCTCTTGCTCTTCATTATTTCAACCAGAGTAGCTCCAAGTTTAACTGTTTCAAATGTTTTCTTCCACCTACCATTTATTTTTAATATTACAATTCATTTTTCATGACCAAAAAAGGTTTGAACAGAACAGGTAATCACTAAGTGTTTGGTTTGAAAATGTAGCAGCACACAGGTTGCCAACAGATTTGGGAAATACATCTCCTCTGCTTGACTGTTCCTCTTAAATAAAGAATTCTCTTTCAATTGTTGCTTTTTATATCTATCTGTCAGTATTTTCAAGTATTCCATTTGTTACAGTAAGGACATATTTAAAGTGGGATTTTGAGATCCCTGATTTCAAAGAGCGGCTTTTCAGATCACTTCCCCATATAGGTAACTAATGACAGGATTGCCTTCTTCTGTGAGCACTGCCAGTCTTCTCCTTTGCATGTTCAACATGTATAAATTGTCCTCCTGTGAAACAAAACTGGGGCTTTCTTATGCTTCTCCAATACACTGCAACCTTGACACTAAAGGAAAAAAAGCTAGCATCAATTATATAGGCCATAAACCTATAATAAGTTCTATAAGATGCAGTGGTGGTATTAGAAAAATGATTTATTTCTTTATTTCCCTGTCCCCAGCAGAGTGCTTTGCACATAATGGGCCTTTGATGAATGTGTTTTTAATTCATAATTAGCCCTCTTCTGTATGGTAATGTTAAAATATGATTCCAGGGCTTCTCTGGTGGCTCAGTGGTTGAGAGTCCGCCTGCTGATGCAGGGGACGCGGGTTCGTGGCCCGGTCTGGGAAGATCCCACATGCCGCGGAGCGGCTGGGCCCGTGAGCCATGGCTGCTGAGCCTGCGCGTCCGGAGCCTGTGCTCCGCAATGGGAGAGGCCACAACAGTGAGAGGCCCATGTACATCAAAAAAAAAAAATATATATATATATACATATATATATATATGATTCCACTCTAACTTGAAGATGTTTCAAATCCTTCTAAAATTTTAGAAGGATGCAAAATTGAGAAGGATGCAAAAGGTGCATTCTTAATGACTAATAAAGGTTTTAAATGATGCGAATCAGACCTCATTTTTCAAGAAATGTTCAGTTCTATAGAAAGTTTAGCATTCAGTTAGAATGACTTATTTATTCAAGCAGTTTTACAATAATTTGAAAATGAAAACCAACCAGCATTTAGTGATGATAGTCTACAGAAGTTTCACCAAAACATTATTTCATCACAAACAAAGAAACTATTCATTGACTGTTAGGCATCATATCAACATCTCTCCACTATTGACTTGTCCATTTATATTGTTAGAGAATATGATGTAAATTAAAAATTTCATTGTTTTCTTTTTAGTTTAAAATTGTATTTTGCCCCATTGGAACTGGCCCAGAAATGAGATAAATATGTCTTAAAGTAATCATTTTCATAATATGTTTACTGCCCTTTGTCAATCTGTTAGTTGATCAAGGACTTGATATTATCTTTAAAAACAGAAATTAATATGTCTTTAGAATACAGCAGTGCTGTAACACAGCTTATGGTTACATAGATTTGAGAGGACCACGAGTCAAATTATATATATCACTAAATAAGAAGTCTCAGTGATGGTGTTGTGTTATAAAGGCAGTCTGTTGTTTCTGTGATATGAGTTACACACACACATCTTTACTTATAAATGAACACTTGATACATTTTATTCTTTAGAGCAAAATATTTAATGACTGAAAAACAGCAAATGCAGACTATGTAAAATATGCTTTGGTTGAACTGGTGTTTGAGAATTTGCAAAGCCATCATGTTCGAATTGATCCAAAGGTCTCAGAAATGTTATATAATCAGTCTTCCTTTCTTCAGACTGAATTCAATTTTAATTACCATAGTCAGATAGATATCTATGCTGTTACTCAACAAATCTTTCCAAAGTGTAATTCATAAGGTGAAAAAGTAAATACTGAAAATATGCTATTTAAAAAAAAAGGCATGTCTGTGTTTCAAAGACAAAGATAGGAAATTAGTTTCATCTTACAATATTTTAGAAAAATCCTATAAATCACTATAACTAAAGTGGTTTTAAAAGATTTTGCACCATATTTTCACAGGTTTTAAATGAGCAAATAAATCATCATTTTCTGTAATCAGCTGGTGTTAAAATTTACAGAAAATTTTAATTTATAAGGGATTTTTATTTAATGAACACTTCTGTTTATAACCCTCAACATATATTTTATTTGCTTTTAGATATAGTTTTTGATTCAAATGAAGAAAGGAATAACCAAGATACTTTGGGGTTATACGTAGATAGAATTAACTTTCAAAATCCTACACATAGACTCTTTCTATTGTGGTTATCTATAAATTAATTGTGATTATTTCTTTGCTGACGGAATACTGAGCAAATTCTCACTCTTTTTTCTTTTCCAATGTGCAGTAATAGCATATGCCAAATAAGAAGAGAGAGTCTCAGGCCAATTTAAAGAGTGATGGAGTTTACCACTCTTAGTCCTAAGAAGCCAGCTCAGGGAGAGAAATGAAACCACAGTCTGGAGGGTCAAAGGCTGTAGCTGGGAAATTAGTGTCGTCTCAAATCCAACAGGAAAATGCAAATCAAAGAACAAAAGAAAGATTGGTAGATGGGAGAATAATGAACAAGCCATTCAGGGTTTAATGAAAATAACTTATTGGAACAATTGGGTAAGAGGGAAAATAAATTTAAAGTTTAGTTTTTAACTTGATCAGGGTCCTGGATCAAACATGGTGTCCTAAAGGAACTGGTCAAAGCAGTATTCTTAGAATGCTTTCTGGGACTTTCTGAATTCTTGGATTCAAGAACTGGGGAGAAAATCATAACAGTTTAGCTTCAATGTACACTTATATCATGGCAGCCTTTGCTATGATCCACATATTTTTCCATTCAGAGATGCATATAAAGAAATTTCGTATAACCTCTACTTATTAATAATGTTGATACTTCACTTTTTCCAAATGATTTCCTGCATATCATCAACAATTTATATTTTTATCCCATTAAGTTATAGAGGACCTTCATATGATAAAAAAGTTAAAGACCTTTTTAAAGAAATATTGATTTCTAAGCAAATGATTTATAAATGTATTTATTAATTTCCTCTAATCCTAAAACATACTTCTTTACAGTAAAGTTAGATAGCTTCTGAAGTATCTATTAGAGTTGGCTAGCTGCAACAGAGTACTTGGAAGGTACTCTCAGTAAATTGACAGCCTCCATATATTTTAATATAACAAAAATAAAAATTCCTTTGATCCATCTTTTTACAAGATACATTCCAGATCTGACTCCAAATGCATTTGGGTAAATTAAAACAAAAATTTGATCCTGGTGTGGTGATGGTATGATGGGAAAATTATTATAGATATGTTTTGAATCTCAGCTTTTTACCAGCTCTGCGCTCTTGGTCAAGTTACTTAATTTTGTGAACGATTTTCTTATCTGTGAAATGAGGAAGACACCTGCATTTAGGGTTTTATAAGGATCAAAGGATTTAATTTCTGTATTGCACATATAACAATGCCCTTTACGTTATATGTTAAAATATTTTACAGCTTTATCTCACTTGTTTCTGGTGATGTTGAGATGGTGGTTCAATCTTTTTTTCCTCCAGAATCAATGGATGCATGGTGCTTTCCTTTGTAAGAGAGAGAAAAATATGTGATAATGATGGTGATGATGACGAAAGCGATTTCCAGGATTTTTTTAAATACAGATCATCTTGCTACAGGGCCATTGACAATTTGCCTAACACAGATATATAGAAGCACAAATAGTCTCTTCTTACCCCCAAATATATTTGCGTTAGAGGATTTTCTCTATCACAGCTGCATCGCTTGATTGACATAATAATATCCTGTGAGTAGCAGCCCTGCTGTTTGGATCATGTTTTGTTTTCTGTCAGCAGTATATCACAAGTATTTTCCTCAGTGGGCTAAACAGACCCCGAGTGGGAGGCTGATAAAAGCAGCCTCGTCCTCATGCATCACTTTGAATGATTTCAAAGAGAAAAGGAGCAGCTGTGACAGTGTTCACACGAGCCACTCAGGGTGGTCTTATCTTTGTAGTCTAACAATAATAGTACACCCTGGTTTGCATTCCTCAGCTTGAGAAGAGCAAAGTCGCCTAAGAGTCATACATTTTTATTCCTTGACATGTCTTAAAATTGGATCTGTGATAAAGGAACTGACATCTTTACTTCCCTCGGTAATTTGTCTTCAAAGTAAATGCAGAGAAGTGCTGTTTATGAATTTATTGCACGTCTGAATCAATATTTATTTTAAACAGATACTTGAAGTAATATGTAGCAGATTGGTATGTACATACACAATCTGAAGGTTTTTGTTTTATTTGATTCATTAAAAGGATATGAAAAGAAGTCTTCTACCTATGTAGAAGATCATTATAGTAATAATATTCTGCTCTAAAATTGTACATCTATATTTTTTTGCCATTTTCTAGATCACGAGCCATGTTTACATATTTGGAAAGGTCCTATGTGAGAAATATTTTTAAAAGTGACTGTATAACACAAGTGATAAGACCAGATAGTAAAGTAAGATATAGTTGAGTTAGAGAATATTTAATAAATTTAGCCTTACACACACACAAATGAAAGTCATTCACCAAAGATAGATGGTGGGACATTGCATTCAATCTTTAATAGTTCCATTTTGAACATTCATGAATCTAGAAATATGAAAATTGAATTTCCTGAGGGTGTGACTATGTTTTTGCATTTCTTCTATTTTGTCTTCTCGCTCTAACCACTCACCCCAACAGCATCTCCCATTGCCCACTGTTATACAAGGCACATGGCACTAATGATAAATGACTAAAATAAAAAGTAAATACACCATATGATGTGCTATATAAAATGCAGTATAAGGCCATATTCAAATAAATGTAATAATTGATCATCAGTGTGCTCCAGTGTAAAAGTTGCTGTTTTTGAGCATCTGTAAATAAAAAGAAACATTAAAACCTCGCAGGTGTGACAGGTGATCATAGAGTAAAACACTAAATTTGCTTCTAGTGAATAAGTATGTCTGAATAAGATGTTCTTGATTCCAGTTTTTATGAATTTAGGTAGATGTACAATCTCTTGCGCACTGAAATTGACACAGATTCCTATAGAGCAAAAAAGACCTATAAAACAAGATCCGGGATAGATTTATATTTTAATTCAGACTATTTTGGACCTTTAAGTAATAATAACCAAACCAAGGAATCAAATGGAATTATAATAGAAATTATTTTACCAATATGCCCACTGGCATTTAACTAAGTGAAATATATCAAACATTCCAGCTGTGTTTGATCACATTAGGTTTTCACACAAAGACATAGGAGATGTTATTTTACTGCTCATTCTGGTAGATTTTACTCCTCTCACTGAAGAAAAACAAAATATTTTATCTCCTTGTTGCAGCTCAGATCTGAAGTGTAACAGCTAAAGCGTAAATTGTTGAACACGGCTGGCATGTGCTCTGTGGGTATGTTTGAATCAAGGAATTTTACGAAGGGCTCAGACCTTCCTCCTAGGGGGCTGTCATTTACCACAGACACTCTTGTTCATTGTGGGGCGTAGCCTCAGAAAACCTCTCAACATTGTTGTCAAATCCTACAGACTAATGAACTGGGCCATATATCCCTTCCCCTTCACTTATGAAGGGAATAGCTAACTGCTTCGCAGAGCTGTAAGATTATTTCCTTTTGCCCTTTGGTATTAGTTTCTTTTGTAGTTATTTAAGCTTTAAATACATAAATCCAACTAGAGTTTTTTATTTTTTTATTTTTTTCCTGCGGTACGCGGGCCTCTCACTGTTGTGGCCTCTCCCATTGTGGAACACAGGCTCCGGACGCGCAGGCTCAGCGGCCATGGCTCACGGGCCCAGCAGCTCCGCGGCACGCGGGATCCCCCCGGACCGGAGCACGAACCCGTGTCCCCTGCATCGGCAGGCGGACTCCCAACCACTGCGCCACCAGGGAAGCCCCCAACTAGAGTTCTTTTAAGTGAGCCAGCAAGGGGGAAAAAGCCCCACTATTATTATGAGTGTGGAATTTCCGTTGACTGACATTAGCTATGTTTTTTTCTTTAGAATAATTGTGTTTAATTTTACATCTTTATTTTGAAATAATTTGGACTTGTTATTATAAAGAAATCACCTGTTATGTTGTGAGATATATGACTTTCTGTTACCATTTTACATCCACATGTTCTGTCTTTTGTGAGGATTTGGTGTGGGTTATGGATTTAGGAGCCAAAAATTACAAAAAGGAAGTCAACTCAAAGTGGAAAGTAAGGCCATGTACATCGTCCTTTGTTTAGAACCCACATTCTAGGTATTATAAATCATACAAACTTTTTCACTATACAAAACGTGATTATTTTACCATTGTTTTATTTAGAAGGTAGTTAATTGTGCATGAGTAATAATCACCATTGTTGATTGGTCTATATTACGTTTATGATCAAACAGAAGTTAAATGTTCAACAAATAATAAAAGTAGCGGCACAAACATCTATACATACAGCATTTACCAGGTTCTCCTCCCACATGTTGACACATACTAGCACATTTAATGCCCCCAACAGTCCTGTGAGGTAGGCACCACTATTCTCTCCATTTTCCTGATGAGAAAACCATCATAGACAGGTGGAGGTAACTCACCCAAGGTTGTTAAGGCCAAATGAAAATTCTTCTTACTGTAGTGACTTAGGTTATTTGTTAAATATCCTTGATTTTAGGAATATTATTGTTTTCCTAATAAGTTAGTTATCTGTATTAAAACGCTAAACTGGCAATACATGCTGAAGACCAATATATCCCCCAAATATACTGCATTCATACATCTTTGCTAAATGGGATGTTTTAAGACAATACACTGTTTATTTTTCAATGCAAATAATTTATTTCACTGTGGCTTGTCATATTACTCCTCAGTAAATCAACTAATGGGTAGTGTAAGATTTATCAGTCCTGAAAATATAATTATTTATGAGATCATTATATATAATTCTATTGTTGTCTAATTTTCCTTTTAAATCGAAAATATGTGCCTTTTTGTTGGTATAAGCGTAGTAATGCAAAAGGAAATAGAGGCTTCAAAGGAAAAACTGAAATAGTGGAGAGTAATTGTCAGAAGAAAATAATAATTGCATATAAGTTAATACTGAAACATAACTGTGATATTAGCATACAGGGAATGAAAGCCATTATGTTTTACCTAGTTTTGTGTATTGTTTTATTTTCTCATCTGTTTATTTTTTTTTTTTTTACTCATGGGCCCTAGCCTGAATCTCTGTGAAGAAATAATCCAAAGTTTGTGCTTCTTAACCTTACTGTGAAAACACTATGTATTGACTCTCCACTGGAATCCACTCACCTGTGTATTCCTAGATGGATTTTTCCCTTGGAACACAATAACCTAAATTTGAGTGTCATAAAGCTCTCTCTTTCTCTCCCTTTTCCCATGGGCTTTCCCTCAGTTTCGCCACTCCAATTAAACTTATCTTTTATTCTTTTCTAGTAACCCTCTGACATTCACAAAGCTCTCCTATTCCTTTACAATGTTTCCTCTGTACGAATTACCAGTATCAGCTCTTCTTCCACCCTGGGAATTACCACCTCCTTCCCTCTTTCCTAAGCAGTTAAGAGATATGGAGTCACAATGTCTGGTTTCATATCCCACTTTCAAAATTTATTGGCTTTGTGACCTTGGCAAGTTAACTAACTTCATTAAGCTTCCATCGCTTCATCTTGAAGACATGGATCACAACATTTCCCTCCTAGGCTTGTAAGGAGGATAAAATTATGTAATGGATACAAGGTGGTGCATAGATTCACATGTTAGCTGCTATTATTATTGCTCCCACAATACAACCCCTCTGTTAAGTTGTTATTTCTAAAATAATTAACTAATTCAGGAACTATTTAATCAAGTCTATTATGTCCAAGGACCTGAATAAACAGGTACTGTCCTCAAGGAACTCACAGTCTGGTAAGGGAGGCTGACCAACTCAGGGATAATTATAATGCACCTATACTATTTCCACTGAACTGCAGTACATGCACACTCAATTGTATTCATACCCCTGAATACACTTACAAAACTCAGCATACCTTTAGAGGCAGAGGATGGATCGCAGATATGATGTGGGAGGCATAGACATCTTTATTTCATTAAAATTTGAACTTACTAAAGATGAGGAACATGTAAAGTATGGTTTTGCTTAATTCTGGGGTAAATATTTGTGGATATAAATATAATCATGTGTATTACTTCAAATACTTTTCCTTACATTCAGTATCAAATTGCTAGTTACTGTGAGGCTAAATATTGCATTTTTTTCCCTTTGGGGCCAAGTTCAAATCAATTAGCTGAAATGAATATGCATTAGATCTCAACTCTCTCACAGAGGTACTGTGTTAGATGTTGGAGGGAATTCAAAGATAATGAAAAAAAAGTGTCTCTGTTCTTTGGGGTTTCAGTCAATTATTAGCTAAGCATATAAAGCAGTTACACATATGAAGCAGGTCAGTATAACATGTACAATGAATGAAGTATAACAAGGTGCAGTGGGAATAAAGGTAATGACATCCATCAAATTGTGGTAATCTGGAAGGCGTTGTGAGGGAGATGGCATTTGACAGAGTAAACAAAGGATGATGCATTTTCAATAGTTAGTGGTGGAGTAGGGACCTGCATGCCCCAGAGAGGTTTGGAAAATCTAGTCATTGTCTTTGTTTTAAACCTAGGATGGTGTGCAGGCACTGATGCTGAGAGGTGATCTAACAAATGCTTATTCAAAACCTGCCACCTTGAACAAGGGACCGTGTTAGAGGATATAAAAAGACATTAATTTTGCCTTAAGAGGGAGGACAGACAAATAAACGTTGATTTTAAAGCTGTGATACTTACAACCTTTGGGAAATTGTAAGCCACAAAGCCACACAGAGAAGGGGTTATTCACTTCGTTGGTAGAACAGGATCTGACAAGGATGACTCTGTCCAACCTGGATTTTGTGATACAGAATAGGGAAATAAAGTAGGGGAGATGTGAGAAGCAAGAACATCCGTACAGACGAGTGATCATTTTCTTCCTTTTAATTGTTGCTGGTCGCCCATCCTTCTCTGCCATATGTCAGTCATGAGCTCGATTCATTTATCCTCATGTGCACGTCCCAGACTCACTGGGATGAAATTCAGTTACGCTTGAATCACAGGGACTCCCACAGGAAATGGGAGAAAAGGACTGTTGGGTTCAAACCAGACTTCGATTGCTAGGGTAAAATGTTGCCCTGTTTATTTTGAGTTTTACATTCTATTTTATTCCTCACTAAGCATGGGTGAACTTTGCAGTTTTCTGACATTCAGTTGCTGGCAAAGTCCTGTCTCTCACTGGAAGCTCTTGGTTGTTGCCCCTCACTGGATTCATGACCTGCAGGCAATACCATTTACACTTCTTTCCAGTGTTATTCCATAATATTACCCCCTCTCTTACCAAGGTTACTGATTAAGAGTGTGTATATGTGTGTGTTTGTGTGAGTGTGCACACGTATGCATTTTCCCCCTTTCTCAACTTTGTAGGGAAATGCAGTCTCTATATTTCCTTTCAAGAAGACAAGAGTCAAACTCTTGGAAGGCAAGCATTGGATTCTTTCCAGCGTACTAGTCTGAGAACCTCAGGTATATATTGAAAGATATTAGTTGAAAGAATAAGTAGAGATATCATTAGGACAAAAGTAAGGAATATTTTATGAAGTTTGGTGAAGAGAAATGATTCCTCTCTTTTGATAAGAAGTAAAAAAGGGATAAAGTGTTCCAAAATATGAAAGTGAAGAATCTGTAAGCAGAACCCTTCAGTTTATGAGCATATGTGGAGATGAATAGACTTACTATTTGATCTTTATTACATGGTTGAATACAATGTGAATTTATTAGTAAAATATCCAAAATTACTATTGATAGAAGATAATTTATTGAACTACATATTCTTTGAACAGAAAACTCTGTCAAGTGAAAGAAGAATAAATACAGCAAAACTTCTATTAAATATATAATATTCTAAGCCTGTGTGAATGGATCTAGCTATTACGACCAAATCAAAAGAGAAGATAATGTTTTTCTAGCTTAACATTAATTGGATGGTTTATATAAAGGTTGTAAACCTCTTAGCACTCATTAGAAAAAATGCTTCAATTAAACAAAAATAAATTTCTCCTTCAGTTAAAAATAAATAAGACCAATTATCAAACTAAATTTCACAGTAATTGAAATGCTGGACAATGCAAACTATATATATATATATATATATATATATATATATATACTTTTAGATAGACAGGAATAAATGAATACTTTTAAAGAAATTTAATTTACATATATTAGTTATATCTTGGCCGCACTAAAGGAATATATTAATAAAATTGGATACTTATAATTATACATAACTTAGTTTGAAAGAATAAAATAGAAGCACCCATGTAAGTACTTTTGCAATATTCATATTCAAGTATAATTTCTTCTAATTTGTTCCTTGTTTTAGAGTGATGTCCTGGGAGCAGGGTCTGTCAGTTTTAGGGTTATCCTATTACTTTACCCAGTTAAATTGAGACTTGCTTTTTCTTTGGTTACTTCTCTGAATGTTTTTATTTATTTTCTCTCTCTCTTTCCCTTTCTCCCCTAACCTCCCTCCTGCTACAAATTAAATGGAGGTTTCCTCAAAGACTTTTCCTTGGACTTCCCCTCCTCTCTCTCTACAGTGTCTCCTTAGCAGTCTCATAGTGTCAGCTGTCACATTTATGCTGGTCACTATTTACCTCTCTCTCTTTATTTCAAGAGCATCACATTCTGAATCTTTGCTGGATTTCTACCTGGAAATTTAGCCACCAATCCACTTCAAGTTCACTCTGCTCATTGAGAAAAATAGTTATTAATAAGGTAGTTTAGTAAATTATGAGGAGTGTGTGATAGAAAAACAGGGCACTTTAAGAAACTATTGGAAGGGAACTGAAACTAGACTATGGATCACTGAAAGAGTCACCATGGAAGTGATATTTACATTGTAGCTTGAAGGATCACTTGAAATTAATTAGGCCAAGTTCAGTGGTTAGGAGGCAGTGTTCCAAGCAAAAGGAATACCATGCATAAATGACCTGAGAGAGTACAACTCTGAGTAACCGAAAAAAGAGAAGTTTATTGAACTGACAGAGCTGAAAGGAAAGAAGTGAGAGATGACCCTGGGGAATTAGCCTGGGTATGAGTGTAAAGAACTCCAGAAGTCAGGTTAAATATTTGGTATTTTTCATGCCAAAAGGAGAAGCCATTGAAGAGTTTTCATCCAGTTATTGATTTGATCATATCTGTGTTTCATAGAAAGTCTTCTACCTGAATGGATGTAAAGAGACCAGTTAGAGGTCAGGGGCGCTGTGGCCTTAGTAGTTCAGCATAGAGAACATGGAGCCATGGAGCAGGAGGTGGCAGAGATGTTGGAGATCGGGCATTGGTTTGAGTTGTGTTGACCTGGTGGTACTGGTGTTTCTTGGTGATGAATTGGTTGTGAATGTGGAGGATGATGGCAGGATGTTGGGAGTGGCAAGATGCTGGCTAGGTTTCTGCCATGAACAGCTAAGTGGTGAGTTAGGGAACATGGGAGGAGGGGCAATACCTGGAAGGTGATGAATGTAAAAGTGCGTTTACTCTGAGACACCCAATGGAAATATCAGTTAGGTGGATATTTGCATCTGGAACACAACGGGACAGTCCGGGTTAAAATTTAGATCTGGAGTTCAGTATTCATGAAAGTAGCAGATGACAGCAGATGTGTTATCCAAAGGAGAGTAGACTCTCTTTTGATATTAAACACCATCACTGCAAGTTCAAAACCTCAACTGTATCCTGTAACTCCTCTTCTTCTTTCTTTCTTGCTTCCTATATGAAATCAGTTGTCAAGTCTTATCAGTTTAGCTCTCCATTTTCCTTCTTGTTCATACCACCATTTCTATTTCTAATAGTCTAATTAGGTTATTTTTATTTCTCACCAGAACTATTACATATTTGAGGGTAGCAAGACTGATTGCCAGATTAACAGACTAGTGCAGGAGAGTTAGGAGACTAGGCTAGGAGAGTTATGACCGTCCTTTGAACAAGGATATTAGCTGTGGGGAAGGAGGAAAAAGGATAGAATTAATAAATATAGAATATGGAACAGAGGAATGGAAAATGAATGTTTGATTAAAACTAGTAGGGGAGACATTTGAAATGCCTCAACAGGTATGTATACAAGAACTTTTTTCCCTTTCATTTTTAACATAGCAAATATGAATCAAATTATTTTACCACACTGCTCTACACAAGCCTTATCCAGCAATAACAATTCTTTCAGGTAAAATTGATTCGAAGCAATTTTTGACAGAGCTAGAAATAAGTATTTACCAGACATTTTTTTCTAAACACTTCACATATATTAAAAATTTAATATTTATACAAATTCTATGAGATGCTTACTTATAGTACACACTTAACAGATGAGGAAATTGAGGAACAGCAAGATTATGGTGTTTCTATCCCAAGGTCATACAATTTGTAACTGCCAGAAATAGATTTAAACCCAGGTGTTCTGGTTCCAAAGTCTGTATTCTTATCCAGCAGAATAAAAGATTTCATATGGTTAAAGAACCAGCTAATGTGCTAAGGAACAATGAGGTATATAAAAATGCATAACTTAATGTTTAATTATACATAGATATCTAATAGATATTTTAAATACCTATTGAAATATGCATAATATTTAAAAACTCAGAAACAGAGAGTAGAAAAGTGGTTTCCAGGGGCTGGAGTGTGGGGAGAATAAGGAGAGGTTGGTAAGATGATACAAACTCTCATCTATAAGATGAATAAGCTCTGAGGATCTAATTTAAAACATGCTGACTATAGTTGATAACACTGTATTGTATAATTGAAATTTGCTAACAGAGTAAAACCTAAATGTTCTTATCAAAAACAAAAAGATAAACACATGAAGTGATGGATGTGTTAATTAACTACATGAGGGGAATCCTTTCACCATGTATATGTATCTCAAATCACAATTTATCCTTTAAATATCTCACAATTTTATGTCAATTATACCTCAGTAATTAAAAATTACTCAGCTTAAATATCAGGTTGGGAAAAAAAGAACATATTCTTTAACTAGTTTTAAAACGTATATCATAGAAAATTAAGAAAGTTATTTAGTTGTTCAAAGTTAGTTGAGTTCAATGGAAGATGTTTGAAATGAAAAAGGTTTCCTGTAGGGAAATTCAAGGGTCACCATTACCATTTATACCCAAACATCCACAGTATTCACCTTTCCTTAAGTAACACATAAGGAACAGCTGCAAACAATATATACAGAAATGGATTTGGAGACTTTTGCCAACAAATCTACCACAGTTTTAAACAGGAGAAAGGGTATCTGTGTGTGGAAATTCCACCCTGTCTCAGGTAGGTAGATATTATGAACAAAAGAGGAAAAGGCAATTTCCTATCTGATGGTGTAGAACTCTCTAAATCTGCCAGTCCAGTTTTTTCCCCTTCTGTTTTAGGTTTTATAGGGCCTTCTGAATAGTCAATTTAGTATTTGTCACTAGTTTGGAAATTATTTTTCTGGAGCCAATATGAAGTGTTAAGTATTTATAGACAGAAACTTTGGCAAAGACTATAAGAGAATCTTGAAATGGCCTTTCACTGTGGCAGAAGAGCTTGAACATATTCAAGTGCAAATCCTGGTTTGTAGAGAGTAAGTGTAGGTTTGTGGAAATAAAGTATATGACTGAGAAAGTCGGTTTTTCCAGTATGACTGACTGATCATTAAAAAGCTTGTTTTTTATCTGAGTCGCTTGGAGGGAAGCTCCATAGCATTCGTAGTAAACAATTTATGCAGTTAAAATATGAAAAAGACAAAGAAAAGCAAACTAAAAAGACGTTTTAGAGTAGAATGGGAATTGAGCCAATGAGCCTGACTGGTAGAGTCTTTGGAGGGAAGCCAGGAAGTCTGTGATATTTCTCTAGTTAGGATATATATATGTGGTATTGGCGAAAAAATGTTAACTCTTTCCATTGAATTTGAGACTCCTGATTCTGAAACTGAAAACTTGAGGCAAATTAAGATGTTTTTAAAAATATGATTAAAAAAATACCACATGCACACATGACATTTGACAATGCCTTAGATGTCTCTAAAATGTCAAGATAGGAAAATATCCAAAAGCACTTTTTTTTTTTGTTTTTGGAGAAAAAGAGAAACTTGGATTCTAGCCAAATGCCTGCTGAGGAATTCTTATGAGAATTTCTGGAAATTGTACTTTTTAAGGTAATCATATTCTCCATGCTTGCATAGCCCCAAATGTTCCTTGAGTGAATTTAAAGTCTCATCTGTTTGTGCCTTTTTGTTGTACATCTTTTAGACTTCAGTGGTCAAGTTTCACTTTGGCGAAGGGACGAAAAAATATTGTGTTTGGCACTACACAACCTTAGAATACTTTAAGAATAAATATGCCAAGAGAGAATCATATTATGTAGCTTGAATTATATTTTTCATGTATGATATGTATGTCTCCTTATGTTAGATAAATCGATATCAGCCTTTTGCTTTTCCATTAAAATAAATGCAAATATCTGATATACACATACTATGGTTGGAGGGCATAAGAGTGAGATATGATTTCAGGTAAATAACGTAAAATCAGCAGAGCTCTTATCTAAATGTAATGTTTTAAATCTTATCAACATAGTTTTTTAAGGAATAGGGAACAACTATCTACAATGAAAAATGACCAAGAAGAAAAATGCCAAACTTTCCTGCAACAATTTGGGAGATTAGTATCACCTGTATTAATTAATTCATTCTGTTGTATGATATAAATGGTGAAACTGTGGCCATACCATTGAGGGTCTTTTTTTTTTAATTCTGATAAAATGTACATAACATAAAATTTATCTGTAACTATTTTTAAGTGTACAGGTCTGTTATCATCATCCACCACCAGAACTTGTTCATCTTCCCAAACTAAAACTCTGTATAAATTAAATCTTCACTCTCCATTTCTTCCAACTCCTAACTCCTGGCAACCACCTTTTTGTTTTCTGTCTCCGTGAATCTGACCGCTTTAGGTAATTTATATAAGTAGAATCATACAATATATGTCTTTCTGTGGTTGACTTATTTCACTGAATGTAATGTCTTCAAGTTTCATCCATGTTGTGGAATGTGTCAGAACTCCCGTTTTAAAGCTGGATAATATTCTATTGTATGTATATATCACATTTTGTTTATCTATTCATCTATCGATGGACACTTGGATTGCTTTTATCTTTTGTTATTGTATGCATTGAGCTTTAATATTATGTGATCCTTAAAAAAGACAGGTATGGGGCAATAAAGCCATAGTAGTTTGGAAACAGAAAAGCTAGATTTAGTTATGTCACAATTAGGTAAATTAGTTAATTTCTCTCTGACTTAGTTTTCTCATCTGTAAAATAGGGATACAATTGTATGTTATAGTATTATAGTATTATTGTTATAGCTAATAATTATTAAACTTTCATGTTTTTTTAATGTATTCTGACAGAAACCATATAAAGCAGGGACAGTTCCATTTCCCAGAGTTGTGAAATTGTGACATATGTGAGAAACTTCCTATTAAACTGTAAAACACTAAATTATGCAATAGGTTATTCTACACAATGCCTGGCATACGTAAAAATGTGAGATATACTATTGGAGAATAAAAACTGTTCTGTTTCATAGCCATAGGTGGCACACTTGGCAGGCATTGGAAAAAGGTGTGCCTTGATAAGAGATTATTGCATTTGGATTAATATAGATAATCACCATGACTAATGAGTAACTGAAAGCAAAAACTACAAAGCATATATAGAGAAAATATTCAAAATGTTTGTAATACTAAAATTGGTAAGGTGAATCTTATTTCCCAATACAATCAAATTTTTAATGGTGATGGTGGGACTAAGGGGGTTGGGGGGAGGGTGAGTATCATCTTTCTAATGTCACAATTTTATAGAAATCATTACAAGTCTCTTTATTAATCAGCAGTTGAAAAATCTACTGATATGTTTTTGAGTTGTTTTATAGAACTTACATTTTTTTCTACATATCAAATATGTAACACAAATATTGGGTCATGTGATGCATATTCATTATATTAATAAATCTTTTTAAAAATACTGCACATACCTTTTAAGAGACTTCCTTCCAAAAACCAACAGTGGAGAGTATGGAGAGCCATGAAATCTGCCAGGATAGCTGTTGTGAAGGATGGCAGGAGACTGAGGGCTAGAGCCTTGTGGGATGGGGTATACTTTAGGTAGAGTGCATCCAACTGAGAAACTGACTTGATTTCCTGCTGTCTGCTGTAAGTACCATAAGTAATAATACAGAAATAGTTGGCTGACAATTTCATTTATTCAGTGAATAATGAGAGAGCCTCTAGTATTTGCTAGACTTAGTCCCAGAGGCTGGGAACATAGAAGTGAATCTGATGAAAAATGTCTCTTTTGTGGGGAGGATCAATTGTGGGAGAGTTGTAGGATGATTCTACAAATATATAAGTTGGATAATTATGGAAAGTGACCTGTTTTATGAATAAAACTAAATATAGTGATGTACTAGAGAATGATGGAGGTATGTGGAGAATACCCTTTATATCAATATAGGTCATTTAGAGAACTGCCTCCTGAGAACGGGGCATCATAAATGTCAATCATTCAACTAGTCTGCTCCATCAGGATGAGAATCATGTTTTCCTTGTTGGTTAGTACATCCAAAGTGCCTAGTACAGAGCCTGGTCCTTGGTAAACATACTATGATAATGCTCTATAAGTGTAAATTACTTTTTAAAAATATTTTAATAGATGTCATGTTACTTAATTTTTAGAATGACCTGAGGTAGTGTGCCAAGAATTATTAACTACATTTGGTGAGTTTGAGATACTTAGATCACACAACTAGTAAATGGCAGAACTGACCAAAAAAAAAAAAAAAAAATACAGAAGGAGCTTTTCAAACAGTCCTCTTCTTAAATATATGTCACAATGATTCATGATTAATCGTGTTGTTAATATTGAGTATGGAATTTTTATGAGTGAAAATCACATTTATTTACATAATAATAGTGGACTGATTTCAAATCAGTTTTGATATGCTTGCACCCTTACAATGGTCCAATAAGAAAGACAGTATTATCATATTCATGATTATAGACATAGAAATAGTAGTTGAGAAAAGTTGTTTTCATCAATATCACATACACTAGCAAGTGGAAAACCCATGCTTTTAATTTAAGATCGAATAGGGGGAATCTTTGCTTTTATGGATTTCTTTATGTATTTAAAATATTTTTATTTTAAATTCTAAACCTAACACCTTTACTTTTTAAATAGTATATATTTTTCCCTTTTTACAAAATGTTAGCTCTTCATTGTATTGAATTTAGAAAATATCTTAAAGAACAAAACAGAAATAACCACCATTAATAATCTGGTATGAGTAATTGAACTCCTTTTGTCCTAAAAAAAATTACAAATGTGAAATGTGTTTTGAAATTTGTGTAAAAGCTAGAGTATTATTTGATTTAAATCTATTATTTAAGTTTAATTTAGTGAAGTAAAGGTAATTTTATGAGTTATTCAAATCAGAATTGTAGTGATGTGGCCTCACATATATGAAGTAAGTCAACATGAGGAATATTTTGCTTATAGTTTCCTTTTTATCCTGATTTTATCTTAATTGTGCTAACAAAGGCATGGTTTATCTAAAAAGAGATCTGAATAAGGTCAGATCTCTAAAAAATGTTGACATTTTTTACTGTGAACCTAAAATATGTTCCTTCTAATAACTGAAGCTTTATTTCTATAACTAGAATCTACATTTCTGTGTGTGTGTATTGAATGTTTGTGTTCTGTTGATTACAAACAACACTTCAGCAGTGCACTATTCAATACTAGTACTGACATCCCTTTTCTTAATGAGCACTAAATGTGTGCCAGTCACTATTCTATGTGCTGTACACACTTTATCTCATTTAATCATCAGAACAACCCACTGAATGTGGTACTTTTATTATCTCAAAGTTACTGATGAAGAAACAGGGGCACATGCAAGTTAAATAACTTTCTAAGTTCATATAGATAAAAATGACAAATCCAGGATTTAAACCCACTAACAGCATCCTTATCTACCTTTAGAAATAAGTTGTAGGCAAGGAACAACCCTTGTTTAATATCTAATTTTAAATAGCCTCTAGATGAAGATAACAAATGTATTAGAAAATAATGGCAATTATATGCATTCTATTTCAGACTATTTTCCCACTTTCAATAAATTAAGATAAATGGCATATTTGTTAAAGTGTGAAATGTTAGGAAAAAATCTCAGTTCTAGTCATAGATCTCTACTAACCCTGAAATTAGGGATACCACTTTAACTCTTTGACCTGGAATTCTTTATTCAAAGGAATCAAAGGAGATGATTTCAAAGTGTTTTCCAATTCTAAAATTCTATTAAATCATCTTCTATGTTATCATTTGATTGTCTGTGAGTCAGTGAATGTAGTCATGGCTTCAACCTTCTCCACATGTTTCTCTTGCATCCTTACTTGTAAAGTGAGACTGAGTGTAATGAAAGAATGATAAACCTAGTCACACAAGCCCCTATTTTTAAAACTATGAAGCATCAGTGTAATTTAACAAGCTTAACAGTATTCCATGACACATAACTAAAACTATTCTTTAGAAAAACTCAGAAAGGAAGATGCTGTCTATAAACAGCCATCTTTGTTGGCTTCAGTACAAATAAATTATATAAAATAGGCATCACTTCCTTATTCTGTAGATTTACTGATTTCAAAGGCCTCTTACCTACTTTTTAAGAACTTTAGCAAGATATAATTCACTTTTCATAAAGTTCATCCCTTTAAGGGGTAAATTCCCTGGTTTTTAGTACATTCACAGAACTGTCCAGATTGACCCGTATTTTCTCTCTTTGCTTGTTGACGAGCATCTATCCCCACAAAGTGTTCAGTAGTGGCATTCTACCAGTACTTGCTGAATAAACCACTTCATGGATATAAGGGTATAGCAGAGGGAGCCAGATAATCCTAGCTAAATGCAGATGAAATAGCTTGTAAAAACACAAGGAGTAATTAAGTATTCAGATTTAGATTCCCAGAGGCATGCAAATAGATGATTAAAATAACATGTTTATTTGTAATTTTAGCACCTAGAGAAACAGTGTAGGCTTGTGAGCATCAGATAATTTGCCAAGTATGACATTTGTCTCATATATTTGGAATCACTTTATGTGGGACTTAAATTCATAGACACATCTTAGCATCTTCAGAGTAAAATGAATTAACACTCAAGAGTAGTTTTTTGATTTTTTTTAAAATAGATTATCACTTGAGAAAGGGCAACATCATAACATTTAATGGCAAAAGTTGAAATTTTTCCATGGGCCCTAGTGATTTAACAGCTCATAAAACCAACAAAAAGAAAGTTTGATCCTTATTTTAGGTTCCTTCTTGTTGATTCTAAGTTGAAAGCATAGCAAGAACATTTTCACTGGCAGTCTCCTTTATCTTAAAATGTAATGGCACAACATATTTGTCAAAAGCAGCTAAATTATTTCTCATGTGTACACTTGGTTGAGGCAGTTATTACTATAGAAAAGATGAAAAAGAAAATGAGATTTTATTCCCTATCTTGTTTCACCCGTAGCTCCAATGAGCATTTGCCTGAGTGTTCCTCTTCATTTCACTGAATGATTATTCTTTATGTTTACTCAGTCCTTGGCCACCCGCTTGGGTGCCCTAATGAGTGGGTTCCCTGGAGTTTGGGCCTGTAACTGTGTATTATGAAAATTCTGTCTGGTGATTCTAATTTGTAAACCTCGTTAGAAACCACTGCATTGAAAGTAAGTAAGCTCTTTTTTATCTCTGCCCTGGGTTCAGTAGTTTTCATTATCCAGTAGATGTCTTTGTAACTTAACTCAAAAGATTTTCCTGACTTTTGATGCCGTCCACAAAAGCATTTTCAGGAACTACTTAATCACTATTTTTAACTGATTCTAAGATTTTATTAAAAAACATTTTAATGTGTGATAATTACTAGTAAGTTTTTCATTTTAATAAGAAATTACTAAGATTTATAGTCACTGGCACTATGTGATGACTGTTTATAGTCACCATCATTATATGATGACTTTATATTTGTCTGACATTCTGCAAAACTTCATTATTTTTGCATTTGGAAGCTTCATATTATATGTGAAGAAGCTGAGGCTTAGAAAAGGTGACAGGTGCCTGGATAATAGCATCAAGATTAAAACCGAGGAAGGTAGAGGTAACTTTGCTAAATCTCACTCTGCTGATTAACAGAGACCTTATTTTCAGCAAAACAACATATACAATTATTGCTATTAATTTGAATTTTATTGAGTATACATTTAATTTGAAAATTTTTATTGGTTTCTGATTTGTAAATACATTTACAAAGTTTTTACCAAGTTTATACTTTTACATATCTAAGAATGTACTGTTTCCACTCCAGATTATGCTGTTCTTCCTACACTTATGTTTTCTTGCCTTACACTTAATGTTATTTCTGAAAGTAGACCCCAAATAAGCTAATTTTGGTTTTGCTAAGATTTTCTTAAATATAAACCACTAGTAACTCTTAAATATATTATTTTATGGCTATTAACTAATACATACATGAGTGGTTATTTATTCTTTTGTTACATATGTTCTGAGTAATCATATACATTTTATTTTATTTTATTTTTTTGAGCTGGTTTCCTTTTTTTAAAATTTTTATTGGAGTATAGTTGCTTTACAGTGTTGTGTTAGTTTCTACTGTCCAGCAAAGTGAATCAGCTATATGTATACATATATCCCCTCTTTTTTGGATTTCCTTCCCATTTAGGTCACCACAGAGCACTGAGTAGAGTTCTCTGTGCTATACAGTAGGTTCTCATTAGTTATCTATTTTATACATAGTATCAATAGTGTATATATGTCAATCCCAATCTCCCAATTTATCCCACCTCCCCCCTTGGTATCCATGCATTTATTCTCTATTTCTGCTTTATGAATAAGATTGTCTATACCAATTTTTTCAGATTCCATATATATGTGTTAGCATACAGTATTTGTTTTTCTCTTTCTGACTTACTTCACTCTGTATGACAGTCTCTAGGTCTATCCATGTCTCTACAAATGACCCAATTTTGTCCTTTTTATGCCTAAGTAATATTCCATTGTATATATGTACCACATCTTCTTTATCCATTCCTCTGTTGATGGGCATTTAGGTTGTCATTGTTATAAAAAAAAGAAATACCTAGTAATAAACCTACCTAAGGAGGCAAAAGACCAGTACACAGAAAACTATAAGACACTGATGAAAGAAATCAAAGATGACACAAACAGATGGAGAGATATACTATGTTCTTGGATTGAAAGAATCAATATTGTGAAAATGATTATACTACCGAAAGCAATCTACAGATTCAATGTAATCCCTATCAAATTACCAACAGCATTTTTCACAGAACTAGAACAAAAAATTTTACAATTTGTATGGAAACACAGAAGACATCAAATAGCAAAAGCAATCTTGAGGAAAAATAAACAAACAGAAAAAAGAGCTGGAGGATTCAGGCTCCCTGACTTCAGACTATACTACAGGGCTACAGTAATCAAAACAGTATGGTACTGGCACAAAAACAGAAATATAGATCCTGCACATTTTAAAAGACAAGTTATTAATCAAATTAAACTTTTAAATTTTAGATTTTTATAGGTAATATTTGCTTTTCCTGAGCACTGAACTTCTAAGAATTAAAATATACTCTAATTATGAATAAACAGATTAAAAAATGTTGGCAAAGCCTTGCAAACCAAGGCAAAATTATAACATTTTAGTTGATTTTAATATTACCTTAGCAAATAGAAATAAGAAGTTAGATGTTTTAAAAATATTCATTAAAAGTAGAGAAAACCTTGTTCATTTATTCACACAACTATTGTCTCTAGTAGGCAATTGAGTATGAATTATAATTTGTGGTTTCCTTTAATGAACAGTTTGCTCAAGCAGAAAACCTGAAATAATATTACACACAGGGTTGTGACAGCTTATTGAGACCTAGAGCATAAGACATGAGCACTCCTCTCCTCAAACACTTACAAGTTTAAAAAATTCATAGATGTGAGAATAGCCATTGCCAGACAAAAAGTATACCTACTCTGTTCCACACTTACAGATATATTTCTGGTTGCATATATTGAATTGGATATAAAGACCAATGAATTTAGGAATATAATCTTTAAAACCTAAGCTGTTTGCAGCAAAATGTCATTGTAGGAGCCCAAGATAAAGGATAACTTTAAGAATGTCATTAGGCCGATGAGGTCAGAAAAGATGGTTTTGATCATTGTTACACATCTACCACTTAAAATAGCACATAGTAGGCCTTAAGTATATATTTATTGGATAAATTAATGAAAAACAACTACAAAAGTATAGTTGTTGCTTAGAAAGGTAATATATGACACATCAGTCATTTTTAATATAAAAATAAGCTGTAATTTAATATTATTTCTTGAGATGGGTATTGGGTCAGAAACTTTTTTTCGTTATCACAGACGAGTCATAAAACTAATTTGAAAATCACAGAGAATCTCAAATTAGGTCCCTGAATAGACAATTATTAATTGTAAAGTATCTTCTTTTAAGGAGGTAATATTTGTGTTACAGATTCTTGGCTCCAGGAATTTTATACATATCTTCTAATCTTTGGTTTTGCAAATTTATTTTTTCATGTGACTAAAAAAATATTTATCGTTATTCCTGCTCACCAAATATTGCAGTGCAATCCTCTAAATTTAACAACATTCAAAACACTATGCAATAAAATAAGAGAAAAAATTTCATGCTCAGTGTTCACCATTGTAATATAACTTAGATTACTTTCTCAATTGCTACTATGAAAACTTTAAATGTAGGAAGTAAACTGCACTGAGAAGATTAAGTTTTCCTAAAGGTGGTTTCATTGGCAATGTAGTAACTGGGAATTATGTTCTCTATTGTAGAATGTTTATGAAAATTGCTTGATTTGCAATTTCATTGGTTTTATTGAAAGCTCATGATGTACAAAAAAAAAAAAAGATGTGCTGTGTGAATAAGAACTGTATCTACACAAGGATAAACAGAAAAAACCTTGATTAAATGAAGTGTGGAAAATGGTTACAGGCTCATTCCAATATCTTTGAGTTTGCAGTTACTTGGAAGCATAAAGTTTGTCATGCCTTAGTTTTGACACGGAATATACTTTTTTTTAAAAAGTGAGAACAAATTTTATTTTATTGCTATGATTAAAAACATGTCAAAGAGAATGAAAAATGTTAACATATTAAATCAACTTTTAAAAAGTGAATTAATAGATTGTAGAGCTCCAAAACAAACACATCGATATTTTCTAGTGAATAAATTTCATGTACTTAATCTTTCTCTTCACTGAATTTTGAATTTAATTCATACTTGTTATATTTTAAAGAAGGAAATTTCCAACTTGAATTTCCTATGCTTTTATGGAGTTTATTCTTAGGGAAATTAGGTAGATGAAGGTGGTTTTCTACTACAAAGACACAAATTGAAAGAGGTAAACTTAGCTGTTGTAAATACTATTACTACATTCAAATAACAATATTAACTTGCGAGGGTCTCTTTTTGTCACAATCAATAGTCTAATTTGAGGGTTTTGGGTTTTTTTTAGAAAATATTTTACAAAGAAAGACTATGCAGAATGGACAAATGTTTTTGGTAAAGGGGAATTTTATGTGAAAATTTGCACAATGATTTTTCATACATATACATAGAATATTAAAAATTGTCAATAAAAAACATGTTGACAATGCTTAATCACACTTTAGTATTAATAAAAATGTTAATAAAGACTATTAAAACTGTAATTTATTCTCTTATTAAAAAGTATTCTCTGATTAACTGAAAAAACACTCATAGGCTCTAATATCTAAATACAATCACTAGAGGAAAGGGATAGATTTCCTGTAACATTTATTAACATAAGCAGACTGTGAGAATTCTATTAGTCTAGACAGGAGAACTGCAGTGTTTCTTTTGTTTTTCTTATTAATTTTGACAGACTTGAAGTGCTTGCAATTCTGCACTACCAGGTTTCCATGAATCCCCTACTCTGATATAGTTTAATTTTTGCATACTTACCATGGATTTAAAAAATGCTTTAAAATGGGTTTTAAAAAGTTACTTAAATATGAGTGCAGAAAAAACTAATTAGTAATGGAAGATTACATGAAACATTTTTCTTTTGTTTTGGTTTTAGTGAAAAGAATATGCCTTTGAAAAATAAAATCAAAGCATCTATTGATGTCATCCTACTCATGGTTATAGAGTCATAAATTGAGAAAGAGTGAGAGTATATTTGGACAAAATAATCAAACCATGTTATTTCATGGAGATGATTACTTGTAGTCAGTAAGTATTTATGATTGGCATATCTTTTTCATCACTCTTGAGTCTAATCTCTTAAAGTATAGAGATGTTTTATTGTATTTTGCTCATTTTTTTCTCTTTTCGAGAGAGTACACTTCTGTAACAGTTCAATGATTTCTTTAAAGTGAAATACTTTTTAAAAAATGTATTAATCTTCTTGTGATACTATTATCACACTAAAAAATTTGGTACTTTGGCTTTGACAATGAGAAATAGAAGACAACCTTCCACACTGAAATATCTTTTTAAAGAAAATGTATTTTGCTATTTATTTCTTTATTTTTCACATTTAAAAATATTCTTTCCAATTAATTAGTTTTTACTTTGCTAAACATCAGGGAATCATTCTTAGGAAATTAGTTTTTACTTTGATAAACATCAGGAATCATTCTTAGGACTTTTGCTACTCAATGTAATTGTTACAGTTGATGGTTCACCCCAGCTGGTGTCCTCTGCTCTTAATTTTGCATATAAAATACCATTCCCTTCATTTCTATGTATATAACTACAAGATGTTCTACTGCAATAAGCATACTGGCTTTTAAATCATAGAAAAAATGTAAATTAAGTGCCTACTGTACGCTAAACCCTATGCCAGAAACTAAATGTTCCATGTTCCACTGAAGCTTAGAAGAGAAACAGTCTTTCTTAATTCATTGAAATAGGCTTTCTAAATATAATTAAGCACAGTGCATTGCAAAAAGTTTATGCTTTGACAGTGAATTCAAAGTTTTCAGAAGATATATTTTAGATTAAAGTTATATTCACTCCTGAATATTGATGAGCTAATGCTGTTTCATATGAATAGAAATTGTTACATTTTTGAAGTTAAAAAAACATATATGGGACTTTGTAAACTATAAATGGGACTTTAATTTTACAGTGTGAAATAGTTGTTTAAAATATATAAAGAAGGCGTCCCTGGTTGTGCAGTGGTTGAGAGTCCGCCTGCCGATGCAGGGGACACAGGTTCGTGCCCCAGTCCAGGAAGTTCCCACATGCCGCAGAGTGTCTGGGCCCGTGAGCCATGGCCGCTGGGCCTGCACATCCGGAGCCTGTGCTCCGCAACGGGAGAGGCCACAACAGTGAGAGGCCTGCATACCGAAAAAAAAAAAAAAAAAAAATATATATATATATATATAAAGAAATATAAGCAGTATAAACTAATAACCAACTAAAATAAGATAGAATAGCTATAAGTCAAAACATGATGTCTTTGGTATTGAGTAATCGAAATTTCTTCAAAGGTGAAAGCTAATGTGCAAAGGTGAAATGGGGCAGAGGGATCATTTTGGCATTGTAGCAATTCCATAAGAAAAATCTAGCCAGGCCTCATGTGGGGCCACTTATTCATAGGAGCTGCATTTTAGTTGTGCCATTATTATTTTCTTGTAGTGTTTCCTATTTTTTTCATAAATTTCACTCTTAAGAAAGACGATTTCATTGACTCAACCCAGTCATAATTTGTTCCTCTTGGGTCAAGTATTCCCACCCTCTTGCTCTAATTTTTGGATTGTGGGAGGGGCAGGGGAGCTTGATCAAAACTTGATCATATCTTGTTTTGCGTTGTCCTTCTAAAGGGGCATGGTGTGTTAAGAATGGGAAGTTATACAGGGTAGGAAGATGTTAGTAAGTTCATAGCATTAAAAATTACCTCATATTATAAGGTATACTACAGCTATCAGTATGCGTTAACATTTTTTTTCTTCTTTTTGCCCCTCATTTTAAACAGAACAGTAATCCATTATTTAAAACATAATAATTAACATATTCAATAAATGAATCCATTTTTTTTGCCTTAAGGTATCTGTCAGCTATTGCCACAATAATGTTGCATAATAAAGAGCCACACAATCTCAAAGCCCTACAACAATACACATTTATTCTCATGCATCTTTGTGTAGGCAGTTGGGTTGACCTAGTCTGGGCTCAACTGGAAAGGTCTGCTTCAGGCTACAAGTCTCTCCGTGTCAATGTCTCCTCTATTCAATGTCTGTTGTCCTCCTTCTAGTACTAGTGAACTAGCAGGGAGGTAGTATTCTAGTAACCATGGCAGACGTACAAGAAAGCAAATACATTTCAAATCTGTACTTGGGTCATATTTGTAAATATCCATTGACTGAAACAGTATCATGGATGAGCCCAAAGTCAAGAGGCAGAGAGAGAAACTCCACCTAAAGGTGGGAGGGACTGTGAAGTTGCTTATAGGGATGGGTGAAGAATTGGGATCAATAATTCAATCTACCACAGCTTGTATCTTTAATATAAATCAAACTGCTTTTCTATTTTTCAGCAGTCTTAATAGAAGCCTTTTCTTTTAAAAAAATCCAGGATCTATTAAGTCAAAAAAAAAAAGTGAAGAACAAGTTGGTGGAATATTTTTATTTGTTTTTCTTATACTACATTTTCCTTTTGATGTGTGTTTACCACATTCAGATGAACAACTGTTGAAAAGTGTACTCCAGGATGCTTTTGCAGGGTGTTTGTTTTGAAGAATAGTATAAAAATTTCCATAAAGTTTCATATGCAACCACAGATATTTTAACTTGATCCTTTATTCTGCATTTACTTTTAGGCGTCCTTAAGAATCTGTTAAAATGCAGAAATTATGCAGTATTGATTTCAGGAAAAGTTGAAGTGGTTACACATGATTGCCTTTGCCTTAAAAGAAATCCTTATTTGGTTCTAATTTGAACAATATTGAAAGCACAACAAAACTAGCTTTTTATTATGTCACCACACATTTGGTGAGTTACGGAAAGCATTTTATTTCAGGAATGGAGTTAACTGTGTCTTGTCCGCACTTCTAGCCATTCTTGTCATTTCTGGCTACTGTCCAAGCCTGCCTGTGACTCATACATACTTCTTTCCTGGTAAGAAATGCATCGAAATCCCGGGAACATATGCTGCTGACTGCTAGAAGAGTTTTAGTGGTGAGAGATTAATGCAATTGCTTTTATTTGAGAAATATAATTGGTCACAGTTACATACATGTAGCTTATATGTAAAATATGTTCTATTTTAAAACTCATGACAGTCATTTTTACTTTGCTTTTAAAAATGATGCTGAAAGGAATCTAAAATGTATATGCTTCATTCTTTCCTCTTATTCCAGAATAGTTGGAAGGGAAAAAGTACAAACTTATGTGAAATAAATGCACAGATATCTAAATATACACAAAAGTTAATTTAAATTTCAGGTATAAAGTTTGAAATGACAAAGTATTTGTTAGCCTAAAATTCCAAAAAGAGGAGTATTCTAATTCCCAAATTAAATGTTGCTTCATCAGATATTATCATTATATCATGTTTCTCTTATTAAAGTGTTTTCTCTTTAAAAACATAGTAAAATATGGGCTTCCCTGGTGGCGCAGTGTTTGAGAGTCCGCCTGCCGATGCAGGGGACACGGGTTCGTGCCCCGTCTGGAAAGATCCCACATGCCACGGAGTGGCCAGAACCGTGAGCCATGGCCGCTGAGCCTGCACATCCGGAGCCTGTGCTCCGCAACGGGAGAGGCCACAACAGTGAGAGGCCCACGTACCGCAAAAAAAAAAAAACAAAAACAAAAGAAAAAGTAAAATAATGTTTAGTATATAAGGTAATATTTTAGTGCTAAATTTCTGTGAAATACATGATTTTTCTATTTTTTCTTGTCATTCTGAAGAAACACTGTACCTAAATGCAAAGATTTCCTTTCTGATGATCCTTGAAGCTTCAGTAAAGTTGGGGCCTGCAACAGACCTGTGTTCTCAAGAATTTCTAGTTCATGTATACGTGCAGTAGTGGTGCTATTAATTTTCTCTAATAGGTCACATCTAACCCCTACTGGTCTTCCATTGTATGGGATCATAGGTCATTTCTCCATAGTTTGATTTTCCCCATTTTCTTCAAGATTTCACTTTCAAAAGTTCAGAAATACCATCAAGATGATGGTACACTATGATCACAGCTACCACAGACTCTTGTGAATAAAGTTGGTTATACATCATAAATAAATAAATACCTCAAAGCATTGTTCACAGAGTATGATTGGACCTTACACACCTATGCAGTCCAAACAAGACATTCCTGACATTTAGGGACTTTTAGATGTAAACTGTTCTCTGCTAGGGCTCTCTCATAACTAAAGTATGAGTCACTTGCAAACCATAATAGATTTTGGCTCTGCAACATGATGAAGTGTTCTGGATGTAGTGAAACACTTCACCCAGACTTATGGCAGCAGAATTCCCAGTGGTCACCCAAAATAGGGAAAGAAATGAAGAACAAAATTAAAGGAAATATGCAAACCCTGGCACCATCCCTTCATGGCAATACAGCTCTTTATTCTTGTTGTTAAGAGATGGAAGTACTTGGAGTTTAAATCCATAAATGATAGTACAAGTAGGTGTTGAATTTTCTTGTTCCTAATGACTGAACTTAACCTCATACTTGAAATTTTAAAAAGGGGTAAGATATATGCCCTACCAAATGAAATTATTTGGTTAGTTCTTCTACCAAAAGGCTAATATAGAATGTCAAACTTTCTGCAGAAATGTAATTAGACCTTTTGCTATGTATTCTCAATATATATATAGGCTTTGATACAAATTTACTAAATAAGGCCTTGTTATTGGAAGCCAACATAGCATGCAAAATGTGTCAATCCCACTGAATTGGGTGAATCACATAGTATTTGGCTTCATTTGAAGAGAGGGAATGGGAAGTTATCACCAAACATTTAAAATATAAATTTGATTATTTACTTGAGCCATGGTTTCGATATTTCTATCTTGATGTCTTTGTTTAATGAATGTTGCTCTCGATTCCCAAGTTTAATGTCAAGTCATAGAATGTTTCTTTGCACACACCACCCTGATGTCCCCCAGCACAAAGCCGCTCACTGCATTGCAGGCAGACTCATACTTCACACACAGCCTCATCTCAGACAGGAAAGGTGGAGTTTTCCTTTTCAGAGTCAAAGGAAGTGACAGCTCAGGCTTGATAGTTGTACTGATCCTGGTGTGGATTTCAGTTTGGTTACTTTGCTTTCAACTTCAACTTCTCACTTGAACCTCCATACAGAAAATTAAATGCTAGATTTCAGCATTTTGTTTCACGCTGATGAAATAAAAATTGTTTTGAGTGTAAAATTAGACTTTATCCTCACTGAATTTCAGTAGCACCTACACAGTATAAACTAGGGCATCGTTTAGCAAAGTGTTATTGGAGTGACATCATAATGACCTATTAAGGGTAATACACATTTGAATGACCTCAGTTATTTTTTCAGGTTTATTCATGACTTTTGTGGCATTTAGTGTAGTTGTTTCTGAAGCAGTGATGGGCATTTCATAGGATCTTATATTCCAATCTCCCAACTGGGAGATTTCCTGAGTTGTTATTGTATATGTTTATATACAAGATGTTTTTCCTGAAGCTCTTTTAAATCATTCTTCTGAGTATAAGGTTATTGAATTATCATCAAGTATAATGTCATATCATAAAAATTATGCATGATGGCATCATGGACACACAAGAACTAGGAAATCAATGGAATTGGATTGGTTCTAAATATTATTGTCATATAGGGCAAATTTGATGAATAGATTCCTTATATACCAATAACATATCTAATTTATTAAATTTGCTGAACATGTGACTCTAATAAAAATGTAAAAATAACCTGGGTTTGCTTTTAAAACAAATATCTCTGGAGAGAAAGTTACATGCTAGAGATGGATAAGTTGTGAGAATGCAAAAATGAACAAGACAATTTTTGCCCTCAAAATTCTAGAAGTTACAAATTTGAGCAGTATAAATGATCTGTTAACCTTTGCAATGACCAATTTCTATAATATATAAATGTGTTAAAGAAATCAGAGCAAAAAATACTTCCCTTGAAATATTTTTGGCAGAATTATTAATTACAAAGGAGTGTTTAAATACAATCTGGTGGCATTATCACAATATCTTTGGAGGTAATACATGTGAACCCTAAGCATTATTTTTGGTGCAATGCTTTGTCACAATTTATGTGGTAATAGTAGTATTTGAGAAACTTGGAGTGTCAGTTTCACAAAAATAAAAAGGCAGTAATGTAAATAATTACGTTTGGCACTAAAAAAAGCAACTAATCAAGCACTATTTGCTGTGATATGTCTTATTTTACTCTTTTATAGTTTATGTACTTTATGTCTGTCCCACCAACCGTTTAGACTTTAGTCATTTCTGAAAATGAATATTACTGCATCTTTTGAGAAAAAGAAATAGTTTCTTTGTAGACATTTTAAAAGCAGTAACTTTTACTGATATCTACAGAGAATTTAGCTATAGTTTCTTTACTTGTAATGTGTATCCACCACCTTTTTGCTGAATGTTTAATAGTCTTCCAGTGACATCAATAAGGCAAACCTTCACAGATTATTTTCCCTTAACGTAAATATATATAAAGGAATTTAAAAATGAGCAAGAAGGTGGATAAAGTAGTATTTGTAGGGTAGATAATCAAACATTAATTTCTTCAAATATTATTTTCCTGTACACATCAAATGCATGTTTTGTTTGAATGATCTCTGTCTTCATGCAAAGATTAGAGACAGTGGTCTAAGGCATATTATGCTGCTTGCTCCCTAGCCTGGTTCTTTCCACAGATCTCTGCAAAAATCAGTGGACTAGAGTTAAGAGGCTGACAATAGTTTTTCTTAGATAAATCACTTGACATTTCAATGCTTTGCTTTTGATTAGGAGATGAACTTGATGATATCTAAGATTCCTTCTAAGAATTTTAATATTTCTTCTTGCAAATAAATGGATTCCTAAACCTTTGTTGTATTATAAATTTTACAGTCTTTCAAAAGAAAAAAAAAAATTGTTTTCCGGAACATGTTATGTAGGTTGCAGGAAGACTGTGAATTAAAAATATGTTTTGGGGCATTTTTCATCCTGATTCACTAAGAACCACTTTATTTAGCTTGCAGAGAGATTGTGTATTTAAGAATATGTTTTTAATTGTGGTTGAGATAGTGATCACAATGCAATTATCAGTTTATTAACTGGAGAATGAGCTCATAATGGATATTGATATTTTAGTCAATTCCTTAGCCTTGAATATAGTGTATTACTTCTGTAATATCAACTTAATTTAGTGAAATACCATATTTTATATTTACACATATGTAATGATTTGATCATTGCTATTGCTAACTAATAACAATAGCAATTGCTCATTTATTATGTATCTGTATTCTGATTTATTGACTTAAGAAATTAAAAGTAAATCCCCAAGATATAACATCATTCCTGATGCAGTGCAGAATAAAATGATAAATTGCATATAATAGGAAAAAATTTTTAAAGAGAAAAGCATTGTACTCATTTCATGGTAACTATTTGCACAGTAAGAGTTTTAGTTTTTAAATATCCATTTGGCTATTCAGCAAGTAGAATATCAAGGATTCTATTCATTCAGCATAAATAAGTTTGGTGACAATATTTAAAGCCATATTTTTAATTAACTTTTACCTTTACAAAACTACCAAAAGGCAAACCAATTTTTAATGAATTGATCATTAGCCTTAGCGCCTTAATCTCGGTCATATTTTTGTCTTTAAATATCATCATTTACCAAGGTTTCACTGTCTAGGGATCAGGTGTCTCAGCTTAGAAAGTCATTCTGAAGGTACCTAAATGGTAATGGAGTGATGGCCGTAGACAATACCTATGGTTCAGCCGTTAGCTGTAGCTGATGTTTTTGCTATGAATAAGTCAACCACAAAGCTACCAACTGCCTTTGTAATTGTAGCAGATGAAACCACATATGTTCCTTAAGGGTCAAATATCTAAGCACAAAGGTCAACATTTGATAGGCAGGCATAAAATATGCAAGTACCTTATCATAATGGTGTAATGTTTCTTTCATCTTTGAGGGTCAATTTTCACCAACTTACAGAATTGATACCTTAAAATGTCCCCAGACTTAAGTGATGGAAGCTACTGGCAGTTTGTATTTGTTTTGTTTTCATTTAAAATACAGCCACTTGTGAAGGGAAGCTTCTGAGTTCAGAATGTGATATTTTCAGACTTCCCTGGTGGTCCAGTGGTTAAGACTCTGTGCTTCCAATGAAGAGGTCATGGGTTTGATCCCTGGTCGGGGAACTAAGACCCCACATGTTCCCAGCTTGGCCTAAAAAAATAAAAAAAATGATTTTTAAATATGATAGTTTTTACAAAATAATATTTAAATGCAATTATTTTGCTTATTTCAGATCCAAACAAATATAAAAACAGATGTAAAACACTAAAGGGGCAATGCTGGCACTAAAAGCTTAGCTATCCTGTAGTTTTTTTTTTTTTTTTTTTGCGGTACGCGGGCCTCTCACTGCCGCGGCCTCCCCCGCCGCGGAGCAGCAGGCTCCAGACGCGCAGGCCCAGCGGCCATGGCTAACGGGCCCAGCCGCTCCGCGGCACGTGGTATCCTCCCGGACCGGGGCACGAACCCGTGTCCCCTGCATCGGCAGGCGGACCCCCAACCATTGTGCCACCAGGGAAGCCCTATGCTGTAGTTTTTGGTGTGTCTTTTAAAAGAATGGAATGTATTTACCAACATATACTTTTTTTAGTGTAGGAATTATATCTTAGACAGTTTTTAAATCTCAGAATTTTAAAATAAACCACTAATAGCCATTATCTGTATTATTTAAAGTTATCTTATTTGTACAGAAAGAAAGGACTCTTTAAAAATTATAATGTCTTAATTCTTATTTCCAGATATCTTCTCTAAACTTTTAATGTTTGACTCCTGTGGTTTATATGATAATATTTCAAAACAAATCATACCAAATCTTAGTCCAAAGAGGGGGTAGTAATGGAAAAAGACTCTCAGGTTGGTGGCAGATCCAAGAGAGTGAGCCAAGTGCATGTTAGGATCTGGACTCATCAAGAGAGATGATAACTGCCAAGGACAAGATGCAGGGCAGTTCAAAGAATTATCCATGGTGTGGGGAACTAACTTCTTGGAATCAAGATGTCAACAATATGTTTTCCTGGAGGTAGTTGTAAATGTTTCTATTTGTACATATTTCCATGATCAAACTTCATTTCTTCCCTGCAAGGGACGGTGGCCTGTCTTACTTTCATCTTTTTTTGTTGTTTTTTTTGCGGTACGCGGGCCTCTCACTGTTGTGGCCTCCCCCGTTGCGGAGCACAGGCTCCGGACGCGCAGGCTCAGCGGCCATGGCTCACAGGCCCAGCCACTCCGCGGTATGTGGGATATTTCCGGACAGGGCACGAACCCGTGTCCCCTGCATCGGCAGGCGGACTTTCAACCACTGCGCCACCAGGGAAGCCCTCATCTGTATTTTTAATGACTAACATATACCGTTTATGTGATAGATCCTAAAATATTACATGGATAAATATTGGAATCAGTGACCACCTCATAGGTAAACAGGGTCCATGATCTTGGAATTCTTGGTAGTAGAAACATGGCACACCGAGTCAGAAGTGAAGGGATTGCAGGATGACACCTACTTACGCCAATAAGTTCAAATCTCCTCTCCTAGGTAATTCGTACTCCAGTCAATTGAGGGAATCTAGAGGAGTCATGCTGAAAGCTTTTCAGGAATACTTGAGGAAGTGTGAAGTGGAGAAGAGAGACTGGACAGTTAGAGAAAATATCCAGATTTTTCTTTAGAAAGGAATACAAAGTTTCAACTTTTTGATTGGCAAGCTGACACTGATTTGGAAAAAGCATAGTCTGGCTTATTAAATGGATGACCTGTTGTATCCTTAACCAAAAATATAACCTTTGCATATATCAGATCCAATGATGAGATGTTCTAGATCTGTGCCTATAACTGGCTGATTCTAGATACATTCAGAAATGTTTAGTTTTGAACTCATTAATATTTAACTAAATTTATTCTTGCTAATAAAAAAGGAAATACTTTTCTGTACCTGAAGTGATGGAGTTGGCCAAAATTTCATAGAGAATACATGATCACAGACTTTTAGAGCTGTATCTAGGAATCACCTAGTTCATTTTTTTTTTTAATTCTGACAAAGATTTATAGGCTGACTCAAGATTATATGGCTAGTTAGTTCATATGTAAGTGTTCCAAATTCCAGACAGGAATAATATGCACATTTGTAAAAATATATTTATATAGCTGTGACATACTTTTCAGATATGATTCATTTATTGAACACACACACACAAACAAGGGAGGTATGTGTGGAGAGAGAGAAAGACAGGTTTGCATTGTAGTGAAGAAAACACTGACTTACTAGATCTTAACCTATGTACCTTTGATTAACTCATTTCTCTAATGGAAGATAATAGTACCTGCCTCATAGGGCTCTTTTGAGGATTTTATATGTATATATGTGTGTGTGTGGATGCATGTATATATGTGTGTACACATATATATAACTTAAAACAGTGTTTGCTATGTGCATGTTAGTTATAACTATTAAAATATAGAAGGGTCTTGTTCAGTTCATGCACTCATAATGAAGAATCTTTCTATTATACCCAACATGCTTCTAGTGTGTGGTACAGGTCCTGATGTATCTTTGATGTCATGTTTAATTGGTGCCAGTCTGGATTCTCTTTACCCTCAATTTAGTGTTCTTCCTTCCCCCCACAGATATGAACATATACTTACATAAACACACACTCATATATGCATGTCACATATGCAGTCTCTCTCTGGTTCTGTCCTGGTAGTATGAAAACCAAGATCTACTTTTTGTTGAACGCTTCCCTCTGTGCTAGTCATTTTGCCAGCATCATCAAGGTTTAGTCTTCATAAAATGCTGCAAGATAAATGTTATTATCCTAATTTTAAGATAAGGAGACTGAGGCTCAGAGAAATTAAGTGCTCGAGTTTCCCCAGTTAATAAGTTGCAGAGACAGAATCTGAACTCCAGTCTTTCTAATTCGAAAACTCATGTTGTTTACAACCTTGCAAGGAAGTTGGAAATGCTCCTTATAGACTGCAGTTTTAGCCATTGTGGATCTTTTCTAAAGGAAGTGGTGTAGAGAATGATGTCAGCCAAAAAAGAAGTGGCAGATTTCTAACTACTGAGGCTGTCTTAACCACTTCCTAGACTAATTTGAGCCACTAGCTATGATCAAAACTGTCCTGTTAAATGGTGGAACTATAATAATTATTTAGTACTGAATTTTGTACATTGTTTTCTGGGTTTTTCTTTTTTATCAATTGCTCATCCGTTTACTTGCCTAGCTTTCCTATATGTCCCACTCATTCCTTGCCAGAGAATAATGACAATCCTACCTATTACTTCTCCCTCCACCCAAGCCCGCCCTCCTCTCTTCCTGGAAAAGAAGAAACCAGAATTCTTTTGCTCTCTCCTAATATTCATACTCATCACTCTTGGATCTGATGGAGTTTTTACAGTGTAACTATAAAAGATGACATTTCATCCTAGGAGAAAAATGTCCTGGTTATATCTGAGCTAAATGGATGGATGGATTTTTCTCCATGACTTGATTTTGTGACCCAACTGGGGAAGCTTTCAGTTTTATTAGCAGCTGTCTCCCCTTTTCTTATCAGATATTCAGCTTTTAGCACCTAGCTCGAAAGAGAAAACACATGGTTTGAAGTTATTATTTAAACTTCACAAATTGTTATTTCTAAACAATTTTTCTTAGGTAGGAAAACAAATAGCTCTGACAAGGATCTTTCAAACAAAGCTGTTAATATTTGCAATTTATATGAATGCTACATCTGAATGGAATGATTGTTTAGCTTTAGTCACATTAAGATGTGTTGAAAGGAGTGGAAATAGAAAGAAAAGATGTGTGTAGTTTTCTTCCCCTAAAGATTGAGAGTTGACTTTAAAGGGAAAAATGCTGAGTGTTTCTTAAAACAAAATGTGAACTTCTTTATTTCCTTTGGACATTAGTTGCCAATATGTAAACATTTCAGGAAGAAATTTTATACAACCTCATCTGTGTGTCAGGCAACATTTAATGGTTGAAAGACAGTCCTAAGTCTCAACAATTCTTCACTGGTGCACAAATCTGGGGATTAAAATGACAGTTGATCGTGGACCTATTCTATTATAAACTCCAAGTTGATCATTTAAAGTCAGTTACGATCAACAAATGATCAAATGATCTTTATTTGGCTTTTATATTTTTCTATAAATATTTCACAACTTTCTCTAGGGTATTTTCTGTTTTTGATGTCATATATGAAGGTTCTGATTCTTTTTGGAAGGACTATTTGAATAGACTCTTGGTATACAATTTAATTGGTATCTTGCAGACATATGCAATATTCATACATTGTTTCTTTCTCTCCTTGTAGGTAGAAATAACACTTCAGGATATCAATGACAATCCGCCAGTGTTCCCAACCGACATGCTGGATCTCACAGTGGAGGAGAACACTGGAGATGGCTCTAAGATTATGCAACTAACAGCCATGGATGCTGACGAGGTAGTTCAGACACCCTCTCTGAATTTTTGAAAACTTGTATTCCAGTGATCTATCAAATTTCTATTGTATGTTGACAACATTTATTTCCTAATAACTAAGGTAAAGCGTTGTGTGCTCTTTTCCAAAGAAATTAAGTAATTCTTGAAATATGATATAGGAATGCTAAAATAAAGACTGTCTAGTCATGATTTTCCTTTGATCAGCAATTAACAACTCAGTTCATTGCTGGCTACATTTTGAATTTCTTAGCCAAATTATTTTAATTTCTCAAATAGTAAAAAATTCCTACAGAAATATCTTATTTTTTAATGCTAGTATCACTCCCATTTGCTATCTTATAACATATATAGCTAAGAATTTGTTTTTTATTTGTAATTGAAAAAAGCAAATTTTTTAAAATTAAAAAAAAATTAAGGCTACCTTGCAACTTTTCATTTAATTTGCATATATACATATACAAAAATATATATAATTTAATTATAGCCTTATATATTTTAAGGAAATTATCTAGGTAGCTAATGAGTTTTCAATTCCATTAATAAACAGAAATTTCTTTCCTAGTGGTAAATTGAAATTTGGGGGCACAATCTAGATTTCTACCTTCTGTATTTATATTTTAAGTTTAGCTAATGCTCCAAATGGCATGGCAGCTTATATAATTTGTAATTTACATTTTTCCCATTAAAAAAATAGTATCACTTGTTTTCTCCTTCTTGCTAGGTAAAGGGTTTAATTAATGTTCTAGAGTTTTGGAAAGAGAAATAAAGTTCCCCTACACTAGTATCCCCTTTCTCTTTAAGCTAAGCCCCAAACAGGCCAGATAATTTAATTTCCTTACCCTCAATTAAAATCCAGAAGTATCTGAAAACTTGATTTTTGGCTTATTTCTTTGACTTTAAAAAGGTAAATAGCGGGTTCGAGCCCTGGTCCGGGAAGATCCCACATGCTGAAGAGCGGCTGGGCCTGTGAGCCATGGCTGCTGAGCCTGCACGTCTGGAGCCTGTGCTCCACAACGGGAGAGGCCACAACAGTGAGAGGCCCGCATACCGCAAAAACAAACAAAAGAAAACGAATATATAAATATATGTATAATTGAATCACTTTGCTGTGCAGCAGAAATTAACACAACATTGTAAATCAACTATACTTCAGTAAAATAAAATTTAAAAAAAAAAAAAGGGCTTCCCTGGTGGTGCAGTGGTTGAGAGTCCGCCTGCCGATGCAGGGGACACGGGTTTGTGCCCCGGTCCGGGAAGATCCCACATGCCGTGGAGCGGCTGGGCCCGTGAGCCATGGCTGCTGAGCCTGTGTGTCCGGAGCCTGTGCTCCGGGAGAGGCCACAACAGTGAGAGGCCCGTGTACCGCAAAACAAAAAACAAAAAACAACAACAACAAAAAGGTAAATAATTCAATAGCAGACTAATATTTAACAGCCAGTACAGAAATATAATGACTTAGTCATTTATACATTTTGCCAAATTTCTTTTTCCTAAGGAAAAGGAAACAAAATAAAGCAAGGGCATTTAGGTAATCGTAGTTTTCTACTGAAAAAGATTTGGTGTTTCAAGTTTAGTACCTTCTACTCAATTTTATATAGAGAAAAGTTTATTCCCAACTCCAGCTACCATTAAGAGTTGTGTGCAGAATATTTCTATTATTATTGATAGATATGAAATATCATCAACTATAATTAAGTAAATACTGCATTTCCTTAAAGCTCATCATTGATAATATATATTTGGATAGCTCAATTCATAAAACTTCATTATCTCTTATTTAGCAAAATAACTAAAAATCAACAACAGAAAAGAAGCTCATGCAATTGCTATAAGCCTACGCAATCGATACATCAAATAATTGTAATTGTAACAACTGCTCTGTTAGCTATACTCTCTGTAGAAACAGAACAAATAAACCTCATTTATTTCAAGTGATTTATCCAAGGCAGGAAGCAATAATATGTTAATTATAATATATATATATTCCGATGGGATACACTAGTCTCTTAAGAACTGATTGTTTGAAAGAGATGCCAACATTCAACCCTTTTAATACTATTATGTTGATACTGTTATAATTTTATTTTCCCCTCTACTTTTTCTTTTCACGATATGACAGAGAAGGGTTAATACAAATGCAGTGCTACCTGTGTGTTTATTTTTCTCTCTTTAACTTTTCTGTGTGTGTGTATGCCCACACACACTTGCATTGTCTTCAAGTTCATCTTTTGAGATGTGTTTATATTTATGATGAAATTTGAAGAAGGCTGGGAAAGTCCTTATGTCTCTAGGTATTTACGTCAACACGGTTTTAGTGTACTTGTTTTATTTCTATTGAGTTTTGTTTTTTAAGTTAAAAAAATGTAAGTAACCATGCTCGTGTTATCCTGAGATGTTCCAGTTTTTCTTTTTTTTTTTAAATTACTAAATGTAAGGTGATGATAGCTAGGATATGCAAGAAGTGCATTTGAGGTGAGAAAGGGTGGGGAGTTAAAGGGGCAGAAACGGGTAAAGTTATAAAGCAGGAATAACTAGGGAAAAGAAAGAATTGTTTGCCATTCAGGGAGCGGTTGGGATGTTGACAATTTGTGCAGGATGTGACTGCACTTGAAGGCATAAAAATCAACACTGAGTATTTTGTAATAGGACCTGTATGCGGGGGCAAGGAGAGGTGGGGTGGAAGGAGGAAAAGGCAGCAGAGGATGGAAGGGAGGAAATAGTTTCACCTGCAACTTTAAAGAAAAGAAGGGGAGGAGACCTTCAAGATGGTGGAGGAGTAAGATGTGGAGATCACCTTCCTCCCCACAAAAACATCAGAAATACATCTACATGTGGAACAACTCCTACAGAACACCTACTGAACGCTGGCAGAAGACCTCAGACTTCCCAAAAGGCAAGAAACTTCCTACGTACCTGGAGAGGGCAAAAGAAAAAAGAATAAACAGAGACAAAAGAATAGGGATGGGACCTGCACCAGTGGGAGGGAGCTGTGAAGGAGGAAAGGTTTCCAGACACTAGGAGCACCTTTGTGGGCGGAGACTGCGGGTGGCGGAGGGGGGAAGCTTCGGAGCCGCAGAGGAGAGCGCAGCCACAGGGGTGCGGAGGGCAAAGAGGAGAGATTCCCGCACAGAGGATCGTTGCCGACCAGCACTCACCAGCCCGAGAGGCTTGTCTGCTCGCGCGAGGGGAGGGAGGGCCTGAGAGCTGAGGCTCCGGCTTCGGTCGGAGCGCCTGGAGAGGACTGGCGGCGTGAACACAGCCTGAAGGGGGCTAGTGCTGCACAGCTGGCCAGGACGGAGTCCGGGGAAAAGTCTGCAGCTGCCGAAGAGGCAAGAGACCATTGTAAACAAGCTCCAGAGAAGAGCTCGAGCTGCGGCTACCAGCACGGACCCCAGAGGCAGGCATGAAACACTATGGCTGCTGTTGCCGCCACCAAGAAGCCTGTGTGCGAGCACAGGTCACATTCCACACCTCCCCTCCCGGGAGCCTGTGTAGCCTGCTACTGCCAGGGTCCCGTGATCCAGGGACAACTTCCCTGGGAGAATGCACGGCACACCTCAGGCTGGTGCAACGTTATGCTGGCGTCTGCTGCCGCAGGCTCGCCCCACACTCCGTGCCCCTTCCTCCCCCAGGCCTGAGTGAGCCAGAGCCCCCCAATCAGCGGCTCCTTTAACCTGGTCCTGTCTGGGCGGGAAGAGATGCCTTCAGGCGACCTACATGCAGAGGCGGGGCCAAATCCAAAGCTGAACCCTGGGACCTGTGCGAACAAAGAAGAGAAAGGGAAATCCCTCTCAGCAGCTCAGGAGCAGCGGAGTAAATCTCCACAGTCAACTTGATGTACCCTGCATCTGTGGAATACCTGAATAGACAACGAATCATCCCAAATTGAGGAGGTGGACTTTGGGAGCAACGATATATATATATTTTTCCCTTTTCTCTTTTTGTGTTTATGTGTATGCTTCTTTGTGTAATTTTGACTGTATAGCTTTGCTTTTACCATTTGTCCTAGGGTTCTATTTCTTTGTTGTTGTCGTTGCTTTTTGTTTGTTTTAGTATAGTTTTTAGCGCTTGTAATCATTGGTGGATTTGTTTTTTGGTTTGGTTGCTCTCCTTTTTCTTTCTTTGTTTTTTTAAATTATTTTTATTTTTAATAATTATTTTTTATTTTAATAACTTTATTTTATTTTCTCTTTCTTTCTTTCTTTTTTTCTCCCTTTTCTTCTGAGCCGTGTGACTAACAGGGTCTTGCTGCTCTGGCTGGGTGTCAGGACTGTGTCTCTGAGGTGGGAGAGCCGAGTTCAGGACATTGGTCCACCAGAGACCTCCCGGCTCCATGTAATATCAAATGGTGAAAGCTCTCCCAGAGATTATAAGAAAATTATAAGACACTGATGAAAGAAATGAAAGATGATACAAACAGGTGGAGAGATATACCGTGTTCTTGGAAGAATTAACATTGTGAAAATGACTATACTACCCAAAGCAATCTACAGATTCAATGCAATCCCTATCAAACTACCACTGGTATTTTTAACAGAACTAGAACAAAATATTTCACAATTTACATGGAAACACAAAAGACCCCAAATAGCCAAAGCAATCTTGAGAAAGGAAAACTGAGGAATCCAGCTCCCTGACTTCAGACTATATGACAAAGCTACAGTAATCAAGACAGTAAGGTACTGGCACAAAAACAGAAATATAGATCAATGGAACAGGATAGAAAGCCCAGAGATAAACCCACGCACATATGGTCACCTTATCTTTGATAAAGGAGGCAAGAATATACAATGGAGAAGAGACAGCCTCTTCAATAAATGATGCTGGGAAAACTAGACAGCTGCATGGAAAAGAATGAAATTAGAACACTTCCTAACACCATATACAAAAATAAACTCAAAATGGATTAAAGACCTAAATATAATGCCAGACACTATTAAACTCTTAGAGGAAAACATAGGCAGAACACTCTATGACATAAGTCACAGCAAGATCCTTTTTGACCCACCTCCTAGAGAAATGGAAATAAAAACAAAAATAAACAAATAGGAACTAATAAAACTTAAAAGCTTTTGCACAGCAAAGGAAACATAAACAAAACGAAAAGACAACTTCAGAATGGGAGAAAATATTTGCAAATGAAGCAACTGACAAAGGATTAATTTCCAAAATTTACAAGGACCTCATGCAGCTCAATATCAAAAGAACAACCCAGTCCAAAAATGGGCAGAAGACCTAAATAGACATTTCTCCATAGAAGATATACAGATTGCCAACAAACACATGAAAGGATGCTCAACATCACTAATCATTAGAGAAATGCAAATCAAAACCACAATGAGGTATCACCTCACACCAGTCAGAATGGCCATCATCAAAAAATCTACAAACAATAAATGCTGGAGAGGGTATGGGGGAAAGGGAGCCCTCTTGTACTGTTGGCGGGAATGTAAATTGATACAGCCACTATGGAGAAGTGTATGGAGGTTCCTTAAAAAACTAAAAATAGAACTACCATACAACCCAGCAATGCCACTATTGAGCATATTCCCTGAGAAAACCATAGTTCAAAAAGAGTCATATACCACAATGTTCATTGCAGTGTGATTTACAATAGCCAGGACATGGAAGCAACCTAAGTGTCCATCGACAGATGAATGGATAAAGAAGATGTGGCACATATATACAATGGAATATTACTCAGCCATAAAAGGAAACGAAATTGAGTTATTTGTAGTTAGGTGGATGGACCTAGAGACTGTCACAGAGTGAAGTAAGTCAGAAAGAAAAAAACATATACTGTATGCTAACGTATATATAGAATCTGAAAAAAAAAATGGTTCTGAAGAACCTAGGGGCAGGACAGGAATAAATATGCAGATGTAGAGAATGGACTTGAGGACATGGGGAGGGGGAAGGGTAAGCTGGGAGGAAGTGAGAGAGTGGCATGGACTTATATATACTACCAAATGTAAAATAGCTAGTGGGAAGCAGCTGCATAGAACAGGGAGATCAGCTCGGTGCTTTGTGACCACCTAGAGGGGTGGTATAGGGAGGGTGGCAAGGAGATGCAAGAGGGAGAGAGATATGGGGATATATGTATATGTAGAGCTGATCCACTATTTTATAAAGCAGAAACTAACACACCATTGTAAAGCAATTATACTCCTATAAAGATGTTTAAAAAGAAAAAAGGAAGACATTTTTGGAAAACTGCTTTTGGACTCTTATGTTTAAAATTTTAAGCCCCTGAGGTTGTTTTCCTTCTTGGATATGTTTTCTCTTAAATTTTTTAGTAGCATTTTAATGACTACTGACTATTTCCAATCCTGGCTTTAGAAACCAATTTCTTTGGCTCTATGCCATGCGTAAGGGATACCTAGGCTTCCTATGGCATTCAGAATTATTGGCTGTTTCCTTTTCTGAGTGGTTTATAATAAATTAATATTAATGCTTTTAGGTAAACCTTCTATCTTCTTCTCTATTGTCAGCTCCTTACCTCTTAGTTAAATTTGAAAATATGTATATATATATATATATATATATATATATATATGTTTGAAATGTTTTCTCTCTTACCAAATCATGGCTCTGTTTTCTTTCTTCATCTAGTTTTGAGTAGGAGTCAATATTGAAAGCAAGGAGTTGCTTTTACTTTGTGGCCAGCATTAAATTGTCACACAACTATCCAGTAGATTGATTTTGCAAGATTAATAGAATTCTTTAAAATGCTAAGATTATGTAGGTAATCAGCAAATTATGTCCATATATTCTTTAGTTTATACACTTGTCCTTAATTACTAAATTGAACATAAAAATATTAGTATGTTAGAGAAACTAGTAGGTCACTGAAGAGTAATGCCTGGGTAAAGGAATCAGTTTTAGAAAGCAACATATACATGTTGAATGTAATTTAAATATCTTTCGAAACATGTGTTGGATCAAGATACACATCTCTCAGAAGCATGTGACTTTGTCAGTCTCTTGTTTCCTTCGATAAACAGAATTATTATGCTTGTAATTGGCCAGGATACTCAAGCTTTGTTCCATGGTACCATATGTGTTTTTGAAAATACTACTTAAGTTCATAAAATGCATTTGCAATTTATAGCTATTTACTTTTAGAATTCCTTCCACTTACTTTTGTCTCTGTGGTTCCTCAGGAGAGTGGAGTATTTTTAAACAGCATTATTTCCACTGGGCTACAGCTGAAATACGATATTTGTTTCTTGTAGCATTGCTGATACTGCATATTTGGAATATTAAATAAATAGACTTTTCAAAAGACCTAATTAAATCATTACTCTTGGCTACACATTTTCAGACATTCACTAGAACTACTAATGTACCACATCAGCTGATTTTGAAAGTGAAAAAGATGGTTTATCGACATAGTCTGTTGCCTTTGCTTCTGTTCAGAAGAATTATCATAAGTTTAGGAGTATTAATTATTATAGTCATTTTGCAGACAGGACATTTCTCAATTTCAAACCATTTGTACAATAGCTTGAAATGTTTTTATATCTTGGCTTTCCCCTAGTTTCCAAATTCCATTTTAGTAGGTCAGAATTGAGTGTAGCTGTTTTTCCCTGGACTGTTTTACCAGAATAATCGAATTCCTTGTGAAATAGAACAAATGGTACAGAATGTGGTCAGATTAGAAGTCTAAAATTCTTATTGAATATTTTTGTTAAACCATACAATTACAATAAATACATTAGATACTCTATGTACACCTGAATATACAAGATAAATGTGCATAGTATGTTAAACCCAGCTGTTCCATTACTAAATTAAAATGTTCTTTGAGGCATTCACGTTACTAAATTTTAAGATTAGCTTAGGGAATGCAGTACAAATATAGCAAATGCCACTAAATGTAAATTTTGAAAGAGTATTTTTGCCTTCAACTGTTAGAAATCATCCCCTTATGTGTTTGGTCACAAAGATAAAATATATTTAACCTGTGATGGAAAAGATGTATGGAAACTTCAGCTGCTGAAATTTCCCAGCATGTCAGCTTTATAGTCTAAACACCCTAAATTTATGTTCTTCCTAATATCTTCTGGAGAGTTCTTAGCCTGTATATTTTAATAAATACCTTGCTATAGCTTAATATGGTAAAAAAAGTATATTTGTTTTATGTGAGTATATTTAAATCAAAAAGCAATTTTTGAAGTTGACAATTCCAACACTACTTATACCTCAGTGTCAAGACTCAATACTACATATTAACAGGAAATCAGAGAATATTTTCCCTGGGATATATAGCAACTCTAATCAAATTTTTACTTAAATTATTTATTTGCAAACAACTTAGTCATCAAATACATTTAACTTGTTGTATTCCTTTTATAAGAAAATAATTAAAATAGGACTAAAAGTAACAATTAGCATTGTCATACGCTTAAAGCTTCTCAAGGATTTTTCTAGGTCCTTTACACATATGAGTGCCTTTAATCCTCAGAGCAGTCCTATGTGGCAGGTATTATTACCAACCCGATTGTCCAGGTAAGGAAACGTTGGCTCAAAGAGGTTAGGTAGTGGCCCAATGACACACAATTAATAAGTAGTAGAGCAAATATTCAAGCCCAAAACTATGACCCCAGAGCATCAGATCTCAGCCAGTACAGTGTATAATATTTAACTCAATATTTCAATTATAATATACATATAAGTAAACATATCTAAATCAAACTGCTCATAATTGCAACAATATATAGGTAGGTTTATAAGAGATTTTTAAATACTGTAAAATTATCAAATTATCATCCCCCATCATCAAATCCAGATGGGTGCTTAATTATTTTTTATTAATTTTTATTTGAGTACAGTTGCTTTACAACGTTGTGTTAGTTTCTGCTGTACAGCAAAGTGAATCAGCTATATGTATACATATACCCCTTCTTTTTTGGATTTCCTTCCCATTTAGGTTACCACAGAGCACTGAGTTCCCTGAGCTACACAGTAGATTCTCATTAGAAAAATATGGAACACTTCACGAATTTGTGTGTCATCCTTGCGCAGGGGCCATGCTGATCTCCTCTGTATCATTCCAATTTTAGTATATGTGCTTCCGAAGCGAGCACTGGATGCTTTAATTTTAATTTCCCTTAATTTCTTTATTTTTGTCACTGCTAAAATCTGTTCTTTCTTGAAACCTTCCCTTTAACCTCTGTGGCAGGCTGTCCTCTGGGTCTCCTAGGTCCTTCCCCCTCTTCTTCCCGTAGTCCCTGCCCCTTTTTCCCATTCTCTAAATGTAGTATTCAATCTTTATGCTGCTGTTCCCTTCTTGATCTATTCTAATTTAAATCCTCAACAAATCTTGTGGCCTCAACTGTGACCTACATATATCGACCTTCAGATAGTTTTATGAAACCCCTTTTCAAATCTCTGACCACACAACCATTTCTATGGTTATGACCATTGCCACATAACCATTTCTATGAAACTGTCCTTCAATTGCTTAACATACTATACATAAAATTATAAAATTTCACTGTATACTTTCTCCTGCATCAAAGCAGACCTTATCCAGAGATATCTTCAGCAAGAGGATTCTCCTAATTGACGGCCAAAGTAATTTGAAATTAATTTTTTTTCCTTCTGTTTCACTTTTACACCCATTGCCTGGAGTTGTTAAAAGAAAGAAATGAGACTGAGTGAAGTAAGTCAGACACAGAAAAAAAAATATCATATTTTTTATATTTGGAAACTAAAAAAAGGGTACAAATGAACTTACTTACAAAACAGAAGTAGGGTCACAGATGTAGAAAACAAACTTATGGTTACCAGGGGATAAGGGCAGGGGGGAGGGACACACTGGGAGTTTTGGATTGACATATACACATTACTGTACATAAAATAGATAACTAATAAGAGCCTACTGTATAGCACAGGAAACTCTACTCAATATTCTGTAATGGCCTATATGAGAAAAGAATCTAAAAAAATAGTGGATATATATATATATATATATATATATATATATATATATATATATATAAAACTGATTCACTTTACTGTACACCTGAAACTAACACAACATTGTAAATCAACTGCAATTTAAAAAAAAAAGAAAGAAATGAGAATATAGGGGAATGTTGAACAAATGAGAGATATTGTTACTGTTACTTCTATATCCAATAACCTATCAGATCTTAACTAATTTGTCCTGTGTATTATGTTTGTTACATAATAATTGAGAGTCTCATTTCTAGAGCAAGATAGCCAGGGTTCATATTTCTTTGTCTCAGTTTCTTTATCTTCAAAATTGGGATAATAATAGTACTTACCCAACTGGATTACCTTTAAGTATCTAAACAATTAGTGCCCATGAAGTGATGTGCTCAGAGCAGTGCTTAGCACTTAATAAACACTTAATAAATGTATTTTTCTCAACTTTTCCATTCCTTCTGCCAAATTCCTGGTTCATACCTCAGATTTTGAGTGCTACAGCTCTAAGATCTGAGAGAAAACAAGAATGGATTCCTGCTTTCATTTTACAGAACAGGGACTTAGAACCAGAAAATAATACAGATTGTATAGAGTTTCATCTTGAGGAAATAAAGCCCCAGTCTCTTGGGGCCAAACTTTATTCACTGTCTCCCTTCTCTGGCCTCTCTTCATTCTAGTCCATCCTACACTATTGAGAGCCTTAAAAGATTGTTTTCGATTAAAACAAGATTAGTGGTTTCTTGGCCATACAATTCAATGTGTGTTACAACTGAGATTCTCCAACATACACCCATAATCTAATACTTTAGCTTGATTTTTCTTCTTTTATTTTAGATTTAAACTCTCCACACTACCAAATTGGTCAAAATAATCCCTGTCTTTGGTTCTTACAGTGCTTATTGCAAGCCTCCATTTAGTGCTTGATTTGTTTAATACCTTTTCATGTTGAACCAGAAGGAGCATGAGCTCAGAGTCAGGCAGACTAGGGTTTGAAATCCACGCTCACACTTACAGTGTGACTCTGCATAAGTTACCTAGCATCTCGGAACCCCGTGTCTTCATTTGAGGAATAGTATCTCATGGAGCTGTGAATTGAAGCGAGATAATGCATACTTAGTGCTGTCACTAGGCCTGGCACAGAGCAAGCCTTTAGCAAACCTCTGGTTATGTGGTTAATAGTATTAGCATCATTCGTATTTTCCATGTGTATATTTTAAGAATTAAAAAACATATAAATACTGAAGGTTGAGATTTGTTGTGTTATTTAATGGAGTGAATGGTATATATAAATACTGAAGGTTGAGATTCATTGTGTTATATAAATACTGAAATATACATATAAATACTGAAGGTTGCGATTTGTTGTTATTTAATGGAGTGAATGGTGAAAGACTAGGTAATACACTACTCTGGCTTGTTACCTTTTGAAATCTTACAGTATCATGTGAAATTAAGCCCCAAAGCTTCACTTTGTCAAATACGTATTCAGCACAAGGAGTGGTACTCTTGGTGTTCTATTTCTAGCAGTTCAGATACTCATCTTTTTTTCCTAGGGTGCAAATGCTCTTGTCACATACACAATCATTAGTGGAGCCGATGACAGTTTCCGAATTGACCCTGAATCTGGAGATCTGATAGCTACCAAGAGGTTGGACAGGGAACGCCGTTCCAAATATTCCTTGCTGGTTCGTGCAGATGACGGCCTTCAGTCCTCAGATATGAGAATAAATATCACTGTCAGCGATGTGAATGACCACACACCCAAGTTCTCCAGGCCTGTGTACTCTTTTGACATCCCAGAAGACACTACCCCAGGTAGGTGGCACGCCCATAAGTGTAGGATCACCTTTGACTACAATTATGGACTATGTTTTGGCTACTCTTAAATTGTGACTAGTTTTTACCATATGCTACCAAGTGTAAATGCTGGATTTTGAAATATTTTAATTAACCATCTTCACTACAATTCCCAAACAAATTTCTAGACTTTTGAGAGCAAATGAAGGTAGCCAATCATCTGATTACTAATTACAGATATTTCTGTTTCTGAAAGTATTTGTGACATGCATTGTGGATTTTTCTGGCAACCATGGTTTTGATAGCATTTTTCCACTTTAAAAACATCTGATGTTCACTTTGTTATAAAGCGGAAACTAACACATCATTGTAAAGCAATTATACTCCAATAAAGATTAAAAAAAAAGTCTGATGTGAATATGTTGCTGTGCATAGAAAGAGCAAAGAAAAGCACATGAAAACCTGTCAATACTGGTTCTAACACTTACTAGCTGTGTGAACCAGGGCAGTGTATTCATTTCTCTTAGCTTCAGTTCATTCTGCTGTATATGGAAACAATTCCTGTTAGAATTAGGGTAAAACATATATGAGTTTGCTAACATGGGGTTCGAGGATTAGCAGATGCTCAATAAATGTTAGTAAAATAGGAATTCTGAATTCCCACCTTGTCTATTTGAACATATTATGCTGTGACTGTTGAATTTGAGTACCCAAAATCCATGTAATTGGTGTGGGTATGCTTCCTTCCCACTATTGGAAATTCTTATCTAAAACTGAAATTGAATTCTGAATTACATTTGGAGTGAGTTTGGAATAAGGCATATGTTTTAGAAACTCATTTGACAGAGGAGTGAAACATTTATAGAAGCCTACTTCTCACTACAGTCCCCAAGATGAGTTATGCATGTCCTTCATGTAATTCCCATTACGTTTCTTTCTCGCCTTAATTCTAGCAATGGTCATGATACTGACCAGGGTTCATGGCCTTCCCCAATCAATAGAAATTGACTAGAGGCCAGACAAGAAATTCAGGCTAGGCTTTATTGGGGCCCCTGCCCCAGCAGGAAGGAGCAAAAACAAGTAACAGTTCCCTTGCTCGCTCGGCAAGCTGGTTCCTTATGTGGGGTCAGGGTAGGGGTGTGCCCAGGGGTCGGGACAGAGGGGCGGCTTAGGTGTTCTGCCCACCTGTTTGTGGTGCTGAGTGCAGGGGGCATGCGCAGTACCCTGCTTTTGCTCCCAACACCCAGTTTTTGCTCCTGGCTCTTCAGAAGTGGCAGTTGGTTTTTTTGGTCTTTTTTTATCTCTTGGTCCAGAATTTGCCCCAACTGGGCATGCACACAGTTATTTTCAGTCCCACATAGTTTCTCTGTATTTGTTTTGCTTGAGGAGAGGTGTGTGCTGGTGTAAGCCCTGCAGCACTGCAGCAAATGGCCCCAGGTCCCAGCCTGTCTCGGTCATATGAGCTGTCAACTGGTATCCCCTCAGCATAAGTTTGTATTATTGCTTGGAATTCCCAGTTCCTGACACTAGCAATGGGCCCCAATATATGCTCATTGAATTCATCAATATGTTTATGGATTGGTAGTGCCAGGTAGAAAAATAATGTCCGAAGTAGTGTTCATTCCCCAGAACATTTACATTGCAACATAAGATCTACTGGATATCTAATACGCTATACATTTTGATACTATTTGGGAATGTTGGTATCGGGTGTTAATGTAGAAATCTACAGAATGTTGTGTTCATTATATTTTCATAGTACTTCTCTAGTTAAAATACTTTACTGTAGAAATAAAATTTTTGATATCATAAGTATTCTCTTAGCAATACCCTGTCCCATTAATTTTAGACTCTTATTTTTCTGGTAGGTTCTTTGGTAGCAGCTATTTTAGCTACAGACGATGACTCTGGTGTGAATGGAGAAATTACATATATTGTAAATGAAGACGATGAAGATGGCACATTTTTCCTGAATCCAGTTACCGGAGTCTTTAATTTGACTCGAATATTAGATTATGAAGCACAGCAATATTATATTCTCACTGTCCGAGCTGAAGATGGTGGGGGACAATTTACTACCATTAGGGTTTATTTCAATATACTAGATGTAAATGATAACCCACCCATTTTCAGCTTGGATTCATACAGCACATCTTTAATGGAGAATCTACCTCTAGGATCTACTGTTCTTGTGTTTAATGTTACTGACGCGGATGATGGTATGTACTTTATTTTATATACTTAAACTTTATTAAAAAATATCATCAGCTTCATTTCGTATTTCTTTACTGTGTGCCTCTGTCACAAAATTGCATTTTGTAAGTATAGGTCCAAAGTTGAGGAATAGATTATAATTTAACTATAGAGGATGAAAAGATTAAGTATTTTGTTAGTTAATTTCTTATTTATAACAGTTACACTGCATGCATTGTTATCATCTTATAAGCTTTTTAAACTTTATCTTTCTTTTTTTCTCCCTAACTGTATGACACTATTGCAGGTTAGCAATGTAGAAGTCATAAAACAGCTTTTTGGTAGGTTTATGTCAGATAAATAACTATTTGCTTACATATATTCTTTTAACATGAAAAGGATAAAATATGGATGCAAAAGGAAAACCAAAGTCTCAAAAAATACTTAGAATGCATGATTAGTTTTATATTTCTTTTTTTTTTTTTTTTTGCGGTCTGCGGGCCTCTCACCACTGTGGCCTCTCCCGCTGTGGAGCACAGGTTCGGGATGCGCAGGCTCAGCGGCCATGGCCCACGGGCCCAGCCGCTCTGCAGCATGTGGGGTCTTCCCAGACCGGGGCACGAACCCGTGTCCCCTGCATCGGCAGGCGGACTCTCAACCACTGCGCCACCAGGGAAGCCCTAGTTTTATATTTCTGACTGAAAATTGCTCAGAGTATTTTAGCAAGCTTTCATGCTTTGTCTCAAAGGACAGTCTCAGATCTCTTTAATTTATGCTATATAATCCAGTTGAGATTTTACGTTAAATCTAGACTTTACAATGTTTGATTTTTGCTTGATTTTTATTTATTTATTTGAAAAACTTTATTTTAAAATAGGACTCCCTTGGTCTTTCTTCTAAGACTAACTTGTATATACAAATACCAGATAATATAGGCTCAGAGATTACATTGTACGGATTATCAGTCTTTAACTAAACTGTTTGGAAAGTTAGTACCTTGTTTTCCCTTCCACTGGATGCAGCTAAATGTTCATTCAGTTGAGAAAACAAGGGACATTATTTTAAGAGGAAATGGGTCTCTAGCCCAAGGATATGCCTCGTGACATAGGCATATCAACCTTAATTTAGAATTTCCTGGTTCTTGCTGACTTAAATGATTTATGTAATCGCAGAGTACCATTCTATCTCAACATTCTGCTCTATACTTAGTTTCCTTTCAGGAGTGTCCAGAATTGCCACTTAGAAAGGTATGAGAGGCAAAGAGCACAGTATTTTAATTCATGAGAATGCTTTCTTTAGAATTCATTAAGTACATTTTGAAGTTTTCCCCTCTTATTTAAGCACAGTTAATATTGGACACATAAATATACCTAAAATAGAAGTGCCCATAATGTTAGTTCTAGAAATTGCTAATAATATTAGTAACAATAACCGACAATTGTCAAATACAGGTTGTCCCTTGGTGTCTGCAGGGGATTGGTTCCAGGACCCCTACTGGTACCAAGATCCAAGATGCTCAAATCCTTTATGTAAAGTGGTGTAGTATTTGCATATAATCTATGCACATCCTCCCATATAGATTACTAGATTAGTTATAATACCTAATACAATATAAATGCTATGTAAATAGTTGCCAGTGCATGGAAAATTCAAGTTTTTCTTTTTGGAAATGTTTGGAATCTTTCTTTCCCAAATATTTTTGATCCATGGTGGTTGAATCCGTGGATGGGGAACCAGCAAATGTGATGGGCCACCTGTCCTTAGTATGTACCCAGTCCTGGCCTAAGAACATTGCTCAGTCTATTTCATGTACATCAGTCCAGCTCTGTAATTGTCTACCATTAGGCTTTATACACAACTGAGGTTAATCTTTATTTTGGATGTTGATTTCTCTATTATTATTGATATAAACTTAATTAATTTACCTGATCTCTGGATATGAACTTTTTTTATTGGTTCCAACTTTTCTGTAGTGAAGAATTATCTGCCAGGTTTCATTGTGACTTATTTATTATGTATTAGAGAGAGTCCATTGTATCATAGGATTGTGTGCAGCTCTAAAGTAAATTTCATTTATCCTCACACCTTGATTGCAGGGAACTGGGAAAATAGCAAATAAGACACTTTTTTGTGTGTGAAAGCTGCTGGAATAATCCATGTAAGCATATGCAGAGAAATGTGTTAACCATTGACTTCAAGTTACTTTTTATGGATTTTTTTTTTTGCCTTTAATTGTGTTAGGTAAAAGTTTCAAGCTACATTTTTCCATTGTTTTAGTTTAGAATACTTTTATCAGTGTAATTTCCTGTACTTTGACCTAAAATATAGGACACAGTTTCTAATCTCTCTGAATTACAGGGATCATGATAAGACTGTACAAGGGTAACCATCTTTGTTTAAAACTGCCAACTCAGTTATACTAAATAGTTCTCAACATATTTCACAAACAATATTATTTGCTAATTAGACTTTTCTAATTAGCAAATTTATTAACAAATTTATTTTAATCTCTGATCAAGAGTTTTCAGATGAGAGAATATTGTCATCTTAAATGAAGACATTTTATATGGAAATAAATTTAACATTTTCTGTTACTTATATCTAAATTCTCTAATTTTAACCTAAAATTTTAGATTACATACCATTTAATAAGAATAAAGCAAATATTTTACTGTGTTCACAAGATAAGTAGCACATGTATTAAGCTCAAGGCTTTCATGCATACAGTTAAGAAAGTATTATATTGAGGCAAAGTATTATAAAATGGAAGTTTCATGGAAATATTCTGGCTTTGATAATTATTACATTATCCTAGAAATAAATTCATAAACTCTTCAAAATATTGGGGAGTTGTAGAGTCATAAAGCAATTGTAATTATTGCTGAATAAATTTACTGATATATGCTTGGTACACAATGCAGATCATTTGACCTGTAAATGGGTTTCATATTCCAGTGACCTGATGACCTTGTTGGAACTGCTTCATAAAAGTGAATGCTATTTGCAAGAGTTCCATGTGTTACAGCTGTACGATAAGTTGACAAATACTAGTTCATCATAGAAATAATTAGACAACATTTATGGATTGTGAATAAATATACACATTTCATAGTAGAGCTACATACCTATAGTTATATGCTATATTTCCTGGAACTAAATTATTCTTAAGATTGAAATAAAAATCAACCAAAAAAAAAAAAAAACCCTAACACAACCACACACACACAATAAAGCTGCCAGAAAGAAAGAAAGAGTCATGTAAATAAACTGCTTTCAGAACATTGAACACAAGTGGTTAGAAATATGAACTTTTCTAAGCTTAAAAATCTGGTGCTATGAAAGCCCACTAAATTCAAGTCCCAACACATATGAATAAATTATAGAATACTAAAATAATATATTTAGTGATTCATGATTGGGATATTTGATGCAAGGAGCAGAGAGAGAAGAATGGCCTGAGCTCTCAATTTTTCAGGATAGTACAAAGGTTCAGGGAGAATTTTGAGTTTCAATATGTCTACATGTATTTTTTAGATGTCGAGCACATGCCCAGAGTCACTTAGACTTGACAGGAATGAAAAGTCCTTTTCTTTACAGTAAAGTCCATATAGATGGCTTCCATGGCCTGTAATTGCAACCGTAAGGTCTCAGTTCCTGAGATGAGAGCTGTTTCTTAGATGATGCTGCAATATTTTGTGCAAAACTAGTTGTATGTCTATGTTTATTTTTTCAAAGATAATGAGTGTTATCGTCAGTTCATTGTTAACGTTATCACCTGATACATTTTTCATTATGAATTTGAATATAAAACCAAGTTTTTCTTTTTTCATAATTCTAGCTAAAACTTAATATTTATTAATTCCACCATCCACCTACTCCACTAAACGTTTTCCCTAAAAAGGAGGCTCTCCTGCTGTTTACAAGGCTATAAAATCTTGGTATCATGTTCTCTTTTTGCCTCTGCAAGTTAATTGTTTACTCCAGGAAGTAGCATACACAGTGGACCAAGGGTGTTCAGATCCTTGATTTAATTACTTGCATTCCAGTTGATTTATGTAGAAATGTTAGGCCATCACTTTGTAGCCATCTGTAATTTTGTAAGTATTTTAAATTTCTTTTGATCTTGGGCATGAAAGGTTTTATATGCTTACAAAGAAGTATATCTCTGCTTGTTGGTATTATTTTTATCCAGATGTCATCATAACTTTTTTTCTCAATAATAATTGTGTATGAATTTGTGCCTCAAAGAATAGGAATTAAATATTTACTGATGGAGTTAGCCATAGGAAAGGCAAAAAATTTCCTTAGAGAGTAATTCTATTTAAAAATATATCAAATATATATATATATATAATATATATATATGGGTATATATATCTTTAAAATCAAATTGCTTTCTAAGTAATATATACATATATTGCACCAGTTGATGAAACTTTTTATCTTTGCATCAGTTTATAGAACTTTTCTTCCCCCAAACCTGTGGAATTTTAAGTCAAAGAGTTGAAGTAGGCTCTTGACCTTGTTCTATCCAGATCTTAAACTTCTCTTTATCTCCTGCTGGTGAATTGAGCTGTGGCCTCCGTTAGCTTTATTTATTCATATTTTTTCCTGATCCTCAGACTCCTAAGTATTTGGAAGTTTATAACCTCTGCTTTGTTCTCTTGTGAATAGTCTTAAATAAACTACAAAGATTAAAAGCCACAACTCTTAAATGAGGAGAAAAATCCTACCTTTTCAAAGATCTACTCAATCCTTGTTTATCCTAGAAATTTTTGTGAATAAGCCAGTTCCCGAAAGTTATCTCCATAAATATTTTTCTCTGCATCAACATATTGACAAAAGACATTAGATAAGAGACTATTAAATCACAGGAAAATAATAATTCTAGCCTTTTTTTTAAAAATAGAGCAAGCAGACTTTACCTGGTAGAAAAAAAATCCTGCTACTCAACTAAACTTACCTTTATAAAGATTGTAATGAGTTTAAAGAAAAGGCAAAAGCAAACTCAAATATTCACAGAATCTTGAGAAAGAGTATTTTTCAAGAAATAAAAGAGGAAAAAGGTGATCCAATTGTTCTAGAAGGCTTTTGGCAAAGAGTGGACATCTTTTCTGACACCTGAATAGTTAAAATTAACTTCAGAAATATAGGAGCCATTTGTAAGCAGTTTTTGTAACTCAACAGATTTTCCCTAGCAGAAGATCCCAGAGTACAGTGTTTTTATTAAGGATGAGTTATCTAGATATACAATATGTTTCTTAGAAATTCTTATCCTATGGTTGCCCAACAGCTTTATGATAAAATATAAAAGTACACATGACATTGTGCACCAGTGAAGAAAATGCTATTCTGGGGCAGAAAATATGATTTTTCTTTCTGTTTGCACTGCTTATCTGTTGTTTACCTTTAAATTATTTACTAAACTAATAGGTTGATCCATTCTTCATATCATCTTTGTTAGAAGAATCTCTGCAATCATTTTATGAAATAAGGATTTATATATAATTTTTTTTACTTTTATTTTATATGGGACTATAGTTGATTACCAGTGTTGTATTAGTTTCAGGTGTACAGCAAAGTGATTCAGTTATACATATACATGTATCTATTCATTTTCAAATTCTTTTCCCATTTAGGTTGTTACATAATATTAAGCAGAGTTCCCTGTGCTATACAGCAGGAAAAATAGATAAAATATTATCTAAAAATAGCCCCCAAATAGTGTGAACCTTTATATTTGGAGCCTTTTACTGCTAATATTTCTTTCAAAAATTACTTTTAAAACACGGTACATACACATAATAAAATTTGAAAGAGAATTATTTTCTCAAAGGCCATTAGCCAGATGCTTAATAGGAATTAAAAAGTATTTATTGGTTCTGACAAGAAATGTAAAAGTAGACTTAAAGCATCCATGACTAATGCCATACATCAGAAAATTTTATTACCCTTCTCTGAAAATTGGTGTCGGCCTCAATAAATTACTAAAGTGATAAATGTTTGGCTAGTAGTATAGTGTGGCACTGTTAATGTTGAACTCTCAGGAATTATGTGACAGAAATAAGTAAATGTATAGAAAAATATCCGCTCTCTGGAATATTGTTTTCCTCTTTATTTTTGTAATTTAGCATTTCAACACCATGGTAAATAGCCTGCAGTATATAGATCATTTGTTCACCAGATTGTAAACATCTTTTCAGATCAGACGTTGACAAGGAAAGGATTATGGGTTATGTATTACTTATAAAGAAAATTAACTGTGGCTAAATCATCTGTAAGGTGTGTTTGGAGGCATCATATATCAAATGTGCAGTTTCATATCATGAAAATTTTGGTGCAGTTTAGTTTGCAATCAGCACATATTTCAGAAAATTTAACTTTTCCCTTCCATTTCAGGCATCAACTCCCAGTTGGCTTACAGCATTGCTTCTGGTGATAGCCTTGGGCAGTTTACAGTTGACAAGCATGGGATACTGAAAGTCCAGAAAGCTTTGGATCGGGAAAGTCAGTCCTTCTACAATCTGGTCGTTCAAGTGCACGACCTGCCACAGCTTCCAGCCCCCAGATTCACAAGCACTGCTCAAGTCTCCATTATTTTGTTGGATGTAAATGATAACCCACCAACATTTCTTTCCCCTAAATTGACATACATTCCAGAAAACACACCTATTGATACCATTGTTTTCAAAGCGCAAGCAACTGACCCAGACAGCGGCCCAAATAGCTATATTGAGTACAACCTACTGAACCCTTCGGGAAACAAGTTCAGTATTGGGACCATTGATGGAGAAGTGAGGCTCACTGGAGAACTGGATCGAGAAGAGGTTTCTAATTATACTCTAACAGTGGTGGCTACAGACAAAGGTCAACCATCTCTCTCTTCATCTACAGAGGTTGTAGTTATGGTACTTGACATCAACGATAATAACCCTGTTTTTGCACAGGCCGTGTATAAAGTGGAGATTGATGAAAATACACTCACTGGAACGGATATAATACAAGTATCCGCAGCAGATGGAGATGAAGGTACAAATGGACAGGTCCGCTACGGCATTATTGATGGTAATGCCAATCAGGAATTTCGGATTGACTCAGTCACAGGTGCAATCACTGTGGCTAAGCCCTTGGATAGAGAGAAGACCCCTACTTACTTTTTAACTGTTCAGGCCACAGATCGGGGCAGCACCCCCAGAACTGATACCTCCACTGTCAGTGTTGTTCTACTGGATATTAATGATTTTGTTCCCATATTTGAGCTATCTCCATATTCTGTAAATGTCCCTGAGAATTTGGGGACACTACCCAGAACAATTCTTCAGGTCAGTATATTTAAATAAAACAAATATTGTGTTCGTTATAAGACTCTCATTTAATTAAAATGTACATGCTTCCCCCACTCTCTTCCTCTTTCTCATCCAAAAATGCTTACTTGCAGGTATAGCAAATCTTGAAAAGGACAGTTTTATGAAAATTATACCTAAGAACTTATTTATTTCCTTGTAGATTAAATATTGCATTTCAGTTATATTCTTTTGTGTTTACTCATGTTGCACATATTTATGCATTTGTATATTTTTGAATTTTGTTTAACTATAACTAATATCTGCACATGGTAAGAAAATAAAATGATGTAAAAGTTTGAAAACTTACAAATGTTGTTCTCCCTTCCCTCTTTACAAATCCAACTACTTGGATGAAACTACTGTTAAAATTTTTTGTGAAGCCTTCCAAAAATTCAAATGTATGGCTTTTATGCCTAGTTTTGCACAAATAATGCATAGTACTCTGTACCATTTTAATTTTTTGCTTGAAACTTACAAACATGTCTTTGAAACCTTTTAATATTGGAACATATGGCTCTACCTCATTATTTTTAATGATATACTTTATTTCATGATATACATTTTGTTAGTTTTACTCGCATTCATGGTGTGTATTATTCTCTCCTGTAGGTCGTGGCAAGAGATGACGATCAAGGTTCTAACAGCAAACTCTCGTATGTTCTATTTGGTGGTAATGAAGACAGTGCTTTTACTCTCTCATCTAGCGGAGAGCTTCGAGTGACACAGAGTTTGGACCGTGAAACAAAGGAGCATTTTGTCTTGTTGATCACAGCTACAGATTCAGGTAAGTCTGTAATAATCTTGTTCAACTGTGAAGAATTTCTTCATAATATAAATATATGGAAGTATTTTTGTCTACCATTAATTTAAATATTTGTTGAAATTTACTAATGCTTGGAACTCCAGTGGTATCTACATCATTTATAGAACATATATCACTTTATGAAATTTATATGTAAGTGGTAAGAGCTTAAGCACATTACAAGCAAAGCTCTATTCCTGTAAAGCAAAATGTGTCCTTGCCTGGAAGGATACCCCAGTACCTCTGGGGGTGACTTGATGCTCTAACACTTGAGCTGCGGGGCATTGCAAATATTGGGTTGGCCAAAAAGTTCTTTTAGGTTTTTGCAGAACAAAACCCAAACGAACTTTTTGGCCAACCCAATACTTTAGCTTTGAAAACATCCAAATTGTTCTAACTGGTCATGGAGATGAGAGTGGGTCCAGAGTTTTACTTCATTAGTCCTTTAGGTTCTGCAAAATTGTAAGTAGCCATAATAAGCATTTGATGAAGCCTCACAGAGCTCCAAAGAGAGCAGTGAGAGCCCCGGGTTCTCACTGAGATAGCAGTGGAATGGACTAACATGGAGAGAAAGAAAAGCAGCATACGTTAGCTTTTAGTGTTTGGAAATAGTCATTACATAAAATTGTATAGCAAGTAGCATAAAATACAATCTATTCAAAAAAGGAACGTTACTGTTTACCACTATGTTATTTTGCATATATTGACTCTATTCATAAGTGTTGATCACTTCTAATCAAAAACTGAAACAACTAAAAATTTGTTAAAGAACCATTATGCCTTGAAGAAAGTAGGTATTGCTTAAATATTTTTTGAATGAATGAATGAATGGATGGATGAATGAACCATTGATCTACAAAAGTATTGGGGAATTATGAAACATTGTCTTTATGTAACACTCATTTATAAAAATTGTCACAACTTAGTATTTTAAGTATTGAGGAATTTAGTAATGTTGACGTATTTTAAAATTTTGTTGAAATTGTTTTAAGCCAAGGCAGATTTGTTTGAACCTCAAAGGACTGACATTTTTTGTATATGTATATTCATGTAAATATGTGGCTCCTGCTATAGAAGAACAATTCTGAATGTTCAAATGAGCTGTTTTTACTGTGGCTGAAACGTTTTTGATGAATATAATATATAAATTTTTTTTATATATAACCAGTTTCGAAGTATACAATTTCATGTTACCACTTCTCATTAAAAAAGCAGATTTTAAGATTGAGTAATAATAAATTTATGTTAAGTATTCAAATGATAGTGCCATTGCTTATTAATCAAGGTGGCTCTGTCTATATATTATTTGCCATTTGCTTTTGGAAGTGTAATCATCTGAGACTATTATTTTATGAAAGAAAGAACTATTCTCTGTATTTTTTAATGGTTGTGAATGACCATATTACATTTCATGCGAACTATAAAATCCCAGAGAATGATGAACAGAATGTAGTGTGGTAACCACATAAAACTTAAACAAGTTGATCTGAAACATGTTTCATTATATGTGTAGGCAGTGCTTCTTGGTCAGTAGGTAAGCATTTTCATGTGAAAAATGCAGTCACTGCCACATTGTTCAAATCAATCCAGTATTGATTCAAATCAATCCAAGAGTCACCTGGAGGGAAGAGAGGATGAAATGGAGTAGAAACTGGTAGAGGGTCAGATATTTAGAACCAAGGTTTTATTACGAAAACACCCCAGTCTCAGCTCTCCTCTCCAGTTCCTGGATGTGTGCAGTCAATTCTAGGCACGCACAAAAACAGCCTTTGTGGAGGTCAAGTGGGGGAGGAGAAACCAGAACCAGGAATCTGGTCGCTAAGGCATCAGTCACTATAAAACTTGCTGCACAAGACGGTGTGTCACAAGTAGGTCATCCCAGGGTGAGGAGCAGATTGTGATTGTGAGGATGCAGTGCAGGGCAGGGCACAACCCACAGAAGTTCTCCATCAGAGGATTTGTACTTTGGAACATTCTAAAGTCAAAAGCCATGGTAGAGAAGGAATGTAATCATCTAGACAAGAGTGCCTGTTTTCAATCAAATCATTCTGAGAATTTAAAAATCTTTTTGTGTGCCTACAAAGCCAAGGGGGGATATTGTGAAGGGGAAGGGAATGCTTGTTTTTTTGACATTTGGCAATCTGGTCATGCAGTTTGTCAGGTTTTACAGATATCAACCCATTTCTACACATTACTTTTCTTTATTATCTCAAAGACTTTGGCGCTTTTATTTCCACCTTACTTACAGTAAGCCCCACCTCACAGTGGTTAAATAACTTGCCCAGGATTACACCTCCAAGAAGTAGAAGAGCAGGATTCAGACCCTGACATATCTGACTTCCAAGTTTAGTGTAAATGAAGGCTTTAGTGTGGAGGTAAAGTAAATTTTGAAAAATATATTCATTTTCAAAATTATTTTATTTGCAAAGTAAACCCAGTACTATTCTATATAATATAATATAATGATAAAAGCTTTGAATATGAATTGATCTTGATTTGAATTCTGGTTCTGTCATAATTTTCTCCATGATTCAGGCAAAAAGTATCATCTCTCTCAATCTCAGTATCCTTCTCAGTAACATGGGGATAATAGTAATTACAAAATATTTTATTACAAGGTTTAATTGATACAACATATGTTAAATTGCTAAATAGGCCTACCACATCACGTATATAATGATTTAAAAAAAAATTGTGATCCATGCACTTTAAACATCTTAAAATTCTTAGAAATATTTGCCCTGTTCTTTACTACATAAGTATCTTATTAGAAAATATAATTGAATTGCTTTTAAAAAGCATTTTTAAAAATTGCAGTTCATATTTTTACATTTTATACATTACTACATTAAAATTTTTTATTGCGGTATCAGATTTTTTTTCAAACTTCCAAAGAATGTGTTTCATAGTAAGTGAGTGCTTAACCATTTAAAAACTGTAGTTCAGCCAAATTATGGTTAAGGAAGCCTTTGTGGGCTAGCCAGCAAGCTTAACCACCACTTGTAATGCTGTTTCTCCATCAATATGACAGCACAAAAGGGACATTTCATTAGGAAAAAAAGAAAGAATGAAAGAAAAAGAAAGAAGGAAGGGAGGGAGGGAGGAAGAAAGACAAAGAAAACTTGAAATGATAGAGTTAAATATTCTCTTCTAATACTCATGGGTGAGTCAGCCTGTTGGGAGGAACTTTCGCAAGTAGGAGGTGCGATAGAGCCTTGGTCTAAGTGAGCAGACTGCACAAGAACCAAGTCCTGGTTCCAGGGAGCTGAACTGTGTGCATTCCTGATGCCATCGGTCTCGATCCTGGGGAAAATTGGGGATCTAGAATTCTTAATATAAGGACAAATAATGCAAGTGCAACTCTAATTTCTATGAAGGACTGTTGCCATTAAATGAAACATGTGAAGACCAAGTATGTGTATATTCTACCCAACACTGAGATAGGAGAGTTAGAGTTATAGAGAGTGAAAATTCATATCATCAGTAAAATGAAAGTATCTGGAAGTTTGTCATTCAGGCCTTTAAATATGGTGCTTAGGAGCGTGGTGGGAGACATAAATGAGATTCAGGGACACTGGTGCCTTGGTCACAGTATTTTGGCAGTCTTGGAAATTAGAGAATTGCTTGAATTTTGCCCCAAAGCACAGATTTTTATGAGTGCTTTTTGGGGGGCTGCCTTGAAATGGACTGGTGTTTATGAGGCCACAGGAGTGTAAGTATTCAGTTAGGTGTCTGAAGGTCATTTCATACAGATCACATGTAAAGCAATCAGAAATTGTGAAGTAAGTTGACTAGATGCTTTTAAGATTATTAAAACTCATATGTGACCATAATTTTTTAGTCAATTCCTTTGTATACTTTTGGTATCATCGATACCCACTTGTATGGAAGAATGCGAGAGTTTCAGATATCGGACTTCAGAATCTGCAGTTTAATCCTATACTCCAGGAATGAAGTCTCTAACACAGGATTTAGAATACTTATTCCCTGCCATGATTTAAAAGTCAAATTGGTAGATGACATGAGAAAATTCAGAAAAATATGGCAGCTTTTAGGTCCCAGATGCGATGTTATTCTCAAATTTGCAGTGTTCTAAGAACAAGGGAAATATCAGTGTTCTAAAGAAGGAAAAAATTTGACAGTTTTATCCCTTAGCTCACAAATCACTTTTGCTTTGCTCTTTTAAAATTCTTACCTGATGGCGGCCCAAAGATGGGTCAGCTTCGGCAATATGGCAGCGATTGAAGCCACAGCTTACTTTTATCAGCAGATCTCTAAATCTTTGAATATTTTTGGAGAAAATACTAACATTCCACTATCATCGTATTTTTATTTACTGACTGCATGGCTATAGAGTAGGACATCTGGAAACTCTCTGACTACTCCTGTCTCCTGCTTAAAATGAGCTGCAACCACGCTATCCTATGTGTGTGGGACCGACTGTTACAATGTTAAGTAACGATACTAGGACAGAGTATAATGATTCTACCTCATTATTTTTCCTATAGGATTTACTTACTAAAGATTAACTTAATGACTATAACTCAAAGGTGATAGTTTGTTTAACTGGTGTAATGAAAAGTATGGGTATTCTGCCTTCAGTCTGTATTACTCATTGTTACTTCTTCTAGAAATGTGTACCAAGTAGAAACTCCTAGGAGGTTGAGGCTTCACCTAGGTGTAGTCATGCAGGACCTGCAGAGAACCCAGCTCTCCGTGGTTCCTTCTAAGTGGGGAGCTGGCCCTAAAGCAGTTAATGTCCTTAACATGGTTTGGCATTCTGTTCCCAAGGACCCTTCCCTACAAAAGTTTTCCTTACCATTTTCTTGTAAGTGCAATAAATAAAAGAATATGTTTTAAATATAGTAAGTAGCAGGGAATTATCAGGGAACCCAGAGCAGTATACTTTCAAAAATCAATCCTAAGAATTAATTACAAAATGGAAGTATATCCTAAAGGTAAATACATAACTTTATAGTTAAAAAGAGGCTCAAATCCCACCTCTGCCGCTTTCTAGGTACCTTGAAGAAGTTACCATTGTGTTCATATCTATAGAATGGAAACAGTAATTCCTATGTGAAAAACATATTGGCAGGAATAAATATGGAAATGACTTATTTTAGCTATTAATATTAGTCAACATACTTTCTGGACATCTCAAGCTTAGTAAGGCCAAGTAAAATTTTTTGACTTCTGTCCACACTAATCTCCATAAATTGTTCTCTGTCCCTGATTTCACAGTTGCTAAAGATAAACCTTGTTATCACTCTTCATTCCTCTTTCTCTGTACTCCGCATTCAACAGGTCCATTGACAAGTAGACTCTGCCTCAAAAAATGTCCTGAATTTATCCACTTTTCTTCATTTCCACTACCACCACTTTAGTCTAAGCCAGGGCTAATGTGAGAGCTTCCTAATTGCATTTCTTCCCACAGTACCTTCTCCAACAAGCAGCTAATGAACCTTAAAACCATAACTTAAATCGTCATGCCCTGTCGCTTACTTAGACGCAAGAGGGAAGAGATATGAGAACATATGTATATGTATAACTGATTCACTTTGTCGTAAAGCAGAAACTAACACACCATTGTAAAACAATTATACTCCAATAAAGATGTTAAAAAAAAACACAAAACCTTCAGTGATTTCCAAGAAGAAAAACTATATTTCTTACCATTGACCACATGGCATTAAATGACCTGACCTCTGTCCACCTATCTGACTCCTTCTGTCACCAACCCCTGGCTGCCTTTATCATGTGCCACCATTGGCCATTGTCACCTCCCGACTCTGTGTTCAGTATCTTCATGTTGGTTTGGCTGAAATTGGCCGATGCAGGAGTATTTACACCACAGAAGTCAGCAAACTTACAAATCAGGTGACTTGCTTCTGGAGAGCAGTTGCTAGACATTTGTTGCAAATGGCCAGTGCCAGTTAACCTGGCCCCTTTATAAATGCTAACCTTTTCCTGACCTTGGCCCTTTGCATTTGCACTTGTTTTCCATTCATGTCTTGGTCATTTTGTCATTACCTCTAGGTAAAATGTCAACTTCTCAGAGAGGACTTATCTGACTACCAACCTAGGGTCCCACTTCCCATCTCTCCAGTGTCTCTATCACTTTAGCTTGTTGTGATTTCTTCTTAACCCTAGTTGCTATCTAAAATTATATGTTCATATAGAATATAATGGATCTGCGTATGTATAGTTTGTTTACCCCATCAATAGCTGCCATCCTTCCAGTAGCATGTAAGTTTCCTAAGTCTTGTTCAAAACTGAATTCCCAGAAACACTCCGAACAGAACCTGTCACATAGCACTTGCTTGATAGCATTTATTGAATGAATGAATGACTTAATGTGTGAAAAGTGATGATAATTAGTTATCAATTAATCACCATCCTTTTATTTTAATATGTAACTATTATTTCATATTCATTTACCATACTTATATTTATTTTGTTATTGTGTATTTAATCGCTTGCAGATTTTTCAAAGGAACTACCAAAAGGAAAAGTGCCAATATTGTTTAACTCACGGCTGAAATTCCAGAAGTTTTTGCTACATGGGTTGTGGTCATTCAAATTGACCCCTGCTTTGAAAAGCAGTGCAAGTGTTTTAAGGCTGTGTAGTGTTTAGTGTGATGTGATAAATTGCAGTCATATGTAAGGACCCACTGAAGCATTTTATGGCTTTAATTCACTTTCAAATGCTTAAAATACTGCTTGAGCTATATTCTCATGACTCTCCCCTGAACCTTCTGGCTCTTATTCAATTCTGTTATCTTGTAGATGTTTCTAGGTAGGTCTTATCTCTACTTTGTGCTGTGCTGCCTACCATTTCTTAATCTGGTTCACTAACTCAAAATCTGCATAAACAGACACTGTGCTTTTGAAGCGTTTCAGCATTTGGCGATTCTCTTATATCTGGGCTTCCCAAAGCAAAAAGCAAAAAAGTGTGAGCCTTCCATATCTCCTAAATACCCAACACCTTTTTTTTTTTTTTCGGTACGCGGACCTCTCACTGTTGTGGCCTCTCCCGTTGTGGAGCACAGGCTCCGGGCCATGGCTCACCGGGGTAGCCGCTCCGTGGCACGTGGGATCTTCCAGGACCGGGGCACGAACCCGTGTCCCCTGCATCGGCAGGCGGACTCTCAACCACTGCGCCACCAGGGAAGCCCCCACCCAACACCTTTTTAGCTACAATAAAATATATCCTATATGTGGTATTTGGCTTCACATAGCTTGATACTAAAGGCCTATGATTCTTCACATTAATGTAATATGAAAACTTTTGCTTGTTTTGAGTTTTGTTATGAAGATTTTGGTATTTAGACAAGCTATTCTAACAGATATGTATCTATATATGTAATTTTCCAGGTCTCTTAGAATTTTTTTTAACCTTTGATGATCTTCTGCCCTCACCAGTAAATTCAGGGTCTGTGAGCCATTAAAATTTGCTAGTACTCTTGCAAGGAACTGAATTATATACAAGAAAGCAGTAAAACAAAATGATGTGACAATAAGGGGTTATTGCATTTGTAACACAGTTACAAAGGATTTTGGAAGGATTTTAAAATAGAACTAGAAATGAAAAAATTCTATGTAATATGGAAGGATTTTAAAATAGAACTAGAAATGAAAAAATTCTAAGCTAGAAAAATCTGACTTAAAATGATAATTTCATAGCCAGTAGACTTCTTGGAGATGAGCCAGTCCATTTCCTTTATTTTTGAGAAACAGAACTGAGGCCTGCGATAATTTGGCCGTTTGCCAGAGCTTTGCACACCCAGAGGGTGGCAGTGTCAGGAGGACATCCAGGACTTCTGCCTTTCCACCGAGTTCTTGCTCACTTATACTGTATCCAAAAAATCAGGATCTTATGACTGTCTGCAAAACGTAGATTTCCAAAACCGCGAATTTAAGAAAGCTTTTCTTCTTTGCATCTTCTATGCTATTCCTTGTACTCTAATGAACAAAACGTTCTACGGTTATTTTTCTTTTTCCAAGTACATAAATAAATGTTTCACAATATTTTAAGTGAAGTCAAATCAATTGGAATCAGTAATTTCAATAGTGATTGTTTGAAAATGAGCTTCAGTTTAGGCACTGTTCAAATTAAATTGCTAAGTAGGAGAAGATATAAAAAATTCATTAGACTTTACAGGTCGAAGATGATAATATTGCCAAATATCCCTGCCAGTTGTCATTTTGTATGTATTAAAACGAAGCTATGATGGTAATTTAATAGACCTTATGAGTGAATTATGATTAGAGTCAGTGAGACTCATATGCTTCTATGGGCTGTATTGATGTGTAAAAAGCATCTTGACAATGTTTTGTCAGAAAATATTTATGGAGCAGTCTCTCCCAGGTATTCTTCTAGGAACTGCAGATACAGTGGTGGAAAAAATGACAGTCTCTGTCTTCACAGAAGTTACATTCTAGTCAGAAAGATAGACAAAATATAATATGTAGGCCTAGAGTTATATGAGATGCTATGAAGTTAAATGAAGCAGGTTAAGTGGCTAGCAAAATAGGAATTGGAGGTATTATTTTTGATAGCACAGTCAGGACAGTGAAAGGTGAAGAACTGGGTAAACTTGTAGATGAAACAGCCCGGAGGCAGAGATCAAGTTGGCTATATCTAAAGAAGAGCTAGAGGGTGTAGATGGCTGCACCAGAGTAAAAGAGAGGAAGAGTCTTGGAAGATGAGGTAGGCAGAGGCTGGATCATCTAAACTTTTTAGGCCAGGGTAAGGAGCTTTAATTTTATTCAAAGAGTGAGGCCAAGTCTCATTAAAGCTTTGGACAGGGGAGTGACAGGGGATTTTGGAGAGATCTGGCTTTGTGGAGAAGAGATCTGGTTTTGTGGCAGTGGTGAAGACAGCAGTGAGAATAGAGATGGTGATTTAAAGGCCATGACAGCAAATCCCTGAGAGTGTTTGAAATTAGAGACAGTGTGGAGGTGGTGTGAATGAGCTAATATTTTATCCATGTTGAAGGTTGAGCCAATAGGACTTGATGATGGAACTGGAGGTACAGGACATTAGGAAAAGAGACAAATCCATCATGAGTCCTAGAAAATTGGCCAGAGAAATTTGGGGATGTTAAAACAAAAGTTTTTTTTTTTTCCTCCATGCCACGTGGCGTGTGGGATCTTAGTTCCCTGGCAGCCAGGGATGGGACCCACGTCCCCTGCATTGGAAACATAGAGTCTTAACCACTGGGCGACCAGGGAAGTCCCACAAAAGTTTTTTAGGGTGGATTATCCTTAATTATTTTTTGGATATATTGTATTTTAGACATTATGAGATCTCCAGTGGAGATGTCAGGTAGATAGATATAAAAGCTTAGTTCCCAGAAAAGACGTTTGAGTAGAGATACAACTTGGGCAGTCAAACTTTAGAGGATATTCATCCTGTGCATGCTGAGTGCTTGTATATACCAGAGTTTGTATTATAGTATCTCATTTAATCTCATAACTGCCTTGTAAATTGGATTCCAATTTTAGGGATTAAAAGTAAAACAAAAACAAAACTGAGAAGGTTTGCAACTTGATTTAGGTCTGCAGCTGTTAATCAGTGGAAATAGGATTTGAAGCCACTAAACCTGATCAAGGAGACCATTTTTTAACCATTACTCAGTTTCCCACAGATTAGCTCATCTACCATATTATGTTTTATGTAAAACATGTTTAAAGAATTTATTCTCTTTGGGTTAAATATTATTTTTATATTAAAAAGAGCACTGGTTTTTGCACCAAAGGAAAAAAAAAGGAAAGAAACAAATTTTGGCTCTCTGCCGTTAAGACAGCAAGTAAAATAAGAATATTCATGAATTCAAAATCAAAGGATTGCTGTTCTCATCAGATCAGGAAATGCATATCCAAGGATTTTATAGAGTGCAAATCAAATGTTAAATATTATACTAAGAATATACAGTATGTACAATATACACATACATGCACACACTATAAGTCAATTGGGCTGTATGTGTATTTGCATTTAATTTGGGGGTGGGAGATTAATCTGTGTACCAATTAAATACATTACCTTTATTTATCTGTTCTCAGTCTAATATACTAAAGGAATATAGAGATATTCTGGCTATAGATTTGGCCAAAAAGTCTGGTAATGAACTGTCTATGTGTTAGCATAATTAATAGGTCTGAGGGGAAAAGTTCAGTTATTAACATTCCTAATTAAAGGCATTTATCATCTGACTGAAAGAGGGAATAAACTTCATTCTTATGCAGGGATTGGAAATTACTTTTTGATGGAGGGGATACATGATGCTTTTGCAAAAGTTAATCCTAAAATCTAAAAGGGCTAATCACTATACTTTATTTTCTTGGTGAGGATATGATGACATTTAAATTAATACTATCTGTCACATTGTTCAGCTGAGAGGGTCACAGCATTGCAAATGTCTCTATAATCAAAAGAGAGGTCATAAATGTAGCATATCATATTTTAGATCTGAAGAGAGTTGTTTTTTAACTGTTCCAGGAAGATTGCATTTGTCAGTGTTATTTGTGGGAAGATGTTGAAGAAGAGCTTGCCTTGTCTGTTATGAAGAACATTTTTAATAATGAAAATTGCTTGAGAACTTTCCATAAGGCACCAATGATTTCATAAATCAGATTGTGCTAGGGTAATCTTCAATTACCAGAAATCACTTGCATTTCACTTAATTATATATTTAAGTTGAAGGAAGTTTTGGTTATTTCCATTGGAGTATTTGTCTTAGATGAGAATTTTGTTTCCAAGGTTGATAACTGGTTATTGTTTTACTTCCTCTTATTTCTAGTAAGTTTTTGTATAAAATCTGTTAGCAACTAAGTATTATCATAAATGATTTATTTAAATAATTTACTTTAAATCAGCTACTCTTTAGTAGGAACAGTTCTTCCTACATAGAATTTCATTTGTATATCCATAAGATAAAAATACAAAAAGAAAGATGATCTAACTTCCAAAACTCCACTAAATAAGATCTAGAATTGCCATCATGTTGCATAGAATTAAAATTTGATAATTTCAGTCTACTTTTCATTTACTCAATTTAAGCAATAAATCTGAGTAGACAAAGGAAACCCAAGTTTGAAATGGAAACAAACAATTTGAAATATTAAAGAGAATGTTTATATTACCTAAAGGATAAATATTAAATATAATACAAAATAATGTCAGCTTATTATGAGGAAATTTTTTCTTTTCAAAAATCTTCTAAATTTTATCTTGTTAAAACTTGATCTTATTTTGTGGCCTATTTTGATAATTATTCCATAATATATTAATTTGATATTTTCAGTAGGCAAGTAGGCAGGAAGCAGGTTGTATTTCAAATTTGGTGGTAGCCTCTCGTATTTCAGAGTTTCAACATGTGTTGAGAGGTTGTCTTTTAAAATATTCTCCAAAAAGTAACTCCTCATGACATGCTTTGTGTGGGGGATACAATATTTAGTTTCCATTACATTTTATTACTTTATAAACTCTTTTTATAAATAGATCTTTATTGGAGTATAATTGCTTCACAATACTGTGTTAGTTTCTGTTGTACAACAAAGTGAATCAGCCATATGCATACATATATCCCCATATCCCCTCCCTCTAGAGCCTCCCTCCCACCCTCCCTATCCCACCCCTCTAGGTGGTCACAAAGCACCGAGCTGATCTCCCTGTGCTATGCTGCTGTTTCCCACTAGCTATCTATTTTACATTCGGTAGTGTATATATGTCAATGCTACTATCATTCGCCCCAGCTTCCCCCTCCCACCCCGTGTCCTCAAGTCCATTCTCTACATCTGAGGCTTTATTCCTGCCCTGCCACTAGGTTCATCAGTAGCATTTTTTTTTTGATTCCATATATATGTGTTAGCATACGATATTTGTTTTTCTCTTTCTGACTTACTTCACTCTGTATGACAGACTCTAGGTCCATCCACCTCACTACAAATAACTCAATTTCGTTTCTTTTTATGGCTGAGTAATATTCCATTGTATATACGTGCCACATCTTCTTTCTCCATTCAGTTGTCGATGGACATTTAGGTTGGTTCCATGTCCTGGCTATTGTAAATAGTGCTGCAATGGACATTGTGGTACATGGCTCTTTTAGAATTATGGTTTTCTCAGGGTATAGGCCCAAATTTATATATTCATATAACATAAAATTTACCTTTTTTACCATTTTTAAATGTACAGTTCGGCGGCATTAAGTACATTTATATTGTGGGCCACTTTTCAGTCTCATTTTCATAACATCACTAAGTTCTTTCTTTAGTTTTACTTGTCGCCTCTATTTAGTATAGGAATTTATATTAAGGAAATACAGTGTTTTTGATAAAGATTCCTGAGAAATGATTAAAAATAAAATGTTACCTAATGTGTATATACCTAATTTATATAAACATATTTATAAAACTAATTAGCAGTAATATATTATAAAATGAAATTTTTAAGATAAAAGCTGATGGTCGTATTTAAAATGTTATATACTTACTTGCTTCAAGTATTTTCTGGATTTAAATCTAACCACATAATTTAATGTTAATATTGAATGGCTTTCAATACATTTTCAGGGAACGGCTTACTTACTGTGAGAAATATGCATTTACTGCATGGGTAAAAAAAGAAGCTAATACTTTATTACAACAAACAAGCGCCCAGTCGGGACCCTTTCACCAAATGTTTGATGTCAAGAACAAATCGGCTTTGTTGCAAAGCAACAGATTTCAGTTAAGCAAAAATACTATTTCGGCTGAATAGTCGTTCAAGTTTCAAGAAAGTATGTTTAATTTATAGGGTCTAACAAAAAATGTAAAATGTCTGCAGTTTGAACTTTAATTAGATGGTTAGGCTCATTCATTACACTTATTAAAGATGTATTTTCTGATAGAGCATTTGCCTGAAACATTTTCTTTTTAAAATCTTTTTTTTTAACATCTTTATTGGAGTAAAATTGCTTTACAATGGTGTGTTAGTTTCTGCTTTATAACAAAGTGAATCAGCTATACATATAGATATATCCCCATATCTCCTCCCTCTTGCGTCTCCTTGCCACCCTCCCTATCCCACCCCTCTAGGTGGTCACAAAGCACCGAGCTAATATCCCTGTGATATGCGGCAGCTTCCGACTAGCTATCTATTTTACATTTGGTAGTATATATAAGTCCATGCCACTCTCTCACTTCATCCCAACTTACCCTCCCCCCCCCATATCCTCAACTCCATTCTCTACATCTGTGGCTTTATTCCTGTCCTGCTCCTAAGTTCTTCAGAACCATCTTTCTTTCTTTTTTTTTTTTTTTGATGCCATATATATGTGTTAGCATACGGTATTTGTTTTTCTCTTTCTGACTTACTTCACTCTGTATGACAGACTCTAGGTCCATCCACCTCACTACAAATAAATCAATTTCATTTCTTTTTATGGCTGAGTAATATTCCATTGTATATATGTGCCACATCTTCTTTATCCATTCATCTGTTGATGGACACTTAGGTTGCTTCCATGTCCTGGATATTGTAAATAGAGCTGCAATGAACATTGTGGTACATGACTCTTTTTGAATTATGGTTTCCTCCGGGTATATGCCCAGTAGTTGGATTGCTGGGTCGTATGGTAGTTCGATTTTTAGTTTTTTAAGGAACCTCCATACTGTTCTCCATAGTGGCTATAACAATTTAGATACCCACCAACAGTGCAAGAAGTTTCCCTTTTCTCCACATCCTCTCCATCATTTATTGTTTCTAGATTTTTTGATGATGGCCATTCTGACCAGTGTGAGGTGACACCACATTGTCGTTTTGATTTGCATTTCTCTAATGATTAGTGATGTTGAGCATCCTTTCATGTGTTTGTTGGCAATCTGTATATCTTTTATGGAGAAATGTCTATTTAGGTCTTCTGTGCATTTTTGGATTGCGTTGTTTGTTTTTTTGATATTGAGCTGCATGAGCTGCTTGTGAATTTTGAAGAATAATCCTTTGTCACTTGCTTCATTTGCAAAACTTTCTCCCATTCTGAGGGTTGTTTTTTTGTCTTGTTTATGGTTTCCTTTGCTGTGAAAAAGGTTTTAAGTTTCATTAGTGCCCATTTGTTTGTTTTTGCTTTTATTTCCATTTCTCTAGGAGGTGAGTCAAAAAGGATCTTGCTGTGATTTATGTCAAAGAGTGTTCTGCCTGTGTTTTCCCTCTAAGAGTTTTACAGTGTCTGGCCTTACATTTAGGTCTTTAATCCATTTTGAGTTTATTTTTGTATATGGTGTTAGGGAATGTTCTAATTTCATTCTTTTACATGCAGCTGTCCAGTTTTCCCAGCACCACTTATTGAATAGGCTGTCTTTTCTCCATGGTATATTCTTGCCTCCTTTATCAAAAATAAGCTGACCATATGTGCATGGGCTTACTCTGGGCTTTCTATCCTGTTCCATTGATCAATATTTCTGTTTTTGTGCCAGTACCTTACTGCCTTGATTACTGTAGCTTTGTAGTATAGTCTGAAGTCAGGGAGCCTGATTACTCCAGCTCCATTTTTCTTTCTCAAGATTGCTTTGGTTGTTCGGGGTCTTTTTTGTTTCCATACAAATTGTGAAACTTTTTGTTCTAGTTTTGTGAAAAATGCCTTTGGTAGTTTGATAGGGATTGCACTGAATCTGTAGATTGCTTTGGGTAGTATAGTCATTTTCACAATGTTGATTCTTCCAATCCAAGAACATGGTATATCTCTCCATCTGTTTGTATCATCTTTAATTTCTTTCATCAGTGTCTTATAGTTTTCTGCATACAGGTCTTTTGTCTCCTTAGGTAGGTTTATTCCTAGATATTTTATTCTTTTTGTTTCAGTGGTAAATGGAAGTGTTTCCTTAATTTCTCTTTCAGATTTTTCATCATTAGTGTATAGGAAGGCCAGAGATTTCTGTGCATTAATTTTGTATCCTGCTACTTTACGAAATTCGTTGATTAGTTCTAGTTGTTTTCTGGTAGCATATTTAGGATTCTCTGTGTATAGTATCATGTAATCTGCAAACAGTGACAGCTTTACTTCTTCTTCTCCGATTTGGATTCCTTTTTTTTCTCTTTTTTCTCTGATTGCTGTGGCTAAAACTTCCAAAGTTATGTTGAATAATAGTGGTGAGACTGGACAACCTTGTAGTGTTCCTGATGTTAGTGGAAATGGTTTCATTTTGTTCACCATTGAGAATGATGTTGACCTGGTTTTGTCATATATGACCTCTATTATGTTGAGGTAAGTTCCCTCTATGTCTACTTTCTGGAGAGTTTTTATCATAAATGGGTGTTGAATTTTTTCAAAACCTTTTTCTGCATCTATTGAGATGATCATATGCTTTTTATCCTTTAATTTGTTAATATGGTGTGTCACACTGATTGATTTGCATATATTGAAGAATTGTTGCATTCCTGGGATAAATCCCACTTGATCATGGTGTATGATCCATATAATGTGCTGTTGGATTCCGTTTGCTAGTATTTTGTTGAGGATTTTTGCATCTATGTTCATCAATGATATTGGCCTGTAGTTTTCTTTCTTTGTGACATCTTTGTCTGGTTTTGGCATGAGGTTGATTGTGGCCTCATAGAATGAGTTTAGGAGTGTTCCTCCCTCTGATATATTTTGGAAGAGTTTGAAAAGGAGAGGTATTAGCTCTTCTCTAAATGTTTGATAGAATTTGCCTGTGAAGCCATCTGGTCCTGAGCTTTTGTTTGTTGAAAGATTTTTAATCACAGTCTCAATTTCAGTGCTTGTGATTCATCTGTTTACATTTTCTATTTCTTCCTGGTTCAGTCTCAGAAGGTTGTGCTTTTCTAAGAATTTGTCCATTTCTTCCAGGTTTTCCAATTTTTTGGCATATAGTTGCTTGTAGTAATCTCTCATGATCCTTTGTATTTCTGTAGTGTCAGTTGTTACTTCTTTTTCATTTCTAATTCTATTGATTTGAGTCTTCTCTCTTGTTTTCTTGATGAGTCTGGCTAATGGTTTATCAATTTTGTTTATCTTCTCAAAGAACCAGCTTTTAGTTTTATTGATCTTTGCTTTCGTTTCCTTCATTTCTTTTTCATTTATTTCTGATCTGATCTTTATGATTTCATTCCTTCTGCTAACTTTGGGTGTTTTTGTTCTTCTTTCTCTAATTGCTTTAGGTGTAAGTTTAGGTTGTTTATTTGAGATGTTTCTTGTTTCTTGAGGTAGGATTGTATTGCTATAAACTTGCCTCTTAGAACTGCTTTTGCTGCATCCCATAGGTCTTGGGTTGTCGTGTTTTCATTGTCACTTGTTTCTAGGTATTTTTTGATTTCCTCTTTGATTTCTTCACTGATCTCTTGGTTATTAAGTAGTGTATTGTTTAGCCTCCATGTGTTTGTATTTTTTACAGATCTTTTCCTGTAATTGATATCTAGTCTCATAGCGTTGTGGTCAGAAAAGATACTTGATATGATTTCAAGTTTCTTAAATTTACTAAAGCTTGATTTGTGACCCAAGATATGATCTATCCTGGAGAATGTTCCATGAGCACTTGAGAAGAAAGTGTATTCTGTTGTTTTTGGATGGTTCTCCTATAAATATCAAGTCCATCTTGTTTCATGTATCATTTAAAGCTTGTGTTTCCCTATTTATTTTCATTTTGGATGATCTGTCCATTGGTTAAAGTGGGGTGTTAAATTCCCCCATTATGACTGTGTTACTGTCAATTTCCCCTTTTATGGCTGTTAACATTTGCCTTATGTATTGAGATGTTCCTATGTTGGGTGCATAAATGTTTACAATTTTTGTGTCTTCTTCTTGGATTGATCCCTTGATCATTATGTAGTGTCCTTCTTTGTCTCTTGTAATAGTCTTTATTTTAAAGTGTATTTTGTCTGATATGAGAATTGCTACTCCAGCTTCCTTTTGATTTCCATTTGCCTGGAATATCTTTTTCCATCCCCTCACTTTCAGTCTGTATGTGTCCTTAGGTCTGAAGTGGGTCTCTTGTAGACAGCATATATACAGGTCTTGTTTTTGTATCCATTCAGCCAGTCTATGTCTCTTGGTTGGAACATTTAATCCATTTACATTGACGGTAATTATCAATATGTATGTTCCTATTACCATTTTCTTAATTGTTTTGGGTTTGTTATTGTAGGTCATTTCCTTCTCTTGTGTTTCCTGCCTAGAGAAGTTCCTTTAGCATTTTTCATAAAGCTGGTTTTGTGGTGCTGAATTCTCTTAGCTTTTGCTTGTCTGTAAATGTTTTAATTTCTCCATCGAATCTGAATGAGGTCCTTGCTGCGTAGAGTAATCTTGGTTGTAGGTTTTTCCCTTTCATCACTTTAAATATGTCCTGCCACTCTTTTCTGGCTTGTAGAGTTTCTGCTGAAAGATCAGCTCTTAACCTTATGGGGATTACCTTGTATATTATTTGTTGCTTTTCCCTTGCTGCTTTTAATATTTTTCTTTGTATTTTATTTTTGATAGTTTGATTAATATGTGTCTTGGTGTGTTTCTCCTTGGATTTATCCTGTATGGGACTCTACGTTTCCTGGACTTGATTGACTATTTCCTTTCCCATATTAAGGAAATTTTCAACTCTAATCTCTTCATATATTATCTCAGTCCCTTTCTTTTTCTCTTCTTCTTCTGGGACCTCTATGATTCGAATGTTGGTGCATTTAATGTTGGCCCAGACGTCTCTGAGACTGTCCTCAATTCTTTTCATTCTTTTTTCTTTATTCTACTCTGCAGTAGTTATTTCCACTATTTTATCTTCCAGGTCACTTATCTGTTCTTCTGCCTCAGTTATTCTGCTATTGATTCCTTCCAGAGAATTTTTAATTTGATTTATTGTGTTGGTCATCATTGTTGGTTTGCTCTTTAGTTCTTCTAGGTCCTTGTTAAACATTTCTTGTATCTTCTCCATTCTGTTCCCAAGATTTGGATCATCTTTACTATCATTACTCTGAATTCTTTTTCAAGTAGACTGCCTATTTCCACTTCAGTTGTTTGGTCTGGTGGGTTTTTACCTTGCTCCTTCATCTGCTGTGTGTTTCTCTGTCTTCTCATTTTGCTTAGCTTACTGTGTTTGGGGTGTCCTTTTCGCAGGCTGCAGGTTTGTAATTCCTGTTGTTTTTGGTGTCTGCCCCCAGTGGTTAAGGTTGGTTCAGTGGGTTGTGTAGGCTTCCTGGTGCAGGGGACTAGTGCCTGTGTTCTGGTGGATAAGGCTGGATCTTGTCTTTTTGGTGAGCAGGACCATCTCTGTTGGTGTGTTCTGGAGTGTCTGTGACCTTATTATGATTTTAGGCAGCCTCTCTGCTAATGGGTGGGGTTGTGTTCCTGTCTTGCTAGTTGTTTGGCATAGGGTGTCCAGCACTGTAGCTTGCTGGTCATTGAGTGGAGCTGGGTCTTACCATTGAGCTGGCGATCTCTGGGAGACCTTTCACTGTTTGATGTTACGTGGAGCCTGGAAGTCTCTGGTGAACCAATGTCCTGAACTTGCCTCTCCCACCTCAGAGGCACAGGCCTAACACCTGGCTTGAGTACCATGACTCTGTGAGACACATGGCTCAGAAGAAAAGGGAGAAAGAAAGAAAGAAGAAAGAAAAAATAAAGTAAAGTAAAATAAAATAAAATAAAGTTTTTGAAATAAAAAATAATTATTAAAAATAAAAAATATTAAAAAGTAATAAAGAAAAAGAAAGAAGGGAGTAACCAAGCCAAAAAAGAAATCTACCAATGATAACAAGTGTTACAAACGATACAGAAAGAAAAAAAAAAAAGAACAAGAAACAAAAATGGACAGACAGAACCCTAGGACAAATGGTAAAAACAAAGCTCTACAGACAAAATCTCACACAGAAGCATACACATACACACTCACAAAAAGAGAAAAAGGAAAAAATATATATATCTATATATATAAAAAAAAAAGGAGGAAGAGAGCCACCAAATCAATAAACAAATCGACCAATGATAATAAACTCTAAATACTAAACGAAGATAAACATAAAACCAGAAACCAGTCAGTAGCATACAGTAAACCCCAAGTCTACAGTTGCTCACAAAATCCACCGCCTCTATTTTGGGATGATTTGTTGTCTATTCAGGTATTCCAGAGATGCAGGGTACATCAAGATGATTGTGGAGATTTAATCCGCTGCCCCTGAGGCTGCTGGGAGAGATTTCCTTTTCTGTTCTTTGTTCGCACAGCTCCCAGGGTTCAGCTTTGGATTTGGCTCTGCCTCTGTGTGTAGGTCGCCAGAGGGCATCTCTTTCCCACCCAGACAGGACAGAGTTAACGTAGCAGCTGATTAGGGGCTCTGGCTCACTCAGGCCGGGGAGAGGGAGAAGTACGGTATGTGGGGCGAGCCTGTGGCTGCAGAGGCTGATGTAACATTGCAACAGCCTGAGCCATGCCAATTTTTCTCCTGGGGAAGTTGTCCCTGGATCACAAAACCCTGGCAGTGGTGGGCTCCATAGGTTCCTAGGAGGGGAGGTGTGGATAGTGACCAGTGCTTGCACACAGGCTTCTCTGTGGCGGCAGCAGCAGCCTTAGCATCTCATCCGTCTCTGGGGTCTGCGCTGATAACTGCAGCTCATGCCCATCTCTGGAGCTCGTTTAGGTGGTGCTCTGAATCTGCTCTCCTCGCACACCCTGAAACAATGGTCTCTTGCCTCCTAGGCAGTTCTAGACTTTTTCCCAGACTCCCTCCCATCTAGCTGTGGTGCACTAGCTCCCTTGAAGTTGTGTTCATGCAGCCAACCCCAGTCCTCTCCCTGGGAATTGACCTCCGAAGCCCGAGCCTCAGCTCCCAGCCCCTGCCTGCCACGGCGGGTGAGCAGACAAGCCTCTCAGGCTGGTGAGTGCTGGTGGGCACTGATCCTCCGTGTGGGAATCTCTTCACTTTGCCCTCTGCACCCCTGTTGCTGCGCTCTCCTCCATGGCTCTGAAGCTTCACCCCTGTCACCCCCGTCTCTGCCAGTGAAGGGGCTTCCTAGGGTGTGGAAACCTTTCCTCCTTCAAAGCTCCCTCCCACTGGTGCAGGTCCCATCCCTATTCTTTTGTCTCTGTTTATTCTTTATTCTTTTGCCCTCCCCAGGTACGTGGGGAGTTTCTTGCCTTTTGGGAAGTCTGAGGTCTTCTGACAGCATTCAGTAGGTGTTCTGTAGGAGTTGTTCCACATGTAGATGTATTTCTGGTGTATCTGTGGGGAGGAAGGTGATCTCTGCGTCTTACTCCTCCTCCATCTTGAAGGTTTCCTCTTTTTAAAATCTTATTTTAAGTTTCCTTGAACTTTTTTTTTCTTTTTTTTTTTTGCGGTACGCAGGCCTCTCACTGTTGTGGCCTCTCCCTCTGGACGCACAGGCTCAGCGGCCATGACTCACGGGCCCAGCTGCTCCGCGGCATGTGAGATCTTCCTGGACCGGGGCACGAACCTGTGTCCCCTGCATTGGCAGGCGGACTCTCAACCACTGCGCCACCAGAGAAGCCCTATTTTGATATATTTGATCTTTTTAGGCCACTAGTGTTAAAAGGCAATACCAGTTTAATCATTTCCCAAATAAGAGTATAAAATATGACTCAGGCGAGGCTTGGAACTTCCCAATTATAATGGACTATCAGAAGATTAAGCTGTGAGCAGTCTGTGTGTGTGTGTGTGTGTGTGTGTGTGTGTGTGTGTGTGTGTATGTGTTTGTGTGTGAGATGTGTTTTTGCACATTTTAAAAAGTGCTTTTCAGAATCATATGTATTTTTTTCTATTTGCTCTAAAAATTTCAGAAGGTTCCTATCAATTTACCTATATTTATTTTATTTATATATATATATATATACATATATACACAGATTATGATGTATACAATACATATAATTTTCACAAAATTAAATTTAAAGTTCATTTTATCATCTGACCTCTGATTGTATTTCAAATGTCCACTGTACCCTCCTAACATCTACAACTATAAATTTCTGAGATCTTGTCCTTTTATTTCATTTGTTTCTTCAACCCCTTTCACTGGCTCACTGTCTTCTACCAGCAGCCTGTGTCATTACATCCTCCCTCTTCTTTCTGTTTGCATCTGGTTCTCATAAATCAATTCCAGATGAAATCGAGTAATCTTGCCCTAGTACGCCACTACCTATATAATTCATCCTTATCAGATCTATCCAAGCTAAACATTGGCCCCTGGTATTCTGATTCTTCTCATGGGATTCAGGATTAATTGGGACCCTCTGTTATAAGTAGTAGACTATCTCCAAAACTTTGACCTTTGTCGACAGTCTTGTTCTCTGACCCTGGCCATAGGCTAAAACCTATATTCCCAGATGTATATTTCTAGAACTGTTCAGCTTTTTGAACTTTCAGCCATGTAGTCACTAGATCAGATTTCCATATATTGAGTCAAAGGAGAAGTTAATAAACATTGAGGACAAGGTCTATTGGTATGCATTATGGTTTTATATAAAGATGAATTAAACAATTACTTCTGCTCTCAATTAGTTTGTAACTTAATAGAGAATATGGCAGAAGTACATTGATAAGAATAATAATATAGAGTAAAAATATGCAATAAGAGTGGCATACTTTTATCTGAGCCTAATGAACTGAGAAAAGATATTTTTTTTAAGAGTTCAAAACTGATTTCCTTCTGCCACTATGGCTGAATGTAAATAAATTGCTCAAATTCTTTGGGTCTAAAGTTCTTTATTTAAAAAATTAAATAGTAATACTTACTTCATGAATCTATATATTAAATGAGTAATACATATATAAGATAGTCATACATATATCTGTTATCAAATAAATGGTCAATAATAGGTATCTATAAATATATATGTGTATATGTATTTGCACATATGTTTTTCAATTTATATATAAATATTGGGCTAAGTTTACACAGAATAATTAAGACTTGAGTTTTTGACATACTAATATCGAGACTCTGGAACCAGCAGAAACTTCTGGACCAAAGATAAAGTAATAGTGAACATCATGCAGCACTTCACATGGGCTATAACCAAAAAGATGTGGGGAAACAGGAACATAAGCACCAGGACCAGTTTTTCACATAGTTAAGAGGAAGGGCTCAAAAACAAGCAAACAAACACAGAAAATCAACAAGAACAACAACAAAAACAAGACTTCATCACTCCGTTAGGAGACGAGGAAGCACTAAAGTCTGTGTGGGCCAAGGACTAGGGAACTTGTATCCTTCATCTGAGAAGAGTGTGTAGAGATGAGGCTTACTCACTTGAAATCCAGGGGCATTGCTGCTTTTTGTCCCTTGATTTCATCTCCCTGCCTAAAGCTGAGAGGAAGGGCCTTGTGGAGCTCCTGCTATAGTGCATAAGTCTGAGGCTGGAGTGAGGTGTGCGATGGAAAGCCCCACCCCCAAGAATAAATGAAAAATATTGGAGGCAGAGTTCGGAGTAAGTTAAATCTCAGTAAAAGACTTAGAAATGTAGAACGTTGTCTTTGTGAAGTTTCCTTGTAAAACTTTAAAAAGTAAATAAGACCTTCCTGCACATCCCCTGGGGCAACAAGAAAGTGAGGCCACTGTAGAGATTGTGTTTCATTCTATCAATTCTTGAAGAAAATAGGAAGAGAAGAACCCCAAGTGCTTTGAAAGTGGGCTGTGGCTGCTAATAAGAAGAGAAAAGGGGACTCTGGGCCTGGTTCTTGGCTTAAGAAGATGTCCCATGTGGATATGGGATTACCTATGGGGCCATTTCTCAAGCCAGGCCCATCTGTTGTCTCTGGTGCGCTTTTAAGATCTTGTGAAAAAATTATTCTCTGGTATGGAGATTGAACTTGCTGAATATTTTCCTGGGTAAACAATGTTTTGTTCTTTTTGCTTACTAATTCAGAAAACACATTAGCAACAATATTTATGTAGTTTATAGACAAGGAAAGAAATCACATGTTCCTGACCAAATGATTTAGTCATCATTTTATGAGGTTTTCCATATGTGTGTCATCAGACACTTTAGAATACCAAAGATGAAACCTTTGTTTGGCAGTACTGTGTTATTTCTTAACAAGTTTAGACACTGTTGATTAGAGAGCATATCAGACGTATTCAGGTCTTCTTTAAACTCTCACTGTAAATTTTTAGATTTTGCATTTTTAAACTTTCAATTCAACGTCTTCCACAAAGCTGTGAAAGTTTTGAAAGCTAAGTATCTCATATACTTATAACTACAAAAAAATCATTAAAAGAAAAGAATGATTCCAAATCTTTTCCTGAATAATATTATCATAGGATTGACTTGAAAGTTTTGTGGAGGAACAAAAATCCTGAGAACTATGACACAGAAATCTGTAGGATTAAAAATGGACCTTTAAAAGGTCAATGTTCCATTTTTTTGTTTCTAAAACAAGTACAACAACAAAGAGTACTATAGAATACATTTTAACTATGTACCAGCCACTATCCTAAGCATGTTACATTCCCCTCAACACCTCTTTTGAGGTAGGTCCTATTTTCATTATTCCCATTTTGCATATAAGGAGACAGATTTAGTGAGTGGAGTACAATGTCAATAAAAGAGATAAAAGAGCCCTTCATGTCCTCTGGGACATTGATTTAGTTATCCCTTCTCTCAGTTCATCAGATGTACAGCCTCCTTTCCATGATATCCCCTTCTGGCCACACAAAAGCACAGATATCCTCTAGTTATTTTTTTTTAATGCAACCAGTGGGAGAAATACTAACATCATTCACATCATTAACTTCCATTTCATCCAACTGTATGTAATTAAACACATTCAAGAGCTTTAGGCCAAACATTGGCCAAAAAGAATACCCCAGAAAAATTGATTTTGGTTTTAACATGTGCTATGAAAAATTCAAAATTCATGACCAGACTGTTGTCTCCAAATGCTCCACAAACAACCTCGACAATAGCTAGGGTCCCTCACAGATGGACCTTTTTCTCTAGCTTGTGCCTCGTGCTGTTCTCGGGGATCGGCTTGCCCAGGGTCCCAGAGCATCTCCCTGAGCAGTACTTGTCCAGCTGCTAACACCTCATGGCTTTTTGCCAGTAGTCAACAGCTCCACATTCAAGTCAAATCCCAGCTCCATTCCCCACTAAGTCTGTGGCCCTAAAAATGTTGTTCAGCCTTTCTCTCAGTTTACTTATATATAAAATGGAGATAAGAGTTGTACTAACTTATGAAGACTAGACAATGCAAGTAAATGTCTTCAACCAGTACTTGAATACCTAAAGACTCAGTAAATATTTGCAATTATCATTATTAATTATTTTATTTTTTATTTACTTTATCATTATTAATTATTTTATTAATTAATTATCATTATTAATATGTTGAGTGAGATTTAAAACGTATTATTTTAATGTGCTTCCTCCTTCAGTGTTTATAATACTTCCAGATCTATTCTGGGTGTGAAATGTTTGTGACATCAGCCTACCATTGTTTAAGTGACTAGTAAAAAGGCAATTACTAGTAAAAAGGAAATTACAGTATTTAAACATCTGTAGTCGATTGTACAAAAAAAGCAAAAAGTGAGAACTAGTTTTCTTTCCTTTAATGTAAAATCAAACACCTAAAAAGTAGGATTTCTGCAGTCATGAATTTAAAAATATGTTAATGTAAATGGAACGCTTAATATAAATTATGTCATGGAGAAGGATATATATGGCAACAAAGGTCAGCTTGCAGCCTAAATTTAATTGCATAGGTTTCCGGGAGGTATCATGCCTCATTACACTGCCCAGTCCAAGTGGTCTTACACATTTTTTATCTAACGTAGAATTTGAGCTTCCTTACATAGAGCACAAAAATACCAGATCACTAAAACCACTGCATTCCTTAATTTTCTAGTCTGTTGATTTTGGTTCCTATACATTTGAGCATAAAAGCTGATTGGTACTATGCCATCAGTAATAACAATCTAATAGGAAAAAGTTTGAATAGTAGTAAGGAAATACTAGCAAATCACTAGAATATTATTATGAAAAAATAATATTGGAAGGCTGTGAATCTCAACACCATCCTGATACTAAAGAGTTACTCCATAAACATTTTACAGAGAAACAAATGAGCGAGTGAATGAATGGCTTTATTTACAAAATGTTGAGTACTGGAAATAAGTAGAATTTAAACTTTGTTTAACAGGAGATAATTTTATGGGAGAAAGAATAGTATCTTAAACAGAAAGTAAGAGTATCCAGGGCTTTATTTTATTGTACATAAATACAGTTAAACAGACTTTCATTATTTCTATTTAGAGAAATTAAAGTTTGAAAACACAACTAAGGGCAGATGATTTGCCATTTACCTGTGGGACAACCCACAGAGTCTAACCAAATATGTCATCTGATCCTCACCACAACGAGTCTGCTAACCTTGTGTAGTACAGACCGTGTACCCCAAGATTTTGTTAAACGCTAGGTTTTCACTATATGCTGATAACGGAACTGGAACAGGAAATAAAAATGACTTGTTTCACATTTACCTTAAATATTAAATACATGCAATAAAAATGATTTCAAGTCAGCTCATTGACATAGTGTTATTTCCAGCAAGTGGAAGATTAGAGTTTTGATGTTAACTTGAAGCTTTCTTCTTTAAGATTTCTGCAAACAAATATTGGTTAGTACAGAAAAGGGGGTTTAAAGGCCTCAGAAGCCCAGTTGAATTTTGTTGACAATAGCATTGAGAGTCACATCTAGGAATACAGTTTTTAACTCTGCCTTGTCAGCTGGCCAGCTATTCCAGGCCCAGGGGTATTCTCCAAATCTGGCTTGAGCTATTTTACTGTAAGTGCCTCTTTTGTGGCATTTAAATGATATTGTTGTGTTCTGCATTGCTGAATCAGCACCTTTAAAATAGAATAAGAGGTTGACGTATTCCTTTTGTGCAGTATCACTAGGAAAGAGCTGGAATACTAGTCCCTAAATAAAAATATTTTTTTCTTGTAACAACACTAAAAATCACTCGATCACTTGCCTATGTGTTCACAAATTTTACTTTGGGATGTCTTCTAAATTCTCTTCCATAGTTCTGTCTACAGCTAATTGTTAAGTTTGCTATTATTTTTGTTATTTATGAACATTAAGACTTGATTTTCTTTTCCTTCTAGGATCCCCTGCCCTGACTGGAACTGGAACTATCAATGTCATAGTGGATGATGTCAATGACAATGTCCCCACTTTTGCCAGTAAAATGTATTTCACAACAATTCCTGAAGATGACCCAACGGGGACAGATGTTTTATTGGTAAATGCCTCAGATGCTGATGCTTCAACAAATGCAGTTATCAGGTACATTTTACTTTGTAAATTTTAATTATTTTTCTCATTAAACATTAGTCTTTGGACTAAATGCACACAATGCTTCATTTTGCTGAAATTCTGTAGCATTAACTCATAACCCAGTTGTGGTTATCTATTGCTGAATAACCAACTATGCCTAAAATTAGGATTAAAACAATAATGATTTTATGTATCATTCTAAAATTTTATCTTATTCATTTTATTTATATTTTTATTGTATCTCATTTTTGTAGTTGAGGAGTTAGGGCACAGGTCAGTGGGAGATTCTTCTGCTTCTTGTGGTTGACTAGTGTCACTTATGGTATTTACCTGGTGACTGTGTCCTAGAGGGTCCAAGATAGCTTCACTCGCATGCCTGGTGGCTTGGCAGGGATGGCTGGACCTTTAGGCTCAGTTGGACCCCTTCTCTGCTCATGCGATCTCAGAGCTTCTCAGTGTGGTTTTTCAGCAGGGTAGTTGGACTTCTTTATATGGTAGAAGAACCTCTGGGTTACAAGGACCTCAGGTGAAAGCTGTTAATGCTCTTAAAGGCCAGGCCTTGAAACGGCGTAGAATCACTTCCATAATACTCTCTTTGTCAAAGCAGCCATGGCCAGCCAAGAGTCCCCGGGCCAGAACCCATCGGTGAAAAGTCTTCAAACGACTGTGCCATCCTATAGTCAGATATGATAAAAATTCATGCCATTTTTATCTTGCAAAAAATTATTATGTTCACTTTAAATTGACAGACAAATATTACAACTTAAATGAAAAATATTTTCACAGAATAGTAAGTTGTTATGCCAACCTAAATCTTATTTACTCTGGCTTGATATGTTTTTAATGGAATATATATTTTGGATGTTAATCACTCCTTGCTATTCATGGAATCCTGGAGAAAATCCACTTTTTCCTCTGGTTAACAGAGCTTTTATGTATTAATGTTTATATTGACTATTTAAGTATTACATATTTAAGTCATTTACCCAACTACTGATGGACTCTCTAAAAGCACAACCTTTTATGTGTGATGTTAATTTTCCCATATGGTCTAACATGATCTTTTGCACAGCAGCTACCCCCAAAATATTTATTTCTATTCTTCTTTCTACCAGTTTGATCAAGTTATGCATTTTAATGGATGGAATACTTATTTTGAGTTAAACACTTTACGTAACTTTTAATATTTTCCCTTCTAGTAAACCAGCCTGCATTAATTACTAGCTTATCTAGTTTATATCTTTATCTAGTTTATATCTTTGTTTCCCAGACACCTATTCCAAAATTTAGCTGTTATAGAAATATATTCCTTTTTTTTCCCCAACTGACCAAATCTCCATTCAAAACCTCACTTTTAATTCTTTTATGTCATAACATTGGAGAAAGTCACAAAACTGTATCAACAGGGTTGACATTCAAAGGCAAATCCCTTTCTCTGTGCTCCTAATCCCATCCCATTCGATTTCCCTCAAATCATTAATTCAACAGTTACTACGTTTTGCTCTGGATCTTCAGGTAATCCTTCTTTCCTTGATCATACCTTTATCCCTATAGAAATGCTCAGAATATCTGGTATTGACTTCTGGTTCCTTTATTTACTTACATGACTTAGGAAAGTCATTTTAGTGTCTCTAAGGCTCAGTGTATCCATCAGTAAAAGTGGAGTTAAGAATTGCTACTTTCGAAATTTGTGAGAATTAAATATATATTGACCAATTACTAGGTGCCAAGTATCATATATGGAATCAGTTAATATGTGCAAATGTCTCTAACACATTATTGGGACATGAAAGTCACTAAATTTATACTAGTTTTTTTTTTCTTTTCATCACTCTAATATCTATTTTATTCCTAATATATTCTTCTACAACATAGTAGTGACTGGCACCTAAATAAATGCATTAAATGAATGATCCTAGTATTCTTTACAACTGCTGCTTTTCCTCACAGTTTTCACACCACATTTTTGAGAGGGTGGGTTACTGCCTCAAAGTTTTCTCTGGCCATTTATTCTTGAAAATCTCTCAGTCTTTCTCCTCCATTGCTTTACCAAAAAAGACTATTCGAAGATTCTACTGAAATTTATCAAGTCCAGTGATTTCTGAGTCTTTATTTTCCTTTGCCTTTTGCAATATTTGCACCGCAGGTCAGCCTTTCTTATTGGCATTTTTTTTTCTCCTCAGTGTCTGTGTAAATGTTATTTCTTATTTCTCATCCTGCGTCTCTGACCACACCTTCTAATTTGCCTTCTGTATCCCCTCTTTCTAGCTCTCCAAAGAAATTTGGACCTTCGCCACAGCATTTTTTCTCAGTCCTTTTCTTTCCTTTCTTTATTTTCCCGCACGTGTGTGTATGTGTGTGTGTGTGTGTGTGTGTGTGAGAGAGAGAGAGAGAGAGAGAGAGAGAGAGAGAAAGAGTAAAAGAGAGAGAGAGTAGAGAATCATCCATTTCCATGGCTGCAGCCATGAGAAAAGTTACCCAGAAAACTAGACAGAAAACCTCTAAACCTATTGTATCAACACTGACTCCACCCTGGAGATTCCCACCCGTCTTTAAAACTCTCTAGGAGGCACTTCTACATAGAGGTAGAAGTCATAAGAACAACATATCAGAAACTAATAACCTTTTCTGTTTCTCATCTTGGTGTACTGCGCTCTTTTAATGATGTTGCCTTGCTTTCTTCATCCTCCCATCTTGATGGCTAACAGTCATCCTCTCCCCCTACGCTCACTCAGTGGACAAGTTTTCATGTTTCTTCTTTCCTAATGCCTCTGGCACTCATTCTTTTCTGTGCATCCCTCCTGCCAAGACCCTAGTTCAGTCCATAATTACATCATGCCTGGACTATTATAATAAAAATTAACTTACTTTCCTTACTCTGGTTTCTAATCCTTCCAATCTATATATTACATGATCCTGTATAATCTTGGAGCCCTTACGATGTCCCAGATACTTTGTTAAGTTCTGAGGAGTTAAGCACTTCAGTTCTAATAAGAACACTTTAATATAGAAGGTAATTTTGCAATATTACAGTTATAGTACCTTGTAACAAGTATAGTTTAAACAGAATGTGTGGAAAGAACAGCATACTCAGTGATACCTGAGGAAATAAGTATAAGCTTCAAGTAATTGATGAGTTTTGGAAAGACAGAGGAGTTGCTTATGGACAAACAAGGGATGAAAGGCATTCTAGGGAAAGACAATAACAGATGCAAAGCCAAATCTATGCAAAAACACAGCATCAGAAAAACAAAGCTCTTCAGTATGGTTGGTGTGGGTTAGGAACAGGCCTTGTATACCATAGGAGAAAATTCACATTTCTTTGTGTCTAGTAGGAGAAACAGCTGAAATGTTTTAAGATGGGCAATAACATGATTAGTTTATGTTTTATGATGATTCCTCTCTCAGTGTTGTAGAAAGTGATTTGGATAAAGCAAAGCCTGAGTCAGTGAATGAAAGGAAAATGGCAGTAACATGAAACAGCTAGCTCAATGGCGTAGCTTTAACGATACTCCCCCCTCCTCAAAATCTTTCAACTTCCAGTTTGCCTAGGGCATAACGCCCAGTCTGCATATTCCAGCCACTCCGTAAACAGTCCCAGCATCTTTTCAATCTTATTCTGTACAAATGTATAGCCAAACTTTCAGCCTCACTGGATCACTTTCTCCTCCTGGGAAAAGGACCTGTGCTTTTCCAAGCATTATGGCTCTGTTCAAATCCTTCTATATCCTAGACCAGGGTTCTGCAAACAGCAGCCTGCAAGCCAAATTCGACCCAGTGCCTAGTTTTGTAAATAAAGTGTTACTGAAAAATAGCTATGCCCATTCACGTACGTATGGTCTGCGGCTGCTTTTGCATTAAAACAGCAAGTTGAGTGTTGCAACAGAGATCTGATGGCCTAAAGAGCTGAAAGTAATTACTAACTGGTTCTTTACAGAAAAAAATTTGGTGACTCCTAGCCTAAAATACCTTCATTCTCCCTTTACGATACTACTGTAAGGTGGGTAACCTCTTTAAGACTTAGCCTAAATTTACATTTCTCCAAGAAAGGCTTTTCTATCAAAAGTGATCTCTTTGTCTTCTGAATTCCCTAAACAATGCTTCTGAGCAATTTCATAGCACTTAAACATACTGCCTGGTTTTGTATTTACTTTTCCATGTGTCTTTCTTCCATCTAGGGTATAAGCTTGAGCAAAGAATTTTTTTACTTGCTTATCCATGTCTCTATTAGTTCATCCATTTACCTAAAGATGGATTATAAGAGATTATATATAATAGATTATTATAATTATATACGTATATATACTGTTATGTGTGTAAACCTAAACTTTGAATTCTTGTCACATACTAATTACTCTGCCAAGTGCTTTTCAAAAGAAATTACATTTGATGCTCAAAACTACCAAATGAAAGGAATACATATATGTATAATACTTTATAGATAGAGAAGACTTAGAAAGGCTAAGAAACTTTATGAATTTAAGTACTTGAATGAGATCAAAATTCATGTCCAAGGGAACTATGTTCCAAAGTCCAGTTTCTAAACTATTACTAAATCACTGTATTCTAGCAGCCCACAGTGCAGTGCCTTATGACAGTCGCAAATCTCAGGAAGAGGTAAAAAAAGGTCCAAAAAATCAAATGGGGATATTTCAGCTTTACAAATGCAACAACAGTTGATTTAGATTTTAGATAACAATGATCAGTTTATGCCAGTAATTTGAAACAGTAATTTCTTGAGTCAGAAAAAAAATTAACACCTTGTTGATTTGCATTGAACTAAATCATTGTAAACTGATTCTACTTCGACAAACCTGAGCAAGATTCCCTTTTGGTCTTAGCAAGAGCTACGGTGTGCCTTGTCTCACCCACATCCCCCCAGGCTGTGTCCCACCTTCCATCTACTGTAGGATAATGGAAAAAGTGCATGTTGAAGTCATAAAGACAGAAGTTCAAAGTCTCCATGTACCATTTATAGATTTCATGTCTCTCTGTGCAACTAGATTAGCCTCCCTTAGACTCAGATTCCTCATCGATAAAAAATGTAGTACAAAACCAAACTGTTAGGATTGTTCTGAGGCTTAAATGAGAGCGTATATAAAATGCCTTGTAGTCTGCTGGGTACACCCTAAGAACACAGTAAGATGCTGCAAAGTTGTAAAGAACAGCGTAGGTGTTTAGCTGTTAAGAAGGTAGCACAAGACTTGATCTAAGTTCATAACCTTAAAAGAAATTAATGTGGACCACAGAAGCAGGAGAGAGATGCATGAAAAGATGAGAAGTGAAACAAGGCTCAAATAATACAAGTAGGGAAAACCTGGGCATGTGATCTCAGCAGTCCGTCCATTTATATTGTCCCCTATGTTTCTTTTATCTCTTTCTTTTTGTAACTTACAAAAATAAATTTGATTGAAACTGGTATTATAGATATTGTGAGATACTAAAGAATATCTCATATTTAAAATACACTATTGATATACTTTTATTCTTTAATTTTTAAAACTAATAAATATATTACCTACTTTTAAACAGACAATCTTATGTGCAATAGCATAAAATAAAGAATAAGAATTTATAGTACAGAGCTCCTGTATGGATTAGTTAGTTCAACCTGGGCCAGAACTCACATCATTTGCCTTTCAACACGTTGTTCATTCTAATATACCATGGTCTTCTCACATACAAAGCATCCAAATCAAATTTACATACATTTTGCCTCCTTCTTATTTTTATTTGTAAATGCTTAAGGGAACAAATATTTGACTGAACCCTGACCTTTGCTGCCATAAAGCTGTAAGAAAGCTCGTGGCACTATGAAGCACTTGTTCCAACCCCTATTAACTTATTTGGTCATTTCTACACCTACCGATAGAAGCAAAGTTTCCCAAAGTAAGATCACGTAATTCTCATAATCCAGGTGTCTACAGACTTTCTCCAAAAGGTAAGGCAATATGATGATTTCATGAGTCCTGAATTTCTGACTTTGAGAAATCATTTACAAACCTTGGTTATTTTTATTTTGATAAAGGGAATAGATAGCTTCTACTGTGTAAGCATAGTAATTACACTTTGTAAAGTCATTTCTGGTCCAGGAAATATAGTCAGTGCTGTTCTCACTCCTGATCGTGGCATGTGGGTGTGTCAAAGGGTGTTCAAATCTGAGTGATACCAAGTACTTTATCAATATTAATGTCATTTCTCAACCAAATTCCTTCTTTATTCTTTTTCTATTTAGCTCTCATTTTATAGAACCTCTATTTAAAAAAAAAGAAATAGCTCCCAATGGTTCATTATGTCTCTAAAAAGGATGAAGATGCTGAAATGTTTGTTTTAAATGATGAACTTCATAGGAGAAATGTGCACTGGCTGCAATGCAAGGTTTTTCTTGCTGTTTCTATTAGGCACTTGCTGTTGCTATGTTTTATGGACACAAACCAAACTATAGAAACACCAGTTAGTTCCAACAAGGGCATTTCTTTGTTGGCATAAAGGAGAAAGCTTTGAAAGATGTCTATTATCTCGCTACCCTCCAACTTAAAAAATTATGGACCCCAGCCAGCTTCTGAACCTTCAAGCTTAGCTACTTCTTTCCTAGCTGACCTCTCAGGAATATATACAGACAGCTTTTTTCTTCAGAAAGAAGATAGAAGCTATTCTCAGTGGAAACTCCTCCCCACTAACCAATCTGGTTAGCATCAAAATATCCATGAAGATGTCATACCTCTCCTTACAACAAGAAAGCAAAGCAGCGTGGCCATATGAGGAATAGCAAATGAGAGAATTAGTAACTAGGAATGTCTCTGTATAAATAATCAGTTCTTGAGTTGTTCTGGACAGTCAGTATGTGTCAAATACTTTGTTTGGTCTTTAAAGAAAAAGATCTTCCACTGACCTTTCTGGTGGTGCACAGCAGAAAAAATAATTTTTAGATTCATTTAACAGATGTTCATTTGTGATCCTGGCCACTGACCACAATATTAGAGCAAGGCCCTGATTTATGCTCTCAGGCTGGTTTATTTAAAACACAATAGTCTTCTGGGTATATTCTGGGGACTTGCATGATTTAAGAAACCCACAAACCTTGTGAGGACCTGCTTGAGGTCATGGGATATCTCACAATAAAGATTGTTAATGTGATGTTCACATAAAATTTGAACTCGCCATATCCTTTCGTTGTTGTGTGATCTTACGTGTAATGTTTTTCTTGACATTTCTGCCTCGGTCATTAAATTATAGTAAATAGACGTTGCAGCATTAAAACTGGAAGAAATATGCCCATGTCTGCTCTCTGCTTTAGTTATAGGATCATTGGTGGAAATTCTCAGTTCACCATCAACCCATCCACAGGACAAATCATCACCAGTGCGTTGCTAGACCGGGAAACAAAAGAGAATTATACTTTAGTGGTTGTTGCGTGTGATGCTGGATCCCCGGAGCCTCTTTCCAGTTCCACCAGTGTGCTCGTCACGGTGACTGACGTCAACGACAACCCACCAAGGTTTCAGCATCACCCGTATGTCACACATATCCCATCCCCTACTCTTCCAGGTAACCAAACCAACTCGGAGGTCTCATAGATAAATAAAAACTATACATTGGACACTTTCTATAATTACATTGCTGTTATTTTTACGTGTATATTTCTGATATAGCCAAAGTTGGCAAATCCTCTAAAATTCAACTCTTGCCTAAATAAATTGAAGGAACATCGAATCTTGCAAAGTAATTCTTTCTTCCCAGACTAATTGTATTTAAGGTTTTATAATTGCCACACCTTTCCTAGTGCTGTTTCTTAATTTTACTTGAATACTGTTAAAGATTAGAATAGATTTCAATCTGTAGTCAAGGAGGGTTCTGTCCTGAGATGTAATTTGTGTGTTCCTTGATAGGAGGGACATTATCTCTTTTTCCATGCCATATCCAAGCACCTGAAACATTATCTGGAAAGTAATAGGCCTTCAACTGTATTTCTTAGTAGAAACTGAATATTTTATTCAATCTTCATAGATAAGTTTTCAAAAGGTTTAATGAAGGAATCCTTCTAGTTAATTATTACTGTAAATATTTTACTCTAGTTTTGATGAGTGAAGTTTTCCTTCCATTAGTATGACTATGAAGCCGTTCATGAACGACTTTCGTATTGACAATATGTATTTAGCTTTCTGCATCTCTTTTAAATTTAGTTTGGTTTTGTTTGTTTCTTTGCAAGGAATGGCCTACTCTCAGGCACTACACAAATCATCTGCCATTGGTAATTTTTGAAATGAATTTTGAAACAGGAAAATATACACATAAAGGCCATAATTAATTTTCCTTGCTTTAAGATATTTTTAATTAGAAAAACAAAAAAACGGATGCAGGATTTCTCCTCTAGTGATCTTTGATCTTCTATTCACTTGAGAAGGTCTAATTGATACCAATTGCAAGTATAAAATCCATAAATTATTGTGCCAAATTTCTATCAAAAGGAAATGTCAATAGTGAAGTCATAAATCCCTGATGACGGCCTTCAGCTGAAATGATGCTGGCAGGCATGATTCTAATCACACCCGATGTGTGGTGATGCAATATAACATCTCCTGTACAAAGTGAGTAAGGCTTAAGCATTTTTTTCCTCATTAGACATGATATAATTAATCAGAATCACTGGCCTTTTTTAAATTAGAGACTTTTCACTTGTGTCACAAACTCTTCTGTTATGGGTAGGAGTGCAGGTTTGGGAAAGGTTTCTGAATAAGTTCATCGAAAACACGTCCTTATGGCAGCTTTTCAGCGTTATCTCATCTACAATCTGTCCAATTGGCCCTCATCCCAAGCATTGACTTTTGGAATCCAAATTGAGTCCATTCTTCCTCAGTTCTTATTTCTTACTACTTTATCATTGTTTATATATGTGTGTGTGTGTGTACTTTATAATTGTTCATATATGTGTGTGTGTGTGTGTGTAATTTATAATTGTTCTAATATATATATATATATATATATGCACGCATACATATATACACTTCATCTCCATATGAGAATAGTTCACAGATAAGAGAATTTTGCTATAAAAGAGTGGGTATAAGGAATCAACAGTAATTTTTTAAACATATTATTTTTGTTGACATGATTACATAAAAGGTAATTCAATAATATTTTAAGACATAATAGGGCAATTATTTTTCCCCCCCATTGGGCATAAACATAGTTCTTAGCAGAACTCCTGTATTATCGTGTTTGTTGGAAGTTCTGTTATGTACAGATTTTTCTCCTAGGAACTATAATTCGGAAGGATTAGCCGTTGCCCTTCCCTGTGCTTCTCGCAAAGGCATACTGAAAATTATTAAATTCACTAGACTGCATGGGTTTTAGGTAGATAATGGCAGGTCAGTTCCTGAAGACTATTGTTAGATTTGACTGGGGAACTTCAGAGACAATATAAGAGGTACTGTTCTCCACTAGTAATCATGGGGAAATAAAGTTATGTCAGGTAGCAATATAGTGTTTTATATATAGTTTTAATATAGTGTTTTAACTTACTATCAAATGTTTTATTGGGGTTCCATGAGATTATAACTGCACACTCCCTCTTTTATAGGTTCCTTCGTCTTTGCGGTTACTGTCACAGATGCTGATTTTGGACCCAATGCTGAACTACATTATTCTCTTTCGGGTAGAAACTCTGAAAAATTTCACATTGACCCACTGAGAGGAGCTATTATGGCAGCCAGACCACTAAATGGTACTTCAGAAGTGACATTTTCTGTGCACGTAAAAGACGGTGGCTCATTTCCAAAGACAGATTCTACAACAGTGACTGTTCGATTTGTGAACAAAGCAGATTTCCCTAAAGTCAGAGCCAAAGAACAAACTTTCGTGTTTCCTGAAGACCAACCAGTAGGCACTCTTGTCACTACCATAACAGGGTCCTCCTTGAGAGGAGAACCTCTGTCCTATTATATTGCAAGTGGGAATCTTGGCAACACATTTCAGACTGATCAGTTATCAGGGCAGGTGTCCATTAGTCAACCTCTGGATTTTGAAAAGATACAAAAATATGTTGTATGGATAGAAGCCAGAGATGGAGGTTTCCCTCCTTTCTCCTCTTATGAGAAACTTGACATAACAGTATTAGATGTCAATGATAATTCCCCAGTTTTTAAGGAAGATCCATTTGTATCTGAAATACTGGAAAACCTTTCTCCTCGAAAAATACTTACTGTTTCTGCAGTGGACAAGGATAGTGGACCCAATGGACAGTTAGACTATGAAATTGTTAATGGCAACAGAGAACATAGTTTCAGTATCAATCATGCTACTGGTGAAATTAGAAGCATTCGACCTTTAGACCGGGAAAAAATATCTCAGTACGTGCTTACCATAAAGTCCTCAGACAAAGGCTCCCCTTCTCAGAGCACCTCAGTAAAAGTCATCATTAACATTTTAGATGAAAATGATAATGCCCCTAGGTTTTCGCAAATATTCAGTGCCCATGTTCCCGAAAATTCCCCATTAGGGTACACAGTTACACGTGTCACAACTTCTGATGAAGACATTGGTGTAAATGCAGTTAGTAGATATTCTATAATGGACACAAGTCTTCCGTTTACGATTAATCCCAGCACTGGAGATATTGTAATTAGTAGACCTTTAAATAGAGAAGACACAGACCGTTACAGAATCCGAGTTTCTGCCCACGATTCTGGGTGGACTGTAAGTACAGATGTCACAATATTTGTGACAGATGTCAATGACAATGCCCCAAGATTCAGCAGACCATCCTATTACTTAGATTTTCCTGAACTTACTGAAATCGGCTCCAGAGTGACTCAGGTATCTGCAACAGACCCTGATGAGGGATCAAACGGACAAGTGTTTTATTTTATAAAATCTCAGTCAGAGTACTTCAGGATTAATGCCACCACAGGAGAGATTTTCAATAAACAGGTCTTAATATACCAGAACGTCAGTGGCTTCAGTAACGTGAACATCAACAGACATAGCTTTATAGTGACATCTTCAGATCGAGGTAATCCTGCGTTACTTAGTGAGACAACAGTCACCATCAACACGGTGGACAGTAATGACAACGCACCACAATTTCTTAAAACTGCATATTTGACTCCAGTCACCAAACATGTTAAAATCGGTACAAAGTTAATCAAAGTTACTGCAGTAGATGAGAAAGATTTTGGATTGAATTCTGAAGTGGAGTATTTCATTTCCAATGAAAATCATTTGGGAAAATTTAAGTTAGACAATAGTACAGGGTGGATTTCAGTAGCAGCTCCCCTGATATCTGACTTGAATCAAAACTTTTTGATCACTGTCACCGCGAAGGATAAGGGAAACCCTCCGCTTTCATCCCAAGCAACTGTTCAAATAATTGTCACTGAGGAAAACTACCACACACCTGAATTCTCTCAAAGCCACATGAGTGCAACCATCCCTGAAAGCCATAGTATTGGGGCCGTTGTCAGAACCGTTTCTGCAAGAGATAGAGACACGGCTATGAATGGCTTGATTAAGTACAGCATTTCCTCAGGAAATGAAGAAGGCATCTTTGCAATCAATTCCTCCACAGGTGTATTAACACTGGCCAAAGCTCTTGATTATGAGCTATGCCAGAAACATGAAATGACTATTAGTGCTACAGATGGAGGCTGGGTTGCAAGGACTGGTTACTGCAGTGTGACAGTAGATGTGATTGATGTGAATGACAATTCTCCAGTGTTCCTCCCTGATGAATATTTCCCCACTGTTTTGGAAAATGCCCCCAGTGGGACGACAGTTATCCACCTAAATGCAACGGATGCCGACTCTGGAACCAATGCTGTGACTGCATATACTATACAGTCATCTGACAGTGACCTCTTTGTCATTGACCCCAACACAGGAGTCATCACCACTCAAGGCTTCTTGGATTTTGAAACCAAGCAGAGCTACCACCTTACTGTGAAAGCTTTCAATGTCCCCGATGAAGAAAGGTGCAGTTTTGCCACTGTTAATATACAGTTAAAAGGGACAAATGAATATGTGCCTCGTTTTGTTTCCAAACTTTACTATTTTGAAATCTCAGAAGCAGCTCCTAAAGGTACTATTGTTGGAGAAGTGTTTGCCAGTGACCGTGATTTGGGCACTGATGGGGAAGTGCATTATTTGATTTTTGGTAACAGTAGAAAGAAGGGTTTCCAGATCAACAAGAAGACTGGACAAATTTATGTTTCTGGACTTCTTGATAGAGAAAAAGAAGAAAGGGTATCTTTGAAGGTAGTGGCCAAGAATTTTGGCAGCATTAGGGGTGCAGACATCGATGAGGTCACTGTAAATGTCACTGTGCTTGATGCCAATGACCCACCCGTTTTTAGTCTAAACATCTACAGTGTTCAGATCAGTGAAGGGGTCCCAACGGGAACTCATGTGACCTTTGTCAGTGCCTTCGACTCAGACTCTGTTCCCAGCTGGAGTAGGTTTTCCTATTTTATTGGATCAGGGAATGAAAATGGTGCCTTTTCCATTAATCCGCAGACAGGACAGATCACCGTTACTGCAGAATTAGATCGAGAAACCCTACCCATCTATAATCTCACGGTTTTAGCTGTGGATTCAGGGACCCCCTCAGCTACAGGAAGTGCCTCCTTATTAGTCACCCTGGAAGATATAAATGATAATGGGCCTATGCTGACCATCAGTGAGGGAGAAGTTATGGAAAACAAACGCCCAGGAACTCTGGTGATGACCCTTCAGTCCACGGATCCTGACCTCCCTCCAAATCAAGGCCCCTTTACCTATTACTTGCTGAGCACGGGCCCTGCCACCAGCTATTTTAGTCTGAACACTGCTGGAGTTCTGAGCACGACCAGAGAGATTGACAGAGAGCAAATTGCAGACTTCTATCTGTCTGTGGTCACTAGGGACTCCGGTGTTCCTCAGATGTCTTCCACAGGAACCGTGCATATCACAGTGATAGACCAAAACGACAACCCTTCACAGTCTCGGACAGTGGAGATATTTGTTAACTATTACGGCAACTTGTTTCCTGGTGGGATTTTAGGCTCCGTGAAGCCACAGGATCCCGATGTGTTAGACACCTTCCACTGCTCCCTGACTTCGGGAGTTACGAGCCTCTTCAGTATTCCAAGGGGCACTTGCAATCTGAGTTCCCAGCCAAGGTCCACAGATGGCACGTTTGATCTGACTGTCCTCAGCAATGATGGCGTCCACAGCACGGTCACGAGCAATATCCGAGTTTTCTTCACTGGATTTTCCAACACGACAGTGGATAACAGCATCCTACTGCGTCTCAGTGTACCAAGCGTAAAGGACTTCTTGACGAACCACTACCTTCATTTCTTACGCATTGCCAGTTCACAGCTGACTGGCCTTGGGACCGCTGTGCAACTGTATGGGGCCTATGAAGGGAACAATAGAACATTTCTTTTGGCAGCTGTGAAGCGGAACCATAATCAGTATGTGAATCCCAGTGGTGTAGCCACCTTCTTCGAAAGCATCAAAGAGATCCTCTTCCGGCAGAGTGGAGTGAAGGTAGAATCTGTGGATCACGACTCCTGTGCTCCTGGCCCATGTCAGAACGGAGGGAGCTGTGTAAGGAGACTGGCCGTGAGCTTCAAATTAAAGAGCCACGAGAGCCTTCCAGTCATCATCGTGGCAAATGAACCTTTGCAGCCTTTCTTATGCAAGTGTCTGCCAGGCTATACTGGCAGCTGGTGTGAAATAGACATAGACGAATGCCTTCCGTCCCCTTGCCACAATGGTGGGACCTGTCACAATTTAGTGGGAGGATTTTCATGCAGCTGCCCAGATGGCTTCACTGGCAGGGCCTGTGAGAGAGATATCAACGAGTGCCTGCCTAGTCCCTGCAAGAACAGTGCCGTCTGCCAGAACTTTCCAGGAGGCTTCAACTGTGTTTGCAAAACTGGATACACAGGTATGACAATGTTTGGCTTTTTTTTCCACCAAGACTTTAGCCATATCAAGTATAATAGAAAGTCATGAATTTTGTCATTTTCAAATGATTTTCCCTAAAGAGTAGGCAGAATCACAGCAAATGCTTTAAGCATTTACTATTGGCCAGACACTTTTCTAAGCACTTTATCTGTATTTATTTCACTTACTTCTCACAAGAAACCTATGAGGTAGGGATAATGATTTTCCAGGTTTTACAGAGGAGGAAGATGATGTGGAGAGAAGTTGAGTTGGTATTCTAAGGTGACTCAGTTGATTTGTTGTAGAGTCGGGATGTGAGCTTACACAGTTCATTCCAGAGGTTAAGTTCTTGTACAAGAGCAAAAAGAGCATCCTATCTTCAAAAAAGTGTTCTAAAGTTAAAGGACATGGTATATTTAAAGTATAAGACCTGGACTATTTAATGTCCTAAATACAGTTATCAACTATTGTTGTTGGTTCCTTCATTTTATCATGATCATCTTTATGATTTTTTATCATAATTATCATTAGGATTATTGAAATTTGACCCACACTGTGAGGAGAATGAAGCAAGAGCTGTGATTCAGATTGAGATTAAAATGCCTTGTTATTTGTAGTAGTCGGTTAGAAAACATCACAGGCTGATTTGTAAGGTAACTGAGCCACAATGTACCTTGACATTTTAGAAACAGAGTTAAATATATTGAGCAAATTTGTTTGACTAGTCTTTGGCATCCTAATAGGACATGATGTATGTTTATAAATATCTCTCTGTTTCTATCCCTATCTATCTATCACCTATTTATTTATTAGCTGATCTGTAGTTAGTGCACCTTCAAATGTGTATAAATTTATGCTGTTGATAAGTTTGAGGAGAGACAATTTCTCTGCTGTAATTTGCACAGTATACATTTTTAGAGCATATATATTACATTGGGTTGCCCTGTAGTGTTTATGAACACAAGTTAAAGTACAGTGAAATAGGTAAAACCAGGATATATTTTTAAAAATTTGGTAGATGTTTTGCAGAATACTATTTTAAAAGAAGTTTTTCAGAAAATGTATTTGGATATCATATTTTAAAATGATGCCCACCATGTGTATACTTATAGTTTTATATTTGGAGAATTGAATTGCTTGATGATGATATAAAGCAAGTTTGAATAAGCCAAAGCAGATCTCATAAGCTTTGCCTTCTAACAAAATAATGTCCTTGAAATGTAAAGAAAAAACGGGGCAGCAAACATATGAATGAAAGAATCAAGGGATTTGACAGAACTTGATTTATCTATAGCTTTTGGGAAGTCACCTTAGCTTGCTGACCTTCAACTCCCCCATCTGTAAAATGAGAATAATCATACTTACTTATCTTTTAGGGTTGTTTTAATGAGTAAAAATAATGTTTTTAAAACACCTAGCACAGAGCCCAGCTTTCAATAAGTAGCAATGCTGATTAGTAGCGTTAGTAGTAGTGTTAGTATAAGGGTAGATGTAGAGGTATGCCATAGGGTTTCTATAAAGACAAGCCTCAGTGGCACAAGGTAAGCGTGAGTCTTACCAGAGTTGTACTTGTAGGATCATGAATAACAGGCTTACATACATGTTATGAGTTCAGGGTTTCTAGAAAACCTTCTTCACTCTTTCCCACACTTCTCCCCCCACCAACCACACCCCTCGTTACTTCCTCTGTTGGGAATTCAACAATAAAGATGATTTATTTGTCCCATTTTAGTATAATACACTGATTCACACTTAGAGTGAGTTTATGCTTAGTTCTGGAATGAAGAAAGTGTGACTGCATTGCGTAGTAGATGGGGAAGAGGGAAAGTGTGTTAGCAAGGCACCCTGTGCTGATCTCAGCATAAATGTTACTTACTGCATGAAGGGACACAGAACTAGCCCTTTCACTTCACTTCTCTGTAGTTTGTTTCTTTATTTGTTTCATTTTATTTAAACATACACCACATCCTTTTCTAAATGCAGTTGTTGAAACTTTTAAGCATACTCTTCTTTCATCATGAAATATTAATAACATTTATCGAGTGACTATTTAAAACACTGCTTAAAGCTCCGTGCATCACAGTCATTGTTATTCACTTAGTTATTTATTCAGTTCTTCTCACAACTCTATTAAATGAATATTTTTATCATTCCCGTTTAAAAACAAAACGATTTGGATCTTAGAGAGATTGGAGATGAGATAACTTGCCTCCAGCATGGCACAGAAAGTGATCTGAGTTTTGACTAAAAGCTTTACTCCGGAGCCTCTGCTCTTTATATGCCTGTCACGTCTCATCACACTTTGATCTGCACTTGCTAGAGAGTTTTGCTAGTGGGCCTGCGATATCTTCTAAGAATTTTTTTTCCCATTATTCTACTTAAACCGCACAAAAAGCCGATGAGATAGGTATCAGAATCCTCAAACTGGATAAGAGTGAAGGTCAGGAAAATTCACCCATAACCTCAGCAATAAAGACATTGTGGGTATTTCCAGAAACCACTGCTGATCATCACTGCACTTCTGCAGTGAGGGATTCCCAGAACAGTCTCTGCTTTGCTGTCACCCTTCAGATATCATTCAACTCTCACCCACTGGCAGAAGCTAAACCTGAGTCCTGCTGTAAGGGAGTCTGAAAAAGTGATAGTTTCCAACTTCCAGTCCCTGCAATACAGAAGGATGGAATGGAGCTGGGTGTCAACAGAGAGTATCTGACCTAGAAAGATCCTCCTACTGCTCCTATTTTATGTTGTAGGAAGCTGAGCCTACACTCTGGTGACTCTAGGCCCAGAGCTGCCAAAAACGAGATCATAACCTCTTTCTCTAAGGGACATCATTTGAAGTAATGTATTAATTTTACATGCGGTCCCTCCTCAGAGCTCACTTTGGTCCCTGTTTGCATAATTGGAGATAATCCAATTGATCAGGAATGATATAAACCAACGTATAATTGAATGCTTCATATAAACCTTACATTTTAAATTAATGTTATTCTTTGTTTCCAAATTCTATGTGCAAAGTCCATCCAGTAAAACTAGCAGATAATTGAAGTCTGATAGTTTTATTTCTTTGTTTTGTTTTGCAGAAAACAGTATATGAAAAACCATGCTGACACATTGTTAACCCATACACTAAATTAGGAATGCATTGTTTAAATGTCTGTAAATGTTTAATGTTCTTTGGAAAGGTAATCTCTCAAGTATCATTTTGAGTTACTTTTTTCCAGCTAGTCTTTACCAGGTAACCTGACTCAGGAAGGCGGAGCTAATGCACCAAAACATCTTAAAGAACCAATCAGAGCTAATAAGTCATAAAACAAAATTCATACTTAAGCACAAGTGTGCCTCACAGAATGAATTTTTAACTATTCATTCTGGCGAGATTTTACTTCTGTTAACATGAAGGATTAGTGCCTTAGTGAAGCCTTCTTCAAAGTCTATGTGTATTGTATTCAGATTTTTTTTGATCATCAGAATTATTTCAAAGCACCTATATTTTATACTCTATTTACTATTGTGGACTTACACTGCATTTTTTTTCAGTGATTTTTAAAGTCAGTGGCATTGCAAATTGGAGCTGTGAGAGATTATAAACTTTCTGATTAAAATAATTCTCAGCTGCTGCCCCCATCACACACACACACGCACACGCACACACACGCACACACACACTACTGAATATTTCATGTGAAGCTAGAGATTGTGCTACAGATTAGAAGAGTGTTTATGAATTGATGCAAGTTGAGAGACTTTATCCTAAGAGCACCCCACAGAGAGTGGTTAAATATTAGCTCAACAGGGAATCTTTGTGGAGAACATCCTGTAAGGATGCAAGTAGAAAAATGAAAATTATGGAATGATTACAACAAAAAGATATGAAGAGATATAGTTATTATCATATTGCTACCCTATTCCTGATATATTTATTTTTTTAAGTTTATTTTCAAGTTTGTGGCTATAGGGTCACATAATAAATATGGAATAAGAATATTTTTTATTTAATGACTTTAGAGAAAACTAATTTGTTTGTGTAACTTGTATTTTGGGTGGGTTTTTCTCAGTTACTAGAAAAAGAACCAAAAAGAAACTGAGAAAAGAAATACTGAGACTTCATTTTCTGTTATAATCACTTCATGTTTCACTGTTAAGAATATTTTCCTATAATTTAATTTTATATTAATAGCACTAAATGAAGCTTTGATTAGCTATATGTAGAGTATATTAGAAAATATGAATAAATTTTAATATAGTCTAGAACATGTGAAAAATTAATGTCGAGATTTTCACGGAGTTTAATAGTATAAGAAATTGCATCAACTGTCAATATGACCCAGTAAATTGAAAGAAAATATCTTCCATATTATTCATGCCTCAGAAGTTCAGGGAACCCTGGAGGAAAACATCAGCCTAATAACTACAAACCTAATATTTCTTTTCCTATACAAATGAAAATTTCTTACATTTAATAGAACACTAATTAGAAAGCACAATTTTACTCAGTAACCACACAGCATTTGGCTTCCTGCTCCCAGGTTTTCTGTTTGCAGTACACCCTGCATTAAATCCTTCATAGTAATGAATGGTGTTATAAAGGGCAGCATGTATATGGAACTTATTTCTAAATCCTGGTCTCTCATAACAGAATTAGTTCATAGCACCTTTAACCTTTCCTGTTCACTTTCACACATCTGGATGCATTTTAGGTGTGGTATTTGTAGTAACGCCAGGAGTGTATTCCCACAAGGAGAAGTTTTCCTGTGCTCTCTAGTAAGTCCCATTATTTCAGGGGAGGATGAGATTTGTCCATTCATCACTTTTATGTCACTTGACAGTATAAAAAGGCCCGTAAAGTTATTTACAGTTTGTGCATAGTAATTTTACCAAGAAACTTGGCAAACATTTGCTTTCACGAAGATGGGAGTTGTAACTAAGAGTCATTCTTTTAAAATCACAGCAGTCATATATTAATGTTGTCAATGATCATGTGATCAGGAAACCAAGGAATATAAACAAATTTTATTTCCAAGAGTGGAATTACACAGTTTGCCTCAAATGATACATTAACTTATTAAAGCATTAATAACAGGTTCTAGTAGCTTAAAATCTTCTTATTTCTGTGGAAAATAAGTGTGTATTTGTAAGCATATTGTAGATATTATGTGTATCATTATATATAATCATTTGTAGTCTCATTGAGATCGTATTTGTGTGTGTTTTAAAATACAAAGGTAAGACCATTATTTTTTTTTCTTTTTGGTTTTATTACTAGCGACCCTCATTTAAGCATAATATTTTTGCTTTGTTTCCATATGAAAAACCATAATGCTAACTGATCAGGTTATTTAGATGAGCTATCTTCATAGTGCCTTTCATTTACATAGCATGCAAAAAACAGCTACTTTCTATTAAAACAATAAAAAAACCTATAAGCATAAACATTCAGAATATATAGCGTATATGTATTATGGAATTATATTTGCTAATAAAATAATCAATTTAGATATAAAGTGAACTTTGTTAGTTCCACATGGTCTTCCTTCTCCTCTGTGTATAAACACAAGACATGCAAAAGTATTACTTGTGGTGATCTAACATATATATGATCTAAGCTATTAAAGTGAAACCTACACAGACTATGGGATATCAGAAATCATCATATCCCCATAGGGTGGCTGAATTTAACAGGCAAGAATAAATTTAGCACAATTATACCTAACTTAACATTAAAATGTGCTATTGCAATAAGTGAAACTTGAATATACATCCTTGTCGAAAAGATCATAGATGATCACATCAGATTCGATTTATGTTCAACACTTCATCACACCTTCTGCCCCAGAACATGAAGACACATGCTAAATTTCTCCTGTAAGTTTAAACTGTAATCTTGAAAAGTCTGGATTTACCTTGGCCTCCTATTATGCATTCACTTTCATCTTCACCAGTTCCCATTCTCCATGTACTAGGAGCTTACACTTCCGAAAGCATATCTCCTTCTATCTATAATAAATAATGTATATCAACACCATTAATTGATGAATGTCAAAGCAATGAGATCACTTTATTCCTCTAAACAGCTGCTCTGACAGTTAACATATCTCAATAGAAAAAGGCTCCTTGAATTCAGGAGACATAAATGCCTTTCTCTGTGCAAGCCCTATCAGCATACTTCCAAGCCTCAAGGCACTGACAAATATTGTTAATTGACTTGCAGCATTAATTAAGTTAATGATGCAAAATTTTGTTTCACGGTGCTCCAACACATCAGATTGTTTGTACCAGAAGCATGTTAGAGCAATTCAAACTGCTGCATTCTCTGATAATCATTATGCCATTAACATAGATGTGTGCAGAACAATACAGAATTTGTTGCTGACTTCTAATTGGGTAATAGAGCATAAACTTTCCAAACCCTAGAAATACGCATTTAAAGGCTTTTTGATTCTAAGTAAAATTATGACATCTTTCCCTCACATGTAAGAAAAAATGTTCTTTTAATAATAACTTAAATTGCAACATTGAGTTTTCACACTGTATCTTGGAATCTAGTATGGCAACCTCTTTGAAATTTACTAATTGTAAAATAAAAATATTACTCAATAAATGGAGTACTCAAACTAAAGTTTTGAAATGGTAAATAATTTACATACTCTAACAACAACAAATAATACTATTTTACCCAAACTCAACAAAAAGTTCATTTGCATAACCCCTAGAAAATTCATTTCTTAAATTTTTGACAAATATGAAGATAAAACTCTGGCTTAAAATAAAATGTCAAACGAAAGATTGAATTTTCTTTCTCCTTAAAAGACGTTCATTCTCAAACTAATATTTTCTCAGTTTGTAGCTGCTTCTATTTATGTAGTCACTGTATGTTTTAACACATGAGTAAGTCATATTTATTTTTGGGTTTCTTTCCACCTCTTGCTTTGGACTAACTGAAATAGCTCATAGTTTGTATCTGAATTAAATTCAGATGTCCATGTTAAAATCTTATTTTGTAAGGGGTAAATAAAATAACCATTTTATATAATTATTTTTTAAAAACCCTAAATTTTTTTGTTGTTATTGCTGTAGAAACCAAGATTCAAGGTGGTCTTTTCCAACAAGATTCAAAAAAGTAGAGAGTTGAGATTTACAGGATCAATGATTTGGGTTTTTATAGTCATACGTTGTTCTTGGAGAGCACATAGGTCCAAATACTTGAGTAAGTGTACCTGACCACACCCGCTAAACTGTTTAGCCTTTGTTCCCCATTTCCAGTCTTCAAGAAGTGAAGTTTGTGATTTTGTAACCTACGTATATGTGTTCACAACATGAAGGTTATACTGACCATACCTGTAAAGAATATTAGTCTATATTCTTAATACATGCTACTCTTAACAAAACTCTAAAAGAAATTTTCAAAAAAGGAAAGGAAAAGAAGAAAATAAAACCTTATTTAGTACAACGGCACATGTGAAAATTACGCATAATCTTACAGTGGAAAAAATGGAAGGACTGGGATGTGACTTTCCTGATACTAGGTAAATAATCAATAATATAGTCAATAGGTCTTATTTCATTCTCTATTGAGCAGTATCAGTATTGTATTAAGGGAAAAAAAGTACACTTCCCTAGGACAATCTGTCACAAATCCAGTTAGAAAACACCCAGAGAAGAGAGTTCTCCCATGGCACAGCATCTCTCTGGTGTGATAGTTTGTATGGGCTTAGAATAAATTTGTCCTGCCTGTTTCTCTAGTATGACTCACTGCTAAAGTACTTAAAACTTAATTTCTGTGCTTCTAGATTGTTAACTTGTTTATTTTCATTATTTCCCCTTAGAATAGAAAGGTATTCTGAAATTGTACTGTTTTGCCTTGTAAGGAGATTCCCAATTTTATTTATAAAGGAAAAAATTTTGTGTTTATGACCGTTAGCAGTGTCATGAGATCTGACTCACAATTATAATTTCAAACAAACCAGCAAGTGTGGCTACAAAATCAAGGCACAAAAGCAGAAATGAATTAAACAAAAACTTTGACTGTGTTTCAAGCGTAGTTATTATGATGAAATGGATTATCTATGCACAACAGGGTCTAGTTGTGCATATAAAACTTACGCCCTTTCATGAGACATTGAATAAAGGCATTAGTGCAGTCATGCTGGGAAGTAGGTGATAGCTTTACAGAAATAAACTCTCCCTCCTGTCAATGAATGGAAATTAAGAACTCTAAGAAATGTCTTAATTTCTTAGGAAATTAAGAAATATCATTATTTCCTCAAATCAGAAAACTAAAAACTATTCTAACAAATATGTTAAATGATTACAATAATTATTATAGAACAGTGATATTAGAACAAATTTACATTTGCATAAAAAAACCACACAGCATCACAACGATAACAAAACACAGATGGGACTGGTCTCATACCCTAAGTTTTGCCTACTAGGTGATTAATTATTCAGTTATAGCTGTCTGAAACCTGGATATGGGAGCAGAGTTACAGTGGTCTGTACCATAGTTTTATAATTTCTTTGGCAAGAGATTACCCTCCAAAGGCTTCTTCTCCGCCATCTGTGAAATATGTTTCCTGTTGTGTGGATCAGTTTCCCCCACTAAAGTGGAGACACCATGTAAAGACACTTGTCTGCTTTTTAACTGTCAGACCTTCAGCTTCTAGCATGCCTGACCCATAATAGGCACTCAGTCAATATTAACAGATTCAATTAACAAGATGATGTATGAGAAGTCTTTATACACTGAAATATATGCTTGCTAGGCATTATTGGTTTAGAAGAAAGACAGAGCATATATAATCTATAGTCAATAAATTTTCATAAATATTTGAAACTGTGTTTGACGTGTCTTTTTATTTCTTGCTCTACTTTACAACAGGTAAGTCAAAGTTAAGGAATATTTCTTGAGAGTGAAAGGATTGTAATTTGGCAAATAAGCTAAATGAGATTCATTATTACCTTTGAGAAGTCTGAGTTAAGGATATCTCGATGGTGAAAATTATACTGCAGAAGTTTCAACTCTCCAGTTATAATACATGAAAAAATTGGCATCGACAAGAGAAAATAAATTCAGTGAAAACATTTAAATATGTTCACCATTTGTGATTTCCCTGAAAACAGTAGTTCCTTCCAAGATGATTATGTAAATTACTTCCTAAATATTATAATGCACATCTTTAAAATAGGACAACTGAATAAGACTTTGAACTCAGATATAATATTCCTATGTCCTCATGTCAAGTAAAATGTTCTTGTATTTCTTTTCTCCAAAGATAGGCTCTCTCAGGATAGACTATTACATATGGTCATGCAGTAATGGTGTTAATATATTTATGCAAGGATTTTTTTAATGAGTTTGATGCTTTTCAGGGAAAATCTGTGAATCTCCAGTCAATTACTGTGAATGCAACCCCTGCTTTAATGGTGGTTCCTGTCAAAGTAGTGTGGAGTCATACTACTGCCATTGTCCGTTTGGTGAGTAAAACTTAGTGGTTGATATAAAATATCAATCTATTTTGGCACACAGTTTAGCAATTTTGTTTTATCTTGTCTTGGAGTGACTAAGAAAATGTTAGTCGTTTTACACAGGAGGTTTTAGCAAAATAAAATCTCAAAGGTTTAATATTTTCTGTTAATTATGGAAATTCCATTGAGTATATTGTTTTGATCATTACTAGAAAATAATCAACCAAAGATTATTAAATTTGATGTTGTCTCCTCAGGACATTTCCTCTCAAAAACTTGTGTATGCCTTCTTTTTAGCCTAGAACCTATCTAATGAAAAATCCTTTAAGAACTATTTGACAACACTTTCTACTAAAATCTTTAAGACTAGTCAAAACGTTTTTGTTTTGTTTTGCTTTTGCTTCTTTACTTTTGTTTTTTGCATTAATTCAACCACTTCAGTTAGAATGATTTGGTAACTTGACATGCAGTTTTCATATAGCCTTTGTAGATAGTGTCATGTAACTAATCAAAATTCAGAATGATGTGTTCTGTTAAGGAAGAAAATTGTTAAAAGAATTTTTTCATATGCATGCATATTTAGTCATCATAGTGGAATGAATTAAAGGATTCCTTCCAGGTCTCACCCAAATGTTACCCTACACTGGGACAGCCAAGAACTATGAGAACAGCTTTGCAGGAAGCTTTTATTTTAACTTGGTTTGTTTCATAGGTTGGTGATTATTCCATTTATTTAAAAGCTGCTTTACTCCACAATAAAGTATTCTTCTCCAGAGGCCCTGCAGTAGTTAGAGACTCTGTCTTTCTCCATAGGCAAGAGAGGAGAAGGATTTTTTTCTAGTCTTTCCTTGAATATATTTATTACAGTGCTACATGGACCTGAAAAGTGAATCTCAATGTATAGTAGAGAATAGAACTTAAAAAGAATTTCAGGTTTCTAGTAACCAGTAAATGTAACATTAATTCATTTTCAAGTAATTCTATGACTATCTAGTTCTAAAGTACAATATCAAAAGAATGATAAAGAAAAACAGAATATAAAAATATCTAATTGTGAGCCTTGTATTTTAGCAATGGTTCTGAGGCCCAGAAATTGAGGGCTTTGTCTACAGTCAGTGAAAACAAAACAAAACAACCTCAAAATGATATATTGACTAAACACAATTTTATTTTCAGTCCAGGATGATATTCACAGTACCTCTCTTTTTTAAAACTTCTTCAGATTCTCACTAATAATACCCTTGAAACAGTAAAAGGTAGATCAAGGTCGAAATAACCACAATGTTAGATCTCCTAAAATGTCTTTCTTTCAATTATCTCTGTTTTTTTTTAACTTTTTATTTTATATTGGAGTATAGTTGATTAACAATGTGGTGTTAGTTTCAGGTGTACAGCAAAGTGATTCAGTTATACATATACATGTATCTACTCTTTTCTCAAATTCCTTTCCCATTTAGGTTGTTACATAATATTGAGCAGAGTTCCCTGTGCTATACAGTAGGTCCTTGGTTATCCATTTTAAATAAAGGGTGCTGCTTTTGACCGATAACCACAATCAAGTTTCATGGTTTTAACGTGTTTTGGAAGGAAAGATAAGGGGATTGGAGTGGAAAGTGGAAAAATTATTTTCAAGGTGACTGAACCAAAATTTTTTACATTTTTAGAGATTCTTTTGCATTCCATTTGTACATATGAGGATTTAAGATAGATAGTTGATAACAAATAAGAGCAAATGGTTGCAGCATTGTAGCTGATACAACAGTGATTGCCTGTTGGGTGGATGTGTTTTGGTGTCCAAATAAAGCTTCTCCTCACCATACCAGAGATCCTCAGGGGTAGGGGACTAGCACAATAACGTAAATTAAAATAGAGACAGATCACATGTAGCCGGCAGAGCGCACTTACCCCCCTATTCTTTCTAGTGGCAAAGGCAAAAAAACATTATTTAAACTTAGACATTGTTAGTTGGGAACAGAAGCCTTAAAAAGAAAACAAAACAGAACAAAAACCTTGAAACAATACAGATTTGAGAATAGAGAGATAGAATTAAAAGGAAAAAGTATTGTCCTTCACAAATTGAATGTGGGTGAAACATACAAAAAATGGCAGATGGAATGCCTCAGGCAAATAGCTGGAGGTAGTTACACATGCATCCTATAGCAGAACATCTTAACTATAATTTTGAAGTTGGAAAAACCTTTACACTGTTTCCCTTCTCATCAGTGAAAGATTTGCTGTTTTGGACTAATATTTTTTTAATTTTTAGACTTTTTTAGCTTATGTTTTATAAAAAAAAACATAAAGTACTTAAGACTTTATAAAGAAGAACCTATATAGCTATAACTTTATATATATGTATAACTTCATACACACACACAAAATATTTCTTATTAAAGTAATTTAAATAATTTATTTTTACCTTTATGTAGGTTTATTTCATGGCATTCTATTTGGAGGGCAGTTTTTTTCTTTTTTTTTTTTTTTTTGCGGTACGCGGGCCTCTCACTGTTGTGGCCTCTCCCGTTGTGGAGCACAGGCTTGGGATGCGCAGGCTCAGCGGCCATGGCTCACAGGCCCAGCCGCTCCGCAGCATGTGGGATCTTCCCAAACCGGGGCACGAACCTGTGTCCCCTGCATCGGCAGGCAGACTCTCAACCACTGTGCCACCAGGGAAGCCCTGGAGGGCAGTTTTGAAATTAAAATTTCAAAAAGTTTTAAATTACTTTTAAATAATTTAAAATTATTTCAAAGACAAAAATTTACATTTCTCTAGAAACAATAACAAAAACCCTTAGAAAGATAATATATTCTATAAAAATATTATCATTTTTGAAAGTACAGTGTCAATTTAAATAAAATGTAGAACATATTTCCAGTATATACTTTCTACATATATTTATATTCAAATTTTAAATATATTTTCATAGATTTATTAAAGTTTAATCATAAGAGACCTAAGGGAACACACAGTAAAAATTTCTCTCTAATAATGTGTTTCATTTGTATGCTTTATTTTTCCTTTCTATTTAACTTTGATTACTCTTTCTGCATATATAAATAATATATATAATAAAATATATGTTTAATATAAACTTGAAAATTTATTATATATAAATATAAGTTTTATATAAAATATAAATACTCGATGAAAGATATATTTATGATATAAAACATATGCCATATATAATATATATGATATATAATACATATAATTCCTATAATTTCTTTATCTTTTTGTTAACTTTAGTTAATGATTAAAAATGAATCATATAGATTTCTTAGTCATTTATAATGAATATTATGTGAGCCTTTACAGAAAAAGGAAAGATAAATGACACAAGGAAATTCCATTTTAATTTAAAGAACATTTAGATATAAAATGTGGTGTAGTCAAAACAACTAGACAATCAGTAGATCTGGCCTCAAATTTTGGCTCTGTCTCCCATGGTTCTATGACATTGGACAAGTTTTAAGTATTCTGTAAAATGATGACATTGGTTTCTTCTAGCAGAACAATTCCCTGCATCTATATTTAATGCATTTACATGAGATGTACAGCCAAAATGAAGGAATGAAACCTTTGCAAGTTAATAAGAATTATGATGTGTTGGCATGGGTTAATTTTCTGATCATTTGCTACAGGCTACTAATATTTGTGGGAAAAGAATTTTGGCATAGAATTGTAACATCAGTAAAACTCACTTTTCAGGTTTGAAAAAGAACCAGCACAAACAAGTGGGAATGCTAGATTTCAGAAAAACAGAAAGCAATTTCAAAGTAGCTGCTGTAAATTATACCCAAAGATGGTATAAAACAAGAAACAGAGAAAAACTTAAGACAGTTATTTTTTTCGCTAAAGGCAGTGTATTCCTTTCCTTAATTTTGTGACTTGAAAATACCACAAACACAGGGACTGATTTTTTTAGGTCAAAACAAAATTTACCATCCTTAATTGAATTAAAATTGTTTTCAGGAATTGTTTATTATGAAGGAAATAACTTGGTTGAAAATTACAGCATATTAAACTTTAAAAAGATTGACAAACTCACTTTGAAAGTTTTTCAGGAAAGAAACCTCTTCAGACCTACTCCATTCTACTAATTCTAATTTTTTAAAATGAAGCATAGTTAGATATGTTTCCATATTGGCCAAAGAAAAATAATTACACCAGTTTATCATTTCTTATATGCTTTAGAGATCATCATTTTTTTTTCTATTTCAAATAAATTTAGACAGTATTCTTTGGAGAGTAATAGAAAGTTGTTAAAAACGTGACAATATTGTAATTTTAAAATATTTTAATCAAAGTCATTTAATAAAACTTTACTTGAATGTGATGTGTCAGTTTGTCAATTTTCTCATTTACAGGTGTCTTTGGAAAACACTGCGAGCTGAACAGTTATGGATTTGAGGAGTTGTCATACATGGAATTTCCCAGCTTGGACCCCAATAATAACTATATTTATGTCAAATTTGCAACTATCAAAAGTCATGCTTTATTGCTTTACAACTATGACAACCAGACAGGGGACCGGGCTGAGTTTTTGGCCCTTGAAATTGCTGAAGAAAGACTAAGGTTCTCTTATAACTTAGGCAGTGGTACCTATAAACTCACCACCATGAAGAAGGTGTCAGATGGACATTTTCATACTGTGATTGCCCGGAGGGCAGGAATGGTAAGATATTAATTCCACATTAAAACTTGTTTTATTGAATATCCAGTCAATCAGGCTGGAAACTTGAAAAGTTAAAGCATGAATTGTGGTGCAAATTGAGTTCAATTATATGTATTCATTATTTGTCCAGTTTTGTTATGAACTACAGCAGCAAATGGGTAACATTCTTCTTTTGCTCATGACAGCATTGTTTGACTCAAAAACAACTCATCTCAAAAATAAAAAGGGAACGAAGGAAAGAAAATATCCTAGTGCATAAACATTCCATTGTATACATTTCTTATATTGAACAGATTTTTAAGGCTGTGTCAGAACTCTACTTAAAATGGCTCCTTTGCTTTTCTAAGTATCCTTGCCCAAATTGAAGAAATGACTTAAAAACAGACAGGGAAAACTTTTCTACAAATAAATTACTGGTAAAAGATGATACTTAACACAGATTTCCATATAGTAGGTAATAATCCTTATTATACCAGCACTTCAGTATACTGTCATCTGTGAGGTCTATGACATGAAACTGTGTTAGGATGAAGTATTGGTTTTTGACTATTAAAGTATTCTCAGAATTATAACTCAGTAATATCCAAGACTTCCATATTATATTCCATTTCATTATATGGCTCTCATAACAAACAGGGTACATATTTAGCACTTGTGTTCATTAAACAGGTATTTTTCTTTATAAAGGGAAATGCGTCATATCTTTTCCATGTTAATGTTTGAAAACATTTGACACAGAGTAATAGAATGGAAGGATTTATTTATTTATTCATTTATTTATTCCAACTCTATCTCCATAGTTCCCCGTCTTCAACAACTATCAAAGATTTGGGAAAAAATAATTTGTAACAAAAACTATTTTTAAATATTTTTCGATTTTAACGCTGACCTTTTAAAACCATAACTGCTCTTTAAAATTTTTATTTCACCCTAAAAATGGAATGGAATGGTTAAAGTATTAAACCAACTATTAAAAGAAAAATTAGCCAAAAGAACAAAACAAATACTCTGAAATTTTTTTTAAATGAAGAAACTGGGATCTAAATGATTATAATTTTACCTCTTGGCTCTATGACAAGCTAGAAAAATATGGTAATTATATAGTTCTGAGATGGATGAAATGAATCATATGAGAGAAGTTTTTTTGCCACTAAACTTCGGGAATACTTTGTATTGTTGTACTACATGTAAGCAACTTGCAGAAGCGATATTGAAAATGTTTTTACCATGTTTTTGCTAGCTTTTTCTGTGATCCATAATTAGGTTTAAAAGCAAAACTTTTGTGCCCTCTATAATTACCAACTTCATAAAGCTATAAGACAGAAGCTACCTTATAACATTAATTTTTTTTCTGACAAATATGAATAACAAGTTGTCTTTATCAAAGGACAAAATTCTCCATTTGTTTCCAGGAATACTATAAATCTATGTTGAATTGGCCTCAGATACAATGGCTTTTCTCTCCTCCACTCTAATTTATTACATTAAAGAAGATCTAAATAGCTTTAAAATACAGAACTATTTCCAATTATGGAAAAAAAGAGAATAGTGATTAACCCTAACGTGACCAAATGATTGTGTCAGCATGATCAAGATTGGCTGTTCCGATATTTCATCAGGTACAGTCACCACATCCATTGTGTTGCTTTCAGAACCCTACTAGATTATTAGATGTATGCTATTTGAATATAATGAGAGGTGAGAAAACAGGCAAAGAAGTGCAAATTTATGAATTATTTTAATTCTATATTGTCTTCCATTTCCTTATGAACTTGGTGTTAATATCTGTAACTATAACTTTTTTCTAATACATTTAATTTATAAAGTGTTTATAAAATTACCCCATTTTGAAAATGACAATGAAACAAAATTTAGTAACTAATTATAATTAAGATCATTTAGATTCTAAAAATAATCTATGTGAAAAATCTATTGGGCTTCCCTGGTGGCGCAGTGGTTGAGAGCCCGCCTGCCGATGCAGGGGACACAGGTTCGTGCCCCGGTCCGGGAAGATCCCACATGCCTCGGAGCGGCTGGGCCCGTGCGCCATGGCTGCTGAGCCTGCGCGTCTGGAGCCTATGCTCCACAACGGGAGAGGCCACAACAGTGAGAGGCCCGCATACCGCAAAAAAAAAAAAAAAAAAAAAAAAATCTATTGAAAAGCACTCATTGGAGGCCTGATTTGGTAGTAATTCAGGTGGCTTTGTTAATTGGACAGAAAATCAAAATGTGAAGATAATATCTCCACATTTTTAGCATTATCACAAATAGTAATATAAATTATATCTAAAATTGCATACATTTTGTATGAAAAGGTGCTTAATAAATTTAATAGAGGTATAACAAATACATCTTGGGAATAATTTTTCAGATTAGTAATAGGTTACTGCACTCATTTCTGCCTGAGATTTTTTTACACCTACATAATATGAAACCAGTGTGCTTAGAGGATGATCTCTAGGAGAATAGGGATTTAGAAAATTCCAGTGTCCCTGATTATTGATGTACCCAGTTATATTGAATCTGACAAAATTAGGACAAACGTGGAGTCTGGTGTGTATATGTAGATTGGTGCTTATGTTAGCCATAATTATTTTCTAATACTGAAAGGGAAACCTAAAGGGGTTGGTAGATACCACTCACCGCAACCCTCCAAGCATAAGTAAGGTAACCATATTGCTAAGATGTTGTCAATGGGCTCTTATATAGAATAGAGGATTTTACGTGGTGACCTCTAAGGTCCCCTTAAACTTCATGAACACTTGATTTTATCAAAGAAGGGCTTGGAAGCAAGAGGGAGAACAGAGAAAGAGGCACCATGAAATATGCCCAAAGGGAAAGAAAAAGAAGTTATTTCAGTTCATTTGTAATATGTCACCATAGTCATGAGGTTTTGAATAATACTAAATGTGGAAAAAATGCCCTTGTCATAATTAATTCAATCAGAGGAAAAATCTCTCCCTATTTCAGAAAACATCCAAAATAAGGCCCTACTGGATTTTGAATCTGTTGTTTTCTACAATTCAAAAGGATTTTTTTGGAAACTGGCAAAATCATTAACTTCTCAGCTTTGAATCATTGCATAGACAGGATAAAAATATCTCAGTTTACAGTGGTAGTGGTAGAAATATTCAACAGTAAAAGAAGGTACATTTAACTCTGAAGATTAAATTGAATGAGATATTATTCAAATAAAACTTTCCCTCAGGTATTTTTTCCTTTGAGTTGTATCACTAAGCTTTTAGAAAATAAGAAAAAATATATTAAGTATGAACATTCATGAAAATATGATACTATTATGCAAGGTTTTTTCCCTAATTAAAGCATTCATAAATGTCCATGTGATACTCTCTAGCTTGTAATAACTTTAAGTATCTCTAGAATGGATGGATGGCTTACATAGTATACATAGAGATGTGTTAACATTTTGTTTTAGAAGTAAATTGAAAGGAATTGTGCTTAAATTAATAGTCAACATAAACATACATGGTATTATGGAAACCTAATACCTATTTTGAGATTGAATGTCCCTCAATTTTATAGATCACTGGAAAAAAAATAAAAAACTACTGAAAGAGTTAACTAAATAGGACATGAAAGTCTTGATATAGAATTGGAAGTGTAAATGTTCCCTAAAAATATTAGTATTTATTATAATTTATTTGAGAAAGTGGCAAAAAAAAATTACATGGCTTATGAGAGTTTGTTGTATGGAGTTTATAATCAGTTATAATAACTTACAGAAATATTTTTAAATAGTTTAGACACTAATATTTGAGGCACAGTAAGTATAAATTGGCCCTATTTACTATTTCTGAAATGTGAGTATTTAAGATATACTTTTACAAATCCTAAATATATATTTTTACGGACAATACCTTAAAGTCATATGCAATATCAATAAAAAGGTGATATTAAGGAAACCAATCATTTCCATACATAATGAAAGAAGATAGAAAACCTGATACTTTTGCATTTAAGTCAAAGGTAATGTTAACTTGCTTAACTTCCCTGTGCTGTGTTTCCTACATTTGCTTTGCTTTCATTAAAATTAACCTCAAATGACAATTATTCTCTCTTTTTTTGTTGTTGTTAGTGAAGAAACTTTATTCACAGAACAAGTGTGAAAATGTCTTTTTATTGGTACTAAAAGGGAATTTTAAGGCTGTAATACCAGCTCTTTATTCCTTAAAGGAAAGCAGTTACTATAATGATGTACTTGGAGCCACAGGGCTAGTTAGCACCTCCCTCTTCATTGGGGAACCATGAAATCTATTACGTTCCCCCAGGAGGGCAGTTTTCAATGAGAAATTGCTACATTTGTAAACAGCATATTGACCATGATGAAAAGATTTTATCCACATCTACACGATGATGACAAAATTGGAGATGACTAAAAGGTTTGGGCAGCCCAATTCTCAGGAGCAAAACCTAGAAACAAATGTCATGATACCCATAAAAATGCCTTGATGTGTCACAGGACACCAATCTAAGCCTTTAATTCACATTCCAGTGCAGATGGCCTCAAAGGTGTTTTGGATCAGTGGTTTTTAATTTTTTTTGTTGTTGTTTAGCAGAACAGCCCTTTTCTCAAAATTTTACATGGAACCCAAATATGTAAACAAAATATATATATTGCTGGGCCAGTCTAGGTTGAAAATCATAGGATGGCAGTTCTACCCAGCAGTGGCCCCTGAGCTTCTCAAAGAATTTTCCAGGCACCATGAGATCTCATGAGCCCCCCCACCCCCGCCCATAAACTCTGATACTAAATTGGAGAAGATCAGGAAAAATGAAGGAGGGGTATGGCAATAGAAGAGACTGCAATTATCCCCCAAAGACTGATCACACTCTAAAGGGACTTTACAATTACTGGATCCTACCAAGTTCTGAACCACATTAGACTTAATAGCATTAATTTTTTTCCTTCAACCTGGTAAGTGAGGCTCTTGAGGAGCCCCAAGACAATTGTCCTCAAGACAATTGTTCTTATAAATGCTTTCATAGTATTTATTTTTCTGCTATACAAATGGACAAAGTTGGATTAGTCTTGTCCTGTGGTACTCAAGTAAATTTAGGTAGAACCTTTGATTTTCTGCATTAGGAGAAACCCTCAGTCCTTCTGTGTTTCTGGATTTGGGGTTAGGCCTCTTCCTATGAATTACTGGCCATGTTCTGAAATACCACATTCTGAATATCAACTTTACAATCTCACCAATTAAAATATCCAAAGTTTTGCAGAATTTCACTGCAGTCTGGGAAACAAAGGAGGGGCATCATTATAGCCTTGTAGAGCACAGAGTAACTTGGTTATGCAACCACCATGGTCTTAAACTGGACCACAGCCATCCCCAATGGCCATTGCCCAATAGAGAGAGCCCTGACTTCATCATATTCTTGGTCCTGGTGACCCTGACTTGATGACTTTGCTTATTGATCAAATGGAGTTTTAATCTGTCCTACTAAACAGAAGGCTTTTGTCTCAGGGGAATATGCATCCCTTAGGATACAAAAACAATTACTGTTAGTTGTGGTTTAAATATTATTGGTGAGTTTCTACTTATAGCAATATATAATAATGCATTCAGATTATACATAAATATTCTGTAATATGCCATTTATAAACAATGATTCTTATAAATGAAAAGAGCATCTAATCGACTTGTTTAAATTATCTCAAACTTTATCTTTAATACAAGTATTATGATCTTCATAGTTTGCAGTAATAGTATTTATATTATACTCCCAAAATCTTTTTGTGAATATGACTGAAATATTATTGGAAATAGACTTTTGAAAATTAAGAATCTAATTTTTTTTTATTTGTTGGAATAGTTGGATAGTAGGATAAACATTTTTCTTAAGATTGTAATCCCAGGAAGCTGTCCCAGACCTAACGTATGATATCCTAAGAGACATTAATAACATTTTTATTCTTTCATCTATAAAACAAAGGGGCTGGAGATTTTTAAAAGTACCCTCCCACTTCTTACATGCAATAATTTCACAATTTTAACTTTGGATATATCAAAGAAATATGTACCCCTAATTTGAGCATGTATTACAATTATATAATATTATAATATACTACATCAAAAATGTATTTCAACTTTAAAATCATGTCCATATAGAAACGAGTCCTGGGTAGCGTTGGCTGAAAAGGACAACAGGGTCACTAGAATCCAAACTGAACATCTCTTTCTTTTGCTTTATAGGCAGCTTCCTTAACTGTGGACTCTTGTTCTGAGAACCAAGAACCAGGGTACTGCACTGTTAGTAATGTGGCAGTTTCAGATGACTGGTAAGTAAAATTTTTAGTTTGATCTTTATTATTCCTTGACATTCAAAATGAAATTATACCTTAACAATCATTTTATTATGCTCAGTATTATAAAGAAGTTTAATATATTTTGTCTTCTCCAAAGGGATTTTCATACTGTAAAATAAAAAGTTAATAAGTAGTCTACAACGTGTAAAAAAGGGTGTAAAAATGAAGTGGTACAGATGAGGATAAAGTTAGAGAAAGGGAAGATGAACATAGCCTATCCTCTTTGAGAAGCTTCATGAAATAGTTGCACGTGACCTGGGTCCTACAAGAAGGTTAGGATAAGTATCCCACCTCTTTTAAATGTATTTTCTGAAAGTTGTATGTGACAATGATTGGCAGATATTTTTCAATAGCACCTGAAGGTGAAATACAACATTACCTCACCTAAAACATAGTGATTTTGTTAGAAATAGTAACAAACAGAGAAAAAGAAATAGTGACACATCATTCATTTGCTTTAATCAACTTAATGGAATTCCTTATAATCTCTGTAGTGAAGGAAAAACATAATCTGACATTAATATTAGAGTTGTCACTTCTACTGCATTTTATTTTCTTTCCGATAGTATGCTCCTTCTCTAAGACTCAACATTGTTATATACATCTCACGTGACTAACTGAACCTATTATTTCCATTAGTTTTGTTATTTTTCATACCCTGAAAATCTAACAATCCTGTAGGTATCTATTTAGAGGACATGCATCCATAGGTAATGTTTCCCATTCAAATACCATGCTTTACTACATGCCAGAAAAAATTATAGTCACCTCTTCTTTTATTTATTTGTTTGTTTGTTTATTATTTTTTTGGCTGCATTAGGCCTTAGTTGAGGCACGCGGGATCTTTCGTTGTGGCGAGCAGACCCTTGGCTGTGGCACACAGGCTTCTCTCTAGTTGTGGCAAACAGGCTCCAGAGCACGTGAGCTCTGTAGTTTGTAGCACGTGGGCTCTGTAGTTGAGGCACGCGTGGGCTCAGTAGTTGTGGCATGGGGCTTACTTGCCCAGCGGCATGTGGGATCTTAGTTCCCCGACCAGGGATTGAACCCATGTCCCCTGCACTGGAAGGTGGATTCTTTACCACTGGACCACCAGTGAAGTCCCTAGTCACCTCTTCTTAAGCTAAACATTCTACTGAAATCTGTTGCATTGGTACTAATACACGTACCTTTCCTTTCTTATGCAGGACTCTTGACATTCAGCCAAATCGAGTCACAGTTGGAGGTATCAGATCGCTAGAACCAATCCTTCAGAGGAGAGGACACGTGGAAAGCCATGATTTTGTTGGGTGTATAATGGAGTTTTCAGTCAATGGAAGACCTCTGGAACCAAGCCAAGCTCTGGCAGCACAAGGCATCCTAGATCAGTATGGCAACCTTATTTCTTACCATTTTAAAGAAAGACACCAAAAGTGTATGATGATTGAACATCAAAATATGAAATTCTTGTGCCCAAAGCCCTAAAAATACCAAATGTATTATGCTGTTTTGAATTTCAATTTTTTACTTATAGCTGTGAAATTTTGGAAAAAACAAATGGATGTGTGCATATATGTATGCATATACCTTTTACCTTACATAGTTGTGAAGAATATATGAGTTAAGTAAGTAAATCACATAGAAAGGAACCTGGCACATAGTAATATATAAGTGTTAGCAACAATATGTACAAAAACTATTTGAAATTAAATAGTTTTACATATAAATGTATGTATTCCCTTGGCCTGGCCCTAGGCTCAAATAAACGGACAAGGCAGATCCTTGCTCTTGAAGAGTTCATAGTCTCTTTAAATTCCTGATTGTTAGCCTCTAGTGCAGCCATAATTATTGCCTGGCAATATATTATATTCTCCTAGTTTAGTCACTTTTCACTTCCTCAGTAACTATTTCATGTCTGTTCTTTCCATAAACCTCAAACATCATCTCCTGCATCCTTTTTCCAGCTAATGAATTTGCTTCCTAACTTGCTCAGAAAATTGGGGCAATCGAAACAAAACTCCCCAAAGCTCATTCCTCCACATCTTCCCATGCAGCCTATAGTCTACCCTGTATACTATTACTGAATGAACTGTTCTTATTCCCACAAAGACCAACCCCTTTTTATGTGATAGACTCCATCCCCCCAAACCTTCTTAAAACAGTACTCCAGCTTTCTAAAGTGTTTCTTTTCTCATTTCAATTCAGGCTTCTATTTCTCCCCACCCCCCTTTTTTCTTAAACTTGGTTAATCCCATTTTCACATTGTTCTGTCTCTGTCAAGTGATCAATAACCACTGTGTTGCTAAAATCAATGGTCAAGTCTCATCTTATTTGAACTTCAGCAACATTGAGAACAACGTTATTAGTTTGTCCACCAGCACACGGTATGCCCCCGGTTTTCTACTCTGATTCTTCTTCCCATCTCCTTAACCTCTTCTCTTTTGTATCTATATTCATTTTTTAAGTCATTTTTAATAGTCCTTGCTTTTAAGTACTATCGCTAAAGCTGATGACTTTGAAATGTTTATCTTAAACTTGACGTCTCCTCTGAACTTTAGACCCTCATATCCAACAGCATACGGAATATCCTGTGTGTATTTCTAACAAGTATTTCAAACTTAAGTTTAAAACTGAACTTCTGGCCTTCCTTCCTGACTTCTCCCAAACCCACTCCTTCCAGGTTTTCCCATCTCAGGTAATAATAACTCAGTCTACCCACCTGGTCAGCCACAATTTGTAGACCACCTTTGACTCCTCCCTTTCTGACAAACCACATTCAATCCACCAGCAAACAGAAGTCATGTCAATCTGCTATATTTAAAACAGATAACCAATAAGGACCTATTGTAGCATGGGGAACTCTGCTCAGTACTCTGTAATAACCTAAATGGGAAATGAGTTTGAAAAAGAATAGATACATGTATATGTATAACTGAATCACTTTGCTGTACACCTGAAACTAACACAACATTATTAATCAACTATACTCCAATATAAAACAAATTTTTTTTAAAAAGAAAAAATAAATAAAATAAAAACAGAGGTCAGTTCTTACCCTGACTTATAAGGCTGACCTTCCTCTTGTCAACCAAATGGACCAGGAACTGTAAAGAGGCATAAAGGCATTTTTTTGGGGGTCTTAGAATGGCAACTCGGGGATCACAGATTCCAGGGGAAACCAAACTAATGTCCCACCAGAAGAAAATGGGCAGGGGTTTTTTATAGGGAAATGAGGGAAATTAATGCAGAATTTGGACTGGAGGGTAAAATTATTCTATACATGTGATTGGGTTATGGAGCACATCTCATTTGTTACTGGGGAAAGGTATGTTTTCTTTAGTCCAGAAAAAGTCCAGTTCTCAACATTATTCTTTCCTTTTTGCAACTTAACAACTATTCAGCAGTTTTAATTTAGAGTGTTCAGCAGACATCCAGCATGGGTGGCAAACGTGGAGGTCCTTAGGTCACTTCCCAGCCATTTCTTTTTATTTATTTATTTATTTATTTATTTATTTATTTATTTATTTATTTATGGCTGCATTGGGTCTTCATTGCTGCACACAGGCTTTCTCTAGTTGAGGCGAGTGGGGGCTACTTTTCATTGTAGTACGTGGGCTTCTCATTGTGGTGGCTTCTCTCGTTGTGGAGCTTGGGCTCTAGGCGCGTGGGCTTCAGTAGTTGTGGCACGTGGACTCAGTAGTTGTGGCTTGTGGGCTCTAGAGCACAGGCTCAGTAGTTGTGGTGCATGGGCTTAGTTGCTCTGCGGCATGTGGGATCTTCCCGGACCAGAGCTCGAACCCATGTCCCCTGCATTGGCAGGCAGGTTCTTAACCACTGTGCCACCAGGAAAGCCCAAGTCCCAGCCATTTTTGAGATAGCTCTTTCCATACCCTTGACTTCCTTACCATTATCTACCTGCTCTTCTTGTTCACGTTGTTCTGACGATATTGGCCACTTGATGTTCCTCAAACATGCAAAGGACACTTTCACTTCAGGACCTCCTCACTCGACTCTTTCCTCTCCCTGGAATGATCTTCTATCAGATATACTTTTCTCTCTCTCCCTTTGTTTAGGACTTTATGAAAACAGATCCTTCCTTCACTCCCTAACCTAGAGATCCAGCAATCCCCTCAAAACTCCCAATCCCCTTTCTCTGCCTTAATTTTCCCATAAAACTTCCTTCTTTCTAACATACTACACAATTATATATTTTTTTGTTTTTTGTCTGTGTCCCCCACAAGGAAAAAGAAATATTCCATGAACACATGGATTTTTTTCATCACTTTATCTCCATGCTTAGAACCGTGCTTGGCAGGTAGTAGCCATTCAATAAACATTAGGTGCGTGAGTTGTCTGATGGAGGAGATGGGTATTTAGATAAAAATGTGGCCCCGAGAGCACGTGAACCAAAGTGTTTATTTGACCAAGAGGCTTTGCTCAATTAAGAATTAATTAAAAAAAGGAATGATCACCTCTTTTCTTTATTGTGTAAGTTGTTATTTTGTTTAATCTTCTCCATTATGAATGAGACAGGGCATGTGTTACAGGACACCTTGTTAGATTAGATGCTCCAAATATAGTTGTAACCTGAGTTTCAAAGATATGAGTTCATGAAAACTAAGCAGGTTAATAAAAGTTTATATCTAATTTTAACAAATTTCCTCCCACCTGATTTTGTGCTTTATGCGTCTTTATTCTGTTTATTTTAGATGCCCTAGACTAGAAGGTGCTTGTACTCACAGTCCCTGCCAACATGGTGGCACGTGTACGGATTACTGGTCGTGGCAGCAGTGTCATTGCAGAGAAGGACTGACTGGGAAATACTGTGAAAAATGTATGCAAGCTGTTTCATCTTCCACCAGAAATTATAATAACCATTAAAAGTATAAATATATGCACCCAAATATGTAATTGAAGTAAAAGAATTATGTTTTGATTCTAAATATTGAAAATATTGAATGGGATATAATTGGTAAAACACAGTGACATTTTTTAATTCATGTTTTAACCTGAGAAAGAGTGAAATCCTTTTAGAATTATTTACTAAATATGTCCTTCATTTCCATTTTATAAATATATCACTTAGTTATTTTTGTTTTACCTATAGGAATGCTAGACAATTTACAAAGCCAGGGGCTATATTCAGGCTTTGGCTTAATATTATCTGCACTTAGGGGATATTTCTCTGGTGAATATGTTGTATTTGGTTGAAAAGTATAATACTAAATCACTAAACACTGAGTTCAAAACATGCAATGGCAATAAAATCTGTTATAGTTCAAGGTGATACTTAAATTTTAAATTGCAATTATTGGAATTGGCTTCGAATATTACTTTTTAAATTCTTTTATTAGTTATTTGTTTCTAAAGCCTAATTTTATTAAGACATTAATGATGTTCAAGCCATCATTAGAACATGGCATTCTCTAATTTCAAGTTGTGTATCCCACTAACTAACCCTAATGGAGTCTCTTTTATAAAAATTGCTTTATTTTCAGATAAGTGGTTACTGCTTAAATCATTGCACTTATCTGATCACTTTTTAAGCAGTCATTTGATTCTATTATAATATGAGAATGAATAGAAATTTATGATTAAATTACGTATATACTACAATCGAAAAAATCTTAGTAGCAGAGTATAATTGTGTTTATTTAGGATAAAATCAAAACATGGGAAAAGTACATTGTCACATGATATTTTTTAAAATAATGAGTATTTAGTAGGTAGGAACCCAACTATATTTGGAAAATAAAATGTCACTCACTTGAGCAATGCCTGCAGTTTTTTCTTTTTAGTTGAGATATAATTCACATACTACAAAGTTTACCTTCTTAAAATGTACCATTCATTGCTGAAGCCCTTTTGAGCTAATTTTCTTTATGTCCTTTCTTTAGCTCTATTAGCTATAACACACTTTTATACTTCAGAAGTGTGAACATTTTATCAGATTATGAAAAATTATAATTACATATGATGTTTATACATGATGACAAATTAAATTCGATGTGATTATTGCTACTAATAAAGTTACTTACAAATGTGAATGTTTGTACAATTCTTTGTTCAAATTTTCCATGTTAGAGGCTTTAAAGATTACAAATCATTATAACTGTGAAAACATATATGGATTTATTAATTTTAGAAACAGTGAAACTTATAATCAAATTCTTCAACTGTATATTTTTAACATGTGGCTATCTCTCGAGGTATTCATAATGTATGTAGCATGTATCAAATGTTTTAATGAATATTTTCCAAATGAATAATTATCATAAAATGTTTTATATTTCATGGTTCTGAAATGGATTTAAGCATTTGAAATCAACTTACACAATAATTCACAAGTGGGAATTATTTTTTCAGAGGAGGATTAAGGGACACTAATTCCAAAAACTTAATATTTTCATTGTTCTTTTTTTATAATACTTTTGTCACCAAAGAAACTCTTTAAGAAATGCCTATTGGATGCATTCATGTTTCCCTTTATTCATTGGCTTTCAGCTATTACTCCTGACACGGCCTTATCATTAGAAGGCAAAGGGCGCTTGGACTACCACATGAGTCAGAATGAGAAGCGGGAGTATTTGTTGAGACAGAGCATCCGAGGTGCCATGTTGGAACCTTTTGGTGTGAACAGTCTGGAAGTAAAATTCAGGACAAGAAGCGAGAATGGCATTTTAATCCATATCCAAGAAAGCAGCAATTACACGACTGTGAAGGTAAGATAAAAGCTAATGGTGACTTCATTTGATTAGACCGCCTGCTGTGTCATGGTTTAAATCACTTCTCCCATAATTTCTATCCTTTTCTTCACAACCCATTAGAGTTCCGACTGAGGCTGGGCACTATTCCAATATCATCTATCTTAACTATTCCTCGGGCATTGGCCAGAGTAACAAAGAACTGAATGGTTTGGTTTCTAAACACTTTTGTTTAGAGTAGAGAGCGCTGCTGTGTAGGCCAGCAAAGAAAGAATTTGTTGCAATCTATTTTGCCAGATAAAAATTTATATTGTTTTTACCCTACTTTTAAACAAAGTGAAACAAAAAGATAGTATGTCTTTGAAATGGAAAATTATGTTTTTCCAAGAATTATTCCAAACATTGTTATGTATATATTAATTGGAATGATTAGAATAAAAAATTTTTGAAATTTTCTGGCTTTATTCTGGAACGTATATTCAATTCACTATTCAGGTAAATCCTGTGAAATTAAATACCTTTGGAATTTATGGTAAGTAAAATTTCAGTTAACTCCTCCAAATAATTTCTAAATAAATATTTCTGAAACATTATATTTCATGATTGATTTATCATTAGGCTTTTACACATTTTTTTTCCTCAGCTATAAATGAGATGCTAAACTAGTGAATAATTTCATTACATATGCATTTCCTGTCAGCTCTTAGCTTTCTTAATTTCTAAAATGATTATTCTGCTTTCCTTCCCACAAATAAGACTTCATCTTTCAGACCATCATTTTTTTTAGTTTAGTTATATCAACTGCTTTTTTATTAATATCATTCAGTCTATTATAAATCTGCTGGTAATTTTTATATGAATTTTAGTTCATTCTTAAGAAAGCAAATCCAGATTTCCTGAATTATTTTCACTTATAACTCAATATTTTGAAAATTACTGAAAGCTTAGTTCATAAAGAAAAGAGCAATATGCATAGAAAATTACTAGGTTTAATTCACATAAAATGCTAAAAATAAAAACAGACATTCACCTTTAAACTTCAGCTTATTTATTCTCAAAATTTCTCTCTGTCCCAGCCAACTCGGTTGTTATGTGGCCTGTACATAGCTTTAAATAGTATAAAAAACAATCTTTTTAAAATTCTCATAATCCCCCTAGTCCAGCCATTCTCAGCTGGGGGTGACTTCACCACCCCTCCACAGGGGATATTTGGCAAAGCCTGGGAACATTTTTATTGTCTTGGTTGTTGGGAGTGAGGAGGGTACTGCTGCCAACATCTAGTGGGTAGAAGTCAAATATGCTGCTAAACACCCTTCAGTGCTCACCACAACACCCCACAAGAAAGAACCATCCAGTCTGAAATGTCAATGCTGAGGTTGAGAAACGCTGCCCTAATACAGTTGAAGAATATCTTCAGGTTATAATTTTGCCTCCATTGTTGAAACAAAGAGCCCAGATCCAGAATTAATAGAGTAACTGCTGCAAAATGAAACACCTAAGTCACTGTATAACGTTATTATTCGGTGTTTATGGTTTTCATTGAAAAGTGTATTGGAAGTAAAGAAAGTAAGGAAAGAAGGAGACCACCATATTCTACCAGAAACATTTTTTATATTCATTGAGAGGCTTTGACATTGAGTCTGTGCTTTATCTGTTAGGCTGCTTCCAAGTCCTCGTGCCATTTAAATGACATATGAAATATTTCTGTATGCTATCTCTTTAAGCCAAGAGATACAAAAACAATGTGCTTGAAGAAATTGGAGACAGAGTATTTTTCTTCCTCAAGGAAGAAGCTGAATGTCGACATCCGTTTTTGTCGCCATAAAATCTTGCATTTCCAACAGGACAGCAGCATGCAGCTTCTCCAGATTTCGTTGCATTGGTGGCAAGCACTTAGAAAGAGATTTCTTTTTTCCCTGAAGGGAAAATGAGTAAAAATAATGACTAATGCAGACCAAAATGCACATTTCTTTTGTATGAAAATTTTGAAAGGCGGTTTTTCAGAGATTCAGGGGTTTGGCAGGTGGAGTAAATAGATTAAAAAGAAACAGTGATTAAGAAGAACTGAACAGACAGGAAGAGAGTGACTTTTTTAAGTAAGCAAGTTACTTGGATGACAGGAATCCGATCTGCTTATCCAGGCGAGGAAGCAAGTTAGAATGGACTGTTACTTATCAGTTGGCTTATCAGTGACCAAGGCCCCTGGTTTTCCTCTGTCTTTCTTTTGGCTCAGTTTCTGACAGTTGCTTTTTCTCTCTCTCTCTCTCTTTTTTCCCCTTCTTTTCTTTATTTCTTTTTTTTTTTTAATTCAGATAAAAAAAGAAACTAAGGAGAGAAAATTTCAGAGAGGAAAACAAAAGAAAAGCATTCTTATGTATAACGACTTTTGAACTGTATTTAAATTGTTTCACAAATCTCTCTTCTTTCACGGCACATTGGGTATCTCCATATTTGGAAATGTAATAATGCCAGATGATGGGCTTTGTTTCTACTCCAAATCAATTCTGGTTTTTGGTGTATTGTTTGTTTGTTTTTCTTTTGAAGTGAGGCCAGGTATGATGTACAGGGTTAAGATGATTCCGAGCTCTACAGAGTCAAAAATAAATAAGTGAGCAAATCAATCTATGAATAAATAAAACCAAGCAAAAAATGAGCATGACGTTTCAAAAGTTAGGGTGGGTAGAAGAGTTAGGTAGAGTATTATTGGGGAGAAGGAGAACATGAAGAATGTTGTAATGGAAACATATATTCTTATTCATCCTACTCCATGGCATGTTCCAAGGACCCTGTCATCAGAAATTGGTCGAATGAAAGGATGATATGGTGTGATCAATTAGGAGAGAAACACAGAGCTTGCGGAAGGCTCTTCTCAAGGCTTCTTTCCAAAAAGGACTCTGCCTATAACCAAAGAGGAGTTGCTGTTTTCACTGTCTGTTTCATGAGACATTGCCCATTTGATGAAATGTTATTGTCATTTAACCACAGTTTTCTTTTTTTTTTTCCCCTGGGTTCAGTACTGGAATATATTACTATCTGGAGAAACTGCTTTAATAAAATATTACATTATGAATAACTTATGTAAATGTGTTAGGCATATTTTCCATAAAGTAAAAATGAACTCATTTTTAATTCTACCAGATGTGTTTGTTGCATGTAGAAAAAGCATTTGATCTGAGTGACAAAATAAACGGATCCATCCTTTCATTCCCGTCATTTGATACGCAGTGCCACTTTATCCCCCGGCCGAGGCACCGGCTCTGTCTGGCAGTAGTGACGGGATTATGCTCTTTTCATCCTGCCTTATAAATTATTTCATTTTCTAAGTGTCTACTTAGAAAACTGGAAACTTGGGAGCTGGAAACTGGAGTAAGAGCATCCTGTTACCCAATGTTCTACTGGGCGAAGTAAAAGAAACCAAATATCCCTTAGATAAATTTTAAAAGACAGCCAAAATAAAGACTTGTCCAGATGCCTCATTATTAAGAACTCTCCCTTTATTCATCATAGTGGTCATCTTAATAAATAATAAGCATGATTTTTTAAGATAAAATTCCAGTGTGTAGTAGATGACAGGTAAAACAATTTCTTCATGTCTTCACTTTTCCAACTATGCTTCATTTATAGTTAATCATTGATTTCTCATTTTGGATATAGTTTTAAAATTTTTTGATAGCTATGGGCCATTTACGAAACAATTTTTTTAAACTTGCAGTTGCCATTTTAATATAAGTACTCATTAAAAGGTGTGATTTACCTATTTTAAAATTAGTATTCACCCTATTATTTATCTCAGTTGCGTTCTGGAAAATAAATCTATACATCTGGAAAAATTAGTTATAAATATAAGAATATCTTGAAAACTGCTGAACCTATTATATGTGAAGGTATATGTTAACTACAATTGTAAAGGCATACTCTAACACAACCAGACTCCTCAACTGTTCTCTCTGCTTTAAACTGATCAATGTTTTAAGGTTTCACAACACTTTTATTTTTATTCAAGCATACCATAGTTTAATTGTACACTACTTTTAATATATTTTACAGATTAAGAATGGCAAAGTACATTTTACGTCAGATGCAGGAATTGCTGGGAAAGTGGAGAGAAATATTCCTGAAGTCTACGTTGCTGACGGCCACTGGCATACTTTTCTAATTGGAAAAAATGGAACAGCCACAGTATTGTCCATCGACAGAATTTATAACAGAGATATCATTCACCCTACTCAGGATTTTGGTGGCCTCGATGTGCTCACTATATCTCTTGGAGGAATTCCTCCCAATCAAGCTCATCGAGATACTCAAACAGGTAAATGCTTGTGTTGAGTAGAGGCACAAAAGAAAGGTAAAATTGTTCCTCTAAAAGTAGTTGGATATCTGTTAATGTCCATTATGAATATTCTAAGACTATCATAACTACCTTTAGAAAGTTGGTAATAAATTATTGGTCATCACTTTCTTTAGGCATTTTCTACCAAGTTCATAACTCAGCCCAGGGTGTTTTGATCCTTTCTTTGTGTACCAAATATTTATTTATACATTCATTCATTTACTCATCCGTTTGTTCATTCACACAACATACAGCCCTGTAGGTACTTGGCATGAACTACAATGGTGGACTCTTTTCATAGAATACATGGTCCTGTAAAGAAGACAAACATCAATCAAATCGTTACACAAGTAACTATATTATTTTAACCTATGATAAATGATGTGAGGAAGAATATAGAATTCTAAGGGATTGCCAAAAACGTGGAGAAGGGGAAACTTCTCTGGAAATTGGCATTTGTACTTAAATCTGAACTATGAAGATGAGGATGGGAAAGTATGAAAGTTAATTTATATTGATGGGAACTAAAGGGAAAGAAGCAAATTAAGTCAGGATCACAGAACCCAGAATATTGGGGACTGATGTCACAGATGAAAGATGAAGTTGGAGAATAAAAGTTCTCCTAGACTATGTGGCAATTTTTATCTCATTCTTGGAACAATGGGAAGTTACTGAAAAATTAATCACAGAAGTATCAAAATCAGATATACAGTGATATTAAAGATTTTTCCGGCTACACCATGGAAAATACATTGGAGAAGGACAAGAGGGGACTTGCATAAATTAGCTGGGAAGATATTGCAGTGATCTACGCAAGGTATTGTGTGAGCTTGGACTGGTTTGGTGGCACAGGAGTTTAAAAGTAGTGGATAAGGAAGAATATTTTAGGAATGAAAATGAGCCAAAGTGTTGATGCTTTTGGTAAAATTCAGGAAGGTTTCTGACATTCCAACTAATGGGTAGTGCCACTAAGAGAGGAAACTGCAGAAGGGTGCAAAAAAATAATATATATATATATGGGGAACATCAAGATTTTGTTTGGAGCTTTCTGAGTTTGGAGAACCTTTGAGAAAGACCTTTGGGTAGATGGGTTAGAAATCAGGAGTAGACCAGTTGGAAATACTTATTTAGGAGTTATGAGTGTCGAGCAGGTAACTGAAGTACTGGGCATGGATATGATAAGGAAATATGAGGGTGTAGAGTAAAAACAAAGCCCAGGGCCTTACCTTGAGTAATTCTAAGAGCCAATGGCTGTCTAGAGGAGAATGAGACAGAAAGGGGACTAAGCCATAAAAAGAAAACCAGGAGAGGAGGAACAAAAGCAGATGTCCCAGGAACTCATGGAAAAAGAGTGTATCAGGAATGGAAATGACACTAGGGTGGAATGATGCAACAAAGAAGAGGAAAATTTAAAAATGTGTTGCAGAGTAAAGGAGTCAAAGCATCAAAGTTAAAGCCTAGGTAATAATTAGTTCTTATGTATTTAGCTTGTTTTAGAATATGGATGCTAATTCATTTGGATGTTGTAAGAAAATAAGCCAATGTGAATTATGCCCTTTTGTTAGTGTCAAGATATATTCTTGGGCTTTGTGACTGGAGCATTAGCAATATTAGCACACAAATATTAGTGTAACAAAGTCTTTCTCAACTTTTTTAAAAATCATCTCCCTCTAAGGAGCTGTGTTAGATCTTCTTTTCCAAGCCCTGCCATCACTACCGCATAAAATGTTAATTGAATGAGTATACTCCATTTTTTTAATTGAAGTGTAATTAACTTACAATGTTCTATTAGTTTCAGGTATACAGTAAAGTGATTCAGTTATACATATATATGTATGTATGTATATATATATACACACACACAGATATGCACATACAGATTCTTTTCCCTTATAGTTTATTACAAAATATTGAGTCCCTGTGCTATACAGTAGGTCCTTGTTGGTTATCTATTTTATGAATAGTAGTGTTTATATGTTAATCCCAACCTCCTGATTTATCCACATCTCCGCCCCCCATGTCCCTGCCACAAGTATACTCTATATCTGCCCTTTGGAGGCCCACAAGTCATGGTAATAGCTAAGATTCTTCTTTTACTCCTTAAGAAGCTATGTTCAACTCTCCCCTTGGGAGCAGTATCACCTCCACTGAGAGTGCAAGATCTAATGCTTGAAGCTATTGGCCTATTTTGGTTCTTTTTAAGTAGTTTTAAAATAAAATTTATTTTTATGTATGTAATTCTTGGTACATAGACTCTAAAAATAAAACCAACAGATAATTAAAGGAGGGATAAAACGAAGACGCAGCCTGTTAGCGCCCTTCATGAATGTTCAGAAAGAGCAGGATGCCAGCAATCTGCTCCACGTTCTGTTATGGAAATCTTACTCATCTTGCTAACTTCTGTTGTAATATGCACGGATTTATTGCCTTCGGACGGGGTGATGGCGCTGGGACTGTGGTGTCTAAACTCTCGTGATGTGATTGTGAAGCTTCTCTTCGGCAGATCTGTGCAGCCTGTTAGGCCTTTGGTTTTCCCTAAAACGCCTTACTGCTCCTTCTTGCCCCAGCAGGGTTTGATGGCTGCATCGCTTCTGTGCTGTACGGCGGAGAAAGTCTTCCTTTCAGCGGGAAGCACAGCTTGGCCTCCATTTCGAAGACGGATCCCTCAGTGAAGATGGGCTGTCGTGGCCCGAACATTTGCGCCAGTAACCCCTGCTGGGGAGATCTGCTGTGCATCAATCAGTGGCACGCGTACAAGTGCGTCCCCCCCGGGGACTGCGCCTCCCACCCGTGCCACAACGGGGGCAGCTGTGAGCCAGGTCTGCACTCCGGCTTCACTTGTAGCTGCCCGGAGTCACACACAGGCAGGACCTGTGAGACGGTGGTGGCCTGTCTTGGTGTCTTCTGTCCTCCGGGGAGGGTGTGCAAGGCTGGAAGTCCTGGAGGGCACGTCTGTGTTGTGAGTCAGGGCCCCGAGGAGATCTCCCTGCCCCTGTGGGCCGTGCCTGCCATCGTGGGCAGCTGTGCCACCGTCCTGGCCCTCCTGGTCCTGAGCCTGATTCTGTGTAACCAGTGCCGGGGGAAGAAGGCCAAAAATCCCAAGGAGGAGAAGAAACCGAAGGAGAAGAAGAAAAAGGGAAGTGAGAACGTTGCTTTTGATGATCCAGACAACATCCCCCCCTACGGGGAGGACATGACCGTGAGGAAACAGCCCGAAGGGAACCCGAAGCCTGATATCATTGAAAGGGAGAACCCCTACCTCATCTACGATGAGACCGATCTTCCCCACAACTCAGAAACCATCCCCAGTGCCCCTTTGGCTTCACCGGAGCAAGAGATAGAGCATTACGACATCGACAACGCCAGCAGCATCGCCCCTTCAGACGCAGACATCATCCAACACTACAAGCAGTTCCGCAGCCACACCCCGAAATTCTCCATCCAGCGGCACAGTCCGCTAGGCTTCGCCAGGCAGTCCCCCATGCCCTTAGGAGCTAGCAGCTTGACTTACCAGCCTTCCTACAGTCAAGGTTTAAGATCCAGCTCCCTGAGCCACTCGGCTTGCCCAACTCCCAACCCTCTGTCTCGACACAGCCCAGCTCCTTTCTCCAAGTCCTCCACTTTCTACAGGAACAGCCCGGCCAGGGAATTGCATCTTCCGATAAGGGACGGAAATACTTTGGAAATGCACGGCGACGTGTGCCAACCCGGCATCTTCAACTACGCCGCGAGGCTGGGAAGGAGAAGCAAGAGTCCTCAGGCCATGGCCTCTCATGGTTCTAGACCGGGGAGTCGCCTGAAGCAGCCAATTGGACAGATTCCTCTGGAATCTTCTCCACCAGTAGGACTCTCCATTGAGGAGGTGGAGAGGCTAAACACCCCTCGCCCTAGAAACCCAAGTATCTGCAGTGCAGATCACGGGAGGTCTTCTTCAGAAGAGGACTGCAGAAGGCCACTGTCCAGAACGAGGAACCCAGCGGATGGCATTCCAGCTCCAGAATCTTCCTCTGATAGTGACTCTCATGAGTCTTTCACTTGCTCAGAAATGGAATATGACAGGGAAAAACCAATGGTATATACTTCCAGGATGCCCAAATTATCCCAAGTCAATGAATCTGATGCAGATGATGAAGATAATTATGGAGCCAGACTGAAGCCTAGAAGATACCACGGCCGCAGGGCTGAGGGGGGACCTGTGGGCACACAGGCAGCAGCGCCTGGGGTTGCTGACAACACACTGCCCTTGAAGCTTGGGCAGCAAGCAGGGAATTTCAACTGGGACAACCTTTTGAACTGGGGCCCTGGCTTTGGCCATTATGTAGATGTGTTTAAAGATTTGGCGTCTCTCCCAGAAAAAGCAGCAGCAAACGAAGAAGGCAAAGGTGGGACCACTAAACCAGCCCCCAAAGATGGGGAAGCGGAACAGTACGTGTGACCTTTGTGTGCTGGCGTTATAAAAATGTAAAAAACAAGAAACACTCAGACCATTGTAAGGTTGCCGAATAGGGTGGGTCACATTTGCAAAACAGGCCAGTATGAACTGGTGTTAGAGGAAAACTTAAAAATAATAACCACAATGCTGCTGAAACAGACTCAGAACAACTCTTTAATTTAAATATGTTTGGTTGAATTTCTTTTCCTGCATGCATTGTATTTTGTAACTAGTCATGTGGCATGCAGCGTTTGGAAAGGTTTTTCTTATTTACCAATGTTTGATTTGTGACTTTTAAAATTAATACCGTTGCCATTGCCGAAATGAACTTGTGCTTCTACGGTGGGGTATGTGTATTGTTTCCATTGTATTATTATTGTCATGTTTTGCATTGCAAGATCCTTGAGGTTTAACCCATCTTTGTAAAGTGTAGAAAGAGCCCTCCTACCCTTGAATGAACGACTAAGTATTAACACTTCTCAGAATTATGGATTCCGTATTCGATGTTGCTCAGAAATGTCTGAATATTTGAATATGTTTGTCATGACAGTGGGTACTAAAATTAAGTCATTTTGTTCAGCACTTTAGAACTTTCTTACAAAGTTTTGCTAAAAATTCCGAATCTTTTTTGTAAACAATTTTGGTCTTCTGACTTTCATCAGGCTTCCACTTGGAACAAAATGTTGTCCCCAGAACTCTGCCGCTCTCCTGCTGTGGAATGATGTCCTAACAACACTTCTCAGAGACACTTTTAAAAGTTATTTATTGAAAAATGTTCTATGCTTTTAAAATTTTAAAGAATCAACCTAAAGAAAGCCTATGATTGGACTTAGTTTTCAGCCATTTAACATTTACCCCAAGTACCCAGTTTTTATAATTTATATAAAGTCAAATTTCAACACTTCTTACTTTCTGTCATTTTGTAGACCCTTTTTTTGATACTGTGTAAAAACTTTTTTTTACACCGAAGCTGTGTTTTTGATACTGATATTTTCCTATGCTGAATGGTTTTCTTACTTTCAGGGAAGGTAAGAAAATACCTTTTTTACATTTGTTACTTATGTAACGTTCATATTTTTCACAGTTTGATATTTGTAACATACTGTATGCTTTCTACTTTTAAATGCCAACGATAGAATTAAAATATTTATTTAAAATACTTTGCATTCATAGTGTACTATTAATTTTTCCTTTTTCCCATACTCTTTCCATGCCCAACTGAGAAAAGTCTTTACTTGTCAATAGGGTATGACAAGTTGAATGATAAATGGGCAACATCATTTTCTTTAAAAAAACATGAGTATGGATAATTGCCAGAACAGATATTTTAAGGTCGCGTTAGTGCATTCCTACCTGTCAGAGTTCTTGGACTTCCCTAGAGCATAATGAGTCTAGACTAGGTTGGACCTTAGGAGACTAACTTTGTTATGAGCCTGGTTTAAGCATTCTGGCAAAAAATGCTTGGAAGTTCCCCCTAGATATGTTCACTAAAGGCCAGCTTTGGACCAGGCTTATAATAATAGGAGTAGCAATGAATTAAAGCTAATTATGGGAAAATGTCTGGGTCTCATTTTCTCCAAGGATGCAGCCCCAACTTTTCTAAATCCAGTCGTGGGTAGGAAGAATGACAGTGAAAGCTCTGTAACGCATACCTGTGTTTAATTTATTGATCGCTCTGCTGCATAAATTCTAAACAAATTTTACGTACTATCTTAGCCAAGACAAACCCCTGTTTTCGCATAGTCACCCAAGAGTGAAACAATCCAGGAAAAGAGACTGGCCCGGAAGAAATCCAGTGATGAATAAATAGTTATATCTGAAATAACAGGACTTCTGCAAATTATGTCACAACCTCAGCACCTTTTTGTAATTAAATACCTGCCCCACACCTAATATTTGCTGAAATATTATCCTCTACCACTGGTTGCCCCATAATGAATAGAGATTTTAACCGTATGTAAAAGTTCTCAGTATATAACATATGAAAAAGCTTTTAGTAAATAAAATATTTTAAATTAATAACAACAGATTGAGATCTGTGCCAGAATTATTGATAGAAAATAAAATGTGGGTATAATCTAAATTAGAGTATTCATATAACACAATTTAGGGGCTGAGTGTAAGATGCTAATCTAATTTGGGGGGTTTTTTTGGTCACCTGCAATAAGCCAACATATTTTAGTATTTCCCTATGAATTTTAGGATTATGAATCTATGCACCAAATATGGGAACATGTTGCTAGCTTTGCATAACTCAAAACAGGATACATTTTTCTTTCTGAGAAACTCTGAAGCATCTCAATGTCCTCAAGAATATAAACTCTATAATTGAGAACAGAGCTAAAAGTAAGATGATAAACATGATTATAGCTAAGGGTTAAGGAGAAGGAGTGTGATGCCAGGATTCTGTATTCTAATTCTCTAGGAATTCTTTGTGAGTTAGAGAATTACTATTCCCTTGATTAATTAATCCCAGTTTCGGCATAAGATAGAATTTTTATTGGAAAATTTCTAGCCTTTGGTTCTTCTTTAAATCTTTTCCACTGAAGCAAGAACAATACTTATATAGCAAAACAAATCAAAAATGTATGCAATGAAATTTTCACTCAAAATGGAAATTAATCCTTACCGAAACAGTGACATGACATAACATTACTGTAGTGGAATGGGGATTGAAGACAAACTGACAAGGTAACAATCCCCACAACTTAATTGCTAGTGGTAACCTGCGGTTTCACACATAAAATCATGCCTTCAGAATTTTAATCCAGCCCTTGCAAGGATATATTGGATTGCCTGGAATACAGTCACTCTTTGGGGCTCTTCCTGCATGTCTGTTGTGGAGGAAACATGACTTTCCTTCAGGTACACATAGAAAATATCTTAGTGGACATGTTGCCAGGAAAAGCAGCTTGTGATCACTCAGCCACAAGATCTGTGGGCTTGGATTGGCAACATGGCACAGGACTCCAATCACTCAGCTCTTAAGGAGCCCATTGCTGTTGCTTTCAAGGCTCTTTCCAAAATCTTCTAAGTTCGCTGATTTCATTGACCACTTGTTCAGATATGTTAAAATCATTTGAGGAAAACAGAGCATCATAAGGGAGTGGAGGACAACTTCTGCCTCACATGTTGCTCTTAAAATGTTTACCCACACAAAGGGTGATGAAAATGATAACTGACTTAAACTATTGAAAGCTATGTTCTTTATATTTTATTTATAAGAAAAAAAATATATCATCCTGTGGCTTTATTACTTCCCGACAACACATCTAAAAAATCACTCTTTTCATGCAAATGCATTTTTATTCACTTGAATTCAACATTATGATAAAATTAATGTATAAAAGGTGAAAATGATTTTTAAATTTTGAATCAGTAATTCAGCAATGCACTTTTCGTTTTCTCATTATTTTATGTAATAGATTCAATTTTAAAAGGACTAACATTCTAAGATGACTGAATTTACATTCCCCTTAGGAAAAATAAGCCTAGAAATGAAATGTATTTTGGGATACATTTATTAGAGCTTTCAGTGTGAAATAAAATTAATTAATCTGTAATTAATCTAGTATATATTCCTTAAAGGTATTTTGAGTGAAATGTCACATTATTAGTAATTTATATGGTTACCATTACTGAGCCAGCCAGCAGTTTTAATCGTTTATCAGTCCAAGAGTTATAGATCAGTATTATACATGATTCAGTACTTTCATTTATTGTTAATGAGGCAAAAGGCACTAATAAATTTTGGTGCATACAATTTTCATGCATACAGATAAATATCAGTGATTCAATTCTAACATAACCTATGCATCTATGATAATCATTGCAAGCAAATATATTCTAGACCAAAGTCCATGAAGTACAACATTCTCCATCAACAAAGAAATAAACTGAGGTATAAAGAAGCTCAATGTCCTGGGTAAATCCATTTAATCACAGACAATATCAAGTGTTCTTTACATGTCAGGCACTCTTCTAGATCATGGGATAAAACAGTGAAGAAAATAGACAAAGACCTTCCTCAAAGGAACTTACATTTTGGTAGAGGAGCTGGACAAGCCATCAATAAGTAACAAATATAGTAATAACTATGCAGTGTAATATCTAGTGGAGACAAACGCTTGCAAGCCAACTAAGGCAGTGTAAGGGCTAGATGTTGACTTGGGAGTGTGCCTGCTATTTTATTTTATTTATTTATTTGGCCACGCAGCACGCAGCACGGCTTGTGGGATCTTAGTTCCCCGACCAGGGATCGAACCCAGGCCCTCAGCAGTGAAAGCACCGAGTCTTAACCATTGCACCACCAGGGAATTCCTCCATGCTACTTTAGATGGGCTGGTCAGGGAGGGCCTCTCTGGGTAGGCGACATTTGAGCAGAGCTCTGAATGAGGCAGGAAAACAAGCCACGGACACGCGTGGGTGATGCTGTTGCAGGCAGAGGCGGTGGCATGGGGAATCCCCAAGTAGGAGCCCATTCCATGTTAGAGGAACAGCCAGAGAGTCAAGGAGGCCAGATCATTGTCAATACACCAGCAAAGACTGCACCACAGAAACCTTAGGGTCAAATGGATGTGAGGATAAAGCGTAAGAATGGAAATTCAGAACAGGCCCAGAAACAGAATGATTGTTGAAGCAAACCTTCATTTATGCATATTCTCTTGCAAAATAAGTGCATCTCCAAATGCAAAGGAAACCCTGAGAATGTGGATATGCGCTCACTCTGCATTGATGTCTAAGATCCCGAAGACAAAAGGAGAGATGTTTTTAACTGAGAAGAATGTCTGTGCTAACACTGATTCATGCGACCCTCCATGACCAATCCAAACCTGTACGTGTATTAATAGGAAGCATGTTAAGATATATAATAGTAAAGCAGTCTGTTTCCTTACTGCTGAGGCATTAATATATCCAAAGTATGTAATTCCTACCTTTTAGAAGGTTGTATAAATTTTAATTTTAAAAATTGACTTCTATTTTTATGAAGCAGATGATTTGCAAAGAAAAATTTTCAAGTGGAATGAGATAGATTAATATTGGTAGGAAATGGTGGCAAACGAGATATCTCTAAGACATGTCGATAAATCTATGCCTAAATTTAAGGCGACTAAAGCTTGTCCAAATATCTCGTAATGAGTCTTTGTTTGTAATGAGTGTAGTTAACCTCCATCTTTGCATCATTAATAAACCTTTTTCAAAGTATGTTAGAATTTTAATAAGGATGCAAGTTGAGTGTAGTGAACTAGGATTAAGGTATAAAGACAGGGGCTTCCCTGGTGGTGCAGTGGTTAAGAATCTGCCTGCCAATGCAGGGGACATGCGTTCAATCCCTGGTCTGGGAAGATCCCACATGCCACGGAGCGCATGGGCCAATGCGCCACAACTACTAAGCCTGCGCTCTAGAGCACACGAGCCACAACTACTGAAGCCCGCGTGCCTAGAGCCCATGCTCTGCAACAAGAGAAGCCACCGCAATGAGAAGCATGCTCACTGCAACGAAAAGTATCCCCCACTCGCTGCAACTAGAGAAAGCCCGCGTGCAGCAGTGAAGACCCAACACAGCCAAAAATTTAAAAAAAAATGATAATTAAATAATTGATTAATTTAGAAAAAAGATATAAAGACAAACTTTAGGCATTTACCAAGAAAACTCTTGGAAGTCTTTTTTTTTTTAATGTACATATGACATACGTACAATGTATACATGTCAGACCCATAATTATGTTAGAATTCACATAGACAATTCTGACAAATGTGTAACTGACATCATATAGGTAACTTAACGACTCTTTGTGTCTCTTAAAAGAATATGTTGGATGCCGCGATGAAGAGTGGCCCCCGCTTGCCGCAACTAGAGAAAGCCCTCGCACAGAAACGAAGACCCAACACAGCAAAAATAAATAAATTAATAAACTCCTACCCCCAACATCTTCTTTAAAAAAAAAAAAAAGAATATGTTGGATGGATGGACAGACTCATCGAATCCTCATATATCATGTGATATATTCAAGGTAGAAATACTGAAAATATTTGTGGGAGAGTCTCCATATCTGAAGATATATAATTAAAATGAAAAGACCCCAAAATGTTTAAAAGCACACTGTATAAAGGCAGAAAATTTCCAGGTGACCCATTTGGATACTTCCAATTTTATTAGTTTATGAATCAATTTGCCAAAGACCCAAATCAGTTTGCAAAGTATAAAGTGCAGTCATCATGGTATTCTGGCAGAAAGTTGGGATCTTAATCTGTGTACCATTCTAGCCCAAATAAAATAACCACCAATGTACAAAGTTCTTTGGCAATGTCAATGAGTTCCCCGTTTCCAATTAAAACCATATTGTGTGTGGTACAGATGTTGATCAAAATAAGATTCTGTTTTGTCAGAGCTGACTGCTCACTTAAGTCATCCTTTCCTTACTGTATTCACACAGTCTTAGGCCAGAATGCTGTGGAGGATAGAGTTATTAGTACTTGACTTTGATGTCGAAAAGTAAGACATCTAGGGAATTATCTCTTCAGAAAAACAGTATGATTAAGACAATAAGTGCAGCATAACCTGCTCCAAAAATACGTTAATTCTTTTACAGCTATGAGTCTGTAGAAAGAGATGTTGTACTGAATGAGGGGTAATGCTCATCAGAAAGTCAGATTATGAGATGGACTCTTTATGAGAAACTGATAAATATGAGAAATGGCTTTGGATAAGTAGAAACTGAAAAGATGGCTGCCCTCTTTTGCTTTGGGAGAACTGTCATCATGAAACTTGATTTGATGATCTCTACTAACAGGAAACCATTCATGTCTTTAACATGTTTCTTCTAACTGATGCAAAAAGCTTATGATAGCACGAGCTGCACACACTGATACATGGATCTGGAGAGTGAATCAAAACCAGAATTTTTTTTTCTTTTAAGTTTTATGGATAGTGATTATAGAATAGTGTTTCCTGAAAGAGGATGGTTTGGGCTGTCAGCATTGTAAGATAGAAAAAGTACATTCACATTTGAAATTGTCTTAATTTATGCAGCTTCAGATCAAGAACAGAATGAGACCAAGAAATATTCAAGAGATTTTGAAGTGGCAAAGTCAACTATCTATAATTTATAGGGAGCTTTCTATCCACATTAAAACACCATTCCTGGCCACTCTGCATTTAATGGGCCTTTCTAAATAGATACTTGTGGGACATTGACTTAAAGTTTAACTATTCCCTACAAATTAGTCTGTAAGTGAATCTTGGTAATGCATGCTTTTTAAAATTTGCTCAGCCTTGTCTGCCAAGTGCTGGGAAGAACTTGGTGAATAAAGATGACGTTTGCCTTCAAGAGGTTTGTGATTTTTGGTGACTAGACTCTTCCTTTCCCAACATACCTTAAAATTTGCATAGCTCCGTTTTCGGAGAATTATTTCAATATTTTCAAAGACATTTCTGTTTGTACTCATGTGTGCTCCACATGCATTCTTTCGGACAATTGATGTGATCAGTAACTCCCTAAACTTTGGTAATCTGCTGCATTTCTAAAGTAACAAAATAGTAGGTTTAGTGAGTTTTAAAGAACGCAAGTTCTTGAAGTAAGGCAATTGGCTGATACTTTTCAGCAGTTCCTTCATAGTCTAATTATGTAAGACTTAGTTAAAATTCCTGGCATTTGAGAGCTTTTGCCCTGAACTAACTATTATCAGCTTTGTCTTATCCTTTACTACTACTTATTTTGAAACTGTTTCATTTGGTTTCAGGATTATACTTTTTCACAGAATTTGGTGTCATCCATCCCCAGCAAAAAAAAAATATGTTATCCAGATTCATCATGGTTTGTTGAGTTTGTGAGAAATAAAGCTGAAGTATAATTTGGGTAAAATTACTGAATAATTACCTCTGACAAGTTGTCTAGCTATCTCAAAGTTCCATTTGCCTTCCAATTCCAATGATTTTAATTTTCCATTTTAATTTCTCTGGACTCCATTCAAATTGTTATAGGATCCATTTGTGGCTGTATTCTGTGGAAAGGAAACATTCAAAACTGTGAAGAAAAAAAGAATAACCAAATGGTTCATGCTTTTTTCTGACATTTTTGTTTTTCCAACCATATATTTTTCTAATTATTCATGAGAAACTGAATAAAATACCTCTATGTGTCCTGTTTTTTCTTTCTTTTTCTAAATTTCCCCTGGAGTATTCAATATAATTTCATATTACATTTTAAGTCTTTCATTTAAGCAGATTACATATCTCCTAAAAGGTACTGCATGAAATACCTGGCAAAAAATAGCTTTATAGACTCAGTAATCATCATGAGATAACTTGAAAAATATAATCTACTATTGTCAGAGTGTAAACGATATTATCACCATTAATGTCACAAGACAAAAGAAATATATCTTTATACACTGAATTCTACTCTGAATGTGTTTTAGATAGCAATTCATTGCTGATTTTTTTACAGTATTAATCAGAAAACTTAGTTTTACTTTATGATACTACCAACCTTAGTTATATTTTGTTTAATAAGTACTAGTAAAGGCCAATAACAAAGTAAAATACTGTAATAGTTTAACAGTAGCACTCTGTAACAAAGACAATATCAGAATAATGAATGGGGCAACGTGATGTAGAAAAACATTTTGCCTATAGTATCAAACACTGAAAAATTTTTTGAAGTGTTTAAAATATTGTCTCTCATAATGTCTCTCACAGTAAAGTCTTTTAATTCTGGGGATAATTGAGAATTTTGGAACAATTTCAGAGATAAGTACAAGAATATTAATTTCTGGTTTCATTAAGCTAAGGTGACCTCTTTAATATTTCCCCTACTGTTAAAATTGGTTTTAAAACATCAGCATACAGACAAGATTAGTTAATAAAGGAAGTGAAAGATAGCAATAAATCTAACAGTTGAGATACCCTTTCTTGTGACTACACTCTTTGATACAGACACATGGTCACACACAGCTTAACAAAGAAAATTGTGACCCTTTTTTAAATCAAAGCTTCTTGAGTATTTTTGCCAATTTGATACTGCTGAGACTTGAGGAAATAGTCTAACTTTCTCAAACAAGGATTTAAAAAGAATGAATTTGCAGCCAATATACTGAGTGTTCTCTTAATTCTAAAAGGATGGTTAGTAACTTACAGACAGGGGTGGTTCAGAGCGACTACTGAAGTTAAGGTTTAGAACAGGACCCTGTCAGGTGAAGAGCTGGATCGAGCATCTCACACAGATGGAAGGGAATGAGCAAAGTCATCACAGTGCGAGGAGTTGCAGTGTTCCAGGACTTGAGAAGGGCCAGGGTGTTGCCATGTGTTGAGGGAAGTCTCAAAACGATGAGTGAGGAGAAGCAGCCTTCAAATCACACAGATCCTGGGGTGATGCATTTGCATCTTAAACTCTCTTAAATGTTCCCCACAAAACAGTCCAGTTAATCTCATCTATATGTTTGGTTGCTCAAAGTAACTTTTTTTTTTTAATCTTAGAAGCTACATATAAGATTTTGATAACAGAGACTTCTGTCATTTGACTTACAAAAAATGGGACAAGCAGGCAATACACGAATCCAAGTTACCTATGTATATCTTTTTTTTTTTTTTTTTTTTTTTTTTTTTTGCGGTACGCGGGCCTCTCACAGTTGTGGCCTCTCCCGTTGCGGAGCACAGGCTCCGGATGCGCAGGCTCAGCGGCCATGGCTCACGGGCGTAGCCACTCCGCGGCATGTGGGATCTTCCCGGACCGGAGCACGAACCCGTGTCCCCTGCATCAGCAGGAGGACTCTCAACCACTGCGCCACCAGGGAAGCCCATGTATATCTTTTTTGAAGAATGAGCACTAAGAACACTTACGGCGAGTATCTTTCTTCCACACACTGAATATTCACTGATCACTTCATTTGTGTAAGCTACAACACCATCAGTCTAAATCAAGACTGATTACCCAGCACTTGATTTCTATTACAAAATCTGTAAGACACATGAAATTAAAATGTATCTCTAAATTATAGTTAATTCTTAATTTGCCTCTGTAATTTAGTTTTTTTAAATAAAAATTTATTAAAGAATTAATGACAAAACATAATAATAAGCATAAATAGTAAAACAACGAACATAGAATTACCAAGAACCCAATCCCTATGTAACACTGTGTACATTCTTACTGTAAAACATGGTCTTATCCAGTGTGATTTAGTTTTGTCAATAGTTGAAATAAATCTCTTCTCAGTAATTGCCGTAGGTGTACCCATGTGATAGTTTAAAAAATAATAACTTTCTCACACAATTTACGTTAAGATGTTTCTTTGATAAGCAGTTGTGAGCCACGGCTCTTCAAGCCTGTCATACCACAGTCATTATCATCATCATCTGTGACCCTGCCTTTTGCATTCAGCATCGTTAGGGATTCTTCAGTGTCAAATGGTGAACTAGTGCCTTCCTGCTTCAAACCAGGCTGGCTTGTCAGCTCTTTTTATTTCTCTGAAGTCTACGGCTAAGCCAGTGTTTGATGCTTGCCCTCACTGCTGGCAGCCAACCCATTTCATCCCATCTTATGACAGCTGTCTAGGCCTTACTGTCATCCATTCTCTACACAATTCGAATGCAATGAGATCATGTCATGGTAAACAAATTTCACTCTTTATAATCGTGCTACATAATTAAATCGTCATGGACTACAAAAGAGTCCCCCTTTCATTTTTATTTAAGACCCCAGTGAATTTCCTTCCTTTGGAATCAGGAACCTATTAGAATCATGGTAAGCTCTGGCTAAAAGTTTGGAGAATAATGGTCACTCTCCTATCAGGGTTTTTTGTTTGTTTGTTTTTTATTTTTGTTTTGTATTTAGTATATTTTGTGCTGATCATACTGGAGCATGTAAGAATGGTATAAAATAATGTCTAAGTACTAGGGACAATGTGATTTATTGATGAGACATACTTATGTCAAAAATTACAAAAATCCCACAATATTTAGCAATAGAATTTTCCTTTGACAGTAGAGATTATTCTTCCCAATTTTATTTCTAAATACTGAGTCTCAAAGAGGGTAAGTGACCTCTAATCTCCACAAGGTTGATAAGGGTCAGAGCTAGAATCTGAACTGGGCTTGAACTAGATTTCAAAGTTCCTTCTTTTTCTACTACTACCTAAAACTTGTATATGTCTTTTCAACTTTTAAAGAGTTTTCAAATGAGTTATCTAATTTGAACATTATATCACACCTGTGGGGTTGATCAGACAAAAATAATGATCACATTTTACTGAGAGGAAAACAAACAAAGAGACTTGCTCAAAGTCACAGTTAATAACTGACAAAGTTAATGCTTATCTTGAAATAGACATTAGCCCCCTCTGGAGTATTTTTTCCCAGTATATTATGATAAAATGTGGAGAGAGTGAAACACTGGCATGATATCTTTGATATTAAACTGCAACTATTTGAGAAACATTGAGCCAGGAATGATCATACTAGAAATAACGGTGTTGGAGTGTGAATCTGGCAATAGTGAATATTATTGGAAATTAGGAACCAATATTAAAGAATCTATAAAGAAAATATGACATCAAAAAGCTAAAAATACAAAGCCATGTATAGAGATCACCAGAACATGTTAAGCACCTATGCACATTATTCTATTCTATTCTATTCTATTCTATTCTATTTAATTAATTGATTTTACTTAAGTCTCACAACTACCATACGAAATAGTAATTTCATTCTCTAATTTACATACAAGGAAACAGGATTAGGGCTTTGTTCAAAGTCATATAACTGATGAAAAGTAGAACTGGAATTCTTTTTTAGATTCTTTTCAATTATAGGTTATTACAAGGCATTGAGCATAGTTCCCTGTGCTATACAGTAGGTTCTTTGGGATTAAAATATGCATACTACTATGTATAAAATAGATAACAAACAACGACCTATTGCCTGCATTTCTTAACATGGTATGTCTTTGCCCTGTTTTCCACAACAGGGCTTATAATACAATTGAACATTCCTCCTATTTCTCTTTACTTAAGATGTTGATCCTGAACCAATGTGCTTTGCCATTACTTCCTCTTTGCTATTTCTCTATGTGCATAATGAGGGTGATAATAATACCTACTCATAAGATGGCCTGAGATTAAATGGATTAATTTATGTAAAGTGATTAAACCTTAAAGTGACCCACATGTAATCAGAACTCCATTAGCACTGAGAAGGATGAAACTGATCATTTTTCTCCAAACTGTTAGTGAGCACCTACAATGATTTTAATCCTGAAGTTGAAGTCTCTGTTGTCAAACTAGTACAGTCTGATCTGGCCTCTAGTCAAATGAGTAGAAAAGATAACAAACTCATCTAATATTCCTGGTATAAAATTATAAGCTCTTTACTGCACAGAAGAGGCAAACAAATTTGAAAGATCTTTATCATATTATTATGAGCCTTCAAGTCAGTTCATACAGAAGATTCTAAGTGGACAAGCTCAGGGGTTTGTATCTAGAATACAGTGTGAGTGATTGTGAGATGTTGCTAAGTCAGGACAGGCAGACCTTGTTTTATTGAGCTTCTCTCTCTGTTGTGCTTTGCAGATATTGCCTTTTTTTTTTTTTTTTTTAACAAATTGAAGGTTTGTAGCAACCCTGAGCTGAGCAAGTCTTATCAGCACCATTTTCCAACATCATTTGCTCACTTCATATCTCAGTGTCACATTTTGGTAATTCTCACAATATTTCAAGCTGTTTCATTATTATTTTATTTGTTATGGTGATCTGTGATCACTGATCTTTGATTTTACTATTGCAAAAATACTATGACTAACTGAGAGCTCAGATAATGGTTAGCACTTTTTACCAACAAAGCATTTTTAAACTAAGGTATGTGCACTGTTTTATCAGACATAATGCTACTGCACACTTAGACCACAGTATAGTATAAACATAACTTTTATATGCACTGGGAAACCAAAAATTCTTGCAACTCATCTTATTGCTATGTTTGCTTTATTGCAGTGGTCTGGAACTAAACCTTCAATATCTCCAAGGTCTGCCTGACTTTACATTAGACCTGAGGCAATGAGTTCAAATTTTCCAATATTTCTTGTCAAAAAATGTATTCTTTTCAGAAAGCCATTGTAGATGCATTGTTTCACCTTTCTAAATCTAAGGTTTCTCTTATACTGATATGAAATTGTTTACCCTTATGGTTTGCAACCAGAGAAGTCATACTCCAGGCATAAATAGCAAGCCAGTTCAGTTAACAGAATCATTTCTAGAGCACCCAATTTAGTATCTTTCTCAAGTAATTGTGTTAAAAATAATCACATGGTCCCTGGAAGATTCGTTGCTCTTGTGAAGGGGAACCATGTGTGTATAATATTATTGCTCATCAATTTTTATTGTGAAATAATAGAATACTTTAAAAAAACCTTCAAGTGAAATAAGTCAGACAGAGAAAGGCAAATACTCTATGATCTCACATGTGTGGAATCTAAAAATACTGAATGCATAGAAACAAAGAACAGACTGGTGGTGGCCAGAGACGGGGGTGGGAGGATGGGGGAAATAAGTGAAGGCGGTCAAAAGGTACAAACTTCCAGTTTCAAGATAAGTTCTGGGAAGGTAATGTACAGCATGGTGACTAGATGTAACAATACTGTGTTGCATACTTGAAAGTTGCTAAGAGAGTAGATAGTAAAAGTTCTCATCATAAGAAGAAAATGTGTTACTATGTAAGATGATATGTATTACTCAACTTTTTGTGGTAATCATTTCACTATATATATATAGTGAGATACCTATATCAAATATATATTTATTTGATATATATCATATATGTATATCAAATTATTATGTTGTACACCTTTGACTAAAACAACGTTATGTCAGTTATATTTAAATATAACTGGTAAAAATAATATAATGCCTACAAAACCTACAAATGAATCTTCTCTGAAATATAAAGCCCCAAATGGTTTACAGGCCCTTTTCTAGATAATAAAAAACTGTAAAAGAATCAATTACTCATGAATGTATAAATGCTTCACCTTTAAGATATTTGATGTGGATGTAGCCATCACTCAAAAATTTAGTTTTTAATTTACCTTTAAAATCTAAGAATGCTGATTTTTTTAAAATGCTGCTATAAGAATACATGATAACAAGGTAGTGGCAGTCTCAAGACAAAAAAGTTTCCTTGAAGTTATTTATAATAATTAGGTAAATAGAGAGAGGGGGAAGATGGCGGAAGAGTAAGACGTGGAGATCACCTTCCTCCCCACAGATACATCAGAAATACATCTACACGTGGAACAACTCCTACAGAACACCTACTAAAAATTGGCAGAAGACCTCAGACCTCCCAAAAGGCAAGAAACCTCCCACTTACCTGGGTAGGGCAAAAGAAAAAAGACTAAACAGAGACAAAAGAATAGGGATGGGACCTGCACCTGTGGGAGGGAGCTGTGAAGGAGGAAAGGTTTACACACACTAGGAAGCCCCTTCACGGGCAGAGACTGCAGGTGGCGGAGGGGGAAGCTTCGGAGCCGCAGAGGAGAACACAGCAACAGGGGTGCGGAGGACAAAGTGAAGAGATTCCCGCACTGAGGATGGGTGCCGACCAGCACTCACCAGCCCGAGAGGCTTGTCTGCTCACCCGCCGGGGCGGGCGGGGCTGGGAGCTGAGGCTCGGGCTTCGGTCGGTCGGAGCGCAGGGAGAGGACTGAGGCTGGCGGCGTGAACACAGCCTGCAGGGGGTTAGTGTGCCACAGCTAGCTGGGAGGGAGTCTGGGAAAAGGGCTGGAGCTGCCAAAGAGGCAAGAGACTTTTTCTTGCCTCTTTGTTTCCTGTTGCGCGAGGAGAGGGGATTAAGAGCGCTGCTTAAAGGAACTCCAGGGACGGGCGTGAGCTGCGGCTATCAGCACAGCCCCCAGAGACAGACATGAGACTCTAAGGCTTCTGCCGCCACCAAGAAGCCTGTGTGCGAGCACAGGTCACTATCCACACCTCCCCTCCCGGGAGCCTGTGCAGCCCGCCACTGCCAGGGTCCCGGGATCCAGGGATAACTTCTCCGGGAGAACGCACGGCGCACCTCAGGGTGTTGCAACGTCACGCTGGCCTCTGCCGCCGCAGGCTCGCCGCGCATCCATAACCGACCCCCCCACCCACGCCTGAGTGAGCCGGAGCCCCCGAATCAGCGGCTTCTTTAACCCTGTCCTGTCTGAGCGAAGACAAGACGCCCTCCAGCGACCTACACGCAGAGGCGGGGCCAAATCCAAAGCTGAGCCCCTGGTAGCTGTGCGAACAAAGAAGAAAAAGGGAAATCTCTCCCAGCAGCCTCAGGAGCAGCAGATTAAATCTCCACAATCAACTTGATGTACCTGCATCTGTGGAATACCTGCATAGACAACGAATCATCCCAAATTAAGGAGGTGGACTTTGAGAGCAAGATTTATTATTTTTTCCCCTTTTCCTCTTTTTGTGAATGTTTATGTGTATGCTTCTGTGTGAGATTTTGTCTGTATAGCGTTGCTTTCACAATTTGTCCTAGGATTCTATCCGTCCTCTTTTTTGTTGTTGTCTACTTAAAAAATTTTTTTTTCTTAATAATTATTTTTTATTTTAATAACTATTTTATATTACTTTCCTTTGTTTTATTCTCTTTCTTTCTTTCTACTTTTTCTCCCTTTTATTCTGAGCTGTGTGGATGAAAGGCTCTTGGTGCTGCAGCCAGGATTCAGTGCTGTGCCTCTGAGGTGGGAGAGCCAATTTCAGGACACTGGTCCACAAGAGACCTCCCAGCTCCACATAATATCAAACAGCGAAAATCTCCCAGAGATCTCCATCTCAACACCAACACCCAGCTTCACTCAATGACCAGCAAGCTACAGTGCTGGACACCCTATGCCAAACAACTAGCAAGACAGGAACACAACCCCACCCATTAACAGAGAGGCTGCCTAAAATCATAAGGCCACAGACACCCCAAAACACACCACCAGACGTGGATCTGCCCACCAGAAAGACAAGATACAGCCTCTTCCACCAGAACGCAGGCACTAGTCCCCTCCACCAGGAAGCCTACACAACCCACTGAACCAACTTTAGCAACTGGGGACAGACACCAAAAACAACGGGAACTAAGAACCTGCAGCCTGCAAAAAGGAGACCCCAAACACAGTAAGATAAGCAAAATGAGAAGACAGAAAAACACACAGCAGATGAAGGAGCAAGGCAAAAACCCACCAGACATAACAAATGAAGAGGAAATAGGCAGTCTACCTGAAACAGAATTCAGAATAATGATAGTAAAGATGATCCAAAATCTTGGAAATAGAATAGAGAAAATGCAAGAAACATTTAACAATGACCTAGAAGAACTAAAGATGAAACAAGCAACAGTGAACAACACAATAAATGAAATTAAAAATACTGTAGAAGGGATCAATAGCAGAATAACTGAGGCAGAAGAATGGATAAATGATCTGGAAGATAAAATAGTGGAAATAACTACTGCAGAGCAGAATAAAGAAAAAAGAATGAAAAGACCTGAGGACAGTCTCAGAGACCTCTGGGACAATATTAAATGCACCAACATTCGAATTACAGGGGTCCCAGAAGAAGAGAAGAAAAAGAAAGGGACTGAGAAAATATTTGAAGAGATTATAGTTGAAAACTTCCCTAATACAGGAAAAGAAATACTTAATCAAGTCCAGGAAGCACAGAGAGTCCCATACAGGATAAATCCAAGGAGAAACATGCCAAGACACATATTAATCAAACTATCAAAAATTAAATACAAAGAAAACATATTAAAAGCAGCAAGGGAAAAACAACAAATAACACACAAGGGAATCCCCATAAGGTTAACAGCTGATCTTTCAGCAGAAACTCTGCAAGCCAGAAGGGAGTGGCAGGACATATATAAAGTGATGAAGGAGAACAATCTACAACCAAGATTACTCTACCTAGCAAGGATCTCATTCAGATTTGATGGAGAAATTAAAACCTTTACAGACAAGCAAAAGCTGAGAGAGTTGAGCACCACCAAACCAGCTTTAAAACAAATGCTAAAGGAACTTCTCTAGGCAAGAAACACAAGAGAAGGAAAAGACCTACAATAACAAACCCAAAACAATTAAGAAAATGGGAAGAGGAACATACATATTGATAATTACCTTCAATGTAAATGGATTAAATTCTCCCACCAAAAGACACAGCCTGGCTGAATGGATACAAAAACAAGACCCATATATATGCTGTCTACAAGAGACCCACTTCATTCCTAGAGACACATACAGACTGAAAGTGAGGGGATGGAAAAAGATATTCCATGCAAATGGAAATCAAAATAAAACTGGAGTAGCAATTCTCATATCAGACAAAATAGACTTTAAAATAAAGACTATTACAAGAGACAAAGAGGGACACTACATAATGATCAAGGGATCGATCCAAGAAGAAGATATAACAATTGTAAATATTTATGCACCCAACATAGGAGCACCTCAATACATAAGGCAAATACTAACAGCCATAAAAGGGGAAATTGACAGTAACACATTCATAGTAGGGGACTTGAACACCCCTCTTTCACCAATGGAGAGATCATCCAAAATGAAAATAAATAAGGAAAAACAAGCATTAAATGATACATTAAACAAGATGGACTTCATTGATATTTATAGGACATTTCATCAAAAAAAAAAAACAGAATACACATTTTTCTCAAGTGCTCATGGAACATTCTCCAGGACAGATCATGTCTTGGTTCACAAATCAAGCCTTGGTAAATTTAAGAAAATTGAAATTCTATCAAGTATCTTTTCTGACCACAATGCTATGAGACTAGATATCAATTACAGGAAAAGATCTGTAAAAAATACAAACACATGGAGGCTAAGCAATACACTACTTAATAACGAAGTGATCACTGAAGAAATCAAAGAGGAAATCAAAAAATACCTAGAAACAAATGACAATGTAGACACGATGACCCAAAACCAATGGGATGCAGCAAAAGTAGTTCTAAGAGGGAAGTTTATAGCAATACAATCCTACCTTAAGAAACAGGAAAAACCTCAAATAAAGAACATAACTTTGCACCTACAGCAATTAGAGAAAGAAGAACAAAAAACCCCAAAGTTAGCAGAAGGAAAGAAATCATAAAGATCAGATCAGGAATAAATGAAAAAGAAATGAAGGAAACGATAGCAAAGGTCAATAAAACTAAAATCTGGTTCTTTGAGAAGATAAACAAAATTGATAAACCATTAGCCAGACTCATCAAGAAAACAAGAGAGAAGACTCAAATCAATAGAATTAGAAATGAAAAAGGAGAAGTAACAACTGACACTGCAGAAATACAAAAGATCATGAGAAATTACTACAAGCAACTCTATGCCAATATAATGGAAAACCTGGAAGAAATGGACAAATTCTTAGAAATGCACAACCTGCCAAGACTGAATCAGGAAGAAATAGAAAATATGAAGAGACCAATCACAAGCACTGACATTGAGACTGTGATTAAAAATCTTCCAACAAAGAAAAGCCCAGGACCAGATGGCTTCACAGGCGAATTCTATCAAACATTTAGAGAAGAGCTAACACCTGTCCTTCTCAAACTCTTCCAAAATATAGCAGAGGGAAGAACACTCCCAAACTCATTCTATGAGGCCACCATCACCCAGATACCAGAACTAGATAAACATGTCACAAAGAAAGAATACTACAGGCCAATATCACTGATGAACATAGATGCAAACATCCTTAACGCAATACTAGCCAACAGAATCCAACAGTACATTAAAAGGATCATACACCATGATCAAGTGGGGTTTGTTCCAGGAATGCAAGGATTCTTCAATATATGCAAATCAATCAAGTGTGATACACCATATTAACAAATTGAAGGAGAAAAACCATATGATCATCTCAATAGATGCAGAGAAAGCTTTCGACAAAATTCAACACCCATTTATGATAAAAACCCTGCAGAAAGTAGGCATAGAGGGAACTTTCCTCAACATAATAAAGACCATATATGACAAACCCACAGCCAACATCGTCCTCAATGGTGAAAAACTGAAACCATTTCCACTAAGATCAGGAAGAAGACAAGGTTGCCCACTCTCACCACTCTTATTCGACATAGTTTTGGAAGTTTTAGCCACAGCAATCAGAGAAGAAAAAGAAATAAAAGGAAACCAAATCAGAAAAGAAGTAAAGCTGTCACTTTTTGCAGATGACATGATACTGTACATAGAGAATCCCAAAGATGCTACCTGAAAACTACTAGAGCTAATCAATGAATTTTGTAAAGTAGCAGGATACAAAATTAATGCACGGAAATCTCTGGCCTTCCTATACACTAATGATGAAAAATCTGAAAATGAAATGAAGAAAACACTCCCATTTACCATTGCAACAAAAAGAATAAAATACCTAGGAATAAACCTACCTAAGGACACAAAAGACCTGTATGCAGAAAATTATAAGACACTGATGAAACAAATTAAAGATGATACAAATAGATGGAGAGATATACCATGTTCTTGTATTGGAAGAATCAACATTGTGAAAATGACTCTACTACCCAAAAAAATCTACAGATTCAATGCAATCCCTATCAACCTACCACTGGCATTTTTCACAGAACTAGAACAAAAAACTTCACAATTTGTATGGAAACACGAAAGACCCCGAATAGCCAAAGAAATCTGGAGAACGAAAAAAGGAGCTGGAGGAATCAGGCTCCCTGACTTCAGACTTTATTACAAAGCTACAGTAATCAAGACAGTATGGTACTGGCACAAAAACAGAAATATAGATTAATGGAACAGGATAGAAAGCACGGAGATAAACCCACGCACATATGGTCACCTTATCTTTGATAAAGGAGGCAAGAATATACAGTGGAGAAAAGACAGCCTCTTCAATAAGTGGTACTCGGAAAACTGGACAGATACATGTAAAAGTATGAGAATAGAACACGCCCTAACACCATACACAAAAATAAGCTCAAAATAGATTAAAGACTTAAATGTAAGGCCAGAAACTATCAAACTCTTAGAGGAAAACATAGACAGAACACTCTATGACATAAATCACAGCAAAATCCTTTTTGACCCACCTCATAGAGAAATGGAAATAAAAACAAAAATAAACAAATGGGACCTAATGAAACTTAAAAGCTTTTGAACAGCAAAGGAAACCATAAACAAGACCAAAAGACAACCCTCAGAATGGGAGAAAATATTTGCAAATGAAGCAAATGACAAAGGATTAATCTCCAAAATTTACAAGCAGCTCATGCAGCTCAATATCAAAAAAACAAACAACCCAATCCAAAAATGTGCAGAAGACCTAAATAGACATTTCTCCAAAGAAGATATACAGATTGCCAACAAACACATGAAAGAATGCTCAACATTATTAATCATTAGAGAAATGCAAATGATATATCATCTCACACCAATCAGAATGGCCATCATCACAAAATCTAGAAACAATAATTGCTGGAGAGGGTGTGGAGAAAAGCGAACACTCTTGCACTGCTGGTGGGAATATAAATTGATACAGCCACTATGGAAAACAGTATGGAAGTTCCTTAAAAAACTACAGATCGAACTACCATACGACTCAGCAATCCCACTCCTGGGCATATACCCTGAGAAAACCATAATTCAAAAAGAGTCATGTACCAAAATGTTCATTGCAGCTCTATTTACAATAGCCAGGAGATGGAAGCAACCTAAGTGTCCATCATTGGATGAATGGATAAAGAAGATGTGGCACATATATAGAATGGAATATTACTCAGCCATAAAAAGAAATGAAATTGATTTATTTGTAGTGAGGTGGATGGACCTGGAGTCTGTCATACAGAGTGAAGTAAGTCAGAAAGAGAAAAACAAATACCGTATGCTAACACATATATATGGAATCTAAGAAAAAAAAAAGCTCATGAAGAACCTAGGGGTAAGATGGGAATAAAGACAGAGACCTACTAGAGAATGGACTTGAGGATATAGGGAGGGGGAAGGGTAAGCTGTGACAAAGTGAGAGAGTGCCATGGACATATATACACTACCAAATGTAAGGTAGATAGCTAGTGGGAAGCAGCCACATGGCACAGGGAGATCAGCTCAGTGCTTTGTGACCACCTAGAGGGGTGTGACAGGGAGGGTGGGAGGGAGGGAGATGCAAGAGGGAAGAGATATGGGAACATATGTATATGTATAACTGATTCACTTTGTTATAAAGCAGAAACTAACACACCATTGTAAAGCAATTATACTCCAATAATGATGTTAGAAAAAAATTAAAAATAATAACTAGGTAAATAACAAGGCCTTAGAAATGTTAATTTTAATTTCTCAAAATGGTTTTCCTCTTATGACATTCCAGATTTTACAATCAATTTCTAAAAAATAAAAATGTTCTGAACAAAGAAAAGGAACTTTTTCAGGCATATCACAAAAAGAAAAATTAATAAGGATTAAACATTTTTCACACGTTGTTCAAAAATGCATATTTTGATTTTGTTCTCACTTAAGTAATGCTAAATTATAGTATGAAGCCCACCTTAGTAACTACTCTTCAAAAGCCACATATCCATAATTACTGGAATTAAATTAACATTAGCTGACTGCTATTGTATATAAATTAATTATTTTTTTCTGTTTCTCTGAGTTCTATGAATTACATTGTATAATCTCCTTTCTCTCAAGGGACAAAGGGTGTCACAGTGAAAATAACTGTGGCCTAGAAACAAACAAACAAAGCTTTAATTTATTATAGAGCATACTTATTTAGGGAGCTGTATTGTTATAAAATCCTGAGTTTCCTTGTGCCCAATGTCTGCAAATTGAAAATGTCATCGAATACTAATTTCAGTAGAAACTGAGGTTTCTAAATACAAAGCAGCATTTACCTTCCATGAATTCTTATAACCTTATTAAAATGTTGTACCGGAATTCTCATTTCTTTCTCCCTTATTTGATTACCTGTGTACTCAGTGTTTCATTTATTTTGTTCTTATTTCCTCCTGAGCATGGTTTAGTCAATTGATGTTTCACAGTAATTACAACTACACCTGAGAAGCCCACTATGGGGAAGAAAGAAAACAGTTGGTTCAAGTGATACTTGAAACACAGTATATAAAACACATGAACAAAAATGCCACAGCTTCTGTTGTTGAAGCTTCTCTCTTGGGTGTAGGTGACAGTAGAAGGAGACTTGGGAAGCTGGAGAATTGGGAGGGCTACGCCTTTCACACTGCCTATTGGACCCCTTTTGCACCCAACACACCCTCTTATGAGTCCGGGCTATGGAGCAAATCCTTGGCTTGATGTCTGCTCTCATCTCACATCTTTCTTTAAAAATCTCTTTGCCACTCTACCAAGTTGCTCAAGTTTTCTGAATGATAGTGTCTTAATCCTCCGAATGACTGAGAGACTTCATTAAACAGAATATATTAAAACACAAATGTACACTGTAAAGCAAAATACAAATATATTTAGAGTTGCCTCACAGATACCATACTTTCAACACACCATTCTTGCATGTGTGGATACTTTCTTCTAAATGTTTCTAAAGACTAGATAAATATTTCTCAAGGGAAAAGAGAATAATTTAAAATATCTAATTAGAATTTTCTTCAAAGTAATAAATTATACTCTCCTATTTTGATTTTTGTGTGTGTAAGGAAGAGTCTAATATAGAAAATGTACAATATAATTCTTACTGAGTTCTCCCTTTCATGACATAATACGTGGTCCATACGTACAAGAGGGAGAAGATATTTTGAGATGTAGTTACTGTATTTTATTCTTTTCGTTTTGACTAAAGAATATAGATGATTAGGGTATAGTGTCCTCAGACAAGAAATAAAGCAGGTAGAGATAGGATAGAAGGTTTACTGGGGTATTAAAGTGGCTTTGTTGTACATGATGTGATATTAATTAAGACACTAATAATTGTTCTTCTTCTTCTTGTGAGTTTAAAGACTCAAAAAACGTTGCTCTCAGGCATTGGGAATGAGCTCTTGGGGTCATGCTCTGACTTTTACAACAGCCAATTGCCAATCCCACGTCTTTGGCTTAAAGCTAGTCTTGATTACTTTGGGTGATTAATCAGTAGACTCTATGAATGACTTCATAGTTGGAGCAGTATCTTTCTGCTCTGACATTGCTTTGGTATTTAGTAAACTGTGAGCTGTTCTTAAAATATTGCCAATGATTCTAAAGAAGCCCAGTGCTAGGATTAAAATATGGGTTTAATATAAAGATTTTTTATAACAATTTCTTTATTTATGGTAATGGGAGAGCCAGATCATTGACCCTATTTCCAAAACTTTTCACCCCCTGGTACATGATACATAAATTTATTTGTGTAGTTATCCATGCATTAAGCCATGTTACTGGTTAAATTTCAGAATAGGAAGTGAACTGATTCTGATTGCAATCTTTTCATATTAGCCATATAAATCTGATATAGATCAGATTTGATATAGATCAGAACTACAAGCAGAATAGTCTAATGAAAATACCTATCCTTTTATGGAAGATACTTGTGTGATAATATCAGGTTCTTCTACATTTTAGCCAGACTTGGAAACATGTAAATAAATGGCAGCATATTTTATAATCAGCTATAATATTTCCTCAGTTTTCTGTCATGTCTACTCAAAGTCTTTCTGTCAGAATTAAGAACTTAGTTTCAGGACTGGTGAAAAGTGTTATAAGTTTACTTTAGAAAAAATAATTATAAGACAGGTTGTGTTATCCAAATTTCTGTTGCATCTTCTTGCAGGGACAATCCCTGCAGGAAAACTTTCTCATCTTACTGACATCAGGCTTGGTCGTGTGAGCTCCCTTTGCCTATTAAATGTGAATGGAAATAATGACACTTCTCAGTAAACGTTTTAAAGTAGCCCCTAGTTCCATCATCATTCCTTTCTTTCTGCCATGAGAACAGCTCATTCAAGATAGAGGCGGCACCCTCCACCAGGTATTAGAATGGTGAATATGGAGCAGAGCTGCAATGAGCATTCATGAGAGTGAGGAGAAAAACAAACAAACAAACAAAACCTTTCTTTGTTGTAAGCCATTGAGATGGGGTGCTTTGTTACTGTAGCATAGTGTACTGAAACTGACGGATACAGACAAGCTCATGAAACAAAGACGAATAGCTCTGAACTTCAAGTTTAATAATGTAAGGTATTCTTAGAACTAATTGCAATGAGGATATTATGTAGTATAGAAATTGCAGAATAACCCTTTATACTCTTTTATCGCTTATATCAGATTATTATTATGAAATATCTTGGCATATAGGTAAGGTAAATATATTGATAGAAAGTCAAAGTTCTACTTTTACCTCCCAATACATGAGAGCAAGTGAGAATTAATTTGTCTGCATTTTTCAGAGGTACACAGCCATCTGTTGATTGAATTATTAATACTCCTAATGAATCCGTGTGTTGTTACTTTTCCTTTGATGACAATTAAGAAGCACCAATTTGTAGACTCTCTTTCTTCCAGTAATATAAGTTTAATTTATTCTCTATCATTAACAATTTTATTGCAGAGGAACATATTAAAATATTCAACAGAGGGTAATTAGCCTTCTATTTTGTATATGCAGTAATAATGCTTGAAACTACTTTGAAATTTAGTAAGTAAGCTCAGGCTAGAGCAAAACAAACTTGATTGTCTTAACAGTTAATTCAGACAAACCAAGAGACTTACAGTCCCCTATAGACATTTTGTTTTCTCCTCTCATATTGCTCAGTTTTATAATTAATAACAGAATCAAAATTATGGAATTTTCTTTTGCTGAGATAGAAATTTCCCCAGTGGCTCTCAGTAGAGGGTAGAACAATCAGCAATGTTCCAGAAAATCTGATAACAGATATTGCCGTTTTAAGAAAACAGAATTTAAAATTGCTAATTAATGTTGTTACTTAAAAGTCAGGGGCATTACAGTGTCAAAACTAAAAGGCTCAGAACAAAACTTCTCCAAAAGAGTAACTTCAAAATATTTTGATTAACTAGTCTCTGCCTTCTTTTTATAAAAGAGAATACATGGAGCAAAAGACACAATCCTGTTGCCAGCTGATCTTTTTACCCCCTAATTTAGTGGCAAATTAACCTTCTGACTATTTTATTTCCAAGGCACAAATATAATCTGTCAGCTGAAGTTGTATAGCTTGGCAGCAAACTAGATAAATTTTAAATGCATAATCGTACATTTGTTATAATCTTTGAAGGTTTTGGATTCTAGTATCTTACCCTCAGCTGGACTTCCTGTAGAGAGATGAAATCTTTCTTCCTCCAAACAATTTACAAAGGCCAAAGGTTTCTAAGGAAAAAGAAAATAAAGCTAAAGAAAACCTGATATTTTGCACAACACTGGTGGAGCATAGAAAAAATTTAGAACAGAACTGAAAATCCATTAAATGATTTGTGTCCCAGGGGATAACTATGGCTAGTCTTGAATGCTCAACAGATTTTTCCATTACAGTTTTTTGGGATGTGTATTTTATCTTAATAGTAAAATAGTTCTCTGTGTTCCTGTGACTCTCATTAAGCTACTCAAAGAAAACACTTGTTCATTGACCTTTATTCTCCTTAGGTAGAAAAGTCTGGATTTAAGTTTTTTGTTGTTTGTTTGTTTATATATTTTTTTGTTTTATAGTCATTTTCCATGATCAAGAAGTCATCATAAGTCCCCGTGAACTCTTAATAGAATTTTTTAAAAGATTATAGTATCTTGTTTTTAGATGGGGGAATATCTGGGAAAATATTATTTTTGTAAGACTAGATCAAGCAAAAAGAGGATCTGAGATTTTATGATTTCATGAGCTTTCATAAACAATCCTGAAGAAAGCTATTCCTAACTTTTAGTTCATTAATAAGAAATAGTATAGTGTGACTTTAATAAATGTAAAAGATTTTAAAGCTAGCAAAAAATGAATGGTATTTTTGTGAAATTTTAATATAAAAGCATTGCTTTCAAAAAAGGAAATATGTTTCATACTTCATTGTGAAAGAAAAAAGTCTTAATGCTTTTAAACCTGGCATAAGTATTACTCATCAAATAAAATAATGTGGCTTCACTATATTCATACTTTGATTGAAAATATATTTAACATTTTTTTTTTTTTTTTTTTGCGGTACGCGGGCCTCTCACTGTTGTGGCCTCTCCCGTTGCGGAGCACAGGTTTCGGACGCGCAGGCTCAGCGGCCATGGCTCACGGGCCCAACCACTCCGTGGCATGTGGGATCTTCCCGGACTAGGGCACGAACCCGTATCCCCTGCATCGGCAAGCGGACTCTCAACCACTGCACCACCAGGGAAGCCCATATTTAACTATTAAAATTGTTTCTTTGCACAAAGTATTGTTCACATTTTAAAATAACCAAATTTATCTATAAAAGCATAGTTTAAAAAACAACAGCAAATGAAAATTATATGCGAAGATATTTAATAAGAAATAGTCAAGATCCAAAAGTTTGTCTCTTCCTAATGTATTGCATAAAAAAGAATAGCATATACACTTTCATATAGGTACTCATACTTGGATATGTTAAAATATAGTTTGTAAAATAAGAGAAGCTAAAATTCATCACCTTCTGATAATGATAGTATACGTTGGCAACGTTTCTAGAAAGAGTTTTGTATAAAAACATAATAGAGAAGGCCAATATGTTGTCTGATGGAACTAACTGAACAACAGGAATTTATTTTATTGGATATAATGTGATTGTAAGAGGAGGTACAAGAGAAGATCCTGGCACAAGTTGGTCAGTTGGTCCTAAAACAATTAGGATTAATTTGCAGCGTTTCTGAAAAACATGAAGTAATTTCTCCTTGTAATATTTTCCCTCCTCAAAGGGATATTTGATAGAATAATGACCAGTCAAATCCTCTGAGAGGTCAGCAGTTAGTGATATCATGGTTAGTAGTAGAGGTGGGTTGCTTGTGTTTGTAGTACGGTAAGTCCCCTACACACGAACCTCCAAGTTGCAAACTTTCAAAGGTGCGAACATATGTCCGCATGCCCAGTCACGTAAGTTCACATGTCTGGCGTACATTGTCACACACGTGTGTCCTCTACAAGTGGTTGTACTTATGTGTACTTTCTATACTGTGTTTTTTTAATTTATTATCTATGTGAAAAGTATTATAAACCTATTACAGTACAGTACTATATAGCCGATTGTGTTAGTTGGGTACCTAGGCTAACTTTGTTGGACTTATGAACAAATTGGACTAAAGAACATGCTCTCGGAACAGAACTCGTTCATATGTAGGGGACCTACTGTAATCAGGAGCTTAGTTATCACTTTTGAAGAAAGATGAGGGATTCATATCTCATTGCTTTCATCACTTCCTTTCTATATGCTTTCAGTAAAGGGCCTTATGTATGGAACAGAGTGAGGAGAATAAAAGCTGAGAATATTTCCAGTATACACTGGTTACATAGTAGTTTCCTGCTTACGCTTTTCTAATGGATCCTGTGTGGAACAAGAAAAATCACACTCCTGAACCAGTTTCCGAGTGTATACATTTACCTTCTGACGTTCTATTTCAATCATTCATTTATCTAACACATTTCAGTTCAGCACCTTGTTTATGCAGGAGACAAGGATGAAGAAGAGAGAGAGATTCTCCTTTGTACATCTTAGAGTCCAGAGATGCTGCGAATCCCTGAGTCAAGGAAGGGTTTTGCATATGTGAGAAAATGAGAGGGCACTGTGTCTGCATTCATTTCCTATTGCTGTTATAAAAAATAACCACAAACGTAGGGGTCTAAGATAACATAAGTTTATTATCATACCTCTACAGAGGCCAGAAGTCCAAAATCAGTTTCCCTGGGCTAAAAATCAAGATTCAGCAGGGCTGTGTTACTGCTAGAAGTTCTGAGGGTGAATTCATTTCCTTGCCTTTGCCAGCACCTAGTGGCCTAAGAATCCCTGGCTTGTGGCCTCTTCCTCCATCTGTAAAGCCAGCATCATGACATCTTCTCTCCCTTCTGACCCCTGTGTCCACTGCACATCTTCTCCCTCTGACTTGATTCTCCTGCTTCCCTCTTATAAGGATATATGTGATTATATTGGACCCAACTGAATAATCCAGAATAATCTCCTATCTCAGGATCCTTAACTTGATCACATTTGTAGAATTCCTTTTGTAGGTAAGGTAATGTACTCACTGGTTCCTGAGATTAGGGTGTGGACACCTTTGGGGACCACTGTTCGGCTACCACAGTGACCAACGACCTCAGATTGAACTGTGACACAAGCAGAGGTTGATGACTGAGGCAGGGATCAGGTCTTCTAAATTGTTTGGACTCCTGTATAAAGTTTGGATTTATTATTAACACCATGAGGAACCTTTGAAGTTTTTTTCTTTTTTTAATGAAGAAATTTATATGGCCTAATTTATATCACATGTTCTATGAACAATGTATGGGAGTGAAGCAAGAGTAAACATAAATGCTTACTTGTTTTCTATATTTCCATGTATTACTTTGGAAAATGAAATAAGTAACAATTAGGCTGGTATTTGTGAGGTAAAATTCTTTATTTTACAATCTTAGTTCACTGTAAAAAGGAGCATTGACTTTTAGCCTGTATACTACAAAAGTTATTAACTGTGAAATTTGGGAAATTAAGGCCATGCTACATATTAGATTTTACATGAGTTTAGAGTTCAGTGATAAACGCTCAGAAAATGCATGGGTTACTGCACACAGTTAATTAAAAAGGAAAAAAATAGTTCCAGCATTATGTAACTCAAACCAATTACTCTAAGACACCACAGTCACAGCAGTACTTCTCCACCATCATTTAAATTACTTCTGTAATTTGAATATTGTTCCAGCTCCACTACTTACTTGAATGCTCATAAAATTTTGAAATGGCCTCCGAATTCTTCTTCACTTGGCTTTGTGATGAAATATAGTCATCCTACAGGTTGGCAACCCCACATATCTAGGTCATTAATTTCTTCCTGGGATATATTTGGAAGGTACTTTGCCTGAAATTCAGGCAACCTACGAATTCTTGATATTGTTATCAAAGATTGTCAAATCCAGATCCTTAGAAATAGCACTGCTAGGCAGATCCTGTGTTGCAAACTTGATGTGGCTCCTGTCATTTCAAAGCTGCATGCTCTGCCCAGCTGTAACAGTTCTCTCACCTTGCAGTTCTGCCACTAGGTGATTTCTCCCGGGAAAAGTTGCGTTCACTTCTAGGGCCCGGGTTCAGCTCTGATCTCTCTTGACTAATTTAAACCATGTGAATGAAGGCTGATTGTTGACCTTTTCTTAAAAGAAAATAAAAACTTAGTGGTTTTAAAACAGCTTTATGCAACCGAAACTGTAAAAAACAAACAAACAAACAAAAACTGAAGAAAAGGCAGGGCCAGTACTACCATAACACTCAAATGTGGAGTATAGCTTCACGAGTGTCACATATCTGCCCTCTAAAAATTCTTACCGAGCTCAGGGCTGGCTGTGCCTGCGTGTCTGATTAAACACTGGAAGGAACATGGCAACGAAGTGCCTCTGCCCCTCTTGATGTGTCTGAAGCAGTATAAACTTACTTATGTGATACATGTGACCTGGTTAATGTGGGCATTCAGTCCTGAGTGATTATCCATCTGTGTATTACATCTATGTCAGTAAATAGATACCTGCAAATCTAAATGATACTTAGAAATAATTATAATTATAAAAGGAAGGCTAGGCATAAACATGAGGAATTCCAGTGAATTCCAGTGTGTCAGGACAACTTTCCTTTAATCAGCTTTTAAGAAAATCAAAACAACTAGTAAAAAGGCCAACTGGGACATACTCTTTGCCACTTAATATTTTCACAAATATTAAGCCCATTAATGTAATTTTTTTTACCTCTCAAAAAACTTTAGGAGCTCTTGCAGAAAGAAGGATGGTGAGAATATTGCAGTTTCTCTTGGTCAACAGTCTTTACCTAGAGATTAAATAGTCTGGCTCCAAACCACCCAGCTCATTGTTTTTTTATCCACAGTATGAAAGAAAAGTCATCTTTGTGCCAACCCCACATCATATAAAGCCCTAACAATGTGTTGAGTGCAACTTAAGAGCCCATAATGCATTTTTCATGAAGGTAAGGAAAATCCATTAAAGAGATTAATTTGTGTTTGGAGGTCCTACCTCTCTACAGCCAAAAATATTCATTCTGTTAACTGTGGTTTGCTGATACACAAGTGATAGTACTGAGACCTAGTGATGGCATTGTTATTGTACCATTACATCTTCCACAGATGCATCATTTATGAATTATTTAAACAATTATTTCTCAAAGAGTACTATTGATTTGGTACTAAACTATCTTTTTTATTTTTGGTGATTATTACAGTTAAAGGTTAAAAAAAAGGGCAATTCTAGGCCTAGTAATTTTTTCAGGAACATTCATGTTGAAGAAAGCTGCTCTTCTACACCCAGGTAATATTTATTTGCTACCATTCTACCAGAACTTTCTGAAAAGAAAATTGGAATGTCTATAATACATTTTTAAATGATTAGCAGCAACATAGATTTAGCCATTTTGATAATCTTGTTGAAGAAATACGATTAATAGGCTTGAGTTGAATTCTGTAGTTAAGCATTTTGAAATATAAAATGCAACCTTTATGTTATAAATAATTTAAGTCACACAAACATTACAAGGAGGTGTGGTCTGAAGGAAGGGAGCAGAGAGCACAGTTTTCTCCTTACGCTACCTCACAGCTCAATTATTTATATCTTCAGTGATTCTCAATTTAACTCCTTGGAATCAACCGAAGCACTCAGAAGATATACATGCCTGGGTCCTACCCTTACAGTTTCTGATCTAACTGGTCTGAAGTTAACCCTGAGGATCAATTGTTGTCCAAGTTCTCCAGGTGATTCTAATATCCAGCCCAAGTTGAGAACCATTAAGCTAGAGGAAGAATAAAAGATCTAAAAGTGGAATGCCCTTGCGAGAAATGGGCAAGAAGAATACAAGGAAGCAAATTTTATTTTTCCCTTAAGTATTTCCATTGACCAGTCTGCTTTTATATTTTCCACTTAGGACTCAGATTCTAACTATGAAGAATTCCTGTTGGATTGTTAACCAGAAACGAAAGCCTCTGAGACATGAGGTCCTCATGCTGTGTAGTTGCTTTCGTCTGCAGATGTAGCTGCTGCATATGGCACATGGTGTCTACTGAGCAGGGACAGACACCCAGTGATGAAATCTAGCCTGTGTTCCTTCCCCTCTTCAGGCTACACCCTGATGTACTGAATAGAACTTTTCCTCCCCGAGGAAGGATGACCTTTTTCTAATTCATACAAAATATTGCACAGGATAGTGGCAGACCTGCAAGACATGGAAGATTCGTGTTGGAGATTAGATTATTGGGTTAGCTAGGAGACGGTGCCCTTCACCAACCTATAGGCTGCCTCAGAGCGGAAGGAGCAGCCTCAAAGCAAAGAACAGATCCAGCCTGGTCTTGGGCACCCATTCAGCAGCCATACTCCACTGGACCCCAGAAGCCAGAGTAGGAAAAGCAAGAACTGTGCAGTCATGGCAAGAAAAGAAAGGAGCTCGAGAAAACTCCCAGTCTTCTGAGGCAGCATAAGCCGAGCCTTAATTGTATGGGAATACCACTGTAATAATTATTCTTTGGGTAATAAATTTCATGTGTAAGAGATAGGTGTTGGGGATGGCTAATTTTGCTCTGGGTAAACTCATAAAGAAGGAATGTGATCCTACAGGGTCTTGACAGAAAAGAGTAGGTTAGAACATAGGATACTGTAGGATTTATGGCAACACACACACACAACAACAAAACGCACACCCCACATGCAAAAACTACAGAACAAGCACACATTTATTTTATTAGACTTCCTGGATGGCCCAAGCAAGCTGACCAAGCTGTGTTTGAAACATAGAAAAGGGAGAGAGATAAGACAGAAAAATAGTTAAGGATATGGGGCCTAGAGTCAGATTAAATAAAATTTTAATTCTGTAAGCCCTTGAGGAATTTACCTAACTTCTTATACCCTAGTTTTCCTCAATCCAGTAAAAAGGATGATAATGGTAACATGTTGGTTGTTGTGAGGGTTAAATGAGATAGCCCACATAAAAAAACTGAGCTCAGAGCTTGGCACATTATAAATGCTTAATAACAATTAGTTATGTTTTTAATTAATCAGTCACAATCTAAGTTTAACAAAAGAGTAAACACCTTGACATTAATTCCATGCCAACATATTACAAAATGCTTCAGAACTGTTCTCATTACAAAGTAGTCTTCTTCACTGAGGGAGTTCTTCTTTTTTAAAATTTTGCAGTTAAGTAAAATCATAGGCTTGGAGAGAGATAAGTTTCTAAAATATTGGCAGGGAGCCTGGAATTTTAAAAAATAATAATTCTTATCACCCTTTCAATCATCTGAGACACTCCAATCACTGCCAAAACACTTCTTTGTTACCATAGAGACCCATAGAGATATTCATATATTAAATAACAAACATTGCTCAACAAGAATAGAAATTAGAATGAGACACTCCTGTTTAAGTTCCTGAATTAGATTTCTTTTTGCCAGAAAATGGGCATGAAGGAGATTTGAACATATGGAGGATTCTGCAAGTTTACTTATAAATCAAATTTTGATACTTGAAATACAGGATAGTCAGTACATTGAATAAGTGGGGCTCACCGATATAATCAGAAATTATATTTTCTTCTATAATGATTCTCCCTACATAGCCATTCTCTATGAGGATAATTCTTGCCCACCTTTCTAAATACAGTGAAGAGATTTTTCTGGATGTTCTCAGAATAAAATACATTTTGGTGACTTTAATCCCCCACTTCATAATATACTTTTATTATGTTAACATGTTTAGTACTGTAAATTTGTCAAAATTCTGTACTCCTTTCAAAGGAAAAATGTCCTGGTCTCTACTAGCTTTGGGTGTGTTTGGCAGGGGGTGGGGTGGGTGTCTGAGATTCACGATAATTTTACTCTAAAGAAATCCTCCTAATTCCCAGCACTCCTGCCCTTTCCATTTTATCCTCTGTTATATTCTAGAAAGGTGACATAAAGAGCCAAGACCCATAAAGGAGTTCACTCCCTTCCTTTGCACATCAACCACAGGTGTTCTTGAACGTCTTTTTGGAATTTAGGAGAAGCTGGTGTTTAATGTTTTGAGGCCTTGGTTGAAATTCTTTCCTTCTGAATACTCTTTTGTGTAAACTGGTTTGCTGGAAGGTATATCTTCTTAGATAGGACAAGGGCCAGATATTTTAAGGCTTTTTTTTTCCCCCAGTTCTTGAACTACTGTAGTGTTCAGTTTAGCCAAATTAGCTTTGTTTGTGTGTTTTCTAATTAGTAAAGTGTCATTTAATATGACACAGCCGTTCTTCACTCGGCGATGTTACCAGAAAACGTGAGATGTCACTAGGAAAATTAATGCAGCTTCTCTAGATCACTGAGTGCTGTAGTATTTTAAATCTTCTACTTCCTCCCCCTCCTCCCTATCTTTCTCCTTCTTTAACAAAAATAACAAGAACAACTAGTAACTTAAGACTTTCTGTATCTCAGGCAAAGTATCCAGGTACACATAGTATTCCTTGAAATTTGGCTAAGTATAATACTCAACAACATGAAATATCTCCTTATAATGTATATCCAGAGAGTGAAACCCCCAAATCAAACATTAAACATTTTAGCCAATACTTCAGAAAACTGATTCCTCTGAAACCACTCCATCAGCACTAGTACTTATCAGATTTTCTGAAAGAATTCTGGGCCAGTCTTGCAAAGTTGCCATGGATAATTCTTATTATTTCAAAAAGAGTGGAAGGCATTTTGTTCTTGTAAGAATGCAGGAAAAGTTTTTGTTCAACTGAAAATATTCCATTCTTTCTTTACAAACTGCGACGGCAACACCTCCCACCTGTCAGAGTTATATATACACCAACAAGAGGATTTAATCATGTTCCCAAGCTTGTGTGGTGGGATCGGGCCCGTCCTCATCCCATGTACAATGTGGAGGGAAGTCCATATGCATGAGGAAGAGATTCATTAACTCTATGGCAAGTCTGTGGTTCAAAGTATCTATTTGGGGGAGGGTCAAAAAAGGTTATGTAACTCTCATTTTCATCAACATTTCCAAAACGTTAAAGTAGGCTTGTTTTCTTTTTAAAAGGACAGGGGGTGGTGGTCGGGGGGGAAAAGAAGTAGAGATAATTCCTCTAATAGTATCAAATACACTTACAGACAGACATTTGGGAATAAAAAAAATGTTATGTGTAGATTTTCAGGGGCTTAAAGCTTTTCAAATAAATGTATGCACCATTAGCATTCACTCAGCTATAAAGGCTTTGATCCTCCTTTAAAAGAAGCTAGAGGAAAAAAGGGAGGGAAAGAAAGGAGTGAGAAAGCGAAGCTGTCAGCAATTTGAATGCTGCCAATTATTACACCACTTATAAAGAGCTAATTAAACACGACTGCTTCCAAAAAGAATCATCTTTACTCTTTTTGTGTTCTTTTTATATTTATACTGTAAAGAAACTTGATTATTGATAAGACCCACGTTGAAAGCTGAATGGGAATGTCTTTCTACAATAATGGAACCATTTCTTTAGTTTACTCGAGGTCAGTCTGTATGGTATTTCGGGTTTAGGAATTCTATTCTCGTGACTTCAGCTTTAAGTTCAGTTTTAACAGTTTGCAAATAAAATGTAAGACTACTGGGTTTCTCTCTGTATCTCTAGTTCTCTCTGTGTATTTATACCAGGAAATAAATCTATTTATTAATATTTCTAGCAATTAATGATTATTGTCCAGCCATACACTCAAGGCCTACCCATCACTCTAAATAAATCCTTTTTTCTGTCTCATCTTCCCATTTTCAATTAGTCATCAAAGCTTATTTATAACTCCCTCCTAACTATCTCCATCTCCACAGTGGTTTTCTTCCTCTCTGTCTACTTCCACTGTCTTTGTTAGGTCCTCATTCCCTTTCCCGGGTATTAGTGAAATTTGGTCTCAATTGCTGGTTCCCTCTTCATTTTTGAAGACACTCCTTCAATAATTATTTTCACACTGGAACCTAAATAATCTTGCTTTTAAGACATTTCCAGTGAATACATGAGATAAAATAATACAGAAAAATGTTCAAAGCAAAATTGTACATCTTCATGAGTTGTATCACAAAGCCAACCTCTGTGGAACCACCACTCAGGTCAAGAAATCAAATATGGCCAGAACCCAGAATTTTCCTCGTGACCCTAACCTCATAAACCCAGTGACTCTCCAAATATTTTGTTCTATTTTCTATGACCTCATTTGTCTTTTTGCTTACTTCTAGGAATTCTTTACATATTATGCGCATAAGCCCCTTTTTCATACACGTAACACACGACTTCTCCCTCTCCTTTGCTTGCCTTTTTATTCTCTTTTAATAAACAGAAATTTAAGATTTTGAATCCAATTTATCAATCTATTTCTTTATGGCGACTGCTTTTTGGGTCCTGTTTGAGATATTCTTCCTTACTCTGATAGCATGAAGACATTCTTGTATAGAATATTTTAGAAACTGTATTGTTTTCTTAAGTCACATTGATCTGTAATTTACCTCAAATTGATTTTTGTGTATGGTGTGAAGTAGTGGTCAAATTTCTTCCACATGGATTTCCAATTGTGCCATCACCATTTATTGAAAAGTCCATCTTTTCTCCACTGCCGTGTATTGCCAAGTTTATTTTATGCTCCGTCCTTATATCTGTTTAATCTGTGCTTGGGCACTCTATTTTATATACTGTTGTATTATTTGTCTATTCTTATAGTACAATGTCTTAATTAGTACAACTTCATAATAAGTCAAAATCAATTGGAGTAAGTCCTTCCAATTAAAAAAATAAATGTTTTGTTGGTAATTTGCTATATATCATTTTAGATCAACTTATCAAGTATGATGCTTGTTAAATGTTGTTTTACCCTTTATCATAATAAGGAAGTTTCTGTGCATAATGTTTTATAATCTTTTTCTTTATCATGAGAAGCTGTTGAATTTATCAAATGCTTTTCTGTATCTTTTGTTAATCACATAATTTTCTCTTCTGTTGTATTAATGTGATGAATTTCACCAATTCCTTTCAAATATTAAAATAAGCTTATAATTATGAAGTAAACTTCAAATAGTAAAACAGTATTATCCTTTAAAAATATTTATTGGGTTTGATTTAATGTGCTTGTTTAAAATGTTTGCATCCAATTAGTGAAAAGATTGCTGGGTAAATGTTATTTTTTTATAATATTTTTCATGTTTTGGTATCAAAGCCTGACTTCATAAAAACAATGTGGCAAATGTTCTTTCTTCTATTTTCTGGAAGAATTTCTGGGAAGATGGTATTATTTATTTTTTAAGATTTTAGCAGCGATTGTGAGTGAAATCATCTAAGCATACGGTTTCCTTTGTGAAAAGTTAATAATGCTTACAAATACTTTCACTTTAATTGAAGTGCTCAGATTTTCATTATTTACCTTGTCAATATTTGTTAGTTTTGTTTTCGAATTGTTCAATTTCATCTAAATTTGCAAATTAACTTACATAAGATTATCCATATTATTATTATTATGTATTATATAAGGTATATATCAATGATACAATAATATAATAATTAGTATGATAATGTTATTATTTTTGTGTGGATGATTTGTAGTGTTCTCTCCCATTCATTACTGACATTATTTGTGCCTTTTGCTTTTATTCTACTAGCAATGTCTTAGGGGTTTAACATTTTTAAAGTCTTTTCTTGAAAACAACTTCACTTTTGTTGATTATTTAGTATATGATTGTTTTCTATTTCACTAACTCCTGTTCTTATTTTCATTATCTTCTTTCTTTTACATTTTTTTTAGATTCAAATTGCTGTTTGTTGCTAGATTTCTAATTGATTTTTAGGTTTCTTTTCTTTCCTAATACATTCATTTAAGACAATAATTCTCTTTAAACATGACAAAGTATTGATATGTAGCATTTTTTGTACTATTATTATTTGTTTATGCATGATTTCCTCTATGACTTCTGAGTTATTTAGGAATGTATTGTTTTCTTTAAGAACATACGATATTCTGTAGTTACATTTTTCTATTGATTTCTTGCCTTATTATATTGTTGTCAGATTAAATTTTCTGTGTGATTTAAATTTTGATATTTATTGAAACAGGCTTTAGACCTGACATATGGTCATTGTTTTGTTTATGTTTTATGTGTGCTTGAAGATAATATGCATATTGCACTTTGGGGGATTATGGTTCTTTATATATTCATTAGTTCAAATTTGCAATCCTGTTATTCAAAGGTGCTATGTTTGTAATACTTTTTTTTTTTTTTACTTTTTCAATCGGTTATGGATAGAAGTATCTCAAAATCAACCACTATTCTGAAATTGTCCATTCCCTTTTAGCTATGCCAGACTTTACATGTTTTTAAGTCATGTTTTTAGGTGCATACAAATTTAAAATTTTTATGTTTCTGCTGAATTTTTTTAATATGAAGTGTCCCTCTTTATTTCTAGTTATGAGCTATGCCTGTATATCTTTTTAATTTGTATTAAAATCAAAATTAATTAAATTTTGATTTCTACTGCTGTCTTTTTTAGTATTTTCATGGCATGTCTTTTTCTATTCTTTACCTGTAAGCCTTTCTGTTCATTTGATTTTATATATATGACATAAAAACATTGAACATAGTCGGGTTTTGTGTTTTATCCAGGCTAATCAACTCTCCATTTAATGGCAGCATTTCTCCAATTTTTACGTAATAATTGACATAAACTAAGATCATGTTCCTCAGTTTATGAAATCAAACTTGCCCATAATAGCCTTTAGAATAAAGTTCAAATGTATTATCATAGCATAAAACTTTATTACCAGACTCCTTTATATGTCTCTCATCTTATGCCCTTTATTTTCACCACCAGGGCAGCATATGTCTGTTTGTCACTGCACATGACTCCAAATTCCAATTGTATCTTGAATATAAATATATGCATGTAAATATACATATACATATATATATATATTTGTGTCTTAATTCTATGCCAATAATATGCATATACATGAATTCATATTGTTCTGTACTATTCGAGATCAGAAATGGGTTAAAGTTTTCTGCAACATAAAAAGTCAATACAAATTAGAACTTCATAAATTTATACCAATAAGAAAATAAGAACAGCTATAAAAGATATTTGAAGCCAGAAAGCAAACTGAATAAATACAATAAGTTTATGCCACTGGCCCTTCTGACATATTTAACAAACATATAGACATACATGCACATATATAGCAATGTATGTAAGCATATAACTACAAAGAATGTTAAGGTGTTTTATATCAATACTTAACATTTGGTCTTTTCTCACACATATTAAAACTGCTTTTTAAAAAAATTTTGTTAGAACAAACACAACTAAAATTCAATTCCAGGAGATATTTTTGGAGATAGAGATAACTAAATGTATGAAAAAGAAAAGATTTACTTATGCATTCCCATTTTATTCACATTATGTAGTGACAAACAGCCAGCATGATGTGAGCAATGAGAAATGTTCAGAGAATGTCTAATTATGATGCAGATTGGAGGGGGGATCTCCATTACTTTTTAATATGATAAGCCTCTGTTGAACAAATGGGACTATAGATTTTCTTTAAATAACAAAAACCAAACAATAAAAATAATCTTAGCAGCAGCAATTACTGAGTGCTCATTCTTTGCCAAGCACTATTCCAAGTTCCTTACCAGCATAAACTCATTGCTCCTCTCAATGGTTTGTAAGTTAAGTTATTATTATTATCTTCAATTACAAACTAAAAAAAAAATAAGTATTAGGTAACTTACCCAAGTTCACAAAGCTATTATGTATCAGAGCTGGGGTTAGACTGAAGGCAGATTTGTTTTAAATGTTTCAAAGTCTGGGCTGTTAAAGATTATATTATATTGTGTCAAACAATAAAAAACGTTTGCATTTTATAATTCAGTGGTTCCTAAACTGAAGTCCTGGAGGCACTGGGACCTCAGTGGAAATAATATATATCTCTGAATAACTTTCGTGTTTCTAACTAGCGTGATAATTACTCATATATTCTCCAGTGATAAAGCGTATCTGTTTAAATATCTCTATGTATGGAACTCTATTCTAGGCCCTGGCAATAAGGCAGTGAAGAAAACAAAATTCCTCCTCTCAAGGAGCTTACATTTTAGTAGAATAAGAGAGATGATAAATAAGTAAGAGACAGCATGGTGGATATATGATCAATAAGCAAACAACTATAGTAGACAGTACTGGCTCTACCACTTTGCAAATGTGTTTTCTTGGGAAAATTACTTGAATTCTCTCACCTCTTTTACCTGTTCTGTAAAGTGTGAAGAATCATAGTATATAGTTCCCTGAGATGTTATGAAAACTAAATGAATGAATATTTATAAAGATCTTAGAACTGTGCCTGGTGCCAAAATAAGCAGTACCAAAGTGTATGTTAAGTATTTTTTTAAGTATGCTATTAAATGCTTTAAAATAAGAGAGAGTAAAGAAATTACATGTTAGGGTAATTAAGGAGGAAGGAACTTGGTATTTTAGGAAAAAATGATCAGGGAAGGTATCTCTAATAAAAGTTCCATGTGAGTAGAGACCTGACAAAAAAAATTGCAGTATTTGGTGAAGAACATTCCAGTCCATGGAAACAGCAGACACAAAGGCCTTGGACTTGTGGTTAAAGGGTTGCTGAAGCAGGCTGGATTCAGAATGTCTGCAGCCCAGGATGAAGGGAGTGAATGGTGCAGATGAGACCAGAGATGTTACAGGCCAAATAAAGAGACGATGGTAAAATCTGCTTTTAAGGTAAATGAGTTTGTTGGCCATGGGAAGGTTTTGAGCAGTAGAAGTGACATAATTTGACTCACTCTGTATAATATTCACACTAATTGCCACTAAGAGCTGACAGAATTGATTGTAGGAGGCGAGCACAGAAGGAAAACATTAGTCAGGAATTATTGCAGTAGTCCATGGGGAGGTGATGTGGGCCTGAACTAGCATATTACAGGAGGAGGGTGTGGGGGGTGATTGGTTTCTAGCAGACTTCAGTTCTTTAAACTTCGATGCCTCAAACTGAACTCCTCATATGTCTCCCACTGAGCTGCCCTCCTAATTGCTGCTTTACTAATCTTCCCCATCTTGGAAAATGAGGACTCCATTCTTTCAGTTGTTTAGTACAAATATCCTGAAATCATCCTTTTTTCTTCTCTTTCTCCAACACCTTGTTTCACACTCACTGACGAATCGCATCAGTCTACGTTTAAATCATCCCCTTCTCTCCCACTCTCCTGATACCTCTGGAGTCTAAGCTGCCATGACGTTTTTGCCTACATCATTAAAATGACATTTCAATGGTTCTCCCTTCTTTCATCCTTAAATATTTTCTCAGTAGAATGGGCAGAGGGGGGAGAGGGAGAGAGAGATTGATTGAGAACCCGTTTAGACACGTCAGATTTTATCAGTCAAAACCCTACATCAGCTTCTCCCCTCACTGGGTATGGAAACCAAAGTCCTGCTCATGGACCCCAAGGCCCCACATGCTCTGCTCATCTCCTGTACCTGGTCTCCCCTTCCTCTCACTTTCACTAGTCTGGACTCACTGTCTCTTGAATATTCTAGGTACATAACACCATTGTCTTTGGGATTTCTTTCTGCTCTGCTTAAAATATTCTATCCAAAGAAATTCATATGACTGGATCTCTCACATCCTTTAGGTCCTTACTCAGAACCATCTCCACGAAGTCTTCCCTGGCAAACCAATCTAAAGTTCCACACCTATACACACACACACACACACACACACACACACACACACACACACACACTGTTTTCTCCCTTCTCTGCTTTCCTTCTCAGCATTTATCACTTATCATTACTTATTACAGTATGCATTTTGCTTAGTCATGTTGTTTATTGTCTGTATCCTGTGTGAAAATTTAGATTCCATCAGGCCAAAAATTTGTTTGTTTTATTAACTGCTGTCTCCTCAGCATCTAAAACAGTGTCTGGCATATTCTAGCTGTCCAATAAATATTTGTTAAATAACAAACAAGTTATTAACAGTGGATCCAACTTCCAAGAATAAAACCATACACTTTTTTTTGTTTGTTTCTTTGCTTGTTTGGTTAATATATAGAGAGTGAGAGGATGTGAGGGTTGTGTGTGTGTGTGCATGTGGTTTGTGTGTGTGCCCAGACAATTGATATAATCATAATTCTTATTAAAATAAATATTCTGTTTTTCAGTTTGGGGGAGAGAAATGAGAATTTGTTTTTTTTAAAGTATGCATGCATGTATCTATATGTATATACAACAGAAAAATAATTTAAGGAAGCCAACATTTATCGAATACTTATATGCCCCAAGTCATTTTGCTGGAAGGTGACAGATATAAAAATTAATAAACTATGCTTCTGTACAGAAGTGGTTCAGAATTTGTATTTTTTAAGATGCTATTTTGTGAACATTTCATGCATGCCAAGAATGAAGCTGTTTCAGTTACTTACATAATCTCATATTATATTCACAACAGTATCATGTACTTTGAAAAGCATAGGCTTGAGATGTACCTTTAGTTTTGTCTCTAGTTTTGTGAATTTGGACATAGTATCTACATTCCTAGATCTCATTTATCTCATTGAAAAACAAAACAGAGTTACTGAGCATATGCAAAGTATTAATACATAGAATCTACTTAGCATAGTGGTTGTAAAATAAGCTTTTAGTTATATTAATCATTATTTTACATCTATTCTTTAAGTTTACAGTTTACAATCCTGCAAACTAAGTAGTTTCTGAAAACAACTGTAATATGAATACATAACTAGAAGATGGTATTTACTGAAAACACACAAAGTTATGCAGTTTGGGCAATGATGTATGGAAACACCTCCACTGCTGGTGGTAATGGTATTTGCTACAATACCTCAGGATAAATTTGGCCACAGGTATCAAGAGACTTAAAACTGTGGAACATATATATGGGGGTTATATAAAATCTAAGAATGGAGAAAAAAAATTCAAAATGAATTTTGTAACATAAAATAAACTGATTGGAGGAATAGAGGAATAGTTTTAATTGTGATGAAAAGCTGTGGTCTTGATCCTTTAGATAATAGAGTTATTAAAATTTTTTTAAAGGCCTATTCTCCTAGGATTATGTAATCTGTATTAGAAAAAGGGACACTGAAGGAACAAAGAGCCTATTAAGAAGTTATAGCAACTGTCCAAGTATTTAGTGAAATGGTATTGAGCTAAGGATAATAAAAATGTTTAAAGGTGAAAATTTTAAGAAATATTATAAAAGAAGAATTAACAAAAATTTGAGGTAATTTTTTTTTTACTTTTTAAATTTCAGTATCACTGAGCTTAAAACATTCAGCACCTTTAACTTTTCCCTCTTTACAGAAATTTTGAGTCATCTTTAACTAGGAGGGATTAGAAAGATCAACGTTTTCTTAATTAAGGGCATATCATCAAAAGCCTAACAACAAAAAACCCATAGGTCTTTCAGAAAATTTTATTAATTCAATGTAAATTTGAAAAGTAAAAAACAGATAAAATAATTTAAAAATTTATGCTATATGGAGTATTCAATTGAATCAAACCATTAATTTGATTTTGAGAAACTGAATTGAATTATTGAGTTCACTAATTTAATCCAGAAATGGTTTCCCTGCCATAAAGAAAGTATTCTCCCTTAAAAGTATTAAAAATAGCATAAATATTTTGCATAAATTTGCATCCCTTAATATTATGTGTGTGTAAAAATTTTATGATGTTCAAAATATTTTGAAATTTTACTTTTAATTAATGTTTGTTGCCAGTAGCAAGTAATTAAATGTAAAATGTACTTTTGTTTGGGATACTGGTGATATTTTATTATGAATGGAAAAATTTAACAGAAACATAAGTTTCTTCACTCCAGTTTTTCAGTTTAATCAAACACAGATGGTTTGTACAAAACTAAAATGTTTATCTTTTTTTTTGGGTGGGAGGGTGTTTATTAGAATCTAAACCAATTGCTTATCAGTTGAGAATCTTCCTTTAAGTATGCATTTGAATAATAATCTATTATAACATAATAGGGACAGATGGATGTTTACACCTAAACTGAATGATATATAATTTTCATGGTCATCGCTTTCCCTTTCAAAAGTCTGTTTTGGCTTTTATCCAGTTTCCATCTACTTTATTAGTCCTTCATGAATTGTCCAACGTGACAGTTATTTGATTTAACCAATTCAAAGACATCCTACTGAGTGAGTAATCAAGGCCTGCTGATTCAACACTATACTGTGGGGAATAACCGTTTCAAACTATATTATTTCTCAATATATAATAAAGAACACTTGGATTTTAAGTTGAATAAAACCTGACAATTTTTCAACTGAAGATTCCAACTAGATAAAGGTTTATCCACTTACGATTAAAAATCCAAAACCCTAACAATTTGCTTAGGAGACAAGTAAACATCCTGTGTTCATTTTATATTTTAAAATTTTATGCAACTTGATTTTTTTCAGAAAGAAAGAATTCTGGATACTCTATCAAACTGCTCTTAAACTCTGAAATAATACCAATATTCAACAACTGTCTTCATAATTAAATTGGTGGGTTTTTTAGTTTGTTATTTTCTTTTTGTTTTGTTGTGCTTTGTTTTGTTTTGCTTGAGGTTCTGGGCACTGTTCCACAGCTCTACACAGTTCTAGCAAGATGTAAAAGTTGAGATATTTCCAAAGCAACAACTTTATGCATATTAACTTTTTTGTTTGAAACCAAAAATGATAGAAATGATCTATATATGAATGTACAATCTTTCTACTCAAACCACATTTCTTAAAAACATTTAAAGCACATCATAGAAATGTTCTTTTCCTTTGTATCAGTTGGTATCCAGCACATGGTATATAATTCCAGCCTTGAGTTCATTGCATTTATGATCCTCTTGTATGTTAAGCTGTCATTCAAGTCATTGCCCATAGGCTTCATTATCTTCATCAAGAGAAAGGGAATTTAAGAGTATTATGGAAGGAGCAACAAGTCTTCCTTTTAGGGTCTGGCTCAGTCTGGAAACTTCCCTTCCAGTAAAAAGAAATATTATATTAGGCCTCTTTCCAACACTTTAATAGGTTCAGAAAATAGAGAATAAAAGAATAGGTGGCACCACCAAGAATAATAAGGAATAATATTTCTAGATAATAATCAAAACATGCCTGGCATTTTGAGTACAAAGCTGTAATGAAATGCAATTAGTATTGAAATCTTAACACAAGAAATAACTATTTCTGATCTATATGACACAAGACTATCCTAACTAAAAGTTTCAACAGACTTTAACCAAGAAAAGAAGTGAATTAGGAGTTAATGTGGACAGAGCAAATAATCTGCAGAACATTAAATTTAATTATTCCAGAAAGTGTATTTTGTCACTCTCTATCTGCTGTCCTTATAAAAGCATAATTTAAAAGAATCTTTTCATCATTGCTAATAAAAATACAATAATGGAATGTGAAATAGCAATTGTAATCAAACTCATGTGGTCAGAAAAGACAGCCATATAATTATTACTCCTTATTGAAGAATTTTCACCTGATATTGGGTATTATTAAGTTTGCTTTCTCTAAAGATTGCTTCTTCTTATCTATCTGCAATGGAATGAAAGTATTCTTAGCATTAATTATTTAAAAATTTAATGGGATTGTACCAATTTACATTCCCATCAACAGTGCAGGAGCATTCCTTTTCTCCACACCCTCTCCAGCATTGATTGTTTGTAGATATATTGATGATGGCCATTCTGACCAGTGTGAGGTGATACCTCATTGTAGTTTTGATTTGCATTTCTCTAATAATTAGCAATGTTCAGCATTTTTTCGTGTGCTTTTTGGCCATCTGTATATCTTCTTTGGAGAAATGTCTATTTAGATCTTCTGCCCATATTTTGATTTAGTTGTTTGTTTTTGTGATATTGAGCTGCATGAGCTTTTTGTATGTTTGGAGATTAATCCCTTGTCATTCGCTTCATTTACAAATACTTTCTCCCATTCTCCAAACCACTGTGGAGAACAATATGGAGGTTCCTTAAAAAACTAAAAATAGAAATACCATATGATACAGCAATCCCACTCCTGGGCTTATATACAAAGAAAACCATAATTTGAAAAGATATATGCACACTACTGTAGATTGTAGCACTATCTGCAATAGCCAAGACAGGGAAGCAATGTAAATTTCCATAGACAGAGGAATAGATATAGAAAATGTGGTACATATATACAATGGACTATTACTCAGCCATAAAAAAGGAATGAAATAATGCAATTTGCAGCAACATGGACCTAGAGATTATCATACTAAGTGAAGTAAATCAGACAGAGAAAGACAAATATCATTTATATATGGAATCTAAAAGAAAATGATACAAATGAACTTATTTATAAAACAGAAACAGACTCACAGACTTTGAAAACAAACTTATGGTTACCAAAGGGGAAAGGTGTGGAGGAGGGATAAGTTAGGAGTTTGGGATTAACATACACACACTACTATATATAAAATAAATAACAAACAAGGACCTACTGTATAGCACAGGGAACTCTACTCAGTATTCTGTAATAACCTACATGAGAAAAGAATCTGAAAAAGAATGGATATATATATATATATATATATATATATATATATAACTGAATCACTTTGCTGTACACCTGAAACTAACACAACATTGTAAATCAACTATACTCCAATATAAAATAAAAATTAAATTAAAAAACTTTTAAGGGGAAATTCACCTTTGGCATCATAGATTATATTGAAGCTTCCAAATCACTGTTATGTTCCAGATTTCCTTCATTTTCTTTTTCTCTTGCCATAACATCCATAAATAGAGCATATCAGGCACATTGTTACCTTATCAGTGCGTTTCAGGAAAGGAAATGTGTATATTTGTGAAGTTATTTTCAAAAACATGAATTTAGATACTTGCCTGGAAGTTTATAACCCAGAATGGAGAGGGAATTGAAACATAAGCAAAATGTTCTATTAATTTTACATAAAGAAGATTATGTTCATTTAGAAATATCAGACTGTGGGATCTAAAAATAAAGTTTTGAAACATAAAGAGAAGAAGTAATAATTGACAGAATGATATATAGGACATTGAACTTGAAAACCTTGGTCCTGGGCATCACCCAAGCGTTTATCTAAAGAAAATTAGGTGACTACAACGTTCTAAAGATATGCAAGATATCAATACATCAACAACTTGTGATTCATTCTTAAAATTATGGAACTCTTAATCCTTTTTAAAAATAATTATTTCCAACTGTTCATTCTTTCTTTCTTTCATTAGGTGATAACATTAGAATTTAACGTTTTCATCTATAGTAAATTTCTTGAAGGCATATTTTCAAATATAGATGTAAAACAAACAAAACTAATAATGTAGAAATTCCACTTCATACCAAGTTTTCCACCAAATATAACTAGAAAATTTATCATCCAAAGCTGGATATATTCTAGGAATGTAGAACTGATTTAACATACAGGTATCTGGGTAAATAATTACATCAATAAAATAAAGGAGAAAAATCATAAGATTTTTTTCCAGATGCTAGGGAAACATCTGATCAAATTCAACATACATTAATTATTAAATAATTAGATAAATAAAGCTTTTGGTAAAACCAGAAATAAAAGAGAACTTCCCTAATATGTTAAAGGAAAACTACATTAAAAGTCATACTCAAAGGTAATATACTCACATTTTTCTTATGAAGAATGGGTATGAGGTAAGGATATACTCTGTTATCTCTTTTATTTAACATTATATATACCCTACTCAGTGAAAAAATGTAAGACTAAGAAATAAAAGTTTTAAGGGCTGCTTAAAGAAAGAATAAACTTGCCATTATTTATAGATTATATGATTGAGTACATACAAATCAAAAAGGTCTACAGAAAAAATTTTAGTATAAATAAATGTTCTTAGCACTGTTTCTGGATAAGAGATTAATATACAAAAAAAGCAATTTTATTTCCTTCTTTATTTCCTTGTAACTATTTTTACAAACAATAATTTGAAAATAAAATTTTAAAGATGATGATCTATATAGGAGCATCATAAACAAATTAGGAATAAATATAATAAAAGATGTGCAAAATATCTACATAAAAATTTATTAAATATTACTGAGAGAAATTTAAAAAATAAAAATGAAGGGAAAATTATATCATATTCATGGAATATGAAGACTCAGTATCTTAAAGATGTCAGTTCTTCAGAAATTTTTGTGTAGATTCTATGCAATTCCAATACAATTTCTGAAAGGTTTTATATGAATTCACAAATTAATTCTAACTTGCATATAGAAATTCAAAGAGTCAAAATTACAGAGGACCATTTTTAAGAACTGCTAAATGGGAGAGCTTCCTCTACTGAGTATTACACTTCTCTGTAAGTCTACATGAATTTTAACAGTACAGCATTCGTGTGATGATAGATAATAGACCAATGAATCAGAATAAAGAGTCCAGAAACTGACCCATTCACAGCTAGATGCTTGAATTTTGACAAAAGTTGTACTGAAAAACGGTGAGAAGAATTATCTTTTCATTAATTCTTCCAGAATGAAGTGTATAGATATAAAAATTAACTAAAAATTAGTCACATCCTTCACACTGTACTCAAAATCATTTCAGTTGAATTAAAGATATAAATGCAGATGGTGCAATAATGAGCTCCTAAAAATTAATAAAGGAGAATATTTTTATAAACTGAGTAGGGAAATATTTCTTAAACCAAATATAAAATGCACTAACATTAAATAAAAGATTGATAAAATGGATTACATTAAAGATAAGGGATTCTGTACATCAAAAGATAGTATTTAGAATAAAAATAGAGTTAAAAATTGCAACATATATAACAACAACAACAACAACATCAACAAAACCTCATATAATATCTACAACGAGAAAAACAGTAAATAATAATAAATAATAAATGGTCTTTGGATTTGAATAGGGACTTCACTAAAATTATCCACTTGAACAATTAATATAACAAAAGGTGTTTGACTTCATTAATAATTAGGGAAATGTAACTAAGAACCAAAACAAGATACTATTATATACCTAGAAGAATATCGAAAATTAGAAAGATTGCCTATGACCAAATTTTCTCACCATAGCCAGTGGGAGTGTAAATTGGTACAACCACTTGGGAAATTATTTGGCTGCATCTGTTTTATTTGGACATATATACATACCTTATAATCCATAGGGGAAACATTACTTTTTTACTCCCAAATAAATGAATGTAAATATGTACATAAGACATGTATAAAAATATTGAGTGTTGATTTATACATTAAGAACACATTAAGACTTGAGAAGAAAAGAAAGAAAAATATGCTTCATAAGATAAAGTACAAGGAAATGAGTTTAGAGTCTTTAGTTCTGTATGCAAATGAAATACCAAACTAGACTCTCATAAGAAGGAGAGAATTTCAAAGTAGAATTAGTTATCTACCAACAGTGTCTAAAACTTAGAACTATAAAAGTATCAACTCTATCTCTCAGCACCTTACTATTTAATCTCTTCATGTGCCAAAGCATCTTTCACATCCTAGTGGAAAAATAATTAGGTATATATTCACATACACTTCATCTTTCACAATTCTGCATGCTTCTTTTAATATCACCTGTTTAAGAAAATATTGCTTTTTTGGTAGTCAAAAGAGTAATATTTTATCTTTAACAGGTCAGCATGTAATATTGTTTTCCTCAAATATAAAAATGTTGGAATGTAAAGAAACTTCTACAACTTTGTAAAGAGAAAATGCAGAGTTTTTTGAAACTGTTTTCTCTTATCCAACTTCAGGTTCATAGTGCTGACAAGATCTTCCTTCCTTGCTTTGGTCCCAAGAGTTAACTTGAAACAATATAGGATAAACATTCAAACTGAAAGGTCTAAAACTCTAGCAGTCTACTTTCCTGCAAAATAAGGATAATCTGTATCCACATTCCAAGATACAGTCAAATAGTAAAGCATCATAAGGTACCAAAGAGATGAAACAAATTTTGTCTCTCATGTGAAGTTATTACCCTAACAATACTGAGTTTTCTCCATATATATGCTATTCATGTATGGCTTTAAGGAAGACATGACATTTTGAATTAGTGTATGTTTTCTATTATGGAAACTTTAAGTACACATGCTGATGAATATTACTCTATGATAAAATATAAAATGCACAATTTCCTTCAAGATTGAAACTGTCTTTGTTTTCTATCTAAAATTACACTGATCATTCTCAAAGTGTATGAAGAGAAGACATAATTAGCTTTAAAGAAGTGAAATTTATTCAGCCAGAGTTATAATAATAAGATGGAGATTCTTTTTTCTGACAGTTAGTGTTAAAACATTAATTTTTTAAAAAATCCTCAACTGATAGCAGTATGGCTGAAATAACAATATAATTCCAGTATAATAATTTATCAAGTTTCTTGGTATGGTTTTAAATGTTTTGCAATTTTGGTGAAAATTTTTTAGAAGGGAGATAAAGTGAATTTATTTTCAAGTAACTTTCTCAATACTTTTTTTTTCATCTCTTTCACTTAATCTATCCAAAGTGATAATGTATAAGTTTGTTTCAGACCTCATTTTATAAAGGAAACATCAAGGTAGTCCTTAAAAGTTTTTACTTATTTGAGCAAAAGAGATAGAATATAGTATACAAAATTTGCCTTTTTAAACTTAATAGATTCTAAGGAATTTAAATGAAGACTGTAGCTAATTAATGTATTCATCTTCTATTCAACATAAAATATTCAGTATGTATCTGGCATTGGTAAGTACTAGAATTATAGTTCCTTGATGTCAAGATGTTAACATGTTTGCTATGATCTGAATATTTGTGTCCCCCCACCCCCAAAGTCATGTTGAAATCCTAACCTCCAAAGGCAGTGGTGTTAGTAGGTGAGGCTTCATCATCAGGAGTGGGATTAATGATCTTATAAAAGAGATCTCACGGAGCTCCCTAGGCCCTTTTGCAATGTTAGTATACAAGTTAAGCACTCATCTGAGCACACTGGCGTGCCCATCTTGGTCTTCCAGCCTCCAGAACTGTGAGAAATAAATTTCTGTTGTTTATAAGCCACCCAGTCGGTGGTACTTTGTTGCAGTAGCCTGAACAGACTAAAACAGTAGTGAATGAGGAAATTCATTCAACTATTTTTAATGAGTTAAATAAAAATAATGATTTTAAAGTGTGTTGGGAACAGAGAGAAAGAAGTACTGATTCCAATGAAGTAGAAGAGGTGATAAGAGTCTGCATGTGTGGGAGAATGGGTCTTCTAGAAGGGGATGAGATTTCAATTGATCCTAAAAAATGAATGTTTTATGGGAAAAAATGATATTGAGCTATTCCAAGCAAGAATTAAACTTAGAAACATCATGGATTGGGTAGGTAATATGCTTCTGCTCACATTCAGATGGTTAAAATCATATCATGAAAATCCCTGAATCCCAAAAGATCTGCAAAATACAGTTCATGGCTGCACAATTACTTCTAGCAAAAATGACACACAATTTTGCAGAGTCTATGGAAATTGTTGGACAGCAACAAAAGAAGATAGTTCATTTTTCCATTTGTTTACTGCTGTGTTATGTACCTCACAAACCACAGTGGCATAAAACTAGAATTTGTAATTATTTCTCATGGTACTGAGGTTTCACTAGGAGCAGACAGGTGGTTCTTACTTGGAGTCTCTCAAGGGATTACAGTCAATTAGTGGCTGGGGAAGAAATCATCTGAAGGCTCAGCTGGGCTGAATATCCAAGATGAACTGAGGGCTGTCTACTGGGGTGCCTTTACTCAGTGTTTCTGTGTGGCTTTAGCTTCTCATAACATGGTAACTGGGATCTAAAGGTAAGTCTTTAAAGGATAGGAAGTATATGCTGCTAGTGTCATAAGGACTGAGACAAAAATCTAGCACAGTCTCACTTCTGGCTTATTCTGTTGGTCAAAGTACTCAGAGAGTCCTCCTACAGTCAAAGGAAGAGGAAGTAAGCCCCATCTCTTGATGACAGAAATCTTAAAGAATGCTTGGCTGTCTTTAATTCACCATGGTTCTCTCTCTAGACACATGTTGATTATATTCTGGCCTCCTTCCCCTAAAAATATACATTCACTCCATCCCAACATCCTTAAAGTTTCATTCTAATACAGCATTATTAGCTCAAAGTTCTGGATCTTATTACCTAAGTTAGATCCAGGTGTTATGATGTTCCTTGTGTATCATTTCATGAGTATGGTTCCTCTCACTCTAAAATTATGTAAACTCAATTGATAAGTTTTCTACACTGTTTCTCCCCTTCTCACCAAAAAACCTACTACATAGTGATAAGAACGAGACAGGAGAACCACAATAGGCATTCCTGTTCAAAAAGGAAAAAAAAAAAATCCTTAGTCATATAGCAGCCACTGTTTCACAGAAACTCTGAGATTCAGCCTGGAAAATGTCACCAGATCCTTGATTAGTTCTGAATCCTGCTTCCTGGGAATATTTTCTGTGGCTCTTAATTCTATCCTATTGGCTCTTGGTTTTGTCCTCTGAATTATCCTTCTTGGTACGTGTTTGCAACCACATGGTCTTCTATGCCTGTTTGGAAACGAGGGAGGCATAAGAGCTCTTTTCATTTTGTACTTTCCCTGTCCCTTTTAGTCTAAGCTATTGTTGCTTCTGATGATATAATTCTCTTAAAAACATTACAGGTTTTCAATGAATATTATCAGGTCACTAGATTAGATAGATAGACCCTTTCAATCTTGTGAAAGACCCTGTGTAAGGTATCTGTGAGACAATGTCTTTAGGATCCTTAGAAGCTTTCTGTCTTAGAAGATTAATAAAATAATCCCCTTGGCTTTTGACTAGCTGAAAATGTGTTGCACTGCCACAGATCTTTCTGTGGTCTTAACAAAGAATCTTTCAGCTCCATGCTGGATTTGATATTTATCCCAACGCCATTTTTTTTTTCTTTAAAAATGTTTTGCTTGAAGAGAATGTGGATAAGAAACAGATTGGTTTTCCAACCCAGGAAGACTTTTCTCCTTTATATTTCCTGTATACTATGCTCAAAAGTGAGCAGGTCCTTCTTTAGTTCATATCTGCCTTTCATATTTTCTCATAGGAACTAAGAGAAGTGACTGGCACATTTTACCTTCTGCTTGAAAATCTCCAGAGCAAGATCGGTAAGTTAATTAGGCACCCTTTTTATTTTCCACATTTATTGCCAAATTTTCTGCTACACATTATGAAGGTATCATTTTCTCTAACTACCGACTGCAAATTCCTCTCTGTTCTCTCAGCCCTCACCAAAAATCTCATTGAGATGCCTCCAGATTTTATTAAGAATCTCCTCTAGGGCTGTCCAACTTTGCTTACCACCTGGTCCAAAAGTCAGTGTTATTTCCAGATTCCAAATTCCATCTCTTGTTGCACAACAAATTACCTCCAAAATTAGAGGCTTTAAACTCTAAGAATTGTATTTTTTTTTTTTTTTTTTGCGGTACGTGGGCCTCTCACTGTTGTGGCCTCTCCCGTTGTGGAGCACAGGCTCTGGACGCGCAGGCCCAGCGGCCATGGCTCACGGGCCCAGCCACTCCACGGCATGTGGGATCTTCCCGGACTGGGGCACGAACCCATGTCCCCTGCATCGGCAGGTGGACTCTCAACCACTGCGCCACCAGGGAAGCCCCTAAGAATTGTATTTTAACTCATGATTTTGTGGGGCAGAAATTCAAGCAGGAATCATCTGGCCAAATCTTCTGCTCCATGTGGTATTGATTGAGGCCACTCAGTAGTATCCAGCTGGTGGATGGGCCAGTCTAGAGAAATCAGAGCAGCTTCATTCACATGCCTCATGCTTTGTTAAAGAGGACAGGAAAGATAGGCTCAGCTTGGACTATTAACCATGTTATAATGCGTGGACCCCAAGAACGGTTGTCAAGATAGTCAGACTTCTTACCTGGTGGATGAGGACTCCTGGAGGGAAAATTTCCAGAGGCAGACATGGAAGCTGCCAGTCTGTAAATAGCTGAGCCTGGACTCTGGCACGGTGTCATTTTATCATTTTTTACTGGTGAGGGTAGTCATAGAGCTCACCCAGTTTAAAGGTGTGTGTGCATGTTTGTGTGTGTGTGTGTATGTGTTGGGGGTGGGAGATCTGTAAAAGAATTAGCACCCCTGTTTAATCCATCATATATGGACTTGGAAAATGAGGCAGGAGAGATTTACACATGATATTAGGCTTTAAGGAAAGGCACCAATGTGGAAGGAGAAATTGATACATAAGAATAAAAGCATAATTGATGGGACAAGGTCCTGGGGTGAAACCAGAGGAAATGAGATCACTAGTATAGGCATTAGGATTAGTCTTGCAAATAACTAAGCTTGCTCTTTTCCTGGAGTCCAAAATATATGGTAACTATGGCTAAAATATTAATAAATTTGAATTGGAATATGTGATGGCTGAAAAAGAATTCACTTCCTAATTCTTGGATTCTGTGAATGTTGCTTTATGTGGCCAAAGAGACTCTTGGCAGATGTGATTAAGGATTTTGAGATGATATTACCCTTGACTATCCAAGTGGGCACTAAATGCAATCAAATATATCCTTATAAGAGGAAGATAGAGGGTTATTTTACTATACCCAGAGGAGTAAACAATATGAAGACAGAACAGAGAGAGAGAGATTTGAAGATGCTGGCCTTGAAGATTGGAGCAATGAAGCCACATGTCAAGGAAGGCAGATGGACACCAGAAGCTGGAAGGAAATGGAATTTATTTCTGGGCTCTCTATTCTGTGATTCTAGACAAATTAATCTTTCTAAATTTTAGGTTTTTAATTGTAAAATGGGAAGAAAATAATACTTATTTTATAGTGTTCCTGGGAAGATAAAAATACAATGTATAATATAGCAGCAAGTATAGTGGCAAAAATGTTTTTAAAAACAACTGAATGTGTGTGTGTGTGCGTGTGTGTGTGTGTGTGTGTGTGTGTGTGTGGTTCAGGGGAGGGAAACATATAACCTAGAGGCAGTGTGAAGAACACCATGGTTGATTTGGGGCTTCGGAGTCAAGTTCTCTATGTTCAATTTCTGGGATTACTGCTTTGTGGATTAATAACATTGGACAAGTTATTGAACTTCCCTGTTCCTCAGTTTTATTCTTTGAAAAATGGTATTTATCATAAAATCTACTTCATGGAATTGTTTTGTTGATAAAGTGATGTATAATTATAATCCATTTATAAAATGCTTGGAACTTTGTGCAGACCTAACTTATACGCTGATAATTTACTACAGCATAAGGAAGTTCTAAATGTTGTTCAATAATTTTGAAGATTCTCTTTCTCCATTCCAGGATTTTTAATTTTAATTTGAATGATCCTATATCTATATGTTAATTCTATTTGTTCTGGCTCATTTGCCAGTTTATGGGTATAGCTCAAGCCTGGGGATTTAATTTTATGAGCCAACTAAAGCAATTGATAGAGCTAATGTGGAACATTAATTCATTATTTTGACATTTTGTACAGTGCAAAAAGGTCTGCATCAAAATTTAAATTACTTCTGTGGATTCTGTGAACTGAGAGGTAAGAAACCTATGCAAGGGTTAGGTTTTGTGGTTAATTCTTCTGAAATCTGTAGTATTAAATATAAAATTATCCTCATCATTAAGGATAATTGTTCTCATTTTATCTTCAGTCATATTCATTATGACTGAATGATCAGGAAACCTTTAAATAATATGTGGGTTTTCTTATATTTTTTATTTTAAACCCCCAGTCAATAAATGGATATATTCTGATAATTTATCACAGCTATTAGCACATAATTTAAAATACCCATGTTACATCTGATATGTGTATATTTGTTCTTAATGAAAACAATGAAACTTCAAATGTTGAGAGTCATGAATTTGTAAAAAACACTACATCTGCGAAATTTCAGCCTCTGGTTTCCATACTTTCCTGCTCGCTGTGATCACTTTTATTTTTTTATTGAATTATGGTTGATTTACAATGTTATATTAGTTTCAGGTGTACAGCATAGTGATCACTTTTATGCTTCTGAGCACTTGGTTACCCCACTCCGCTGGCGGAAGGGAATGCAAGCTAGTAAGAAACTTGGAGAAAATTATCTACATTAAATTTATACCTCTCATTTCAGGAAAAAGACAGAATGAGGGAAAGTTATATTTTAAAAAATAGGGGTGAAAGAAGAGTTAGGTTTGAAATTTTGGTAGTAACATAGATAAGTATAAATGAATAAGACAGAGAGGGCAAAAATCCCACATATAGACTTAGTCATTATAATTATTGCAGGTTATTAATTAAGGTGGTTGGTGGAAGGCACAGTCCAGTCTTCTAAGCTATGGGGTCTCCCACTGCCAGGGCGAGATGGAAGAAGTTTGTCAAAGGAGGAAACTGGGCTGCCAGAGCCACACAGGAAGCCGGAGCAGTGTGGGTGTGTTGGGGTATAATACACCTGCCCTTTCAAATATCCTGATAAAAGAAAGGACAAAATAAAAGACTTGCAAGCTTCAGGGATCTGATGATGAAGAGCAAAGGTAAAAGGCCAGAAATACAAGACTTCTATTTCTTAGCCTTCGAGTTATAGTGAAGATATGATTTGTTAAATAAATGCATAAAGCAAAGTAAGCATTAGTGTCCATTGTGAAGTGTAGCAAATCACTTAAGCCTAATTCTCCGAAAGGGAGGAGAGAAATGGAACAGTACATAGTACACCACCAAAAGCTGGACCCTTAATTTGCCCACTTCTTTGGTTAGAAGACCAAAAAAGCACAGAGGGGTGCTTGGTTTCAACATTCTACTCTTCTAAATGCAAAATGCTAAATGCATTTTTAAAGAACAGGATTATGGGAGTGTGAAAATCTCACCCTCTGGTTGAAAATGGAAATAAGTTAGTGTCACCAGCTTTGAAAAATATGACTGACTTCCTTCCCGAATTTCCCACTCTATAACCAGTGTGTTGTTTTAATGCATCATCTTTTCCAAGCAAAAGAAAGCCTCAGAAGTTGTATGTGTGTGACCAGAAGAGATTAATCTGGCAGTTTATCAAGAGCTCATAATACCACTTAGTATTTTTCTCTCTTTTTTACTTTATTATTTTTCCTTTATGAAATGGTAAGTTTGTCTTTTAGTTAAAAGTTAATGCCAAGTTTGATACTTTTGAGATAAGAGAAGCAGAAATTCAATTTCAAGGACTTTACAATTCCATTTATTTAAGTTTTTTACATTGTGAGCAGCAACTGATTATTTTTCAGAGCATAAATTTTATTTTACATATTTATTTATGTATTCAGAGACTTTGTCCTTTCAAGAAAAGATAATTCATAAGCAACTACTAGATGTCATGTACTCAGCTAGGCTTGGGAGTTACAATAAGGCATACATATTTCTCTGTCTCACAGGTTCTATATTCTAGTGGGGGAGAGAGACAAACAAGTAAACAGATACATCAATTAAATAAAAAAAATTTTGATTACTGTTATGAAGGAGACCTTGTTAACTGTACAATTAAAAAGTAAGTTAAAAGAAAGAAACAAAAAATGATGAACCAGAGACAGTGTTTTATATTTTTAATGAACTTTATGAAGCTCATTTAAACAAGATGTTGAGGAAAGCTATTTCACAGATACCTTATTGGTAGACAGTTTTAGGAAATTTAAAGAAGTCATGCTTGTGTAATACTTAGACTGATTGTAGATTAATATAGGTTCGTATTTTTAAGTCCACATAATGAAGTCCTAAAATATTGAAGAAGTTTGGGTTTCAGAGCATACAGGCATTTCTGAATGTTTGGGAAACACATATTATTATTTCTATTGCCCTATAATGACTTTTCCCTCTGGCAAATGATCTGCTCTCCATAACACTTGTCTTTTGTTTCTCTCTTAAACCCTGAAGCGGGGCATTGGTCAAGTTTTTATCTTTCCTTGTTTTGATATCTAAATCATCTCCCTCATGGAACCATCTACTGCTATAGCTTTAAGCATTACTAACATTTTAGTTTTCAAAAGTGAATCTAAAAGAATTATGTTCCCTCCAGAATCTGCTCTATCCTGACTCCATCTTTCCCACATCTTAGGCAAGAAAACTCAGAGTAATAAAAGAATCCTCTCTTTGCTTACATGTTCCCACATCTAACTTACTGTCAGATATTAATTCCAGTGTTCCTCACATATATTACATCCATTTTATTGTGACAGTCAATAATCTCTTTAAGATAGATGATTATTTACTGCAAGAAATGCCTAACTATTCTGTTACTTTTCCCGAATTTTAATTTATGTTATTCAAACCTTATAGATTAATCTTTTCTTAAGTGAACCTCATAGTTCTCTGTTCAAAATGCCCTAACATCTGGCCAATTTTATTGATTTAAACACAAACCCACTGGCCCTGACATTCAAGAAGTTTACAATTATTTTCCTGTTATAATATAGTAAGGAGTATGTAAGCATTTACTTACACTTTTTAATTATAGAATAATAGTAATTACTATTATTATTGTTATTAATAGCAGTAGTATACTCACTTTACTCCCCTTTATTTGTAGTATTTTGGGGTTCAAAGAACCCAACTGTAGCATTCCAAATCTGCCTTCTACTTTTAATCAACCATCAAAGTATTCCATCGGTTTTCATTTAACTGCCTGATCATTTGTGTTGAAGGACGGGTAGTGTCCTTATAGCATCCTCTCCTCTCCTTCACACCTTCCTACTTTTGCCAAAAGCAATATAGATGTGTAGTTTTTAATATACACATATTGAGGCATTTTCTCTGAAGTCTTGAAAGTCCTGATCACAGTTTTAAAACTACTTGTAACATTATGGTCCTCTCTTCTAGTGATATTACCCATTTAGATCACATACTTCCTACGGTTAAGGATTGTGTCTCATTTTTTTTTGTATTATCTTAATGTACTGTAGAATAGCATGTTGCACATAATACACAGTTGATAAATATTATTAAATAATAATTGTTATTAAATAATATTTAATAAATGTTTTAAATATATAATTTTTCATATTGCCATCTTATTTTATAGCAATTTTGTTAGCTAGAAACATGCACTGACAAGTGAAAGGGCAGAGCATAGCTACAGAAATCACTCATTGGTCAAAATCTATAATTTCTTTACATTGATATTCATTTAAATATCTGGAAATGTCCCTTCTACAACTGTGTAGATTTTATGGAGGTCTCTTTCTTCCAGATTAGTTATAAAAATCTGAAATAAAACTAGATTCAGTATCCAAGTATGGGAGATATTTGAGGAATACATCTCAAGACAAGTTCTTGTTTATTTCTATTCTTTGTTTCATACAGTTTAATTTTCCATACATGAAAAAGATATTTTTACTCATAGTTTCACAGAACTTGGTTATATGTTATGTTTATAAAAATCTGTTTAAAAACTGTATTTAGGGGGAGAACTTCAAGATGGTGGAGGCAGAAGATGTGGAGATCAACTTCCTCCCAACAAATACATCAGAAATACATCTAAATGTGGAACAACTCCTACAGAACACCTACTGAATGCTGCCATAAGACCTCAGACCTCCCAAAAGGCAAGAAACTCCCCACATACATGGGTAGGGCAAAAGAAAAAAGAAAAAACAGAGACAAAAGAATAGGGACGGGACCTGCACCAGTGGGAGGGAGCTGTGAAGGAGGAAAGGTTTCCACACACTAGGAAGCCCCTTTGCGGGCAGAGACTGCGGGTGGCGGAGGGGGGCAGCTTCACAGCCACGGGGGAGAGCGAAGCCACAGGGGTGCAGAGGGCAAAGTGGAGAGATTCCCACACAGAGGATCGGTGCCGATGGGTACTCACCAGCCCGAGAGGCTTGTCTGCTCACCCGCCAGGGTGGGCGGGGGCTGGGAGCTGAGGCTCGGGCTTCGGAGGTCGGATCCCAAGGAGAGGACTGGGGTTGGCGGCGTGAACACAGCCTGCAGGGGGCTAGTGCACCACAGCTAGCCGGGAGGGAGTCCGGGAAAATGTCTGGACCTGCTGAAGAGGCAAGAGACCATTGTTTCGGGGTGTGCGAGGAGAGGGGATTCAGAGCACCACCTAAACGATCTCCAGCGACGGGCGTGAGCCACGGCTATCAGCGCGGACCCCAGAGATGGGCATGAGACGCTAAGGCTGCTGCTGATGCCACCAAGAAGCCTGTGTGCGAGCACAGGTCACTATCCACACCTCCCCTCCTGGGAGGCTGTGCAGTCCACCACTGCCAGGGTCCTGTGATCCTGGGACAACTTCCCCAGGAGAACGCACGGTGCGCCTCAGGCTGGTGCAACGTCACACTGGCCTCTGTCGCCGCAGGCTCACCCCACATCCGTACCCCTCCCTCCCCACGGCCTGAGTGAGCCAGAGCCCCCTAATCAGCTGCTCCTTTAACCCCATCGTGTCTGAGCAGGAAAAGACGCCCTCAGACAACCTACACAAAGAGGCAGGGTCAAATCCAAAGTTGAACCCCAGGAGCTGTGCGAACAAAGAAGAGAAGGGGAAACTTCTCCCAGAAGCCTCAGGAGCAGTGAATTAAATCTCCACAATCAACCTGATGTACCGTGAATCTCTGGAATAACTGAATAGACAAGGAATTATCGAAAAATTGAGGTGGTGGACTTTGGGAGGAACCGTAGACTTGGGTTTGCTTTCTGCATCTAATTTGTTTCTGTTTTTATGTTTATCTTAGTTTAGTATTTAGAGTTTATTACCATTGGTAGATTTGTTTATTGATTTGGTTGCTCTCTTCCATTCTTTTTTATAGCTAGGTATATATATTTTTTTCCTTTTTTGCTTTTTGTGAGTGTGTATGTGTATGCTTCTTTGTATAATTTTGTCTGAAAAGCTTTGCTTTTACCATTTGTCCTAGGGCTCTGTCTGCCTGTTTTTTTTTTTTTTTCTTTTTTTTAATATGGTTTTTAGCACTTGGTATCATTGGTGGATTGGATTTTTGGTTTGGTTGCTCTTTTCTTTCTTTCTTTCTTTCTTTCTTTCTTTCTTTCTTTCTTTCTTTCTTTCTTTCTTTCTTTCTTTCTTTCTTTCTTTCTTCTTTCTTTCTTTCTTTCTTTCTTTCCTTCTTTCTTTCTTTCTTTCTTTCTTTCTTTCTTTCTTTCTTTCTTTCTTTCTTTCTTTCTTTCTTTCTTTCTTTCTTTCTTTCTTTCTTTCTTTCCTTCTTTCTTTTTCCCCCCACTCTTCTTTGACCTGGGTGGCTGACAGTGTCTTTGTGCTCCAGCTGGGTGTCAGGCCTGTGCCTCTGAGGTGGGAGAGCCGAGTTCAGGGCATTGGTCCACCAGAGACCTCCCAGCTCCACATAATATCAAACAGAAAAAGTGCTCCCAGTGATCTCCATTTCCATGCTAAGACCCAGCTCCTCTCAACGACCAGCAAGCTACAGTGTTGGACAACCTATGCCAAACAACTATAAAGACAGGAACACAGCCCCATCCATTAGCAGAGAGGCTGCCTAAAATGAAAATAAGGTCACAGACACCACAAAACACACCACCAGATGCCCACCAGAAATACAAGATCCAGCCTCATCCAACAGAACACAGGCACTAGTCTCCTGCACCAGAAACCTACACAACCTGCTGAAGCAACCTTAGCCACTGGGGACAGACACCAAAAACAACAGGAACTACAAACCTGCAGCCTGAAAAAAGGAGACCCCAAACACAGTAAGTTAAGCAAAATGAGAAGACAGAGAAACACACAGCAGATGAAGGAGCAAGGTAAAAACCCACCAGACCAAACAAATGAAGAGGAAATAGGCAGTCTACCTGAAAAAGAATACAGAGTAATGAGAGTAAAGATGATCCAAAAACTTGGAAATAAAATGGAGAAAATACAAGAAATGTTTACCAAAGACTTAGAAGAACTAAAGAGCAAACAGACAATGATGAAAAACATGATAAATGAAATTGAAAATTCTCTAGAAGGAATCAATAGCAGAATAACTGAAGCAGAAGAACGGATACGTGACCTGGAAGATAAAATAGTGAAAATAACTAGTACAGAGCAGAATAAAGAAAAAAGAATGAAAAGAATTCAGGAGATTCTCAGAGACCTCTGGGACAACATTAAACACATCAGCATCAAATTATAGGGGTCCCAGAAGAAGAAGAGAAAAAGAAAGGGACTGAGAAAATATTTGAAGAGATTGTAGTTGAAAACTTCCCTAATATGGGAAAGGAAATAGTCAATCAACTCCAGGAAGTGAAGAGGCCCTATAGAGGATAAATCCAAGGAGAAACATGCCAAGAGACATATTTATCAAACTATCAAAAATTAAATACAAAGAAAAAATATTTAAAAGCAGCAAGGGAAAAAAAATCATAACATACAAGGGAATCCCCATAAGATAAGGTTAACAGCTGATCTTTCAGAAGAAACCCTGCAAGCCAGAAGGGTGTGGCAGGACATATTTAAAGTGATGCAAGGGAAAAACCTACAACCAAGATTACTCTACCCAGCAAGGATCTCATTCAGATTCAATGGAGAAATTAAAACATTTACAGACAAGCAAAAGCTAAGAGAATTCAGCACCACCAAACCAGCCTTTCAACAAATGCTAAAGGAATTTCTCTAGGCAGGAAACACAAGACAGGGAAAACATCTACAATAACAAACCCAAAACAATTAAGAAAATTGTAATAGGAACATACATATTGATAATTATCTTAAAAGTAAATGGATTAAATGCTCCCAACAAAAGACATAGACTGTCTGAATGGATACAAAAATAAGACCCATATATATGCTATCTACAAGAGACCCACTACAGACCTAGGGAAATATACAGACTGAAAGTGATGGGATGGAAAAAGATATTCCATGCAAATGGAAATCAAAAGAAAGCTGGAGTAGCAATTTTCATATCAGACAAAACAGACTTAAAATAAAGACTATTACAAGAGAAAAAGAAGGACACTACATAATGATCAAGGGATCAAGCCAAGAAAAAGATGTAACAATTGTAAATATTTGTGCACCCAACACAGGAGCAGCTCAATACATAAGGCAAATACTATAGCCATAAAAGGGGAAATCGACAGTAACACAATCATAGTAGGGGACTTTAACACCCCACTTTCACCAATGGACAGGTCATCCACAAAGAAAATAAATAGGGAAACACAAGCTTTAAATGATACATTAAACAAGATGGACTTGATATTTACAGGACATTCCATCCAAAAACAACAGCATACACTTTCTTCTCAAGTGCTCATGTAACATTCTCCAGGATAGATCATATCTTGGGTCACAAATCAAGACTTGGTAAATTTGAGAAAACTGAAATCATATCAAGTAATGTTTCTGAAAACAATGCTATGAGACTAGATATCAACTACAGGAAAATATCTGTAAAAAATACAAACACATGGAGGCTAAAGAATACACTACTAAATAACCAAGAGATCACTGAAGAAATCAAAGAGGAAATAAAAAATTACCTAGAAACAAATGACAGTGAAAACACGATGGTCCAAAACTTACGGGATGCAATAAAATAATTCTAAGTGGGAAGTTTATAGCAATACAATACTACCTCAAGAAACAAGAAACATCCCAAATAAACATTCTAGTCTTACATCTAAAGCATTTAGAGACAGAAGAACAAAAAAACCCAAAGTTAGCAGAAGAAAAGAAACCATAAAAATCAGATCAGAAATAAATGAAAAAGAAATGAAGGAAACAATAACAAAGATCAATACAACTAAAAGCTGGTTCTTTGAGAAGATAAACAAAATTGATAAACCATTAGCCAGACTCATCAAGAAAAAAAGGGAGAAGACTCAAATCAATAGAGTTAGAAATAAAAAAGAAGTAACAATGGACACTGCAGAAATACAAAAGATTATGAAAGATTACTCCAGGCAACTATATGCCAGTAAAATGGACAACCTGGAATAAAAGGACAAATTCTTTGAAAAGCACAACTTCTGAACCTGAACCAAGAAGAAATAGAAAATATGAAGAGACCAATCACAAGCACTGAAATTGAAACTGTGATTAAAAATCTTCCAACAAACAAAAGCCCAGGACCAAATGGCTTCACAGACAATTTCTATCAAACATTTAGAGAAGAGCTAACACCTATCCTTCTCAAACTCTTCCAAAATATATCAGAGGGAGGAACACTCACATACTCATTCTACGAGGCCACCATCGCCCTGAAACCAAAACCAGATAAAGATGTCACAAAGAAAGAAAACTACAGGCCAATATCACTGATGAACATAGATGCAAAAATCCTCATCAAAATACTAGCAAACAGAATCCAACAGCACATTAAAAGGATCATACGCCATGATCAAGTGGGGTTCATCCCAGGAATGCAAGGATTCTTCAATATACACAAATCAATCAATGTGATGCACCATATTAACAAGTTGAAGAATAAAAACCATATGATCAACTCAATAGATGCAGAAAAAGCTTTTGAGAAAAGTCAACACCCATTTGATATGATATGATGAAAACCCTGTAGAAAGTAGGCATAGAGGGAACTTACCTCAACATAATAAAGGCCATATATGACAAACCCACATCCAACATCGTTCTCAATGGTGAAAAATTGAAACCATTTCCTCTAAGATCAGGAACAAGACAAGGTTGTCCACTCTCACCAGTATTATTCAACATAGGTTTGGAAGTTTTAGCCACAGCGATCAGAGAAGAAAAAGAAATAAAAGAAATCCAAGTCAGAGAAGAAGAAGTAAAGCTGTCACTGTTTGCAGTTGACATGATACTATACATAGAGAATCCTAAATATGCTACCAGAAAACTTCTGGAGCTAATCAATGAATTTGGTAAAGTAGCAGGGTACAAAATTAATGCACAGAAATCTCTTGCATTCCTATACACTAATGATGAAACATCTTAAAGAGAAATTAAGGAATCACTCCCATTTACCATTGCAAAAACAAGAATAAAATACCTAGGAATAAACCTACCTAAGGAGACAAAGACTTGTATGCAGAAAACTTTAAGACACTGATGAAATAAATTAAAGATGATACAAACAGATGGAGAGATATACCATGTTCTTCAATTGGAAGAATCAACATTGTGAAAATGACTATACTACCCAAAGCAATATGAAGATTCAATGCAATGCCTATCAAATGAAGAATGGCATTTTCCCAGAACTAGAACAAAAATTTTCACAATTTGTATGGAAACACAAAAGACCTCGAACAGCCAAAGCAATCTGGAGAGGGAAAAACAGAGCTGGAGGAATCAGGCTCCCTGACTTCGGACTATACTACAAAGCTACAGTAATCAAGACAGTATGGTACTGGCACAAAAATGAAAATATAGATCAATGGAACAGGCTAGAAAGCCCAGAGATAAACCCACACACATATGGTCACCTTATTTTTGATAAAGAAGGCAAGAAAATACAGTGGAGAAAAGACAGCCTCTTCAATAAGTGGTGCTGAGAAACTGGACAGCTACATGTAAAAGAATGAAATTAGAACACTCCCTAACACCATACACAAAAATAAACTCACAATGGGTTAAAGACCTAAATGTAAGACCAGACACTATCAAACTCTTAGAGGAAAACATAGGCAGAACACTCTATGACATAAAGCACAGCAAGATCCTTTTTGACCCACCTCCTAGAGAAATGGAAATAAAAACAAAAACAAACAAATGGGACTTAATGGAACTTAAAAGCTTTTGCACAGCAAAGGAAACCATAAACAAGATGAAAAGACAAACTTCAGAATGGGAGAAAATATTTGCAAATGAAGCAACTGTCAAAGGATTAATCTCCAAAATTTACAAGCAGCTCATGCAGCCTAATATTCAAAAAACAAACAACCCAGTCCAAAAATGTGCAGAAGACCTAAATAGACCTTTATACAAAGAAGATATACAGATTGCCAATAAACACATGAAAGGATATTCAACATCACTAATCATTAGAGAAATGCAAACCAAAACTACAATGAGGTATTACCTCATACCAGTCAGAATGGCCATCATCAAAAAATCTACAAACAGTAAAGGCTGGAGAGGGTGTGGCAAAAAGAGAACCCTCTTGCACTGTTGGTGGGAATGTAAATTGATACAGCCACTATGGAGAACAGTATGGAGGTTCCTTAAAAAACTAAAAATAAAACTACCATATAACCCAGCAATCCCACTACTGGGCAAATATCCTGAGAAAACCATAATTCAAAAAGAGTCATGTACCACAATGTTTATTGCAGCTCTATTTACAATAGCCAGGGCATGGAAGCAACCGAAGTGTCTATCAACAGATGAATGGATAAAGAAGATGTGGCACACGTATACAATGGAATATTACTCAGCTATAAAAAGAAACAAAATTGAGTCATTTGTAGTTAGGTGGATGGACCTAGAGACTGTCATACAGAGTGATGTAAGTCAGAAAGAGAAAAATAAATACCATATGCTAACACATATATACAGAATCCAAAAAAAAAAAAAAAAAAGGTTCCGAAGAACCTAGGGTCAGGACAGGAATAAAGATGCAGACGTAGAGAATGGACTTGAGGACACGAGGAGGGGGAAGCATAAGCTGGGATGAAGTGTGAGAGTGGCAGAGACTTATATATACTACCAAATGTAAAATAGCTGGTGGGAAGCAGCCACATAGCACAGGGAGATCAGCTCTGTGCTTTGGACCACATAGAGGGGTGGGATAGGGAAGGTGGGAGGGACGCAAGAGGGAGGAGATATGGGGATACATCTATATGCATAGCTGATTCACTTTGTTATAAACAGAAACTAATAGACCATTGTAAAGCAATTACACTCCATTAAAGATGTTAAAAAAAAAAATAGAGGGAACCAGAAAACATCAGTTTTTGCATTAGGACTAGATGGGAGGCTGTTGTTACTTAGTGATTATACATATTTCAAAATAATTTTATTGATATGCATAAATTAATTTGGAAGACACATTAATAAATTCATAAAATTAAAAGAAAAATAAATTAAAAAAATTAAAAACTGTTTTTCTTTTTTGCTAATAATTTTCAAGAATAGAAATTTGTTGCTTTTTTGTTTATATGGTGTGAGTACCAGAAAAAATTATAATTCAATATCATATTATTTGTGAAATGAAATATAAATTTGAATAACAAAGAGTAATTAAGTGACTGTCAGGAGTATATGAAGGAAATTTGTTGTGGGGAAAACCGAGTCACATTTAAAACATGATTTCCTTGTGTAATATTTCACAGCAGATAATGGCTGATAAAGAATAATTTATTTTTTTTAACCTTAAATCTACCTGGATAAATCTGAAGATTGATGATCATATACCATTAGTTATAACAAAAAAATCTGTAAAAACTAGTTTTCAGTTATTATAGAATGCAAATCTAAACATTCAAATTTAGAAAGTATAATTTTTGTGGTTTTCATTTAAAACTTGTATCTTATGTACCTTAGAGACTCTTCTAAATGGGAAAAATTATCCCTTTTTTAAAATGATTTTTTGTGAATCTTTTTTTTTTTTTTTAGCCATGCCGTGTGGCTTGCAGGATCCTATTTCCTGACCACAGATTGAGATTGAGCCCGGGGCCATGGCAATGAAAGCACCGAGTCCTAACCACTGAACCGCCAAGGAAGTCCCTGTGAATCTTTAACAGTCAAAAAGCCAATACTAGTTTTATGATACATATTTTGAATGTTAGTGCTATTATTATTTTGCAATTTTATGGTTTCTATATACACAGAATTTTATTTCTATGTATTGCATGTAAATTAACCCCATATAACATTTTTGTGACCTTAAGCATTCTACAGTAGACCTCTGTTCTTCAGTTTCTTCCTCTATAATATGTGAATGGTATTACCTACCCCACTGTATCATTGTGAGGAATAGACAAATAAGTACATGTAAAATCCTCAAAATGATTCTTGGGACAACATTTCAACAAATATAAGCTGTTATTATAAATTCTAATGTGAACAGTAGAAAAAAATGTGTCTTCAAACATGCAAAGTGACATTTTGAATGCCTGTACTCTTTGCTGGACAGAAAATATTGAGAAAGAAGTGCCCACATCTATTTAACTCATCCCAGAATCTCCTGGCCTAGCAGAGTATCTGACACATAGAACTCCTAATGGCCATTCACTGAGTCAATGAATGATTTAAAGACCAAATTTGTTAGACTATGAGAAGACTGTGGGACTTTATATGGAGTTCCCTGCTACTTGCTGTGAATCCATAGCCGAGTAGCCAATACTGTATATTGTTTGATGTATAATTGTTATTATATTTAATTAAATTACTTTAAATTGGGGGTTAATAATTCTAGCAGCTTTCTATACTATGATTTAATCTTAAGACAATAAACAACCGAAAATGCAAATTCCATATCACTGCAGTTTTTTTTTATGCAACTTGATGACAATCTAGAAGACATTTAAATAGTTAGATTCAATGGGTATTTCATATTTTTGTGAATATTTGTATTTTTATTATAAAATATGTGTGAAACGATAAAATATTGTTTGTCATTTATTTAAAATATGCATTTTGATATATAAAGAATAAAAATTTTAATAAGCTTATGTCTAAGACTTTACATTCATTTTTATCCCCTACTTTTAAAATCTTTTCCTTTGCCTTATTATATGACCAAGTATCTAACTTTTTATAAGATTATAAACTAAAAATAACACTTTTTATGAGCAAAGAGATACTGTTTATCTTATAATTACCAAATGTATGCTTCATTTATCATTTGTGGGTTTTTTTTGTTTTTTTTTTTTGCAGTGTGCGGGCCTCTCACTGTTGTGGCCTCTCCCGTTGTGGAGCACAGGCTCCGGACACGCAGGCTCAGCGGCCATGGCTCACAGGCCTAGACGCTCCGCGGCACGTGAGATCTTCCCGGATCGGGACACGAACCCGTGTCCCCTGCATCGGCAGGCGGACTCTCAACCACTGCGCCACCAGGGAAGCCCTCATTTGTGATTATTAATTAATCTTTCAATGTTTGTTCTTTTTGTTGATATTAGAAATACATTGTTAAAACAAAATACTGTCTTTTAAAAAGCAATTCTTTATGTTTTTATACCTTCAAAATTAATTCATGTCTCATAAGCAAAATATTTACACATAGTGTCTAAAACCAAGACAAGAACTTTCGTTTTTAGTATCGTCCAAATTATGGAAGCCTGTTACACAACATGACACAGTAAATGTGTGTTTGCAAAGTGAAGATCTGCCCAATAGTTACATCACATTATACAGGGTTATCTGATCGTGTAATGGAAAAACCCCGTCACAGCACATGACACCAGTGTAAGTTTCGAGTTGCTGTGAGAACCTAACTTCTGAATCTTCTGATTTTTGTAGGCTTCAACATCTCAGCCTAATGCTGATAGAACGTTGCTACATTTAGACTTACATGCATGTGATCTGTTAATAGGAGTATGTGTGTATGAATATATAGGTCTGTGTTCGCATTCACAGGAAGCCTCAAATACACACACAGGCAGCCCTGCACAGCCATGGAAATCAATGTGTAGATTATCACCAGTAATTGCAGGGAAGATAGTCTTGTAAGAGTCCTTGGATCCTAAAGGTAGGTATTAAAGCTAAAATAACATGAGTCAAAGAGAAGAATAGCTTCATATGCTGTTTTTACATATGGAACAGATTAACTTTAGTAAGTTGGCAACAAATGTATTCTTGCATTCAACTGTCAATCTACTAAATTTTTATTAGCTTCATTAGAATTTGGCTTCAATTAGGATCCTCTGAGGGGAACAGAGCCATAGGCCCCCAAAACTCAATTTTCTATCAAATATTTCAATATGTTCTGAAATTTAAACTAAAAACTGTACTTCATTGGTTGAATGTGCCCTTGAATTAGAAACGTAGTTTGTGAATCAGAGCCACATGCTGCAGTCTCCGTCCAGTAACCAGCAAAGTAGCAATAAAGCCTTACAAAATTATATTAAATAAAATTTCCTTAGGCAAATTTGTCATCATTTAAGTTCATATTCCTAAATGCCAATATGAACATGGCCTAGTAGGGAAAAGAACTGTATTAGTATTTGGATTTTTATTTTAAATGATTTGCTTATAGAACTGAAAAGCAAAATCTGGGCTGTTAGTCTGAAAAAGTAATAACGTTAAGCTACTTTCAAAAGGAAATGAAATTTGAGTTAGATAAAAGCAGACTAAAGACCAGGTTTTTCATAAAGCCTTTGTTTACACAGTTTCAACAAACATTTCCTGAGATTCTATTGGGGGTAAGACTGCCCAAATGTCAGATCCAGGATAGTCCTCTATAAGAGAAGGGAAGAAGGGAGAGACAGTTCTGAAGGTTGACTGGCCAAAAAAAATGACTTACTCTGGAGAGCATGAAATTGTGATCCTAAAGCTCACCAGAGCAATGGTTCTTAAATTTTGATGTATCTTAGAACCACGTGGGAGACTTATACAAGTACAGAAGTCCTAGCCTTGTCCTCTTGAAGAAGCCTGTGCTTCTGTGTTCTTTATTGGCTCTCCAAAAATTTATTACACAACTTTGAAGAACCAGTGCATCTGAATGCCTGCACCGAGTAAAGAGGTGGAGCAGAAACACCAACACAAATCTAAGAAGCGATTTGACATTTGAGATGTCAGCAATGTAGACAGCTCCTTTGATATGGTGGTCAGTGAAAATTCAGAGAGAAAGGGCATAATGTCAGGAAAAGTAGTCCCGTCAAATGGAGAATAATGCTATGACCAAACAGTCCAGTCAAAAATGAATGTACAAGGTCAGGGAAGAGATGGTAAAGACAGAGAAGTATTCAAGAAAGAGAAGGATCCAAGGGCTAGAAGAGATGAGAGGTAATTGAATCCAGAACTCCACTGCAAAGACTAATTGGAGAAAGACCATTTTTTTCCCCTTGAGACAAAAAGGAGAAGATGAGTAAAGACAGCGAGATTGAGATGTTGGGGGAGATAAGGGGAATACGAGTGTGTCAGTTGTTAAGACACAATAGAAGCAAAGATGGTTGGTTTTACAAGAAGTTGCTTAGTGATACAGCAAGAAGACTTACAACATCAAAGTTTGAAGGATCTTATTCTATCACGTTAGTGAGAACATTTTATTAGGCATTTTATACCACATATAAATTTACTGAAATGAAAGACATACTGGATGATAAATACTAATTTTCTAGGTTGCAAAGGATTGAAATTTGTACTTTTCATCCCCATTGTATTTTTGCAGTCATCTGAGATTGTTCTTCAGCTCATTAATTTGTATGAATGTCAGGTGCATAAACTTCATAAAATAAGCAAGAAAAGAGAGTATTGGTTAGAATTTTTATACTCCAATTAAATACACATAATGGGGATAACAGTTAATACAAATATACTTCCTTTTCTTCTTGATTGATATCCTCTCATGACCTTTGATTATCAAGGCTAATCTAAGCATTTTATTTGCTCAGAAAAGTAGAATGGTCTCACATGGGAAGGGGGGGCGCATCAATGATCAGCTTGGTGTCTCAAAATGACTTTCTAGAGTCCATAAAATGAAAATAGTTTCCAGGTTTCATTGAAAAGATAATGGTGTTTTAATATTACTTGTATTCTATTTAGCATATCAAAAGCAGAGAAAGAATCCTACTACATGAGAGAGAACTCAGATTTTGATATGAAGGAATACACAAAAATCTAAATGTCCAGTACAAGGGAATTATAGGAAGAAAAAGGGCACCGAAATGGAGGAAGGGCAGAGGATAAGTACGTAAACCACAGAATTGGACTCCTGTGTGCCTTCTCATTTGCAGTCTGCAGTCCTAGAGCTGAGACTGGGAAAGGTTGAGGAGTGAAAAGCAGGGTTTCCCATCTGCGACTCTTGGAGGAGTCTGCCTTGCAGGATTCTCTGTTTATTAACTGGTATAGGAAAATTTGAGTAAAATTAATAGTTGACAAGGTTGAGCAGATGGAGAGCATATGATTATTCCCTAACCTCCCCAACTCCAACCCCTACATATACACACACTCTTTTTTTGTTTTAATTAATTTATTTTATTTATTCAGTTTTGGCTGCGTTGGGTCTTCATTGCTGTGTGTGGGCTTTCTCTAGTTGCGGCAAGCCGGGGCTACTCTTCGTTATTGTGCGCAGGCTTCTCATTGTGGTGGCTTCTCTTGTTGCAGATCACGGGCTCTAGGCACGTGGGCTTCAGTAGTTGTGGCTCCCGGGTTCTAGAGTGCAGGCTCAGTAGGTGTGGCGCACAGGCTTAGTTGCTCCGCGACATGTGAGATCTTCCTGGACTAGGGCTCGAACCCGTGTCCCCTGCGTTGGCAGGCGGATTCATAACCACTGCACCACCAGGGAAACCCACACACTCTTGAGTGGCATGGAAATGCCAAAAGTCCGCACATGTCTTGGAGTAATAGCTGACAGTGCTGGACTGGTGAGTCTACCAGGGAGGATAGAACATCTGGAGTGAAATGATACTGTAATGAAGGTACAAAGCAGCAAAGCAGAAGCACATCAAAACCTCAGGAACAGGAGGTAATTCTATCCAGAATCAAGATGCAGTAAAGTCAATAGGGGTAACTACTGAGTTCTAACCAATCTGGGAGTGGAGATAAATTCATTCATTAAATATTTATTGGCTACCCACTGTATGGCACTCATTGTTCTAAAAATTGGGACTATAGCAGTAAACATATCAATCTTCTCCTAACCATGGAGCTTAGATTCTGGTGGTAGGAAACAGATAATTTTTGACAGAAGCAACTGGGAAAGACTGTGATGTGAATATTTTTTTGAGAAGGTCTGCGTGGAGGTAGGGAGTTAAGAGTCCCAATGTATGTTTACTATTTTCTATTAGTAGCTACATATCCTTTGATGCCAATAAGAGGCAAAGCTAACAGGTGTACAGGGATATTTCTATGAAGTTCAAAGGAATCAGAATATATATAAAAACATTGTCAGGGACTTCCCTGGCAGTCCAGTGGTTAAGACTTCACATTCCAATGCAGTGGATACTGGTTTGATCCCTGGTTGGCGAGCTAAGATCCCACATGCCTCAAAGCCACAAAACCAAAACAGAAGCAATATTGTAACAAATTCAATAAAGACTTTAAAAATAGTCCACATCAAAAAAATATCTTTAAGATAAAAACATAGATCTGTCATAGATCTGAGGGCCTAATTCTTCCTAGACACACAGGGTAAAGTAGACCTGTCCCCCAATCCATTCAGACACCATTTGAGAAAAGCACAGAAGAGGGGAAATTTAAAAGACTGAATACATATCCAAAAAATGCCAAGCTGTTTAAAGGTCTGAATAATTTATTGGAGTAGTCTGAATTTACCTTTAGAGCCTCAGTAGGAACTTCAATTAAAACATTATATTACATAGTGCAAAAGAAAATTTAGCTTCTGTATTTCCTATATCAAATCCCATCTTTCATGTTTCCATTTCAATGGATAGTGGGTAAAATAATTAATTTCTCCCTATTTATCCAATATTCTTATGTTAGTTTAACTGCTTTGTGTTAATAAGTTAATTAAGCTACATGGTAAAAGCCAGCATTTTTATTTTGACTAGAAAAAAATATAAAAGGCCAATAAACCCTAATAGACTTGCTGCCAGTGCATGAATTTACACAGATGATAATGACAAGATGAAGAATGAGTAGAGGGGGAAAAGGAGGAGTAGAAAAAATAAAATAGGATGGTAGTTTTCTGAGAATAAATTCTTTTCATCTTTCATTGATACAAAAATATTTATTGATTGATATTTATTGAGAATGGACCATTTACCACTATAGTTCCAGAGGATCAAATATGGTGATGGATAACTTAGAACAATTTCCTGCTTTCATGGCATTTAATATTTTGTCAGTGAGACAGATAATAAGTAATAAATAAGTAAGCAAATTAAAAAAATTATAATGTCAGTGATAATTGTTCTGAGAATAGAGTTTAATAAGGGGATAGAAACTGTGGGGCAGGGTGCAAATTCTCTTAGATAAGGTAGTTAGAAAAGACTTCTCTGATGTGGTGGCATTTGTGAAGAGATATCAAATATGAGACTTTATTACAGGCCCATGGCTTTATTTCTATTACAGCTAGATAAATAGATGATAGAGATAGGTAGATAAAGATATTAGAAAAACTAGTTGAAGAAATTTGTTAGCCATAACTGTTCTTGTCTTTCAAAGTATTAGGTCATAGAAATGTGTGTCCTCAAAATTGTGATGTACATTTTTGTTTTGTGACACACTTTCAGTTTCTAGTTCTATTTGCAAAGAGCTTGGAAGGCACTATGTGGTCCTAACAACTAGTAAAAAACTTAGTTTATTCAATTATGTATGCTTTTGTATATATCATAGGTATAGCTATGCTTATATATATAAGTGAGATGAACGACAACAATGATACCAGGGATGGGAGGGAGGAATAAGGATTATTACTTTTTTTTAAGATTTAATTTTTTTAATTAATTTATTTATTTTGGCTGCATTGGGTCTTTGCTGCTGCACAAGCTTTCTCTAGTTGTGGTGAGCGGGGGCCACCCTTCGTCGGGCTTCCCCTTGGGTTGGCTTCTCTTGTTGAGGAGCGTGGGCTCCAGGAGTGCAGGCTTCAGTAGTTGCGGCCAAAGGCTCAGTGGTTGTGGCTCACAGGCTCGGTAGGTCTGGCACACGGGCTTAGTTGCTCCACGGCATGTGGGATCTTCCAGGACCAGGGCTCGAACATGTGTCCCCTGCATTGGCAGGCAGATTCTTATCTGCTGCACCACCAGGGAAGTCCCAAGGATTGCCTTCATGTTATAAGGTAGTCATACTCCCCGTGAAGTGACATAGTGTTATTTAGAAGTGGACTTGGATTAGCTGTAAATGTGTATTTCACATTTACAGGGCAACTACTAAAAACAAGTTTTATTTTAAAGTAGAACTGATATTTTTTTGTGTGTCTTATACTATCTATTTTATTTTATTTTTTTAGGACACTGCTGTCAATTAAAAGAGACTTAATAGTTGTAACAACCAAATGCAATGTGTGGAACTTGTTTGGATCTGATTTAAACCAACTAACTGTAAAAAAAAATTGTGAAACAATTGGGGAAATTTTAGTATGGACTGGGTATTATGTGACAAGAAGGCTGTGTTTGATAATTTTGTTAGTTGTGATGATGGTCCTGGGGTTATATAAGAGAATTTCCATATTTTAAAGTGATAAATACTAAACATATTAAGGGAGTTGGAAAAAAAAAACAAAAGAGAGGGGAGAATACTTTGATAAATAGGGGTAAAGGAGTTTTAATGGTTTCTAATATCTGAATGAATAAACATATAATTTATCTAAAAAGAAAAGCACAACTGATATGCAAAGAAAATAGAAAAAAGGGAAACATGAAATTCTCATTTAAAACCATAAAAAGCAGATAAAGAGTGGAAGGCAAAAATAAAAAGTGGAACAAAGAACAAGGGCAACAAATAGAAAACAGTAATGAATATGATAGCCATTAATCTGATTATATCAATAATTGTTTAGAACATCAATGGACCAACTAAAAGTCAGAGATTGTCACAGTGGATCAAAAACAAGGCACAACTACATGTTGTCTGCACAAAGGCAACTTTATATAGTAAGACAAATAGATTAAAATTAAATGGATAGAAATTGTTTGAGTGGAGTAAGTTTTGTCAATCTTTAAAAATCTTTCTTATATGAAGCCATAATATATTTTCCTGCTAACTGTTTTAATATCTGATCTATGAACTGACAAATAATCATAAAATTATATTTCCATGAAAAAAGTAAATGATTAGAGAAAAATATACCATGCTAACACTAATAAAAAGAAACCAAGAGTAGCCAAGTTAATTGCAGAGAGAGCAGACTTCACTAAGGAAAGTTATAAGGGATAAAGAAGAGCATTACATAGTGATAAAGGTGCAATTCATCAAGAAGGCATAATAATTCTTAATGTGTGTGTACCTAACAACAGAGCATCAAACTACACGCGGCAAAAACTGATGGACTTGCAAGGAGAAATAGATGAATTCATTATCATAGTTGGAGACTTCAACACCACTCTCTCAGAAATGGACATACTTAGCAGGCAGAAAATCAGTAAGAATATAGCTGAACATAACAACACTATCAAGCAACTGGATAGAATTAGCATCTATAGACTACTTCATCCAACAACAGGGAATTACACTTTTTTCTCAAGTTGACGTGGAATATTTGCCAAGATAGACCACATTCTGGGACATAAAATGCACTCTAACAAATTGAACGGAACAGAAATCAGACAATGTCTGCCCTCAGATCATAATGGAATTAAAGTAGAAATCAATGACAGAAAGATAACTGGAAAACCCCAAAATATGTGGAGAATAAGCAACACACCTCTAAATAACACATAGGTCAAAGAAGCACTCTCAAGAGAAATTTAAAAATATTTTGAACTAAATAAGAATGACAATACTACTTATCAAAATTTGTGGAATGCAATGAAGGCAGTGCTTAGGAGGGAAATTTGTAGCACTGAATGGATACACGGTAGTCCCCCTTGTTTGTGGGGGATTTGTTCTTCTTGGATCCCCCAGTGGATGTGTGAAACTGTGTATAGTACCAAACCCTATACATACTATATTTTTTCTATATATGCATGTTTATGACAAAAATTAATTTATAATTTGGGCACAGTAAGAGATTAACAACAACTAATAATAAAATAGAACAATTATAACAATGTACTGTAATAAAAGTTATGTGAATGTGGCCTCTCTCTTTCTCTCTACCTCTTAAAATATCTTATTGTACAAATTTAATGCTTTTTCCATTTTAATTAAGCACTTACTATGCACTGTGGTTGTAATTTGGGGGGTTTGAGGTGCAACAGCAATACTAGCACAAATTTCTTTCTCCTTCTTCACAGTTTCATGGACAGAAGATCCGTACTTACTGGAGATCATAGCAACTTCGCATCTGATTTTTTTTTCCCTCTCCTAATTAAATTGAGAACTTTCACCTTTTCACTTAAAGGAAGCACTTTATGGCTTCTCTTGGCATATATGAGTTGCTAGCATTATTACTCTTGCACTTTGGGGCCTTTAGAAAGTAAAATAAATGTTACTTGAACACAAGCACTGTGATACCTGGACAGCTGAAAAGGCTACTAAATGACTAAGGGGTGGGATATGCTGGACAATGGGGTGATTCACATCCTGGGTGGGACAGAGTGGGACAGTGTGGAAAAGTTCAAGGTTTCTCCACACTACTCAGAATTAAAAATTTTTGAATTGTCTATTTCTGGATTTTCCCACTTAATATTTTCCGACCACTTAATGTTTTCTGATCATTGTTGACATCAGGTAACTGAAACCATGGAAAGTGAAATTGAGGAGGGGAGGGGCTAGTATTAGAAAAGAAGAAAAGTCTAAAATTAATTATCTAAGTTTCCACCTTGGAAAACTAGGAACAGAAGAGTAAATTAAATCCAAACTAAGCAAATGAAAAGTAAGAATAATTAGAACAGAAATCAATGAAATTGAGAATAGGAAATCACAGAGAAAATCAATAAAACCAAAAAGTGGTTCTTTGAAAAGATCAACAAATCAATAAGCCTCTGGCCAGGGTAACTAAGAAAAAAAGAATGAGGGCACAAATTACTAATATCAGAGTGAAAAATGGACACCACTACAGATCCTATGAGCATTGAAAGGATAAAAGTGGAATACTATGAATAACTCTATGCCCACAAATTTGACAATCTAGATGAAATGGACTAATTCCTTGAAAGACACAATCTGCCTAAACTCACATCAGGAAAAAAAAAAAGTCTAAATAGGCCTCTATCTATTAAAGAAATCAGATTGATAATTAGTAACCTTCTAAAACAGAAAGCACCAAATTCAGATGAGTTCACTGGTGAATTCTACCAAATATTTAAGAAAAATGTATACCAACTCACTACAATCTCTTTCAGAGGTTAAAAGCAGAGAGAATACTTCTTAATTCATTCCATGAGGCCAGTACTACCTTAATACCAAATCCAGACAAAGACATCACAAGACAACTACAGAACAATATTTCTCATGAACAAGGATCCCAAAATGCTCAACAAAATATTAGTAAATCAAATCTAAAAATATACTATGACCAAGTGGAATTTATCCCAAGTATGCAAGGCTGTTTCAACATTCGAAAATCAATCACTGTAACTTATGACATCAACAGACTAAAAAAGAAAAATCACATGATTATACCAATAGATGCCAAGAAAGAATTTGACAAAATCCAACACCCCTGGACTTCCCTGGTGGCGCAGTGGTTAAGAATCCACCTGCTAATTCAGGGGACATGGGTTCAAGGTCTGGTCCAGGAAGATCCCACATACCATGGAGCAACTAAGCCCATGTGCCACAACTACTGAGCCTGTGCTCTAGAGCCCGTGAGCCACAACTGTTGAAGCCTGTGTGCCACAACTACTGAAGGCCATGCACCTAGAGCCCATGATCTGCAACAAGAGAAGCTACTGCAATGAGAAGCCCGCCCACCGCAAGGAAGAGTAGTCCCCACTCGCCGCAACTAGAGAAAGCCAGCACGCAGCAATGAAGACCCAACGCAGCCAAAAATATAATTAATTAATTTTAAAAAAATCTAACACCCCTTCATGATAAAGATTCTCAGTAAAATAGGAATTGGGGGAATCTTTCTCAACTTGATAAAGTCTATCTACAAAAGATCTACAGCTAACATCATACTTAGTGGTGAGAAACTTGAAACTTTCACACTAAGATCAGGTGCAAGGCAAGAATGTGTATCCTCACCACTCATTTTCAGCATAGTACTGAAGGATACATGTCATTATATATTTGTCCAAACCCACAGATTGCACCGAGAGTAAGCCCTAAGGTAAACTATGGACTTTGGGTGATGAAGATATGTCAATGTAGGTTCACCTTTGGTAACAAATGTACCATTCTGTTCTGGTGAGTGATGTTGATAATGGGGGAGACTATACATGTTCAGGGTAGGGGGCATATGGGAAATCTCTGTACCTTCCTCTAAATTTTGTTGCTCTAAAAAATCTTTTAAAAGAAACAAGCAAAAAAAACTTCCTCAATGTCCATAACTGGAATAAAATCTTTTTATTAGTGATTTTTCCAAAATCAGTTTGTTTTTTCTTTGGTCATTGAGAGAAAGATTTTCTAAACCTTGTTCACAAATAGAACAAATTCCAGATGTTTGAATTCCAAACAAATAGATGTCATAAATTAACATAGTTTATTTTCATTTAAAATAACTTTGGATTATTACTCATTAATTTAAAACACTGAAATTATTTAATTCATAAAAGCTAGGTTTTATTCATGACCATTTGTTTATAATTTAGCTTATCTAGGCCATGTTTGAGAAACACAATGACAATAGTTGGTATAAGTAAGTGTTTATACAGTTTATTGTCATAAATGTGATTCTGTTGATAAACAAAGCACTAATATCACACTGAGAGGACAGGTAATAATCAGGGTGGTCACGTAATTTTCACAGCATGGTCAATCTAGCTATAACCGTTTGAGGGTTCAGGCTGAATAGATTAAAACATGTAGTTGAAAAGCGTGTATATTTTGTGTCAGGTATTAAGTAACTGTAATGTAAATCTTTCTCATTCTGAAAAAAAGCATTGGAAATTCTTTAGAATATGAATTCTTGTGAATACATATATAAAATAAGAGTTATATGTGCTCATATAAGGATGTCCTTGTCTCTAAAACCTAAAAAACATAATTTATCTCTTTGATAGTATTGTGGCTATTAATTATAATTTTTATGCTTAATTGCCTATTATGTTTCAGAATTATGACTGAGTTCCAAAAAGCACACTTCTAGTTCTAAATCTCTAAAACTGTATTTATATTATGTAGAAATCTTTTTTTTCTGGAACAGACATCTCAAAGAGTTTCAGCCTCTTTCACACCTTCTAAATGGCAAGATGGGGATTCAATAGATATGCTAGAACATGGTATAATCAGCAATCATTGTGTTTCTGGCTTATTAGAAAAGTAAGGCTGTTACAGATGGAATAAAAATTTTTCTTTATGAAACCAGATTGGGGAAAATGAAATTTGGCTGATAATCAGAATGAGTGGAAGAAGAGTTTTTATTAATTAAACCAGATGGAGACCATCAATAGCAATAATGTGGAAAAGAGTTAAGTTAAACTGATAGCTATTAATTAGCATTAACTAAATGCTTCTGAGATTAGAAACTTCTAAAAAGTTTACTTCTTGAAATAAACTTCCTTGACTTTGTTCTTAGATTTTTTTTTTCCTTTAGTGTAGTGATACTACCCATCACAGTTTGCTCAAAGTATGCGGTAACCATGATGAAGTGATTCCTTCATTTAAAAAAATAAATTTAGGGCTTCCTTGGTGGCACAGTGGTTGAGAGTCCACCTGCCGATGCAGGGGACACGGGTTCGTGCCCTGGTCCGGGAAGATCCCACATGCCGCAGAGTGGCTGGGCCCGTGAGGCATGGCCGCTGAGCCTGCGCGTCCGGAGCCTGTGCTCAGCAACGGGAGAGGCCACAACAGTGACAGGCCCGCGTACCGCAAAAAATAAGTAAATAAATAAATAAATAAATTAATTAATTAATTAAAAAATACTCATTAAACATGTACTGGGTGCCAGGTAACAGCTAGGAACAATTTTAACTTAAATATCTTGCAGGAGGTCAGGAACTTAGGTCACAGCAAATTTCAGGAGGCAGAGAATTCAGGATATTAAGAAGAAAATAAATAACATATACATAAGTTATTTTTAATACATGACAAAACTATCTATATAAAATACAAAGATTATATATTAATTTGCCCAAGATATGGCTTGGTGTACATAGCAAAAGTACCTGTACAAGTCTAATTTGTTGTTCAGTAAGTTTTAAGTCTCTTCATTCCCTTTTTGCTCCCTTCCTGTTCTCTTTCTCTCTTTCTAATTATTTTTCTGAAGGAAATCAAGTGCCTGCAAAATGAAGGAAAATTTTCTTGAAGTCGTTAGACTTACAACCAGGGTTCTTTGAGAAACATAAGATAGCAAGTCTGGCAAGAAGGGTTTTATTTGCCTGAGAGCTACAGGTCACATGGGAGGAATTTGGATGGTAATTTTGGAAGGAATAAGTCTAGTCCTCTGATACCAGGAATAAGCCAAAGAGAAGAACTGATGGCTGTCACCTTAGTCCTGAGAAGATGTACCTGGATGTAGCAGAGGGTTGAAAGAGATGCACTGCTTTCAGAGGCAGGCCTGGAGTAGTGAGGGACATCTAGCAATGCTGCACATATCGGTGCCACCTAGCAGAGGGGGCTGTAGAATAAAATAAGTATAATTATTTGGAGGTCAGGCCAGCCAAGCTTAGCTGGAAATCTTGGCCTAAAAAAAGTGTTGCTGTCATTGGTGAAGCCAACCATAGTGGCTTTGACTTCAGTAATTAAGCAGAGCAAAGATTTGTAGGCTGTGTTGTGATAATGATTTTGTCCAGATTCACAACAGAAAAATCAGGGTTTTTTAATAAACACACAGAGTTAAATAAATAATAAATTATAGACAAGTAAAATATTTTTGATACTCAGAATCAATAAATGATAAAGATTATCAATTAGGCAGTATTTAAAACTAACATACAAACAAACAATTATAATAAACTCATGGGTAAAGAAAATCATGGAAAGAAGAAACAAAAGAGTAATTTCCTTCATTAAAGGGTTTTAACAAATCATTAGAGAAAGGTTTATAACCCATTCGAACAATAGATAAAGATATTAACAGCTGTTCAGAAAGTTGTTCACCCCTCGACTAAAAATTTTCAATTTAAAATAATGAGATAGAAGATCGACTTCGAGCAGGAGAGCGTGGGAAGCTCCACGGTGAAACTGGTAAAAATTATTTTAAAACTCAACAGTTTAAACCCTGTGGAAATGGCCCTAAAAGGAAACAACAAATGAAGAAAATCCGTTTGGGAAAAATCAGCAAGAAGGGCAAAAGACTGTGCTATTTGAACCAAAGTGACTCTCTGCTTCCCCACTCCCAGCTCAGCAAGGCAGAAACGCCACTCTTGATGACTGCAGCTAAAAGACACCAGGCTCCCCCTTTGAACTCCCAGTCTTGAGCAAATGGTTGAGAGGAGAAGGCACCCTTCATTTGTCCAGATCCTACTCATGAAATGGAGCCGCATCCTCAGGCATGGTGCACCGAGGACCCTGGGGTCCCCATGGCTGTTGCCCTGGCCCAAGTCTAATTTATTGGTCCCCAAGACCTATCAGAGTGTCTCACACATAGTTGGTGCTCAATAAATATTTGGTAGAAAGAAAGGATTCAGAGAAGAAGGAAAAACAGAGACATAAAGAGAAGAGGCATACAGTGAACATTTGAGTAGCAACCAGAAAGTTTATAAGCCATATGCCAACATCAGTAGGATATTATATATAGATGATGTTTGAATCCAATTTAAAATTTGTTCTGGAAGAAAGGGCCAACTGGATAGGAAACTACAGTTTATTTTTTCAACACTGTGACAGAATTGATGGTCTAGTGAGCCTTTAAAACACCACTTTCACCATAAAACTAGTTCTTGGCTTTTCTTTTATTGTATACAATTTGATTTACTGAGCTGAATTGTACAGTTCTAAATTGAAAACTTTATGAACAGAACTATTCTTTTTGGCATTTACATTCTCTTCTGGTAACAGGTGCTTTTATTTCATTTCAAAAGAACAGACTTTTCCCTGTAAATCAATATTGCATTTCTTCTTTCTTCATTACAGTGTCAGCTTCTAGCTTTATTACATTCTGTTAGATTACACTCAGTATGGGTGCTGAACATATTTATAATATTGGCAGATCAGTTCACAGCATTTGTTTATTTTTTTCCTTAATGAGACAAGTACAATGCATATTCTTTTCTAAAACTGACAGGAAAAGTAATTTTAAGTGACTTATCAAAGGGTTCACATCTTTAACAAGTTTTCAATTTTATCTAAAAGAAGCAGATTCTTCTTATATGCAACTTCTGCATTTACTTAACTCACTACATATCTTTGTAAAACTAATTTGCCATCTTTATGGAAAATGAGAGAGCTAGACTGAGTATGACATAGCTGGTTTAATTGCTTCAGAGACAGTCTATTCAAGATTAATTAAATCATGCTTAACATGTTGCAGTAGTAACTGTGAAGTTCTTGAAAAACACCCTTACTCTTCAAAACATTAATACTGTGAGGTTGAATCAGAAGAAACCTTAATACCAAATGGTAGAACTGGGAAATAAAATTTCCAGCCTCATAAATTAGATAGTTGTGCACTTTTATTTCATAATAATGAAAATCTGAGATTTATAGATTGTAATATGATGCATGTATGCCTCTGGGCTTTGGAGGGCACAGAGATACTTCATGTAACTTATTACAAAATAGTTTTATCATTTATAAATAATATTCTGTTTGGAAAATTCAGTTACTAAAAAAAAATCCATATTTGACAAAACCACATTGTTGTAATATTTATAATGATGTGAACTAAAGAAGACATTTGCAATGCAAGACATGCTATCTCCATCAGTGACTCTGTCTAGTGCTCCCAATATCCTTCACAGTCTACCTAGAACATGATAGTAGTACTTGCAGGGCACATATGGTAAACTGACAAATCTGCTGCTGGAAGGGAAGGAAGCTGCTGGCTGCTGAGAGGAACCCTGCTCAACATGGGTGAGACCCTCTGCTCCCTAAAATATATGTTCTCAAATATAACTATGATTTTTAGGCAATTCTCCCCAAAAATTTATAGGCAAAGAGTATTTGTTACATATGTAAATCAATACAGAATAAGTATACCTAATTTTCACAAGTCATTTGACTTCATTTAGAATTACTACCATTATGATGTCATTTCCTTGTTCTAGAATTCACAATCACTATCAAGTTCTTCTCATAATATCATTACTATCCTTCCTTTTTACAATATAAAATGTGTCTAGTATCCCTATATTCCGTGAACTCAAGAGAAGCATTTTTGTTTCTAATTATGTAAACTTTTGAAAAATGTACTGTTTCTTTTATTAGTATTTTAACACAACTTCCTGAAGCTGGCTTGATATAGACTTTGGGATAATGGAACAGTAGGTAAAGGTTATTGTTTTCTTCTTCACAGAGTCATGATCATAATCTGTGCGGCATTGAGAAGATCTAGGTAGAGAAGACCTGTTCTCTAGGGTCAAGGACGACTTAATTAAGAGAGCTGATTTAGAATCCTCTAAATATGGGAGCACAGACTATATAAATCCAGGCAAAGAAACACAGGGACAATGATTTAGGAGCAAGGGTCTCTGTTCTCTCAACAGGAGTTTGAGATCTTATTATCAAAATGGGGAACGAATAGTAGAGAGTTACGGCAGCCAAAATCAGTAGTCAATTCAAGAAGAAAGTAGGCTTTAAGGGCAGTCTAATTCTAAATAGTATGGACCTGAGCCTCAAGAAAAGGAATCTTAGTCAGTGGGTGATTGATGTCCCCAAATCAAAGCAGCACCAGTATCAAGGTTGACCCAATTCTGATGTGGAAGGCTAATGAATGACATTCCACATGTTAGGTTGTGACAGGCCCAAAGTTTGGTGACAGCATTGAGTGAATTAGTGGGTGAGTAAAAGCTTACTTGAAAATGTCAGGCAGATAGAGACCAGAGATTCACGTCAGGAATTACACAATTACTCGGTTTGTGATTTAGAGCAGTACAAGGGAGACATGTTGACCTGGGTTGGCCTTTGAAACTCCACTGAAGAAATAAAGGATGGGTAAGATTGTTCCTTCATTTGTTTCTCCCTGCAACCACTAGCTATTTAAAAATACCTTCCTGGTTATTGAATACAGAATAGTTTGCATATTTGTACATGAGAAATCGATATCCCAAATTTTAACTTAAACTACTTAGAAAAAGAAAATAGGTTTTCTTACTTCCATTTATAGGGTATAAATAGTATATTAAATATAAACAGATAAAAGTGTACAAAAAAGGAGAGTAAGTGATTTTCAAGTTCATGACCCATGGCATGTGTCTATTACTATTTCTCTTTGATCATCCACCTACCTATGGGTCAGCATTTCCAATCAAGAGAATCTCTATCCACCACTAAAATTTACATGTTTTGACAGATTAAACAAAAGGAGTAGAAGACATGAAAAAGAAACTTACTAAAATTTTACAGTATTTTTAAAACTTTTTAAAAAGAAGACTGATGATCAGTTTTAGACAATAAAATCATCATGCACATAAAATACATTAAAAAAATCCTCAATCTTTTGTGCAGGGTACGTTTTTACTTAATAAATAGCTCAAAATTAGTTTATTTAAAGCTTAGCATGTGAAATTCAATCTCAAGAGAAATCACCCCAAAAGTTTCTAAGTATAAAAATATTGCCTTTCATATTTAGATTATCTTAATAAGTTTTCATATTCTTCTCTCCATTTTCTTCTCCCTCTCTCTGTGTCTCTGTATCCATTTGTCTCTCTGTCTCTTTCCTCTATATTTATGTACATGCATATAGGAGTGCATGTTTGTGTGAGTTTGTGCATACATACATATGTACATATTTTTATCTCCCCTGGAACTGTACATTAAATAAAAATATAATTACTCTGTTACTCTAGTCAGTGTATTTACAATATTACAGAGTTCTGAGAAAATATATGCAATTATATCCTATATCCTAAGATGTATTCTTAGAGCAAAACTGGTGGAAATTTAGCAGATATAAAATTGTTTTTCCATCGCTTCAAACGTTATCATCTTAAAGCAAACGTACATTTTTTATTATTTTTATTCTAATAATAGATTCATAATGAAATAACTGCCATAATGTGAATATTTTGTGAACAAGTTTTTTTTTTTTTAATAATCAGTTCACTCACATACATGCAGGAGTTTTGTCTGTGCATTTTGAAAAGCCTAGAAAAGTTTAATATTTTCCTCAAATTGTTTTCACTTATATTTAGTTTTAATAATTTTATGTAGGAAAAGATGCAACATGGCAACATAGTGTAAAAGGGGTATTAGTTTCTTCTGATTGGACTTGATAGGGTGGTGGCCTGAGAATAGATCAAGAATGCAATGGATGGCCAAGGACATTAAGGTTGGGACCAAATCACAGAGTCACTGAGGACTGGAAAAATGTCAGCATCATTCATTTGATGTAATAGGTTCCCCTTCTGCCTTTCCAACACATATGTATACCTCCTGGAAGAGAAGTATTGACAATAACTTTTGAATAAGCAATCCTGTCTCTCTTGGGTTTGGAACCAGTAGATCTTGGTGGATTCTAGAAATGTAGGACAAACTGAGAAAAGTCAGAAAAAGGATGGGGGGTGGAAGTGGAGAGGAGGCAAAATGTACTGCAGATGTTGGCAGCTGGAAGGGAGGAGGCCATGCTGCATGGACCACATGTGCATTGCACTGAAGATGGGCAGGTGGAGAATTATGTCCTATAATCAGGCTACTAGTGTAGCGCGACCCAGAAAGAGCCAAGGAAAAGGAGGTGGAAAAACCAGGTGCATTAGGGTTGGACATTCCTATCGAAAACACAAGCCCCAAGCAGGCTGGGCCAAACAGCAATCCCAGGCTACCAGGAAGAGTAAGGAGGGTTTTTGCCAGAGTGTCCCGGATACTCTGTCTGCCACCTACACAGTCCTTGCTTATTCTTTCTAGACTGCTCTAGAAATCCTCTAGACTGGACTGGGAAATCAGACACACCTGGCAGCTTCCATTCCTCTCCAACTGTCCTAAACTCCTATCCTCCAAAAAATGTTGGCGACCTGAAAAAATGAAACCTGATGTACTCTACTCTAGCTGAGTTCTGATTTCTAAGATATAGGGTGACAGTAAAATGTAATTGATAATGGTGATGATGATGATGATAAATAAAAGAAAAAGAAGAGAAAATCTTAGTATTGCAAGACTACTTGAAGTTAAAATTGTACAACTTTTCACTCCATGTACTACATCCTTAGTGACAAGATTTGCCAGAACAAGTTTGAGGGAATGTGTTAGCTAAGCAACATACTATGGAAAATAATGTACTATGGGAATAAGCTTAGTTTCTGAAGATTTCAATCAGGATGTGGCATCTATTTCAGTTAGAATTTATTGCTTTAGATTTCATTCTAGAACATCCTAAAAGGATCATGTGGTTTTTGATATAAAGCAGAGATCACATATACAACAACCCTAAAGAGGTTATCAAGAGTCTGCCAAAATTTAACTCATTTCAGTTTAGCACAGATGAATTTTTTTATTTGGTTGAGGAGAAATCCATGTATGTATAGCCTCTATCCACAAGTTCTACGTCTTTCTTCTGCAGTTAGAATAAGTCCAAATGATATCCATTCAAATATTTTAAACTTTCTTCTTATCAAAACTACTATAGGATACTTTAATCTCTCATACATACATACACACACACATACACATATACATAGTTTTCTTCAAGCTACACAAGACAGAGTCTCCAAACTGTTCATCATCTTGTTCAATTGCCTTTAAATGTTCTTGAAGTCCCCAATATTTCACTAAACATATTTTTATGTTACCCAGAATGGAACACAATATGATCAGGAGACTATCACTTCTCTGAGCTTTACATAGTCATGTTATACTATTGTCATTTCAAGCTTATAGTCAACTAATCCTTTGTTTCTGTCCTCCATTCTTTCCTCTACATAAAAGGTTTTTCTCAGCCATACACAACATCTCTTTAGGGACTTGCCTGAATAACCTAGTGTAAACTTTACCTTATATCTCCTTATGACATTCTTGGTTCTTTTACTATTTACCTTGTGGTTCAGTCTCCTTCTATGACATCGTATAAATAAATGTTAGTTATAGTTTTGTTTTTTCCTTTAAGCTTGATTCTGTGTTTCTTTCCTGGCATAACTGACTTGTTTGGCTGAAAAAAAAAAAGAAATCCTAAAGATGAGCTGGTTCTCTGGACTGTTTAAGCTTGACTGTTGTGCCCACCAAATCATGGTAGAAGAGTCCTATTGGTAAGAACAGACTCCAAGTTCTTTTAATTAAAATACTGCCATGTTGTACTGGCACATTTAAGGCTGTAATGTGCCTCTAGAGTTAAAAACACAACATCACCCTATCAACCTGAAGTAGTCTTATGAGGAAATAAAACAAAAATAGGAACTAATTCTGATTAAGCCTGTAGACACAAATACCAGTATAAAAGTAATAAAATAGGGAGAAAAAATGTTATTTTCTACAACAAAATCCAGAAAGTGAGACACTCTAAATGAAAAATACATTTCAAGATAAAAAGATATTGGTAGCTAATCTATACATTAAAAGTTGAAAGCCTTTACTTCATTTATTTTTAAATTAAAAATTTGAACAAAATTAAATGTTTGATGATGTCAAGAAATTATTGTTTTTAATTGTGGTAATGGCATGGTGGTTACATTTTTTTAAAAAAGATCTTGCCTTTTAGAGCTCATAATGAAATATTTACAGATGAAAAGATATAACTTCTGAGATTGGCTTCAAAATAATCCATGAAGGGAGAATTGTGTGGATAGAAATGAAACAAGATTAGAAATGAATTGACAATTGTTCAAGCTGATTGATGGTTATTTGGGAGTTCATTGTATTATTCTGTGTATTTTTTGTATATGTTGATGTTTCCCACAAAAAATTTTATATATGACAGATGTTTTCTAAAGCATCTTATTAGCTAAATGCTGATGTAAAAGCACACACACACATATACACACACACACAAATATACATAAAGGATCATATAGGAATCTTTTTTTTTTAATTTAGAGTTCCATTTATACATCTAGTGGGTTCAGGCAATATTGAGAAAAAATAACTTTGAAATTAAAATGCAATATGAAATGCAAAATGAAATGAGTGCTAGAGAGTATAAAATGTGAATTACTGTGCATGAGGTGCTTGTCTCTGACAAACTAATGGTATAATGAAAGAAGCAGATAAGCAAGTAACCGAAAAACAATGTGTTTAATGTTCTAATATATGTAAATCAACTGAGCTGTGGAAACAAAGGAAAACTATGACTAACTCTGCTTACTTAGATAGAAGAAATACTTGGAAGGAAAGATAGACCAAGACGACAAAAAAGCAGGTTGATACTTGATTTTGAAAATTTCTAAATAATGTGCCAAAAATTTTGAAGTTAATCATGCAGGGGAGTCTTAGAGTTCTGTATTACACAAATTACCTTAAAAATAAAGAAAATAGTTAAAATATTCTGGTGATTTTATGGAGTATGACTAGGAAAGGGAAGGATGAAGACAAGAGGCTTGGTTGAAAAACTATTCTGAATACACACAGGCACACACACACACACACACACAACATATATGTATTACTGGATCTCTCTTTTTTTCTTTTTGGTCTTGGTATAGTGCTCTACATAATAATATAATATAGTGCTCTGCATAATTCATGTCTGTCAAAAATTGTAAGGATAAGATAAACACTACTGTATTGAAACTTCTCTGTAGAGTAATGGATTTGAAACTGAGAATTGTTCTACTTATGTGTTAGTATAATCATAACTACTCAGATTTGACTAATATGTGACTGGAATACTTTTCTTAGCCTTCTAAAATAACATATATATTTAAATACATAATATTTTGAAAGATTGGGCTTAATAATTTTGCCAAACAAATCTATATCTCTATTTTAGAACTAATAACAAGTTTCATTTTCTAAGAAAAATTCTCTTAAAGGAGAATGATTAGCAATTCATATTAGTTGATTACAGCCCCACCAGGAAAGATATTCCAGATTTCAGTGGGTTATGCACGATGGAAGTTTCTTCTCTCTCATATAACAATTCAATGGTAGGCAGGCATCAGAGCTGGTAAGTGGCTCTGCCAGGGTCTTTACATGGCTAAAGTGGGGGTCCAATATGGCTGTTCGAGTTCTGGCGTCTCCAAGTTAGTGAAAAGAGGGTGAGAAACTTGGGGAGCAATGCCTAATTGTTTTAGAGCAAGACCTGGAAATAGTGTATGTTTTTTAACAAAACTCATGTTCTCTCTCTTCCTAAAATGTAAATTGTGCTTATCATGTACCAGATATTATTTTAAGCCTTTATAAGACAACAGCTGAGAACATCCCATGACTAATCACATAGGAAGCTGGGAAATATAACCTTTAGTTTGGTGACCATGTACACAACTAAAAGGAAGCCTATTACTGTGGGAGAAGGGGGGAACAAATATGAGGAATCTCTAAGAGTTTGCTATAAAGACTACAAAAAATTACATAAAAAAGAAAAAAAAGAATACTGAAGTTGAAGAAATGCCTTAGTTAATCAAAGAAAGAAAATAGAGCACCCAACACATGTGGTGATAATTTACCAAAGTTCTTCCTGTTCTTTTTAAATTTACTCCTAGAGTGTTTTATTTCATAAATAGAGTACTGTTTGGCTGACCTAAAAAAGGAGAAAAATAGATGGAAGACAGGTAATTAGTTTTCTCTATAATGCTCATTTTTTCTCCTTTAACAGAGAAGGAAAAATTTAAGATATTTAATCTATTCCCTTAAAAAATACATGCATATTAATTGTTTAATTTCTTCTTCCAAATATTTTGATAGGACTGAAGTATAACAAAGCATGTATTTTTCTTATTCTAGAATTCAGTCAAATTCAGTGTCATGAATTACTGTGAAAAAAGACCCTCAAGAAAACTGCTCACATGGTCTTGTCAAACTGTATAGTATACAAGAAAATTACCTTGACCACAGTAAACATAAAGGTACATAAACTTTAAATTTTTTTAAAATCTTATAGTGTTTGCCTATAGTATACAGCATTTGAGACTAAATGTAAAACTCATTTGATTGACTATGCTTGTGGCTAGAAGCCGATAGACCAAGAGGAGGAAAGGAGAGCTATCAAACTGCAAATAACTGCCAGCCTTATGGCAGTGTCTGGTGAGAAGTTCTTTCTTAATCACCACACACTGTCCTGACACTGAGTGTACAAATTACTCAAAATATTCAACTGCTTCTGCCTTTCAGTTAAATAGATATGAAACACATAGAAATGGAAACAAGACAGACTTTGAACTTTTGATACTTCATGTGAACTTCCATTTTAAACATACATTTCTCAGTTGTTAGTTCTCACTTCAGTTTCAGAACAATATTTTTGACCTTACCTCCCTACTAGTTCTGTTATATGAAGCGAGTAAGTGTATTCTCCCCTGAGATCCTCGAAAAATGACTTAATTTGACAAAGAAATAATCTCTCTCTCTCTTTCTCTCTCGTTCTCTTTCTCTTTTTTTCTTTTTTTTTTTTTTTGACCAGAAGCCAATGTTAAACCTGAAAATGATACTCTACCCTTATATCAGCAGACTTCCCAAAGATAAATAACTAGAAAAGCCTTGCTAAATAAATTATTTAAGGATACTCTAAGATTCCTTTATGGTACTTTTAGCTGTCTAATTAGGCAGGTACAGTAAATCCTGCTGTACAATAACAAGTAGCTATAATAATACAGATGTCTATTGTTTGGCTCATAAAATTAAGAAAAAAAATAAGCCCATTGTTGTTTTTAAAATGTAGCAAAAGCTGAATTTTTAACCTTATATAAATCTTAAATCAGTCTGACATCATTGCACAGAGTAAAATGACAGTTTTCAGCTATAATATCTGCTTGCCTATGAAAGAAAACAGAAGCAAAAATAACAGAAATGTTTGGTGTCTGATTATTCTTTTCATTTACTTTTATCTGTTACCAATAATTTAATGACAAATGATTATTTGTTCTTAAGTTAAAAATGGAAAGAATAAGTGTTTGGAAAAATTCATTGTCATGAGGTTTTGGAATTTGTAGTTTTGTCAGTTCATAATATTTCCACCTTGTGAATAAAATGGACCTACTTATTTTAGTTGATCTTTCTTCTTTTCAGCTTTCTAATCTATGAGAACATAATTGTCCAGTTGCAAAAAATAGATGTGTGTACAATAAATACTAGTAAAATTTCCAAATATTGTGATTAAGGCATTTTTACTTTCTATATTTAATTTTTTACTTGGTTTCTCTTGTAAGAAATATGTCAAACAATTGTTTTATTCTTAATTGACAATATCTTTTTCTGGGAGGTCAAATTGGGTATAGGAGGTAATGATAGAGGAAAAAATGTTTTACAGTTAATCTATTTGCTGTTTATGTAGTATGACATTTGTTTTAATCTCTTCTTATATTATTTACACACATCTCACCTTTGATTATCTTCCATTAGGATTCAAAAGCATCATATGGGCAGCAGGGAAAGTCATAAGAAGCTCAAACTCTATAATCCAGTGATTTTTGGATTTTTTTTTTTTGGAGTGCCACAAATCCTTAGAGGTAATAAACTAAATTTAACAGGTTGTGAATGATATTTTTAACAAAATAAAATCAAAAAGTAAAAAAAAAGTGCATCACTTGTGGTAAAAGTAAATAGGGTTTCACGAAACTTTGTTTGAGTTTGTGTATGTGTTTGTACTGGATAAAATGTACTACTTTCTTTAAGGCATGGTCAAAGCTTGACAAAACCAAACTAGGTGAAGTTCAGAGGCCCTTCAGTACACTCAAGTTGCCTTCTGATCCTAGCTAGCCCCTTTCCAGTTCACCAAGAAAATTTGAAAACCTCATACCTAAATCACTGCTTCTGGTAACTGGGCAAAAATAAAGACTTCAATTTCCCCCCAGGAGAATAACAGACCCAGCTTCTAAACAGCCTCTTGCTGTAACTGTTGCAGGATTTCATACCTAAATTTTAAAGACATAATAAATAATCAACAGGCTTGGGTTTTTTATGATTGAAAACCACAGTTTCTACTAACTTTCTCTCAAAATACCTATGAATAAAATAGAAAAGTCAGAAATGACATCAATATCAGAAATTGAGTCTATTAAATAAAGATTCCCTGGAATCTGGGAGAGTTCTCTATTAACTATAAAGCAGATGGAGTCAGATGTTTCAGAAAAAAATTGTCTTAGGTTTCAACATAAAAGAAGGTAGAAATTATCTTTATAATTTGCCCCTTTTTTCAAGGAACTTAAATTTTAATCAGAAAATTTGGCTTCCATTTTGAAAACTCTTTCTTACTGAGTCCTGACATTTTTAATAGTGGCATGTTTTTTTACACAAATTAGTATCACCTGCATTTTGTCAATGAGGAAACTGGGAAAGAATTATGTAACATGGCTAAAGTCACATCGCTGTGATGTGATGGAGGCAAAATTTGACCCCAGCACTCTGACCCCTAGTCTGCATGTCAAATTATCACAGTACACTGCCACTGAATATTACTCTAAAAATCATTTATTTTAGAACCTAAGTTACATATCAAGAAAAGTTTTAATATATTCAATAGACTTCAAGAATCCTATGAAATGTAATCTTTTGACTAAAACCAGTCTTTGAGTCTTCAAAAGAACAAGGGTTTTATATAAAATATCTTCACTAAACTAATAATTATGGCATTTCAAAAGTTGTAATGGGAGAATATGAGACAAAAAGTCAATAGGTTGAGATGAAAAGGGAAATTAATAAGCAAAAGAGGTATTCAAAAAAACCTAAAACAAAGAAAATAGAATAAAATTATATACTGATGGATATAAAAGCAAGACTAATTGAGAAACCTGAAATACAGAAAAAAAGCTAAAGTAGATTAAACAATGAGATAGGATTTGATAGATTTGGAGGAAAAAGAATGGAGATACCTGATGTTCTTGAAAATATAGAAGCAAGGCAGCCTGAAACAGTAGAAGAAAATCTTTCCTTTCCTGACAAAAAACAATGTATCAACAAACAAGTTATGCCAGAATTCAAGAAAAGCTAAGATGTAAAGACCCTTAACAAGATAAATACTGGAAAGATATTTTTCCCCAACAAGGAATAAGAAGATTATCAGGCATATAAGCAGAAAAGAGTTCCATTGCAAATGAACAAGCTTTCAATGTGTACTTTTACTTTGCAACTTTAAATAACAAAGTGCAATCAACACACATGCATCTAGATAATGTTGTGGTAAAAAAAATGTGTGCACTCAAAATTTTATATCATGCATTTAATGCATATGTATGAATGCAAATACATGAATCCTTAGCTATGCAAAGTAAGAAAAGTGTCACATATGTATCTTTAAAAATTACTTTATAAAAAATTTACTATTTCTTAAGAACTGCATTATCTCTTTAATAAGAAAAAAATATACATAGATATAAATATAAACTATATCTATTAAACCTAATATGAAATGACATGAAATATATTTACTTTTTAAATCAGCATTTAATAATATGGATAATTATGGATAATAATAATAATAATACATAATATAATGATAATAATATGGATATGTCAGTAAATTACATTTATATAAAGTTTAAATTAGTATTCATTTAAATAATATTATATAAACACAACTACAGTTTAAAAGAACACAGGAAGAAGTGCCCTAAAACATCAAGAGCATTTGTCTGTTGTAGTAAGTCTATGGATAATTTTTTCTTTTTTCTTTCTTCTTTTGGATATTCTAAACATTCTGTTTGGGAATCATTTACTATCTCCAAGCATGAGGAATTAAAGCATATCGATAAATAGAAAGAAAGCCCTCCTTGTCCCACCCACCCTCCAGAAGGAGTAATGTGAGACAGCTGAACAACAGTCTTAGGTGCCTACTAACAGTCCAAGAAGGCCAAACATTGGAATCCTCACTCCCTTGCTTTTAATCTCAGTTAACAATTAGTCCTGAATTTCCTTGCAAGACTTCTTGGAAGACAGCATAAAGAAGATGCAGCTATCCTTTCTTTGTATCTTTGTTTCTGTTTTTATTTTTTATGTTGTGCTCAGTTTACCCGGTTTTAGGTGCCTTAGGTTGCCTGGTCCAAAAATCTTCTAACAACTAGGAACTTTTAAACTATTCAGCCCAAATGAGTTATCTAGTCCTGATGAAAATAGGCAAACTTGAAATCATATAACCTCATGTTCCAAAAGTTGAATGATTGCACTTTCTTTGACCTTTAAGTATATTGTGACACACTCTTATGTTGCCTGAAAAATCCTCCTCTGACATGTAGCAGAAAGAGATTTAAATGACCTTTTTAGCTGACGTTTCTTCTGGGCTTTGTTTACAATAATCCTAGTTTCAACAGAAAACAATTTACCTCATGTACAAGGCTTTTGGGCCAATTTTTTTGATCCAGCCACCTATGTATAACTTTAGTAGATAAAAGGTGAGCAAGCCACAGTGATATCCAAAGAAATGAGAAAATTTCTGAGACACCAAATTTGTTAAATGTGTGTTAACTGAATGAAATTGTAATTCCTGGTGAGACAATCATTTTTGTAAAGTGCCTCTAGAACCATAAATTGGAGGGTCTACCTTGACAGCTTTTAAAATGTTATGTAATCACTCATTAGCAAATAAATTATGGGAGCTTGAATGATGGAATAGTTCTATTGATGAAAGATATATCTGAATAAAATGAGAAATAATTGGCTATACCAATTTATATTCTAAACTATACTGTTAAATTTCACTTTTAGGGAAATATTGAGATGTAGTTATAATCATTAACAATTGAGGAACATGCATTATTATTTAATAAAAAGTTATGTTTCATATTTAAATTTTCAGGTTATGTGTCTTAAACTTCATTAAAAGTAATTTGCTTCCCTTTCCACTTACCCTTTTCTGCCAATATTTCTATCTGTGAGTTTTGCATAAAAATACAATAAACCAAGAAAAGATGTTGAAAGCCTTTGTGCCTTTTGATAAAGGCAGTGCTAGTGGGGGTGGGGATGGGGGTGGGAAGGGGAGTAGATGAACAACTTGTAACAGGAACAAGAACATTTGCTTTGCTGTTTGCTGTTTGGATGAAGGTTTATATCATTTCAATGGAAAAACTAGAAAAAAGGGTGAGATTATGTTGGTAGAAAGAAATAGTAATAGAGTAGGAAGGGAGCTAAGGAAAATGTTTCTTTGCTAGAATCTTCCTCCATACTGGGCATTCTTAAATGACAATGACTGATTTGTGAGAACTGTGTACATACATACACAACTGGTTTGGGGTCCTAGAAATCTGGAATAGGAACAATGCTAAAGCTCTCTGGGATAATGAATGTGAATGAAGTTAATAGATGTTTTAAATACTTACTACAAGTGATCTCCTATCTCCACTGATAAACACAGAACATACTTACATGTCACACACATATTTAGTGAATTACATCTTAAAATATTCATCTTTGTGCTTTTCTTTCCACACTCACCGGTCTTCCACACTGAATCAAGAACAATTAAGATTTATATAGCAGAAAAGGTATAAGAAAGAAAGAATCAAATGTTTTGAATATCAAACTAGTATCTTGAGAATTAAAAAGAACACCTGAAACCACTAGTATCTAGGGTTTTAAAAAAATATTATTTAGTAATAATAATTTAGTGTTGACTATCTAGTAAACTATAAAAGGAATAGATAGCCAGATTACCATGCTGTGCCCCTCGGCTATGACGAAATAATAGAAGAAATCCTGGATAAATCTGTGCCATGAAATGAGACAAATAGATGTGGAGAACCGTGTGGAGAGGAGGGAAATCAGTATGAAGAGACTTCCAAGCTCCTTGTATAGCCAGCACTGGAAAGTTTCATGGAAAAGTATTTCAAGTATCTATTGCTTTATAACAAATCATCCCACAATTTAATGGATTAAAATAAGAAAAATGATTTGTTACCTCTCATTTTTTCTACGGGTCATCAATTTAGATAGGGTATCTCTGCTCTGTGATTTTTGGGGTCTTAATTGCAAGACTTGAAGTCTGGAAGCTGTCATCTTCTAAAGACATCTTCTAAAGACATCTCCTAAAGACATCTTCACTCACATCTTGCAGTCAATGCTCGCTATCAGCTCAGACCTTAGCTGGGGCTGTTAATAGGAATACATACACATCGTCTCTCCATGTTGTCTGGTATTCCTTACAACATGGTAGCTGGGTTCCAGAGGTGAGTATCTTAAGAGAGAAAAAAAGAGAATGAGAGCACCAAGCAAAAGGTATTTTATTTATCCAAAATAACTGAAACCAGAATTTTGAAGAGATATTAGCACTCCCATGTTCATTACAGCACTACTTACAGTAGCTAAGATGTGGAAACAATCTAAATGTCTATCAATGGATGAATGGTTAAAGAAAATGTGGTATATACATACAATGGAATATTGCACAGCAGTAAAAGAGAAGGAAATTCTACATATGTGATAACATGGGTAAACCTTGAGGTCATTACACCAGGTGAAATAAGCCAGTCGCAGAAGAACAAATTCCACTTTATATGAGGTATCTAAAATAGTCAAACTCATAGAATCAAAAAGTGGTTGCCAGAGGTCAAGGGAAAGCAGGAATCAGGAGTAAATAGTCAATGGACATAAAGTTTCAGTTAAGCAAGATGAGTTAGTTCTAGAGATCTGCTGTACATTAGTTGGCAATACTGCATTTTACACTTAAGAATTTGTTGAGGGTAGATCTCATGTCAAGAGTTCTTACCACAATAAAATAATTCTTTTAAAGAAACAATAAAGAAAGTCACATAGCATCATTTCCATAGTACACCAATGGTCAGGGTAATTATAAGTACCTGCCCAGGTTCGAGAGAGGGAACAAATCCCATCAATTTATATACATATTGCTATTTTTGGAAAATACAATCTGCCAAACTGAGGTGATAGCAAACCACCCCAACAACCAAAATGAGTACATCATGATATCTGTGGGGAAAAGCCACAAGAGGTGTGCTCTTATTCACAGTTTGAATGACAGTATCCTTTGATAGTGGCTACACAGAATTTCCTGAGGAAGGTGAAAGCTTATACATCAGGACTTTGATGCACCCCACCCAAAAGCCCCCTATAGCACTGGATACCCTCAGCCCCATGAAACTTTAGGTCAAGTCTTAGTCACCAGAGGGGTGTTTAAAGTTTGGAAGGAAACACCCAAGTAATTGATGAATTACAGTAAAGAAAATTGTGTCAAGGATGCTATTGCTAGGAAATGCTTCCACATCCTACCTCTTGTCACTTGTTGTGCTGGGATTTTACAACTCATTGTCACCGAGTCCCAGGATAGCCCTCATATCCAGAGTTCCACAGTTGTCCTTAAATGAAACCATCAACATCAGTTTTTTAAAATTCCTCTCCTCACAGAGACCTCAAAAAGAGTTCAGAAGACCTGCTATGAGAAAGATGTTACTCCATTCCTTTCATTGTGTCCCTTTCTCACCCACTCACCTAATAAAATCTGTTTCTTTTCCAATTACAAAATAATGCTACTAAGTAAATAGAGATATATGTCTATGGGTTAGAAGATTCAATGCTGTTAAAATGTCAACTTTATAAAAATTGATCAGAAAGGTTTCAGACAATCCCAATCAAAATTACAATGGGTTTTTGTTGTTAGAAATCAACAAGCTGATTTTAATATTCGTATAAAAATGCAAAGAACATGGAATAGCCAAAATTGCTTTGAAAAGGAAGGTTGAAGTTGAAGGATATACATGACTTAATTATGAGACTTAGTAAAATGCTATAGTAATTGAGCCAACATGGCACTGAGTAAAAGACAGATTTGTACATAAAAGGAAAAAAATTGAGCATCTAGAAGTAGATCCACACATACATAGTAAATGGATTTTCCACAAAGATGTCAAGGTATTTGACTATGAAAAATTCTTTTCAACAAGTGGTGCTGGAACAATTGAATATCATCATATGAAATTAAATGAATTAAACCTTGACTCTTACATCATACCATATACACAGATAAACTCATAATTGATCATAGACCTAAAGGTTAGATCCAAAATTAGAAAACTTTTTAGAATAAAATATAGGAGAAAAAATCTTGTGATCTTGGGTTCTGGATAGATTTCTTGGAAAGCACACAAAAAACATAAATCCTAAAAAAACTGATAAATTGGACTTGATATATATTAAAACCTTTTAATCCTCCAAAAATACTGTTTTAAAAAATGAGAAGACAATCCAGAGTCTGGGAAAAGAATATTTGCAAAATATAACTAAGTAGTTGTACCCAGAATATATAAAGGATTTTTACAACTTAAGAAGACATGAAACAACTTGACAAAAAGTTGGTATAATGTTGACATCAAAGGGGCTAGAGAAACATTTTAGGGTGATGGACATGTTCTACATCACAATTATGGAGATGGTTACAAAAGTATATGCCTTAGACAAAAGCAATCAAAATTTAAATTTAAAATGGCTAAATATTATTATATGTATATTATAACTGATTTAATTGTTAAGAGAATAATATTACCCATGGGTTGTTGTTGTTGAAGCTGGTGGTGATGTGTACAGAAGGCTGAATCATACTATTCTCTCTACAAGTTTCCATACTGAAAAGTTAAAAATTATATGTGGTTAAATGCTAGACAGGAAAGTTACATGGTTCTTTCCAAATATATGACAAAACAAATCAAATCTAACCTGAAGGGGATGGTGATGCTTAAGGAAAGCTTGATGTGAAGGAGGAACTGGAGTTAACTAGGTGAAAAAGCATTCTGGGTTTTGGAAGAAGAAATTCTCTCAGCACAGAAACAGCTTTGTAGCTGGGTTGAGAATAGCATAATTGAGAGACGAAAAAGGAGACCAGCATGGCTAAAGTTCTGAAAATAGATTTTATTACAAAGTTCCAAATGCAACACATTTGATCATTAAAACAGTCAAGGCACAAATTTCAGTTGGCATTTCATGATGCCAAGAGCAGAGATGAAGCCAGTCTCTCCAGTCTGAGGAGAATGTAAAATTAATGACTGCAGTCTTGTCTCATCTAAATTTGATAAAGTAAAAAAAAAAATTAACTTTAAAATAAGATATTATCTGTAAGAGTTTGATAGTGTTTTGTTCTAAGAGTTTGATAGTGTCAGGCACTATCAAACTCTTAGAGGAAAACATAGGCAGAACACTCTATGACATAAATCACAGCAAGATCCTTTTTGACTCACCTCCTAGAGAAATGGAAATAAAAACAAAAATAAACAAATGGAACCTAATGAAACTTAAAAGCTTTTGAACAGCAAAGGAAACCATAAATAAGACCAAAAGACAACCCTCAGAATGGGAGAAAGTATTTGCAAATGAAGCAAATGACAAAGGATTAATCTCCAAAATTTACAAGCACCTCATGCAGCTCAATAGCAAAAAAACAAACAAACCAATCCAAAAATGGGCAGAAGACCTAAATAGACGTTTCTCCAAAGAAGATATACAGATTGCCAACAAACACATGAAAGGATGCTCAACATCACTAATCATTAGAGAAATGCAAATCAAAACTACAATGAGATATCATCTCACACCAGTCAGAATGGCCATCATCAAAAAATCTAGAAACAGTAAATGCTGGAGAGGGTGTGGAGAAAAGGGAACCCTCTTGCACTGTTGGTGGGAATGTAAATTGATACAGCCACTATGGAGAACAGCATGAAGGTTCCTTAAAAAACTAAAAATAGAACTACCATATGACCCAGTAATCCCACTACTGGGCATATACCCTGAGAAAACCATAATTCAAAAACATTCATGTACCACAATGTTCATTGCAGCTCTATTTACAATAGCCAGGACATGGAAGCAACCTAAGTGTCCATCAACAGATGAATGGATAAAGAAGATGTGGCACATATATACAATGGAATATTATCAGCTAAAAAAAGAAACAAAATTGAGTTATTTGTAGTGAGGTGGATGGACCTAGAATCTGTCATACAAACTGAAGTAAGTCAGAAAGAGAAAAACAAATACCGTATGCTGACACATATATATGGAATGTAAAAGAAAAAAAAAAAGGTCATGAAGAACCTAGGGGCAAGATGGGAATAAAGACACAGACCTACTAGAGAATGGACTTGAAGATATGGGGAGGGGGAAGGGTAAGCTGCGACAAAGTGAGAGAGTGGCATGGACATATATACACTACCAAACGTAAAATAGATAGCTAGTGGGAAGCAGCCACATAGCACAGGGAGATCAGCTCCGTGCTTTGTGACCACCTAGAGGGGTGGGATAGGGAGGGTGGGAGGGAGACGCAAGAGGGAAGAGATATGGGGACATATGTGTATGTATAACTGATTCACTTTGTTATAAAGCAGAAACTAACACACCATTGTAAAGCAATTATACTCCAATAAAGATGTTAAAAAAACCCAAAAAACAAAAAATAAGATATTAGATAAATTCTTTGCCCATCTGAAGATAATTCAAGAGCTGGCAATATTCCAGTTTTAAATTACAAATGGTTAAAGCATGCAAGGATAAATATCTTTAGCTTGTACCTAGATCATGTGTGAAGTTGAAGCTACTTTTTAAGGAAGATAATAGAAGTAAAATTCTTCAAATGCAACTTTATTAAGGAGAGTGGAAATAATTTCCAACTTTCTCATTTTAGAGGTTTGATAAAACTTATTTTCAGGCAAATATCAAGCCAGCAGCTAATATCAGAGGTTTGGGGAAAGAGAGAACCTATCCCTAACTCCACACTTTGGGCTTTTAAAAGGTTTCTGCTCTGCACATTGAGGGAGAAAATGAAAACAGACCTTTTTTAACTATTTGTGGCCAGTTCCTCACCAGGAAATCAGCAAGGACAGAGGAGAGGCCAAGCCAGTTTCCTCGTGTTCCCCTGTGGTAATTAATGCACCACTGTACCAAATGCAGTCAGGGACCTGTACTTTCCTTTAGGTACTAGTTTCTTCCTAGTAGGTCAGACACTGAGGGAAATGATCCAATATTATCTCTTTTTTTTTTTTTTTTGGTCTATTTTCCCCTGTTGTATCTCCAGTGCCCGAAAGAGTACCTGACACGTATTAGGCTCCAACGAATATTTATTGAATGAGTGAACAAAATCATTAACCTGAAAAAATTATTGCATTTAACTGAGTGTAAGGAAGAGACTTAGCCACCTGGGACTTTTTTTTTTTTTCTCATTGTATTGTTGCCTTAAACTACCTCATCCTCTGCTCAGCAGCATTTGTTCTTAAACTAATTACTATTAATATGACTCACTACTAAATAAAGTTCTATTTGAATTATTTTATACATTCTTGAAGGAAAGTGGCTCAGATCTCAATTTCCAATGCACTGATATGATTTATTCAAATGAGTGTTTCTATTGTACAATATTGCATTCTGTATTTTTCTTAAAGAAAAAAAAGTTAATGTATTTCAACTAAAAAATTTCCAGCCAATACATATCAATTAGTAGCTATTTGTTTCAGTATAAAAAAGGCAGTTTGTAGAAACATGTAAATTACTCAGCTAATAAGTTATAAAGTATATAAGAATGTTAAAGTTTGACTTTATTTTGAACATTCACATATGTCTTAGTATGGTTTTTGTATGACTGGACTGATTAAAAATGTTGGAGGAAGAAATAGCTTTGAGCACTGTATAAAAATATCAGTCTGAGAGAAAAATATTACAAGTTAGATCCCTTGCAAATCAAAATGGATTGTGATTTAGGGAAATTTCTCATTTTTATAATTTTTTGGCATCAGGAGCTAATGTAATGACTGTTACCAACTACAGAGAGTCCAGACGACTGGCTTGACCTCTGAGCCAGCAGTCATTATTCTGCTGTATCATGTCATCTAAATCTTTGGGACTAGGAAATCCTGAGGCTTTTTCCCTGTTGTTGAAGGAAGTCTGTGTGCAGTCTGGAAATTGCCCACTTTTCTGTAAGCCTTACCCCTCCTCCCTTTTCTCCCCTCCAGGCAACCCTCAGGCTATTTTTTCTTAACTTTATGTTTTCCTGTCTTTAGCCTCACTGCCCACACCACTGCCTTCCCTCTTGTCATATAGGGCACTAAGCAGAGCATTCACAAACTGTCATTTTCTGCAAAAGATAAAACACCAGCAGATCTGGATAATAAACGAAGTCTTTTCTGAGTGATCTTTTAATTCACTTATACTCATTTCACTTGATAAAAGAAACTCCCACCCTTTACTTCTGGAACAAGTCTTTCATCCTTTATCTCTGAATTCTCTAAGGCTAGATAAACTATACATACCACTGCAGTCCATTTCATTTCCTTACTTTAATTTCCTCATCATTAATTTCTTCAAAAGTTTGACATTGGTCAGTACTATAAAAAAGAATAAAAACAGCATTATAATTATGTATCTACCCACAGAACATCTCATGACATGATTTCCTACTACTCTATTTTCCATGAAAGGGCTAATATAAAATCTGCCCCCTGGGTCATTAGAGGAGCAGTTGTTGCTTCAGAGGCTGCTGCTGGGGCTGTATGTGTGCCCAACAGATGCAAAGTACTGGGCGGGCACTATGGGGTGGGGGGGATCATGCAATTGGATCCCAGTCCCACAGAAATTCCATAAGTCCAATAATTCAATTTTTTTAAAACATAAAACATGACTTTTTACTAAATTAGAAATCTAGAACACTCAGGATTCATAAAAAATATCATATGTGACTGGGTATTCTCTGCTTAAAAACTAAAAATAAATTCAGTTGTAGCAGAAACATGGGAAGTTTAAAAATGGTTCTCCAGTGCTAAAGATGTAGGATCAGTGGTGAATTGCTAAACATTTAACAGCAGCTCTCAGGAGAGGGGAAAGCCCCGACATACAGCATTTGCTGCTTTCTATGGGCTAAATACTCCCACTAGGGCCAATTTTGAGCTACCTGGATGACATCAGTAAACATGGAGTAAACACCAGTAAACATGGGAAGAAAAGTGTATAATTGTTTCCTGGGAGCAAGGCTGAGCAGTCTCCAATGTCCCACTGTGAGATGATGTATAAAAATAATGTATTCGAATAATGTATTTGAATCTGGCCTTAGATATTAGTTTGAAATCAGTGCCTTAGAAAACATACATACCAAGTATTACATGTTTTCGCTACTAAAAGAAAAACATTGCATGTTTTAGGGTGAAGCATTTCAAATCAAACAAATGAACAAACTTGAAAGAGAAGTTTAGATTAAGAAAAGCATTGTTTCTGTTTCTGGCACAGGTTTAAATTCAGTTCCTATAAGTAATGCTACCTGTTTGTAGTTTCTATCACTCATTTTCTTTTTCTGTCCTCCATTCTTTCATGGTGCTGGAAATGAATGTCAATCAATTTGTGATCAAGTCTTTTTCTTAAGAAGCACACAATATTAAGGAGGCTTATGACATAATAAGGCATTAGTAGTGACACGTCATCATCAGTGCCATTTGTCCTCTTTAGAATCTGTCGAGATAGCTATAGAACATTCTGGAATTCAATTCTTGATCCATGCTGTAGAAATGTCCCAATTTCCAGTTGTATGGCTTCTAGGTCTACCCACTTCTACCCATTATACTTCTTGGCATTGTGGAAACCTAGAAATGGATCTGTTTTTCCAACATCTCTATGTTGTGATGTCAACTAAGCCTGTATCTGTCTAGAGACAACATTTAAACACCTCTATCTGAGAATGATTCAGTATTCCCCTCTACTCTCAGTACCCACAAACCTATGCATTTTGTTATTTTCTAAGGGCTTCATTTAAGCACTCAGGTACAGGGTCTCTCCCTCTTTGAGACCACCCTTATCTACATAATTAAAATTTCTCTTCTAACTATCCCCCTCCTTTACCAATTCCAGATTTGGGCACCTGTCCTCTGTCCTAGGTTAAGTGGTGGGACAGGGAAGCCTTGGCCGAATTCATCATGTTTTCTTTCACGTCTTTTTCCAGGTTGTGTGCACTCTGTCTTCCCTTAAGGATTTTACCATTTGGAGCTCTAGAGTTGGGGAGAGTCCCCCTTTTCCCTTTAATAGTGTTACTTTCCTCTTTAACTCTTTAAGTAAAAGAGTGCTAAATGCTCTAGCATTTCAATTTAAGAAGAGAGAGGAGCAGGGAAAGAAAATAGAGGGGAAAAAAAAAACACCTTTCTTAATAAAAGAGCAACATCATACAACACTGCATTATTGGAGCAGTAATTCTTGTATTTTTACTGTTTCTGCTCCAAGCATAGAAGAGCTAGTGGCATACTCTTAAAGAAAGTTTTTCTTCAATATTGGATTTTAAGAAACACTAAAACCCTAAATAAAAACTAAAATTTGAAGAACCCATGGGAAGAAGACTTAAATGACTGAGGAAATTCAGGTGGGTTTAATACTACAGCAGCCAACAGCATAATGGACTGAGCTAATCCAAACTGCTGTGCCCAAGTACAAATACCTAGAAAGTTTGCATTTTTAACAAACACAAAATCTCAGAAGTCCCCAGAAGCCAAAGATGAAACTTAAAATTAGAACCATAAACTTATAATAAGCTTGCAATATGCTCTTAAACTGATACCCTGATGGTTGTAAGGATATCAGAGCAGAGATGAGACCTACGTGGTAGGGCCTGAGATGGTAATGCCCATTCTAGAGCAGAAGACATTGTCTCAGGAGTGAAAGCCAGACTGAGATCATTACATAAAACTGGAGCCTGCCACAATCCCAGGAGAATTTAAAAAAAAAAGTGAGCCAATTCCTGGGAGAAGAAAAAAATATACATATATGTGTGTGTGCATAATCTCTATTTATGTATTATATATGTATGCTTTTTATGTATATACACATATGTAATGTACATGAATATATACACATATAATATATACACATTTTTATATAAATATCTTTTATGAAAACTCTGGAACCTCAGTGCTACTGTGCCACATGTGGTATGAAATCTGAATTAACATTTTCTGTATTCATGCCATGGAAATCTCTAAGCCAAGGATTTAACACAAATTTGAGACTGGTTAGAAGGTATTCCTTTTAAGTAGCACTTTTCTTCCCCTCATGTTGCACTATTTAACCTGTACAATTTTTTTCCCTAAATAATATTATGTAATACATTTGAGACATCATCCATACAAAGTTAGCTTTACTTTATTTATTTATTTTAAAATTTCATTTATTTAATTATTTTTGGCCGCACTATGCGGCATGCAGGATCTTAGTTCCCCGACCAGGGATTGAGCCTGCACCCCCTGCAGTGGAAGCGAGGAGTCCTAACCACTGGAATTCCAGGGAAGTCCCAGCTTTACTTTAAAAACTTAGGACCATAATATAAACCAGTAAAAAACAGGTCTGACTGAGCCTCAGGTAATCCCCGGGAACAGGTCCCTTGGGGTGGCCCTGGCCCAGCCTGGTGTGGAGTGAGACAGAGGGTGGTGGCGGGACCTTGTCAGAACCAGACTCATGAGGCAGAACACTGACTCAAAGGGAGGGCCACCAGGGGCTTGGAGGTTACAGCCTCTGCTAAGAACAAGCAAAGTCTCTTGGCTTCCTGGTCTAGCTGTGTCTCCTTGCTCCTTCTCTGCCCCAGGCCATGGGTAAAGTCTCTACCATTATATTAGGTCAGGGAGCATTATGGGCAGGTTCACCAGGCCACGGATGAATGCAGGGAGTATGTTCAAAGGGCAGACAGGGAGGAGAAATAGTAAGACGGCCTTGGGGAGGAAAGGGTGGGGACCTGATGGAAATCCCAGCGTGTCCCCAGTAAGGGCATGCTAACAGTAATGAGGTGTTAGGAGTTCACCTTCATAGCAACTGCTGCCAACTGACACACAGTTTGATTTTATGTTTGTTTATGTATTTTCTGTCTCATCCACTACACATAATGTCCTAGAAGTCAGAGACTTGTTTTATCCTCACCTCCTAGAGAAGAGGGCCTGGAACTGGGCAAAAATATGAACAGTAAGCTTTTGGTCCCTTGGTATAGCAGCTGCTGTTGACACAGTCCACTAAGAGGACAGGCAGCAAACTGCACACGATTAGCATTCCAAAAAATTGTAATAATAACGAGATTTTAAATTAGATTTTTGAAGAGTCTCTTTTAGAAGATTCAACTGTTAATACATAAAAGCAGATATGAAAATAATTAGATAAAAGTTCTAAAAATGAATTGCACACACACACACCAAAACACATGCTTGTTTAAATTTAAAAAAAAAACTATATAATGTGAAAGTAAAAAACCTATGCTCCATCTCTTTGAAGTCATAGACGGGAAGAAATGGGAATCCTGAAGCAGTTATATATTAAGGGCTGAGAAGGTGGTCTCTGGAATCATACTCCAGAGGTTCAAGTGAGCAAGTGCTTTCACATGTTACTAGGGAGAGATGAAAGAGAGGCAAGTAGAAGGAGGGAGAGAGAGAAGGAGGGAAGAAGGAAGGCATGGAGGAAGGGAGGGAGACAAGGATAGAAAAAAAAAAAGGGATGAGAGTGATTCAAGGAGGCCAGTGGTTTTTAAAGTTCCTGATAGCAGAGAAGAGGATTCAATTTGACCAGCATGCTTTGTTTTCAGACATTTTTGACATTCCCAGTTCTAACTTACCCTATACTTTCCAATAATTTCTTCCATTGCTGTCTCTAAAATCCTATCCTTTAGGACACTGTTACAGACTTTCTGTTGTGGAGTTCCTATTGAAATCCTCCTTCATGCTAAAGGTAAGTGTTGCTGGGCATGTGTGAGTCTGTGTGTGTGTGTGTGTGTGTGTGTGTGTGTGTGTGTGTGTGTGAGTCTACTGGTTCCCTGAAGACAAGGAAACAGAAGAAAATTGAATGATAGATCTCTTCTTCCTTTTCTTAAGTTTTAAATGACTGTGTGCATAACTTCATATAATCTCCTAGCCATTTACTTTGGAAAGAGATAGGCCAAAATATACACACTTAGTGTGCATGTATTCCAAAATACTTTTTAGCTTATTGTCTGACTTACCTACCAAAGAGACTGTGATTGTTCACAGAATGTGGTTGTGCCTTTAGCAAAATGGGGATGAAGAGTGTGGTTTGTGTCTTCAGCAGAAAAACATATTTATTTAATTCATTAATCTAACTCTTCTCTATGTACTTAATCCCAAGATAATTTATTTGGTTAAGTATGGGATCTCCATGGATTTGAATTTTGAAAATAGAAAAGGTTTTGTGAGCTTTAGCCTTGGTACAAGGTGTAAGATATTTAAACTCTGAATAAAATTGTGAATGGAGTCAATTTCCATCAAATAAAGCCTCTTAATAAGGAATGAGATAATATTTAAAGAAGTATTTTAGAATATGGTAAAAAATGTAAATAATAGAACAATGTGTGATATTATACAGGGTTTAGTTTGAAACTGCTAAAAATATATATTCACGTATGCATATATTTGATTTCATCATTTGTTAAACTTGTATATTAAGATAGTTATATAAATATTTTAAATTAGAAAGAACAATGAAATATAAATGATGAATAAGCATAAATAATGCTTGAAAGAGTACTTCCCAAACTTCCACTGCCAGTGTCCTTGTCCCCGTGTTGAGCCACAGCCATTCCCCTGTCTCTGCAGGAGACCCTCCAACACTAGCAGCCATGTGGCTGACAGGGTCTTGGTGCTCCGGCTAGGTGTCAGGCCTGAGTCTCTGAGGTGGCAGAGCCAAGTTCAGGACATTGGTCCACCAGACACCTCCTGGCCCCACATAATATCAGTTGGTGACAGCTCTCACAGAGATCTCCATCTCAATGCTAAGACCCAGCTCCACTCAAGGACAAGCAAGTTCAAGTGCTGGACACCCCATGCCAAACAACTAGCAAGGCAGGAACACAACCCCACCCATTAGCAGAGAGGATGCCTAAAATCATACTAAGGTCACAGACTCCCCAGAACACAGCACCAGACATGGTGCTACCCACCAGAAAGACAAGATCCAACCTCATCCATCAGAACATAGGCACCAGTCTCCTCCACCAGGAAACCTACACAACCCACTGAACCAACCTTATCTACTGGGGGAAGACACCAAAAACAATGGGAACTATGAACTTGCAGCCTGTGAAAAGGAAACACCCAAACACAGTAAGTTAAGCAAAATGAGAAGACAGAGAAATACACAGCAGATGAAGGAGCAAGGTAAAAACCTACCAGACCAGACAAATGAAGAGGAAATAGGCAGTCTACCTGAAAAATAATTCATAGTATTGATAGTAAACATGATCCAAAATCTTGGAAATAGAAGGGAGAAAATGCAAGAAAGTTTAAAAAGGACCTAGAAGAACTAAAGAGCAAACAGACAATGATGAACAACACAATAAATGAAATTAAATATTCTCTAGAAGGAATCAATAGCAGAATAACTGAGGCAGAAGAAAGGATAAGTGACCTAGAAGATAAAATAGTGGAAATAACTACTACAGAGGAGAATAAAGAAAAAAGAATGAAAAGAATTGAGGACAGTCTCAGACACCTCTGGGACAAGATTAAACATACCAATATTCAAATTATAGGAGTCCCAGAAAGAAGAAAAGAAAAAGAAAGGGACCAAGAAAATATTTGAAAAGATTATAGTTGAAAATTTCCCTAATATGGGAAAGGAAAGAATCAATCAATTCCAGGAAGCACAGAGTCCCATACAGGATAAATTGAGGGAGAAATATCCCAAGACACATATTAATCAAGCTATCAAAAATTAAACACAAAGAAAAATTATTAAAAGCAGCTAGAGAAAAGCAACACATAACATACAAGGGAATCCCTATAAGTTTAACAACTGATCTTTCAGCAGAAACTCTGCAAGCCAGAAGGGTGTGACAGGACGTATTTAAAGTGATGAAAGGGGGAAACCTACAACCAAGATTACTCTACCCAGCAGGGATCTCATTCAGATTCGACGGAGAAATTAAAACCTTTACAGGCAAGCAAAGAGAATTCAGCACCACTAAACCAGCTTTACAACAAATGCTAACGGAACTTCTCTAGGAAAGAAACACAAGAGAAGGAAAAGATCTACAATAACAAACCAAAAACAATTAAGAAAATGATAATAGGAACATACATATCGATAATTACCTTAAATGTAAAAGGATTAAATGCTTCAACCAAAAGACAGAGACTGGCTAAATGGATACAAGAACAAGACCCACATGTATTATGTCTACAAGAGACCCACTTCAGACCTAAGAACACATACGACAGAAAGTGAGGGGATGGAAAAAGATATTCCATGCAAGTGGAAATCAAAAGAAAGCTGGAGTAGCAATTCTCATATAAGACAAAATAGACTTTAAGATAAAGACTATTACAAGAGACAAAGGACACTGCATAATGATCAAGGGATCAATCCAAGCAGAAGATAGAACAATTGTAAAAATTTATGCACCCAACATAGGAGCATCTCAATACATAACACAAATGCTAATGCCTGTAAATGGAAAATCAACAGTAACACAATGAGAGTAGAGGGCTTTAACACCATACTTTCAACAATGGACAGATTATCCAAAATGAAAGTAAATAAGGAAACAGAAGCTTTAAAAGACACATTAAACAAGATGGACTTAATTGATATTTATAGGATATTCCATCCAAAAACAACTGAATACACTTTCTTCTCAAGTGATCATGGAATATTCTTCAGGATAGATAATACCTTGTGTCACAAATCAATCCTTGGTAAATTTAAGAAAACTGAAATTGTGTCAAGTATCTTTTCTGACCCCAGTGCTATGAGACTAGATATCAATTACAGCAAAAATATCAGTAAAAAATACAAACACATGGAGGCTAAACAATACACTACTAAATAACCAAGTGATCACTGAAGAAATCAAGAAGGAAATCAAAAAATACCTAGAAACAAATGACAATGAAAACACGGTGACCCAAAACCTTTGGGATGCAGCAAAAGCAATTCTAAGAGGGAATTTTATAGCAATACAATCCTACCTCAGGAAACAAGAAACATCTCAAATTAAAAACGCAAACTTACACCTAAAGCAATTAGAGAAAGAAGAACAAAATAAGACCAAAGTTAGCAGAAGGAAAGAAATCATAAAGATCAGATCAGAAATAAATGAAAAAGAAATGAAGGAAACAATAACAAAGACCAATAAAACTAAAAGCTGGTTCTTTGAGAAGATAAACAAAATTGACAAACCATTAGCCAGAGTCATCAAGAGAAAAAAGGAGAAGACACAAAGCAAAAGAATTAGAAATGAAAAAGGAAAAGTAACAACTGACACTGCAGCAAAACAAAGTATCATGAGAGATTACTACAAGCAACTATATGCCAATAAAATGGGTAACCTGGAAAAAATGGACATATTCTTAGAAATGCACATCCTTCTGAGACTGAACCAGGAAGAAATACAAAACATAAACAGAACAATCACAAGCACTGAAATTGAAACTGTGATTTAAAATCTTCCAACAAACAAAAGCCCAGCACCAGATGGATTCATAGGCGAATTCTATCAAACATTTAGAGAAGAGCTAACACCTATCCTTCTCAAACTCTTCCAAAATATAGCAAAAGTATGAACACTCCCAAACTCGGTCTATGAAGCAACTACCACCCTGATATCAAAACCAGATAAAGATATCCCAAAGAAAGAAAACTACAGGCCAATATCACTGATGAACATAGATGTAAAAATCCTCAACAAAATACTAGCAAACAGGATCCAACAGCACATTAAAGGGATCATACACCATGATCACGTGGGGTTCATCCCAGGAATGCAAGAATTCTTCAATATACACAAATCAATCAATGTGATGCACCATATTAACAAGTTGAAGAATAAAAACCATATGATCAACTCAATAGATGCAGAAAAAGCTATCGACAAAATTCAACAGCCATTTATGATAAAGACCCTCCAGAAAGTAGGCATAGAGGGAACTTACCTCAACATAATAAAGGGCATATATGACAAACCCACAGCCAACATTGTTCTCAATTGTGAAAGACTGAAACTATTCCCTCTAAGATAAGGAAAAAGACAAGGTTTTCCATTCTCACCACTGTTATTCAACATAGTTTTGGAAGTTTTAGCCACAGCAATCTGACAAGAAAAAGAAATAAAAGGAATTCAAATCAGAAAAGAACTAAAGCTTTCACTGTTTGCAGATGACATGATACTATACATAGATAATCCTAAAGATTCTACCAGAAAACTATGAATGCTAATCAATGAATTTGGTAGAGTAGCAGAATACAAAATTAATGCACACAAATCTCTTGCATTCCTATACACTAATGATGGAAAATCTGAAAGAGAAATTAAGGAAACTCTCCCGTTTACCATTGCAACAAAAAGAATAACATACGTAGGAATAAACCTACCTAAGGATCCAAAAGACCTGTATGCAGAAAACTATAAGACATGATGAATGAAATTAAAGATGTTACAAACAGATGGAGAGATATACCATGTGCTTGGATTGGAAAAGTCAACATTGTGAAAATGACTATACTACACAAAGCAATCTACAGAGTCAGTGCAATCCCTATCAAACTACCACTGGCATTTTTCACAGAACTAGAACAAAAAATTTCACAATTTGTATGGAAACACAAAAGACCCCAAATAGTGAAAGCAATCTGGAGAAAGAAAAACAGAGCTGGAGGAATCAGGCTCCCAGACTTAAGACTATACTACTAATTTACAGTAATCAAGACAGTATGGTACTGACACAAAAACAAAAATATAGATCAATGGAACAGCATAGAAAACCCAGAGATAATCCCATGCACATATAGCCACATTTCTTTGATAAAGGAGGCAAGAATATACAATTGAGAAAAGACTACCTTTTCAATAACTTGTGCTGGGAAAACTGGACAGCTACATGTAAAAGAATAAAATTAGAACACTCCCTAACACCATGCACAGAAATAAACTCAGAATGGATTAAAGACCTAAATGTAAGGCCAGACACTATCAAACTCTTAGAGGAAAACATAGGCAGAACACTCTATGACATAAATCACAGCAAGATCCTTTATGACCCACCTCCTAGAGAAATGGAAATAAAAACAAATGGGAACTAATGAAACTTAAAAGCTTTTGCACAGCAAAGGCAACCATAAACAAGACGAAAAGACAAACTCAGAATGGGAGAAAATATTTGCAAATGAAGCAACTGACAAAGGATTAATCTCAAAAATATACAAGCAGCACATGTAGCTCAGTATCAGAAAAACAAACAATTCAATCCAAAACTGGGCAGAAGACCTAAAAAGATATTTCTCCAAAGAAGATATACAGTTTGCCAACAAACACATGAAAGGATGTTCAACATCACTAATCATTAGAGAAATGCAAATCAAAACTACAATGAGATATCATCTCACACTGATCAGAATGGCCATCAACAAAAAGTCTACAAACAATAAATGCTGGAGAGGGTGTGGAGAAAAGGGAACCCTCTTAAAGTGTTGGTGGGAATATAAATTGATACAGCCACTATGGAGAACAGTATGAAGCTTCCTTAAAAAACTAAAAATCAAAATACCATATGACCCAGCAATCTCACTACTGGGCCTATACCCTAGGAAAACCATAATTCAAAAAGAGTCATGTACCACAATATGCACTGCACTCTATTTACAATAGCCAGACATGGAATCTACTTAAGTGTTCATTGACAGATGAATGCATAAAGAAGATGTGGCACACATTTACAGTGGAATATTACTCAGCTGTAAAATGAAATGAAATTGAGTTATATGTAGTGAGGTGAATAGACCTAAGAGTCTGTCATACAGAGTAAGGTAAGTCAGAAGAGAAAAACAAATACCATATGCTAACACATATATATGGAATCTAAAAAAGAAAAAAAAAAGTGGTTCTGAAGAACCTAGGGGCAGGACAGGGATAAAGATGCAGATGTAGAGAATGGACTTGAGGACATGAGAAGGGGAAAGGGGAAGCCGGGACAAAGTGAGAGAGAGGCATGGACATATATACACTACCAAATGTAAAATAGACAGCTAGTGGGAAGCAGCTGTATAGCACAGGGAGATCAACTTGGTGCTTTGTGTCCACCTAGAGGGGTGGGATAGGGAGGGAGGGAGGGAGATGCAAGAGGGAGAAGACATGCAGATATATGTATACGTATTGCTGATTCATTTTGCTATACAGCAGAAACTAACCCACCATTGTAAAGCAATTATATGCCAAAAAAGATGTTTAAAAAAAAGAATAAATAATGTTTTCATATTCTTCAAAATGGTAGTTTTTAATTATCAAGCAATGAATAAGTTAAAACAAAAGTAGATATTTGAAATATTAATAGTTAAAGACTATCCTGAAATATATTTCCATGATAATTTGAAAACTTAAGCTGATACAACCTTCCTACCATGCTGAGCTTTCCCTAGACTTTAGAAGTAGTTATTTATAGCTCTCCAATCTGAACTGTAGTTATTCTTTGGTTTTTTCAGTGTGTTATATTCCCTCATTTAAATTTTTCATCCCATAAATGCTGGTAGCTATCAATTAGGTAAATAGCCAAAGAAATAGTCAAAGGATGTGTCTAAGCCATTAAAAAAATAAGATTGTTGCCATGTGTCCAGATGGTTCATATATATTGAAGAACTTTCCATAATGACCCATGAATTTATAATTAATGGTTTATGGACTAGAACCTACAGGATAAGATGCAAAACTTCTGGCTAAGTGTCCATTAATTAAGAAGGACCATGTATGGAATAGTGTATTGAGGGCACCACCAGTATGTTTTCCAAAAATGGAATTATTGACATAGACTTTGAAGATAGAGGGTTATAGTAGTTTCCTAGATGTGGGGTTAGAAGGAAGAACATTTAAAGCTGCTGTAAAATAAATGTCTTTGTTTAATTTTGTAAGGGGTTTTTCCCCCAGTGCCTAGAAGGCTATTTTCTTCTCCTTTTTGTTTTCCAAAATGTAATATTTTGGTTAATTAGTATGAGCAGACACATAAACTAGTTTTCTGGTTTCTTAATATCAGTTTAAACAGAGGCTAAATCATTTGTTTTTCAGTGAATCTTCTCAAAGGAAGGTTTTTTTTTAATTGAAAGTTGGAACTTGCCTCAGGACACTCATTCATTCATTCAATTACTTAATGAGTTGTTTATCACACATGGTGTTGTCTGCCAGGCTGAGGGCTAATATTTAAAGAAACAGTGATGGCCAGCAGAGGATTTCTAACTCTGAGAATGTCTCCTGATAGAAAAACATGCTAGCTAATCTTGTTCCTTTGTGTTTTAATGCAGATGCATTGGACACTTACTCAAATATGCAAGTTTAATTTTTTCCTGCCATAAGTCACAAACAAGGATTACAATCACTAAAGTCAACGTATTTTAGAAGGTATTTCATAGAAAATGAGAAGAATAAGTTCAGAAGAACAAATTAGAATTTTACCCAAAGTACACATGAAGAAAGAAGACAGCTTCAGAAATGCTTGATTAATGACAGCCATTTCTGAAATAAAAGCTAAGTAACACAAGAAATTGGAGGCAGAACATAAAGGAATAAAGTAACCAAAAAAGAATTTCTTAATTATTGATGTAAATAAAACAGGAAATTGTCCTCAGACCTTTTAGTCAGGAAAGAAAACTTGGACTATATACTGGGCTGAAACTTTTACTTTTCAGATGGAAAGTACAGATAAGAGAGCTAAAAATTTAAGCAATTCTTGAAAAATGACAGGCCTGGCTACAGAAAATTTAAATTTTCTGAGTTTGCTCCACTGAATTAAAATACTTTAATCAAACGAAAGCTGACCTGCCAGAGTTGGTGAGAAAGGACTTCTTTGTCAGATATTGAGAGGAGATCCCTTCAATTTTCTTCACAGATAAGTCTTCTGTGGTTTTCATGGGGGAGCAGGGAGGATGTTGGCCTTGAACTTCACTGTAAGGGGCTCATCCCTCTGCAGCTATACTTGACACTGATAAGTGCTTGTCTTGCACAGTTTCAGTTTCTCAGTTGAAACTGTAGCTCCTTTCAAATGGGCCTAATGTCTAGAGCTGTACTACAACCATCCAGCCATTCCTTCCCATCCAAGGTACTGCATGTAGGAGGTGCCTCTTCCATGCAATAACTCACAGATAGATACCTGTCTCTGCTGTCTCTCTGGAAGTTGCCTTCTGAAACAGGCCCAGCAGCTGCTTCTCATGAAGCTCCAGCCCAGCCTCCTCTCCCAGCAATCTAGTTCTTTGTCAAGAGCCTAGGTCTTGGAAAACATAAGCTTCAACTCTCTCCCACAGGAAGAATATCCTCAGGTCTCCTGGAGCTAAGCCCTGCTGTCCCTCTTTAAAGGGGAAAGAGTAAAATGTATCTCATTCTTTCTTATTTGGAAAACACAGTTAAGTTCTCTTTCCATTGGATTGTGTGACAGACATACTTAACGCAATTGCTCCCTCTCAGGTAACACAATTTTTTGCAATAAGAGCTAAAAATAAATATCAATTTCTCAATACTAACAGGGAAATTAAAGCTGTGTTATGGCTTTTGGATATAAAAGTTATACAAAACAACAAACAAAAACAAGTAAATAGTAATAAAACAAGTGATAAAAATGCCTTTGGAATGTTTTTGTTCAGACACATATAATTATGGAATTCAGTTTCCAAGGATGGTTTTCTGGACAGAAGTTTTACACAGAGTATAATCCTTATGGACTCTTTTTTGTTTGGTTTCAGTAAATTTCAACGTCAAAGTGCTGCTGCTGTTTCATTCCAATGCCACATGATTGTACTGAGAAGAGAGAAGAGTATGTATCAAGTCACTGAGTGAGTGACTAGGGCTCATGTGTTGACCATTTCTCAATAGATTTAGAATTTTTACCCTTCAAGAGGAAAAAAAAATCTGTTGAAATCCAAAGAGGTCACAGTCAAAAGACCAGATTATTCATTATTTTTATTCCCTTAGGAAACTGTAAGGAATAATTCTGCTGACCATATTGTTTTGTTCAAATGAGATGTTTTGTTTTTTTGAACAGAAAAGTGTCAAGTTGAAAATGTTCTTTTTCTTTTCTTTATCACTTTGAAAGGATCATTCAACCAAATCAAGCAATTGAAAACAATGGCACTTTTTATGTGAACTAAAACTTCTTCACATACCCAGAAACAAATGCTAAATTCCACTTTAATCAGGCCAGATCAGTTACACAGAATGGATTACTATCACAATGATCTCTGAGAGTCCTGATACTTTGATTCTGTTATAAACTTTGTAAGGCTGTTGCCCTGTATTCTGTTATTAAATTTTACATACTATGATCTTCTAAATCAGCCCAATCACAGCTTAAAAGAGGAAACCAATTTTAAAAAGCATAGATAAGTGCTACTTCATCTATGTAATTTTTTTTTTTTTTTGGTACTTAAACCAAAAGAAGTCCAGGAAAGAATGCCTCCCAAAGGATGCTAGTTGGCCAACATGTTTTGAGTTGTGAGGTGCAGATCTTGTCTAGATAAGTGTAGTCTTGGCTTCAAGGATAAAATATCTATTTTTGTCTTTGCCTCTACTGGTTTTTGCAACACTTCTTTCCTAGTCCATTACATTGAATGACTCCCACTTTTATGACTAGACTTCATTATTGAAAGAAGAGATAAAGAAACTAAATATCTTCCTTATCCACACTTCCTCTTATATAAAAATTTATTTCCTAGCAATATGCTGATGTATTAAAAATAGTTTAATGGATAGTTTTTACATATTTATACTAAAAGTGTAGAATATATCTTAAAATATGACTTTCCCTGGATATACATCTATTTACAGTCTGGAATTTAATCATCCATTAATAAGCATATTTTAAATTTATTCATTATAAATAGATGCCTCTTAAAGTCTGCAATATTAGGGATTGTGAAGGGAATGTGTTCTATGTGACTCCAGGGTCCAAACTCCTAATCACTGTGACATATGTCATTGGATTCAACAAGAGCCAATAGCTAGGTAGAGAAGCTTGTCTGGGAGATGTTTGGGAACTCTGTACACAAGAGGGATGCTTAATAGCCCAGGGCAGCTGTGGCATGAAATTACATAGAAATCTCTCTCTTCTACTGCCCAACCCCCAACACCTATATGGAGCGCATATCTCCTCTAGAACTTTGATGAATTGCCAATAATAATTCTGGTCATCTGGAGACAATAATCTGGCACAGATACTGATGTTCTCTTAAGAGACATTGTTAGCAATATCAATGTAGAAGTTTGATTTGTGGGCAGTGGTTGTGAAATTGTTCGAGAGGGGGAAAACATAATGAGTGCTTTGGGATGACTGTGGCTAAATGGAGATTCTTCATATGGAGCCTCTGTAGATGGAGATACCATGAGTACTCTATCAAGATCAAGTGGATCCAGTGATATAAAAAAGTTATTTTTATTGATGTAAATTTATTTGTTCCACATATTAGGAAGATCCAGTAGACACATACAACTTACATCTATGTGAATATGAGATGATTTCCCATATATAACTAATTTTTCAGATAACTAAAAATTATATGATTTTTACTGACTGCATACATATAATATATATAATATGGATCTCTTTTCAGTTTACCTAAGACCTTGCCAGAGAGTTCAATATTGAATTGGATACATACTGGTTTCTATCACAAACTTGACTGATTTAATTTTCAGAGAAAGCTTAAGTCAACTCCCTTCTAGACTAATCTTCTACTAGAATGTCACCTCCATGAGAGCTGTATCTGGTCTGTACTATTCACCACTCCCATATCCTTAGTACATAGAACAAAACTAGGCATAAGCATTAATTAAATATTTTTGAATTAATGGATTTCCTTTGACCTTAGATGGCCCATGCTTTACTGCAGTACAAAGGGACATAAGCCTTGTGTCTAAATATTTTTTGCTCCTCACTCACAAGATCTTTTCCTCCATCCTGACATACCTGTATACTCCCATCATCGTTCTCTAATCTATATCTCCTCCAAAACCTCAGTTTTCAACATCTGCTTTCCATCTACTACCTCTTAATCTTCAACTTTACTTTTTCCAGTAATTTGTTGACTTGGTAAAGACCTCCCAATTGATTTTCCCACCATCTCTCCCTGTCCATCATGACCTTCATCTCTTTACTCTCCTTTTACAAGTGCTCTATAGCATCTGTCCTCTTCTCTCTTGCGCCTCTTTTCCTTTGCAAAACTCCAATCCTCCTTAAATCCACAACTTAATTCAAGCTTTTGAATGTTCTGGGAATAAAGACATGCAACAATGCTGATTGGATATCTTTTATTTTTTACCACTCTTGGAAGCAGTATGCTTTTCCTATTCCTGATGTTTCTTTCTAAATGAGTATAATTCAATTAGCCTAATTCCAGATCTCACTGATTGCCTTATAAGAATTAAATGAGAACAAAATGACATTATTTCAAATTAGATTCTAAGAGAAGAAAGAGGAGGGGAGGAAAGTTATGAGCTAATTTCACTACTTATCATAAATAGAAAAATGAAAAGATAAAGTCAATATCCCCCCAAAAAGGGGATGTCTAAGGATATTATATAAAGGTATTAGAATAATTGTAACTGTGTTAGATCGCAAAAATGACCTCCTGTTCTGCATTCCTCTCATTTGCCCTCCTCTATGATTCTGGGCTTCATCATATTATTTCCTTTGACCCATGAGAATTTAATGAATATAATTCAAACAGAGGTTTGAAAAAGTACTTGCCTGTTGCTTCTTAGGCTTTTTGCAACTCTGTCTTTGCCATAAGAAGTCTAGTCTTGCCTTCTGGAGGAATGTAATAAGAATGTAAGATACAGAGCTAAATTGTCCCAGTCAATAGCCAGCATAGTCCCAGAAATGAAAGTAAATCTAGCTTAAACCTGAGCCACAACCCAGCTGAAATCACTGACTCATACACTCATGAACCAGGTTGATGCTTATTGCTCTAAACATTGAGTTCGGGGTGTCTTTTGTTTTGTTTTGTTTTGTTTGTTTTTAATCCAGCATAACAGTAGAAATACAACAAATGCTGTAACCATTTAGAAAAATGCAAACCTTTATAAATGTCAAAAGTTATACTGATAAACACACAGAGTGAAAGAGAATACATAAAACTAGTTATGTAATGAAATTTGATGTGGGTGTGTATATCATACAATAATATAAAAGAACAAAGACCAAAGTTATTATTCATATTGACAGTTGTATAACAGCTTAAATTATGTATTGATAGAAAAAAAGAAGTTCAAATTGCCTAACAAAGCAAAATTCAATACTCTGTGCTACATTCACAAGACAGATCTGAAACAAATACTCTGAATGGGTAAAAAGTAAAGAACAAGCAATATTATACCAGGTAAATGCAGATAAAAAGAAAATAGGTAGACATCTGACAGGTAGAATTTAGACCAAAAAACACTAAAAGAAGAACACAAAAAGACACTTTATAAGGCCATAGGTTAAAATTCAAAATGAAGATATAAAATATATTAATATTTGTGCACTGATAATTCAGCAATACTAGTCATACAAGCCAAATTAAATATGTAAATAAATAAATCTAATCATGATTTTTTAGAAAAAAAATTCTGAAAAAGAACACTATTGAAAAATAGCTAACTAACTCAATTAAAAAGTGGTGGCAGCGAGGGAATTGAGGTGGGGGGAGACAAAGCACAAAGTTAGAAATAACAAGGGTAAAATTATCATCAAAATTGAGGAAATTATAAAAATAATAATTAAGAGACTTACTTTGTACAATAATGCAAATTAATTAAAAAAAATGAAAACTTGGATAATTTTCTCTCTCTACTAAATGGCTGTGGGAGAGGAGGAGAAGATGGGCTATGTAGATCAATTAACATTGAAGAAATAAAGGAAGTACTTGAAAAGAGTGGGTGTTCATTTTTAATTGTTGACTGAAGTGTTCTTTGTAGGTCAGTGAGGTTAAATTGGTTAACAGTTGTTCAAATCTTCTACAAGTTGTTGAGATTTTCACATAAGATTTTTGACACTTCTTTTTCTCCTTTAAATCTGTCATATGTACTGTTTGTATTTCAAAGCTCTATTATTGTATACACACTGATTTTGGATTCTTGTATCTTTCTGTGGAATTAGTTCTTTTATCATTTTGAAATGTCTTTTTCTCTAATAGTACACCTTGTCTTAAGTCTTCTTTGCCTAATATTAATAAATTTGTAATAGCTATCTTTTGGTTTGTGTATGCATAATATATATATTTTTCATCCTTTTGATTCTCTCTTTATCTTTATACTCAAGTGTATCTCTAGTAAACAACATCAAATTGATTTTGATATCTTTATCCAGTTAGACAAATGTGGCCTTTTAATGGGATTTTAGTCAATTTACGTTTATCACAATTCCTGATATATCTGTATTTAATGAACATATTGTTATTATCCCATGTATTCATTTATTTTTTAATGCATTTTTAGATTAATCAAGTTTTAAAAATTCTAAGTTGGGTTTTTTTGTTATATATTCTCACACAATTCTTTTAGTATTTCTCTAAATATAGTATCCCTGATTTCTATTTTTTAAATATTATTTTTATTTTACTAATGGAAAGATAGCTAGTACACCTTCATGTATTCCAGATGAATTTCAGAAAGGAAGAAGAGAAAGGATCATACCAACCATCAGTCTTTTTTTATTTTGGGGGGAACTTTATTGAGGAATATTTTATATAAGTAACACCTGTTTAAGTGTGCAATTTGATAAGTTTTTACATATGTATACATGCACCCATGAAACTATTACCACAATTGAGATAATGAACTTATCATTGTCCCCAAAACTCCCTCTTGCTCCCCTGTGATCCTTTCTTCTTGCCCACTCGCCAATACCCAGACAGTCACTGATCTTTTTATTACTGTAGGTGAGTTTTCACTTCTAGAATTTCATATAAACAAAAATATGTATTATATACATTTTTGTACTGGCTCGAGCATATTTATTTTGAGATAAATCTAAATTGTTCCATGATTCAATATTCATTCCCCTTTATTGCTGAACAGTATTTTACTGCATTACATACAACAATTTATTTATCCGATTCACCTATAGATAGATAGTTGGATTTTTTTCCTAATTTGAGTCTATTACAAATTAAGCCTTCAAAAACATTCAGGTACAATTCTTCATATGGACATGTGCTTTCATTTGTTTTTGCTAAATACTTAGAAATGGAATGGCTAGTCATATACTAGGTATATGTTCAATGTTTTTACATGAAGTTCAGAAACATGCAAAAGCATGACAAAGATTGTCACAACAAAGTACCACAGACACTTTTTCCTCACAAATCTGGAGACTAGAAGTCTGGAACCAAGGTGTCAGCAGGACTGGTTTCTTGTGAGGTCTTTTCTTGCCTTGCAGATGGCCTTCTCCGTGTGTTTTCACATGGTCCTCTCTCTGTTTCTATGTCCAAATTTCCTCTTCTTATAAGGAAACCAGTTATATTGGATTAGGGCCTACCCTAATGACTTCATTTTAACTTAATTTCCTCTTTGAAGACCCTAGCTCCAAATACAGTCACATTCTGAGGTACTGGAGGCTATGACTTTAACATATGGATTTGAGGGGAACACAATTCAGCCCATAATAGTGGTACTTGTCAGAAAAACTATAAGTTCAGAAAAACTATATTGGGCTGATGGAATTGCCCATTTACTGATGAGTAAATGGTAGTGTCTTTTCCAGGTTTGATGAATAACATAGGGTCATATGGTCCATATCTAGGGAGTCCCATGTATATCTGTGGTTGAGAGGCTGAAGCTTTGGAAGTTCAGCACCCCTGGGCTGCTGGGACAGATGATGAATGTTATTTTCCTCTCAGTCCTTCAAATAAGTCTAAGTCCCTCTTCAAAGATTAGTACACACACACACACTCACACACACACATACACACACAAACACACGTATTTTCTGCAAAAACAGTTGGTCCCTTGGGGACAAAGATGAGACATATCTACTACAGGTAAGCAGAGAGATTCCATTGTATTAAAAGTGCTTTATGTTGAAAAATGAAGTGGAAGCTCTTCAGCTGTTCCTCAGTGTAGGACTGTGCATGCTCTTGGGAAAAAGAGCATTGACTTTAGAAGGAATATACACCGGCTGCCCATAAGAAGTTGCATTCATTCATTTCTGCCCCTGAGTATCACTGCATTTGCGCTGCACACGTTTTCCTTTAATGGCATTGAAAAGAGTCAAATATGAAGATTCTGGGGCCTGAACCTCAAATCTTGATATTTAAGATACAGGATGGGAGCTGAGGGACCTTGCGAGTTTGGAGGATGCAAGAAAGTCACAGAAAGCTCATCAGAAAATGCTTTGTGGCCATGTAGAGTGGAAGATGAGATTAAGATGATCCAAGAAGTTGGTGCTTTACCCCAAGAGTCTTTCAAACAAGCTCCAGAATTTGGGCTGTAGAAAGCCATGTGAGTGCTAGTATAAGATCTGCCTGCCTTTGGGGCAAGCCTGAAGCCTATAGTTTGTGTATTTTTATCTTAAAAATTGTTTTTGTTGTTGAGCTACAGTGGATGTACAATATTACATGGGTTTCAGGTGTGCGATGTGGTGATTCACAATTTTTTTTTTTTTTTTTGCAGTACGCAGGCTTCTCTGTTGTGGCCTCTCCCGTTGCGGAGCACAGGCTCCGGACGCGCAGGCTCAGCGGCCATGGCTCACAGGCCCAGCCACTCCACAGCATGTGGGATCTTCTCAGACCGGGGCACGAACCCACGTCCCCTGCATCGGCAGGCGGACTGTCAACCACTGCGCCACCAGGGAAGCCCTGATTCACAATTTTTGAAGGTTATACGTTGTTTATACTTATTGTAGGATGTTGGCTATACTCCCCCTACTACACACACACAAAAGCTATGAGAGAGGTGAAAAGAATGGTTAATTTGGAGGTACACTAATGGGAAAGGAGCACAAGGAGCCTGCTTGGATGATGGAAATGTTTATATCTTGATCTGGATCATGTTTAAACAGGTAAATTCTTGTATAAAATACATCAATCTTTGTACTTAAGATTTGTGTACCTTACTGTAAGTTATAGTTTAATTTAAAAAACAGTAATAATAATAAAAACAAAATCTGCCAAAAACATTTAGGAGATGTTGGGAGAAATTAGAACACACAAAATTAATGGTATTAATGAATAACAAATACCACTGAGATATAATAAGAGTATTTGCAGTTTTATATAAAGTATCCGTATCTTTTAGAGATGCATATTGAAGTACTGTACGTACTGCAGAAAAGATATAATCCCTGAGATCTTTTTAAAATAAACTAACAGGTGTTGGTATAACTTAAACAAGACTGGTAATACTTGATAATGTTGAATCTGGGATGATGAGTACATTGGTTTAATTATATAATTCTCTCTACTTATGTCTATGTACGTTTTCAATAATAAAAGTTTATTTTTTAAGGGACTGTTTAGTTCAGATTTCCATGCTCAGAATATTAACTTCTGGGCTTTTTCCCAAAATGGATTGGTGCAGTCTCTCCACCTTCCATGCTGTGCCTCTCTAGTTAGTAGTAGTAACAGCTGTTGCTTATTGACTCTTAGCAATCACCAGGCTCCAATATAAATAAATATATATGATATATATATATATATCATATATATAATAAAGTTTAAATTAATAAATACATAAATTAAGTTCTTGTCTCTCTTTTTCGAATTAGCTAAAAGGAAGTCAAACTTTATATTTAAAAAAAAATATCTGAATCTTTTGAGGGTTGACACAACGGGATTGGGAGCATTGAAAACATCCAAAAGCTATTTGATTGATTTAATGGTTAAAAGTCAGGGTTTACCCCGGGAAAAGATTGGAAAAGTTGGGAGAGAAGAGTAGGAAAAACTAGAGCCAGCAGTAGCCAGTGGATTCAAGGCAGAGAATTGTAGAGTCTGGGAAAGAAGACAGGAATTGGGGCCAACCAGCCTGCTGAGCTGTGTGAGAGGGATTGGGGAAAATGTTTCTACAAAAATTTTGTTCTGTATCATGAATGAAACCTCTCTCGAGCTTTGCTTTGCCTTGCAGTAGATTTTAAAATTTACTTTGGAGGAAGAAAAAAAAAAGTGTTGGTCCATACACAATATATTTATTTATTTACATTTCCAAGCAAGTATATTAAAGTCTCTGAT